>NC_134246.1:18492500-19117500 GCF_965152275.1 Natator depressus
CGCCTTTTATGATGAGATTACTGGTTCTGTGGATGAAGGGAAAGCAGTGGATGTATTGTTTCTTGACTTTAGCAAAGCTTTTGACACGGTCTCCCACAGTATTCTTGTCAGCAAGTTAAGGAAGTATGGGCTAGATGAATGCACTATAAGGTGGGTAGAAAGCTGGCTAGATTGTCGGGCTCAACGGGTAGTGATCAATGGCTCCATGTCTAGTTGGCAGCCGGTGTCAAGTGGAGTGCCCCAGGGGTCGGTCCTGGGGCCGGTTTTGTTCAATATCTTCATAAATGATCTGGAGGATGGTGTGGATTGCACTCTCACCAAATTTGCGGATGATACTAAACTGGGAGGAGTGGTAGATACGCTGGAGGGGAGGGATAGGATACAGAAGGACCTAGACAAATTGGAGGATTGGGCCAAAAGAAATCTGATGAGGTTCAATAAGGATAAGTGCAGGGTCCTGCACTTAGGATGGAAGAATCCAATGCACCGCTACAGACTAGGGACCGAATGGCTAGGCAGCAGTTCTGCAGAAAAGGACCTAGGGGTGACAGTGGACGAGAAGCTGGATATGAGTCAACAGTGTGCCCTTGTTGCCAAGAAGGCCAATGGCATTTTGGGATGTATAAGTAGGGGCATAGCGAGCAGATTGAGGGACGTGATCGTTCCCCTCTATTCGACACTGGTGAGGCCTCATCTGGAGTACTGTGTCCAGTTTTGGGCCCCACACTACAAGAAGGATGTGGATAAATTGGAGAGAGTCCAGCGAAGGGCAACAAAAATGATTAGGGGTCTAGAGCACATGACTTATGAGGAGAGGCTGAGGGAGCTGGGATTGTTTAGTCTGCAGAAGAGAAGAATGAGGGGGGATTTGATAGCTGCTTTCAACTACCTGAAAGGGGGTTCCAAAGAGGATGGCTCTAGACTGTTCTCAATGGTAGCAGATGACAGAACGAGGAGTAATGGTCTCAAGTTGCAATGGGGGAGGTTTAGATTGGATATTAGGAAAAACTTTTTCACTAAGAGGGTGGTGAAACACTGGAATGCGTTACCTAGGGAGGTGGTAGAATCTCCTTCCTTAGAGGTTTTTAAGGTCAGGCTTGACAAAGCCCTGGCTGGGATGATTTAACTGGGAATTGGTCCTGCTTCGAGCAGGGGGTTGGACTAGATGACCTTCTGGGGTCCCTTCCAACCCTGATATTCTATGATTCTATGATCTCTAATAGTGACAAAAACATTGTGGCATTGATTTGTGGATAAAAGTTTATTTCTTCAGAGTTGTTAGTAGCTGGCTTACGTGTAGAATTCTACACAATTTCAATCTGTTTCCCTTATTAAAAACTTGCATGGGATTACCCAGAGTCTTTCTTTTCCATACAAGGCCCTGATGCGTGGTATGATTTGTGTACAAACCAGAGAAAAATCTTATGAACAATGAAAATAGCCAACACACATACAAGCATAGAACAAACAATCAAGTGAAAAAAATAATCAAACTATATAATAGCTGCTCTGCTTGGGAACACTGACTGGAACAGAGAGGCCACTGAATATCATTATGAATGTGTTTTTCTAGAGCTACTGCAAGGGGAATTGCACACAAGAGGGGGCAGGGATTCTGCTATTAATCATATTATATTCATTGTTCCTTTGATGCTGCTGGCAATGCTTCAGGGGACTCCCTGCTCAATTCCCAGATAACACTGTAGAGAGGAAACAAGAGTCTTTGAAGCAGAGATCTGTACCCACAAACCTTCACAATGTTACTCCACCATGCCAGCCCTAGAGAACTACTGAGTGTTGAACACATTTCTGACACATTTAGAGCTGCTTATTAAGCCCATGTTAAAAATCCTTTTCATACTAATATTCTGCTGGGGTTTATTTAATAAAGTTCTTTTATTACATAATATACTCTATTTTAAATCTCAGACAGAAAAAAGTGTTCTCAAGAGCAGGCTAATAAGATAATCAGAACGTGATCATCCAGTAGTTAGGTTTCAAGTTTTGAATTTGTGTTTCCTTTGGGCAGGCAAGAATTGTGAATGCCATCTTTAACTATACAATTTACTGAATCTTTGATTTTAAAGTAACATCTAAGAATGTTCAGTAAACCATGCCTCTCAATTAGAATATTGAGCAAAACACCTCCAGCGCAGGGGGCGGGGAGAGAGAAGAGGAGATATCAGCTGACGCACTGTCAGGGTGAGCAAAAATAGTTTAAAGGAAAAAAAAAAAAAGCCTGTACCAAGAAAGCCAATCTTTATTTTGCATTAAAGAAAGTAATGCTGATAGTTCTAGTTTACCTCATGGCATCACCTAAACTCCCACTGTAAGAGCATGTCATCAAATGCAGTTAGCCTGTAAAGACCATGGAACAAAGGTGAATTTTTAAAGAACATCAAAGTTAAAGTCCTGATTTTCCTCCCACTTAACACCAATGTAAATCCCTTGAAGACAGAGTTACACCAGTGTAAAATCTGTGAGAGATGAGAATCATGCCCTAAATTCACTCCACTAATGTAACCAGCAACCAGTTCACAAACTAGATTGTGGCTGTCATTGTGCACCACCTGCAAATCGCAGAAGAACCAGATTGAACTGGGATCACTTTATTTCCATACTCAAACACACAGAGATGGGTTCAAAATTTATATTCCTCCTCCCTCTAAGAAGAAACAGAGACAAAAATAAGATAATTACAGTTGTGGGTCTCAGCTAGTTGGAATGCAGTTAGAAACACCACAACCTTGTGAATGGAGAAAATAAATTCTATTTATTATTAAGTGCATCTCTGGAAGGCTTTTCATACAGACAACAGAAGCCACTTCAATCTTTGAAAAAAAAAAACTTTATTATTAGTTTAGTTCCTAAAACAAAGAAATAAAACATTTTAGCATGCCAGCAACCAATTGATGACTAATCCTTGGAGTCATGTCCCTGTTTCTAATTAATAGCAGTAGTCAGCCTTCATTTGGACTTTTTACATACAAAGGAATATCTTTAGGGGGGTGGGGTGGGGGGGGGGAAAGAGCACAATTCCTACTTGTTTACAGAACAAAAAAAATTAAAAACAGTTGGTGTTGCTAAGAAAAAAAAATTCAACTTTGCCATTACTGGAACATGCAAACTACTTGCTTGTGCTTGTTCTCCTTCTCTCCCTCCTCCCCCTCTCTTGGAAAAGCTGCACGCAGCACTGCACGATCACATAGAATAAAGACAGGACAGGAAAAAACCTCTGGTCTCTGCAAGTGGTAGGCGTTCCACAAGAACTGCTACAGGGTCAAAAGTTTACAGTGGTTTCAATTTCACCTTTTAGCAGCCAATCAGAAAACAGAGGTTCCAGACAGCTCCTCAGGCTGCAAATGAAAGTTAACTCGTTGAGTACCAGATTTCTATCCATACACTAACTTTTTAAATTAAAAAAAATCCTAGATAACAGCCACATTCCCCACCCATCACAACTTTGAATTTTTTTTTAAATCTTCATCTATATTTGTTATTTTATATTTACTTAAATCAAACAAGCTGAGTGCAATCTTGTTTTTTCCTGTCTTCCCCTTCCTGTCTTCCCCTTCAAAGATTTCCTTTGCAATATTTTATAGGTGTTTATCACTCTTTTTAGCATGAAAAGAGAACAGAAAAACAACTTTTCTGATGAAGATGAAGAGCATCTTTTATACGAACTGTACCACAAAATGCTTCACAGCGTTAAAACGATAACAGCAGAAGTAGAGAGGCATAAACAGGGGGAAAGAGCTGTTTTCTAATTTCAGCTGAAAGCAGAATCAATGAGCTGGAGAGATACAAGAAGGAAATTCAAAGTGGCAGCAGTTGCAGAGGAGGAACTTCAATCAACAGTGTTGTATAAAGGGACAGATGAGAGGGCAGAGAGAGATTCTCCCAAAAGGAGCAGTCCAGAGGTAGACATGGTTAAGATGGTTTTAAACCACTTCTGTGCCACCTGGATTCTTGTCCAGCAAGGAAACCCCTGGCACATATGAGAGCACCCCTATGGGCTGCTCTAATTTACAGCATGCTTACTCGGGCTGTCTATAAGTTGTGTTGCAGCCCAGAATCTTTGTACCACTCAGCCCTGCAGAAAGTGCTATTAATTACCCTACAGCAATTGTGGTTCATTGAGATATGACAGTCAGTGTGGATAGCAGCGTAGTTCACAGGCACCTTATCCAAGGTAGATCAGATTTTTTTGATTAGCAGGATCCACTGGGACCAAACATGCACCCTATGCCTGCTCATGCTCTTGTGCATGGGCATAAAGGGCAGAGTGGCTGTGACCCTCCCTCAATTCCCTCACAATTCAAAGCCCATGGTAGCTGAGGATTCTAAAAAGCTGGGACAGAGGGTGGGCTAAGAAATCCACATGCATCAACGATCCCTTGAGGTCGAGTATGATCTCTTTCACAGGTTTTATTTTTCATGAGTCCTTTGGTGACTGAGAATACCGATCCTTGAGCCACACGCTTGTTGGCAGACGTTGCAGGTGGTGTTAGAAGATAGGGTTGAGCCACAATTGCTGCGTGACATTTGTCTTTCCTTTTCTGGCTTTTTTCTGAGACCAGAACAAGACAAAGATCCACACTAACAACATCTCAAAGAATCAGTTACTGTAGTAGGGTATGCAACCATTCTTTCTTCTTTGTGTATATGTCAGTGCGGGTCCCACAACAAGTGACGGGCAAGCGGTATGCCCCCAGGATGGTCAGAATAAGAACTTTAAGCTGCAATTGACAGCGATTGTAGTAATGCGCTCGTGAACTTGGCATCTGACCTAGCAACTAAATCCAAGGCATGGTATTTGACAAAGGTCAGTAGGTCACTCCACATTGCCATCTTATAGATCTCCAATACCGGCACATTGCTGAAGCAGGCAGATGCTGCTGATTGTGCTCTGGTGGAGTAAGACTTGATGTTCAGTGTGAGAGGTACACCAAGCAGCTGATTACATAATGAGATACTCCGTGTTATTGATTTGGATATCCTCTGTGAAGAGATGGTTTGACCTTTACAACATCTATTACAACAAACAAAGGGGGGTGATAGTTCAAATGGTTTGGTCCTGTCAATATAATAAAGCACGTCCTGGAAACATCAAGTACGCATAAAGTTTATTTTCTCCCAGTGTTGAGTGTGGTTCTGGAAAGATGACAAGTAGGTTGATTAACTGGTTTATACAGAAATCTGAGACCACCTTAGGAATGAACTTTGGGTGAGGTGTCAGTACAACCATTTCTGTATGGAATGTTGGATAGGGGGCTTCAACCATAAATACTGGCAGCTGATTCTCCTGGATTAAGTAATAGCTACCAGGAAGACTGACTTCAGAGTCAGGTGATGTAGGGAACATTCAGAGAGCAGCATCAATGAAGGTTCAAGGAAGGTACAGGTTCCCTGACCAGTGGATAAGCGTGCAAGAGGTCCTTGTGAAACTTCAGCCGTGGGGAGAAAAAAGACCAGGTATTGTTGTACAGGCAGGTGGCAAGCTACAATTGTCAATAATTTACAATTTAATATAGCAAAATGTAAGTCTGGGCTGTTTCAGAGAGTTGACAACCATCTATGTTGAGGATTAGACTGGGTCCAGACCATGCTGGGCTGCCTATATATTTAGAACCTCTTCCATTAGGCAATTATGGATGTCTGGTAGATATTTTCCTAAACTTATCCAAAATTTCCTGGATCTGTAGGGAGTAGTCTATCTGTGGTATTTAACCAGCCAACAGTCATGCCATCAGGTGCAGCAACTCTGGGTGTGGATGAAATATCTGGCCATGGTGCTATGAGATCAGGTCCAGATGGTCAAGGAGCTAGCTAGGAGGCTGAACAGACATTTGTAATAGATCTGTCAGCCAAAAGTCCCTCAGCCAATAAGGGACAACAAGAAATGACCACCACTTAGTTTCCCCTGATCTTTGAGATGCCCTGGAAATCAGGGCAAAATCAGTAGAAAGCCATAGATCAGCCTCTGTTCCTCTGTAGGAAGAAGGTATCAGATCAAGATTTATTCTGGGTTCAGTCTTCTGGAGTAAAAATTCTGACACAGAGCGTTATCCTTGGTGGCAAACACATCTACTGGAAGAATATCGAAAGGTGGAACATCTATCCCATGACCACTCATCGTTGGTCAGAGATTGCTTGACAAGTATGCCTAGCTATGTCTGACTCCCTGGAAGTTAAGAACCTTCAGGGACACGACACTCTGATGGCACCAACTCCAGCACTTAAGTGCCTTTAGAAATGAAGAGTGGGTGCCTCCTTGTTTGTTTATGTAGTGTACAGCTGTCATGCTGTCTGTGAAGATTTGCACTAGTGAATTCCAGAGAACAGGGTGGAACATCAAACTGGTCAGTCTGATAGCTCTGAGCTCCAAGACATCCGTATGTAACTCCATATCATCTGAACGCCAGGTCCCTTGAATCTGTAGGCTGTACAAGTGAGCTTCTCAATCTGTCCCTGATGCATTCATAACCAGTCCCTTAATCAGTCCAATCCATAATCAGTTCTTCAGAACAAGGAAATATCGGTAAAAGACATCTCTTCCCTGTAGGGATCCAGTGAACTCAGGGTGGCCCTGGTGTCCTTTAAGGAGTGGAATATTTCATCAGTTATTTTCCTGAAGAGATCCCGCACCTTGAGCAGAAGGTTTTGTATGGTGTCCTGGACCTCTTCCATATTGCTGTCAACCAGGAGGCCTGTCTGATGGTCACAGCCATGGCCATTGACCTTGCAGCTATGTCAGATGCTTACGTTGTTCTAAGCTTAAGCTGTTCTAGCCACCATCTGGCCTATTCTCATGATCTCCTTTAATTCCTCCCTAGCATCCTGTGGCACTTTTGCCAGAAAGGGAGTTACCTTCTTCCATGTCAGGAAATTATAATTTGGCAACCAATGCCTGGTAGTTTGCCAAATGGAGTTTCAGTGATGCAGACAAATAAGACTTGTGCCTGAACAGGGCTAGTCTGGTAGGGTCCTTGGGTGTGCCTTTTTTTTTTTTTTTTGGGGGGGTGTAGGCTGGATGGTAGCTAAGGTTTGCCAGAGCTCCTTGGATGGTTTCCATGTGCCTTTTTTATGGGAAATGTAATTCCAACTGGCGCTGATGTGGTCAGGATGTCAAAGAGTTTGTGAGACCATCATTTTGATATCCTGGGTCTCCACTATGTGAGCTAGGAAAGCCTGGAAAGCCTTAAGATCACCAACTGTTGGGGCAGAGGCTGGTGTGACCACCTCATCAGGCACACATGAAAATTCCTTTGGCGGATACTGGGGATGCTGTTGTTTCTCCAGCGTTCCCACGTTTTGGTGGCCAACCTCTGGCTCCAGTGTAAGTGGTCTAAACAGTGATGGCACTGGGGAGCCCAATCTCATCCTCTTCCTGGACTTATAAGAGGGACACTTGTGATCACAGTCCTCAGTATGGCCAGTACAGCCGGAGTGGCATAGTACATGCGTACTGGCCTGGTTGCAGCTGGTCAGCCCAATGCTGCTCATCTTCTCTGTAGTAAAGTGCCCTGTGAGAGGTCTCTCTTATCGGCTCTAGGATTGTGCTCAGACAGTAATGATGAGGCATCCCTGCCTGCTCCATGCTAGAGAGATGGCAGAGTCTGGTGACGGTCACAAGGAGTACTATTCCTTGAATTGTGGTACTGAGGGATGATATCTTGGCTCCAATTCCAGAGTCCAGTGCCACCCTGATATCTCCAGAAGGGATTTTGACTGTTCTGAGAGGGCATCTCTCATTCTTGTAACTGGTAATTTTGAGCTGGAACCAGTGGAGCCACTTGAAGATGGTGATAACGTAGCTATGAGTCTTTGTAAAGTATTATTTACATTACACAGAGAGAGGGAGAGACAGACCGACAGAAAACAACATCCCTTCTCCCCCACAAAAAATATTAAAGTAACTGATACTAAAGGTGCAGCTCCACAATTGGTAGCAATATGGCAAACATTAGTGTAGACACTGCACAGGTATTTTTACTGCCTATGGTGATAAGAATGCATGACCCGTCTCCATTAGCAGCTTAGCACCCATACTGCTGCATCATTGTTGGCTATTTTGGGACTACGTTTATTAGTTTTTCTAACATGTAGAATGAGAAGGCAGGCAGCATTTAGTGCACCATAGAGAAGAGCTGCAATGGTTAAGAAAAGAGGGATGAGAGCATAAATGAAGAATTCAAAGGTGTAATGGAGTCAGAGTGATATGTGTTACCAATATTGGGAGTGAGCGATGACGGATATCGAAAGTAATCTCAAGTCTGTCCCCTTACATAGCTGCATTACTGTGTGATCTTTCACTGTATGATCATAACACTAGGTAGTTATTTATTCAGATTTGATTTTGTGCTAGGCACTGCACAAAACAAAGATATGGTCCCTGCTCAGGGGACTCGCAATTTGTAAGGTTAATATTTTTAAGGTTAATCTTTACAGATGTCAGAAAAAAGAAAAATTTAAGAGTAAAAGTTTTTATCTGAAAGCACAGTTCTGCACCAAGAGGAGTACTTTGTGAGAGCAGAATCATGGATCATGCCGGCCATTATTTTATCTTGGAGCATGGCCCTTGTTTAAATTAACTCTTTGTACTTTAATGGGATAATGACCGGATTTTTACCAATGTGGGTCAGCACTGGTGAGCTTCTATAAAGAAAGCAATGTGGGGCAATATAAATGAAAAGTACTCAGGTATCTGGCTCACTCACAAACTGAGTTCCAGGCTATGAGGCAGCATAAAAGAGGGTATGAAAGTAAAAAGAGACAGATAAAGGTACAGGGAAGTTTGATTCCCTGGAATAAGGAAGGCAGCAAGAGAACAGTAAGAGGAGAGATGTAGGAAGGGGTATAGTTATGTAGTGCATCAGAGGTGGATGATGAGCAGCTTTAACTTGATACTAAACGTAAGAGAAAGCTAATGAATACATTTGAAAAGGAAGACAAGTTGATGCATTTGATCAGTGTTGCAGACAAGGAAGATGAGTGATGGCTAGGATAGAGTGCATTGGTTCAAGGATGCCAGAGAGGAGGAGGTTTACTCCTGAGGCAATTCTGCACCAAACAATTAAAAATTCTTCACACAATATTTTAAATTTTTGCAAAATGTTGCATATTTTGTCAACAAATAATGTGGAGCCTCCAGCATTGCAGTGGGGAGCACAGGCCACTGTGCTCACGGAGGTGGGAAATCACCCTGCAACAACCCCCCCTTGAGACAAACTCGGCAGTGAGGCTGCATCCAACCCTGACACAGCGCAAGGGCCGTGCCTGCCACAGCCATCACTACCATCCCGGGCTCAGTGGGGAGAGGGATAATGGTGGGGTGGATGGGACTTAGCTGGGGGAGTCTGGGTACAAGCGGGAGTTCCAGATGCAAGGGGTGAGGATTGGTGGGGAGGTCTGGATGCAAGGGGGTTGGGCAGATGGTGGAACAGTCACCCCTTCCTCCCCCCACAACTGAGGAGCAATGGGGGCAGGAAGTGAGGGAGGGAAAATGTGGAGCTTCCTGCAGTCGGGGGAGGTTTCTGGTAGCAGGTCTGACATGACCCTGGCCGTTCCTTGCAGGGAAAGTGGAAGTCCCATCCTCCCCTGCCCCCCATCCCAGCTGGGACTAGCATCAGAGCAGGATAGGAACCACAGGCCAGTGCTTCCCCCCTGCAGTGATTTACCTCTCCACTGGCTGCTCCGGGCGCCTGAAATGATATGCCCACACTGCTGGGGAGGGGCACATGACTGCTCGTGGCTTTCCCTTTGCTTCTCCATTAGCAATCATTTTTCCCCGGGGAAGCAAAGAAATTGGCGGGAGACATGAATTCTACACTTGCACAGTGGTGCAGAATTCCCCAGGAGCAGAAGTTGCAGTGTTCAAAGGCAACAGATAACTAAAAACATGAAAAGAAAAGGAGTACTTATGGCACCTTAGAGACTAACCAATTTATTTGAGCATAAGCTTTCGTGAGCTACAGCTCACTTCGTCGGATGCATCCGATGAAGTGAGCTGTAGCATCCGACGAAGTGAGCTGTAGCTCACGAAAGCTTATGCTCAAATAAATTGGTTAGTCTCTAAGGTGCCACAAGTACTCCTTTTCTTTTTGAGAATACAGACTAACACAGCTGTTACTCTAAAAACATGAAAAGTAGGAAAAGTTAGATTTCTGACCTATACTGTGGGGAAAATCGATAGGGTCTAATGAAAGCCTGGATGCATGAGGAGAAGACAGGAGTAAAAAAAATGCCACCAAAGTGGGGAGGGTCCTGGTGCTGTAAATAGCAAGTGAGAACACAGAAATCAATTTTTTCCATGTTAAAACTGAGCTGATGGCAAGATGTCCAGGATAGTATACACAACTGGACAGAAGGGAAAAGTATTATTTGAATCATAAACATGGAGAGGTCTGGTGAACCCATGTTAAATGAAAGAGATTATCCAAGGACAGAGATTGCAGGTCCTGGCAGGAGCATGGGCACTAGCCGCTGGCCCCAGGGTGGGGGCAGAGGGATCAGCACATAGGGCACCAGCCACAGAGGTGGGAAGCGCAGGTACCAGGCACTAGCCTTCCAGGAATCGTAGTAGGAACTACCAGAAGTGCACTTCTGAGTCTAGAGCCGGCTACTTGCTGCCACCCTCCCCGAGTCTCAGTAGCTCTCCTTGCTCCCCCTCGGCTCCCTCCATTCACAGGGAGCTTTTGCTTTCCTCTCCACCATGAGAGAAAGTCCAAGAGAAGGACAATACTATCTACTAGTAAACAAATACCACAACACAAGTAAGGCCATGTCTACAAAGTGAGCTTACAGTGGCACAGGTATACCAGTGCAGCTGTGCTGCTGTAAGATCGCTCGTGTAGCTGCTCATGCTGGCCGAAGAGAGCTCTTCCATTGTCATAATAAAAGCACCTCCATGGAGTGGTGGTAGCTATATCGGCAGGAGAAGCTCTCCCACTGACACAGTGCTGTCCACAACGGCGCTTCTGTCTGTGTAATTTAGGTCACGCAGGGGTGTGTTTTTTTCACGTCCCTGAGCGACGGAAGTTAAATGGACAAAAGTGGTAGTGTAGACATGGCTTAAGACTTTCCTATACTCCAGTAAGAATGTAATTAAGATTAACAGTGTACTGCTTTGTTTAAATTGCACCTTTTCCCATAACCTTAGTTGCACATGCAGCATCTTGTATGGACTACTGCACATACTGCTGTATGGGGAAGATCTATATATAAATCTGGAAGCCAGGAAGAAGGTCTATCTCCAGCCCTTCTGCATAATTCCTATATGACTGTGGGCAAGTCTCTTGTTCACTCTGCTTCAAGTTTCTTAATCTGTGAAAATGGTGATAACATCACTTGGCTCACAAGGCTATTATGAGATTAGATTAACCACTGTTTGTAATGTGTGTTGAGATCCATGGACAAAATGATTATAAAATATATGGAAAATCAGAATATTAAAGATGGTATATGAATCTTACCTCTGAATTTGATACAGTTTAAATCTCAATTACCCTGCATTTTCTTCTTTTAATAATGCTATCGCAGAAGTGAAAATCAATGGTGAAAAAGAATACAAATTGAAAGAGCTTTTTGTCTATTTGTAACTATTAGGATTTTATTTGTTATTCTAAAATGTAAGTTTGCTAGTAATAATTTGTAAGTCTTAGTTACTTGCAAAAAAAACAACACACAAAACCACCAAAATGTTACTTCTATTCACATACCACTACATTTTTAAGATGGCTTAGTTATTTTAACTTCTCTAAATATTCTGTATGTTTACTGAAATTATTTTAAATTGAGATGTCACTTAATATATTCTCTTTTTATAAGATGGCCTCATTCTAAAGAGAAAATGGATGCTATAAAATTTTACATCAAGTCAGCATGTTACCAAGAAGCTTTTCTGTGTGTTCTGAATTTGATTAATACAAGCCAAGGTCACTTCCTGAAAGATGCCTACCACTGCAGTTGCAAGCAAACCAGGCTCCTCTGAGCTCTAAGACTGGGGGATGGGAATGGGCACTGGATATTTCTAATACCAAGATAGGTCCCAAAGTATACTATACGCAAACCCTGCTTGATATCTAAAAGGCAAAATAAATAAAAATAATAAGTCCATCAGCACATACCATACACAATGAGCAAACCATTCTGTCACACAAGCATTAAATAAAAACCTAATTCTGTGCAACAATCATATATGTTCTCATGCACAAAAAAACAATGCCACAGAGAGACTTTAAAGAGATACATTCTGGTATGTTATAGTGAGATAATACAATAATGGTTATCTACCTGACCCCTTTTTAAAAATTCTCTTGAAATAAACACAGAATACAGACAACCATGTATGCTTTTTATGCAGCTCATAAAGCTCAGAGAGGCTCCCCTTGAATTAACAGCATGCCTTAATCCTTCAGAAACACTGAAGCCCATCCCATCTACAGTGTCTTCTCTGAAGCCATTTTTTAAAAATTCATATTAAATGGGGTTAGCTAGCAAGGTTTTGCCACAGCATGGACCAGGCATAAATTCTTTCAAGTTTCTGAAAAGTGTCCAAGATTACCTACAGGTTTACAAAATCCATTAAAAATAAGTTATGCTCATTGACATATTTACAATATTTTTATGAATAATTTCAAAACATGGTACATTTGCAGCACACGAGGCCAGGCACAGATATAAAATCTTCCTTAATTCCAAGCACAATTAAAATGTTCAAGTAATGAAAGTAAGTCCAATACTCTGTACCATCCAAAATTGCCGAATGCTCAATTTTTGCTTCATGAACATATAAGCAATACAGATCTAAATAACTTTGAGCTTAGAAGTTGGTGGTTTCCTGCAGCATTGTATTCACAAGCACTTCTACAGTTACCACCACAAGTGGAGCCAAACTGTGGGATTTAAAAAAGAAAAGAAAAAAAGGCTATTGTAGACAACCTCATAAAACATCTTGCTTTACAGGGAAAGGGTATCCCCAAAGTTTATTTTTTAAACGCTAAACATTCTTTAAAAAATTCTTTTTAAAATAAATTCTTTGTATGCCACATGATGCGATATGGAGATTTCTTAGCATTTATTTTGGATGACCTACATAACAATTAAAATTATTATTAGTTTCTGGAAGAACCCACAATATGCTAAGCACTTTTCAAATGGCAAAAGAGAAATTGTCCCTATCCCAAGAAGCTGACAATCTGAATCTCTCAAATTCACAGACATTTATAAATAAGCTTTTGTACTATGGCACCCAGTCACATGTTCCATATCAAAGGCAGGGAAGGTAAGTTGAGGTTGCCTAACACTTTTCATTAAAAGACCCTATTTTCAGTTGTTCTTGACTTTGCCACATACAATGGTTGGGCTGAAGTTTTCCATGCCAGATGTCTGCCTCAGGCTGCCTTTTGTTGGAAACTTTCAGGGTTCAGTCATGTCTAAAACCGAAGTTGGCCAAAACAATGTTCTTCTCCCTATCTTAAAAAGAAAAGGAGTACTAGTGGCACCTTAGAGACTAACCAAGGTATTTGAGCATAAGCTTATTTGGTACATAAGCTCCAGCTCACCTCATTGGATGCATATTAAAAAAATGTATCTTAAAAAATTCCTACACTGTTTGGGAAGCTCGGACATCTCCATGCCTTGGAGCAGGGACTTGATATTTAGCAGATGTCAGGGATGAACTTTTCCATGTCCCTGTGAAAAAATCTGCCCAAATCTGGCCAATTTATAAGCCTCTGAACAATTTCATTTTACACATGCTCAGAGTTTTGTTAAAGGTTGGCAGCTAAATTCTCCAAAGATTCCATGTGCACAGAGCATGCTTTGTCCCCACACAGCAAGCACCTCCATGCTGACCGGACTGAGCAAGAGTCATCTTGAGAGAGTGACTGAACGTGATCCATCACAGCATGGTAGAGATTGAGGAGGACTTCCCTGCAATCACTCCTTCCAGCTGCTGGGTGCTGCTGTGGTGCCTGGCACTGTAATTGAGAATAAAGAGGCTTTCTTCTGTGCTCTTGATGCTCTGTCCACCCAAAAGACCCCCCCCCCCACACACACACACACACCCCGCTAGCACCCATGCTACACAGAGGAGAAGGAGTAGGGTCAGGAGGCAGCACATGGATACTACCAAAGGGAGACAGAGAGTGTGGATAGACTAGAGCACACTCCTCTACAGAACTCCTAATTGAACCCAGCATTCCCGAGTTCGCTGTCTCTTCTACTACCAGACAATCGTTCTCAAAAGTATGTGTCTCAACCCTCTCTAGTAGCTAGTGCACACAGACAGGATAACAGCATACTACTAACAGTCACTTCATGTGCTCAAGCGGTAGAGGTCTGTTCTGTGGAATTAAATGTCCCAACCTTGATGACTCATGTGGGGAGTCAATATGATTCCACATGATAGACTTTTTTTTTCCTTTAAGCAAACTGAAAAAAAAACCAAACAAATTACATTCAAAACCCTATGTTAAAAGAATAGGAGTACTTGTGGCACCTTAGAGACTAACAAATTTATTTAAGCATAAGCTTTCGTGTTTTGTTAGCCTCTAAGGTGCCAGAAGTACTCCTTTTCTTTTTGTGAATACAGACTAACATGGCTGCTACTCTGAAACCTGTTAAAAGAACGTTCATGTTTGCAAACTCAAATACGCATAAACCAGGAAATCCCAGAATGAAGGCTGATGGTGAAACCTTAATTCAGCGCCACTGTACATATGCATTATGATTAAGGCTAAGATTTTGTCAAGGATATTTTTCGTAAAAGTCACGGACAGGTCATAGGTAATAAAGAAAAATTCACAAAAGCCGTGACCTGTCTGTGACACTTACTAAAAATATCCTTGACAAAAATGGGGATCTATGGTTCCCCACACAGCCTGCAGTGGGGCAGTTCTGTGGCACTGCCAGGGCCAAGAGCTGCGGGGGTTCCCCCGCCACCCACGGGGACCGCTAGAGGTGGCAGGGATACCTTGCAGCTCCCAGCCCCCACAGGCTGAAGTCACGGAGGTCACTGGAAGTCACGGATTCCATGACTCCCGTGACCTCCGTGACTAAATTGTAGCCTTAATTATGATACAGTCTTAAAATAAATGATCATATACTATATTTTCCATAGGATCCCTGCCTCAGGTAGTGCACAGAATGGACCTGTTCTGGGAATTAATCAAGATTGTGTAATGGACGAAGTCATTGTCTGTATGACTTGCATCATTTTTGCAGAAGTTGAAAGCTATGTAGTGAATGCAGCAAGTGAAAGGATGGTCTTGAGGTTTAGGGAGTTGAATGCCCTGGAGAACTGGATTCTATCCCTGCCTCTGCCACAGTTCATACAGGATACCTGGCAGGTCACTTCAACCTAAATTTTCACAGGAAGGCACTAACTAATAGTTTTTTTCTTCATTTTACTGGTGTCCAACTTAAAACCCTGGGGCCAAACTTCCAGAAGTCTCAAGTTCTCAGAATTGTAACTGGACCTATGTTTGAACATATAAAGTGATGTAAAAATGCTAAGAACTCTTTGGGGAAAAAAATCAGGCCCTACAAGCCCTCAAGTTGTGAATCCAAAATTAGTAGATACTTTTGAGAATTTTAGCCTGCAAAATGGAAATGGTGAAACCACCACCTCATCTGACAGGTTTATTGCAATGGTAAATTCAATACAATTTGTGAATCACTCAAATATTAGACGGAGCACCAAACCAAAAAAAAAAGCCAATGGGGAAATTAATAATTTTATATTCAGCTCAAGGCAATAAAGATGGCATATGGTAAAAAAGATCAGGATCAACACAATGAATGATGAAGATAAAAAGAAATATTGAACACCTCCCTATTCAGAGAAAACTGTTCAACTTGTGCACTGAATGAGGTGGGGATGCTGTGGAGAAAAAAGTTATTATGATCATGACATTTAAGGTTGTATCATAATGCAATAGACAAGGTGGCTGAATTATGGTTACAGTAGCAATGTTAATTCTGGCATTTCCTAAGTTTTGCACCTAAATATGTTTAATATATTTTTGTACTGATTATATAGTCACAGGAAGAGCTGGTAACGATGCCTATAATTAAGGTTGCCTAAAAGTTTCCACTGTAAGCCCCTGTTTTCAATTTCTTAATAGCTTTGCCAAATTTTAATCATTTGCACTGAAATTTTCCATGCTTTCTTTCTGCCTCTGCTGTAAAAGTTTTTGTTGTTGTTTTTTTAAGAATCAGCTAAACTGTTTAGCTGTTTCAAAAAATGAAATTGGGGAAAACATTTTTAAAGCATTGGCAAAAGTTTAGTTGGAGAGTTGCCTTCTGAAACAATTAAACATTTGGAACAGTCAGTCTTTGAACTTCACTATTTGCATATGCTCAGTATAGCTTTAGAGGTTTGCTACTAAAACCTCTGAACATTCCATCTGCAATGAGCCTGCTCCCAGTGTCCTACAAGAACTCTGTACATACCAGGTACACCGAGGCCCCAACTTCTTTGTTGGGCACAGATATAGAGCTTGAGATATAAATAATGTACAGGCTAGGGAGACTGAAGGAACCCATACATTCTAGTCTCAGCTCTTCCACTGACTACTGGATAGGTTCCCAGGCTGTGGGTCATGATCCCAAACGGGGTTGCACCATCAGCAGATGGGTTTGTGGGTCTAACGGACCAGGTCCAGACCATGAGACTATGCCATCTGCCCCCAAATGTCTCCAGATTTGCTCCACTGATGCCACATCAGAAAAGCCCCATTTTGATCTACAAATGCCTTTTTTCAATAAAATTTAAAGTCTTATTATATTTTTCAAACAGACCATTGGACATTGAAAAGCTAGAAGTAACAGGCCTGGCCTACACACAAAAATCTGCTCAGTAGTTATGCTACTCAGGGCTGTGAAAAATGTCATGTCCTGCACACCGTAATTAGATCGACCAACCCCTCAAAAAAGCACCTACGTCAAGGAACACATAGAATACATGCTAATTACTTATGCTAAACTATCTGTTTGATCTTGTATTTACTGTGACACCCTTGTACCTTTCCCAGACCTGAAGGAGAGCTCTGTGTAGCTCAAAAGCTTGTCTCTCTCACCAACAGAAGTTGGTCCAATAAAACATTATATCATCCACCTTGTCTCGCTAAAATCCTGGGATTGACACACAGCTACAACACCACTGCATATACACTTATTTCTGGCATTTCTTAACTTTAAATTGCTTGAACTTCATCATTCATGTTCTTTCAAAAGTAATTTTCTAAATGTAATATTACATATAAGAACTCTGACTGTCGAAAAGCTCTCTACGAATAAATCACATTCTGGACAGTCCATGACGTCTTACAAATGAACACTAATCTTTACTTTTCCCAATTATATATTTTGTGGGAAATCTGCGTCCAAAACCCTTTTTTTCAAATCTGTTCTCATAAATAATTACATTTTCAATAATAAAAGAGTACAAAGGCTATTAGATTATCTTCAGCTGCACTGCTGCTCCCCTAAAAGAAGTCCAAATTGGATCATCGTAATCAAGTAAAGATGGTTCTAGTTTCTCTCTCCACGGTACATTAACAGAATATTTTAAATAATTTCTTGAGATAAAGAACTATTTCTGGTTTAAAAATTCCCCTACTACAGAATGATAATTACAGTATTTACCAAGTATATAGTCTGCTAAAATGTATGAAGTAAGAACACAAAAGCCTTAAAATAGATACAATTTTGTTTTGCATAGTGACAGGTTTCAGAGTAGCAGCCGTGTTAGTCTGTATTCGCAAAAAGAAAAGCAGTACTTGTGGCACCTTAGAGACTAACAAATTTATTAGAGCATAAGCTTCCGTGAGCTACAGCTCACTTCATCGGATACATTCAGTGGAAAATACAGTGGGGAGATTTATATACATAGAGAACATGAAACAATGGGTGTTACCATTCACACTGTAAGGAGAGTGATCAGATAAGGTGAGCTACTACCAGCAGGAGAGCGGTGGGGGGGTGGGGGGTGGGGTGGGAGAGAGAACGTTTTGTAGTGATAATCAAGGTGGGCCATTTCCAGCAGTTGACAAGAACGTCTGAGGAACAGTTGGGGGTGGGTGGGGGAATAAACGTGGGGAAATAGTTTTACTTTGTGTAATGACACATCCACTCCCAGTCTCTATTCAAGCCTAAATTAATTGTATCCAGTTTGCAAATTAATTCCAATTCAGCAGTCTCTCGTTGGAGTCTGTTTTTGAAGTTTTTTTGTTGAAGAATTGCAACTTTTAGGTCTGTAATCGAGTGACCAAAGAGATTGAAGTGTTCTCCGACTGGTTTATGAATGTTATAATTCTTGACGTCTGATGTGTGTCCATTTATTTTTTTACGTAGAGACTGTCCAGTTTGACCAATGTACATGGCAGAGGGGCATTGCTGGCACATGATGGCATATATCACATTGGTAGATGTGCAGGTGAACGAGCTTCTGATAGTGACATATCTATTCAGGGGACACCATCATAGGGCCTAATCACATCAGCCACACTATCAGCATTTATAACAGTGTTAAATTTTTTAAAAATGGGGTTTTTTTTAATGGGGGGGGGTGGGTTTGCACTCAGAGGCTTGCTGTGTAAAAGGGATCAGCAATACAAAAAAGTTTGAGAACCACTGAACTAGGATAATGGAAGAAATCTTCCATTGACCTAGCTGCCGGGGCAGTCGGTGGTGGTGGTGAACCTAACCTACCATGATCAGGACATGATAGTTTTCACAGCCTGAGCAACATAGCTAGGTTCACCAAATTTTTAAATGTACTTTTACTTCTAGCTTTTCTATGTCCAATGGTCTGTTTGTAAAATTTATTGGGCACTTTAATATAACAAAATCTGAAACCAGAAGCTTAATATTAAGAATCCTACAATGGACACAGTATAATAAAAACTGCTTAAACAACCACTAGGGGATGGGGGGGAAATCCATGGACAAAAAGTGGTCATAAAAATAACAATGCCACTATTCAAACACTGGTGTCTGTCTTCAAAACCTTTCAAAAATTACACTATCCATGATTATTAGTACAGAAATTTCATGCCATTTTAAGAGGATTTGGGGTCATACTGGAAGTAAGTACAAGAGGTCAATGGCTGCTGAATGGGTCACATCCTTCCTCTACCAAATGCCAGAAATGTTTGTAATGTTTTGTTCCGGACCCAGTTGTTTCCTTATTTGTATATAAATGGCTAAATAGTTACATAATTTGACAACATTAGGAAGCGATTGTATACATTTTTATAAACTCTGCAGAAGAAGTGTCAGGACAGAGCTGCTGATTTTTTATTCACTGCATCTTTAATACTATACAAATGTGTCAGCTAAACTGCATTTTAGATTAAACAAAACCCTCAGGTGAGGGAACAGACTGTTAGCAAATGAAACATATGTTATAATAAATGTTCATGGAAGAGTTAGTCATCACAAATTTAAACAAATACTGTCTCCTTTTGTTAGATCTGGTATATCAAGCAGAGTTTCCACTTTGAAACTGAAGATTAACATCACTATCCCGTCACACGTTCATATCTAAAAACATGTTATATATATTCGATTTCGGTGTTTCCTAGTCATGCTAATTATCAATTTATCATATTAGAATCACAGGGCAATTTGCTGAAAACATACAATACTGATTGTGCTCTAGTGTCATTCATAAATGTTTCTCCATGCCACAACAGTTAAAGTACCTCAGTGTGGATTACAGTTCCTCATGTGACTTTTTCTAATTTGTCATTAGTATATTGTATTCAGTTGATTAAACAAACATCTGCCAATATGGTGCTTTACAAGGAGAATAGGATGACAGGATTCCTACCCTAAGGATCTCACATTGTCTGGCCCCATCAACAATTAGCAAAAAAATTTCTACTCATGCTACCACTGGTTCAGCTGCACTGGTGGGAGATCTAGCAAACATAGCTGCAGCAGCTTCAGGTCTTTTTGTTGCATTGTCAGTTAAGACTGATTTAGCTAACACTGTGATAAAAATGGTAGAAGCCACTGGAGCCTTTTACTCTAGGGCTCCAGCCAGTGGGCTTTTGTTTTGTTTTTTAAACTTCCTTGCAAAGACACAGGCTATAAATAATAGGGTATGCAAATGTTGGTGTGGGTGAATGCAGAAGGGAGAAGAGAACGAGAAATCTATTAAGACAGGAGACAAGTTTTAATTTATTAAACTACTTATCAGGTACACAAACTCCTGAATTAAAAGTTATGGAGCCAACAGTCTCAAGTCTTGTTGCAATTTTTGGTATTTTCTAGGAAATGGTTTCTAATTTTTCCACTCCAAGTAGCTGTCATAATGTGATTAAGCATACTGTTTTCCTGTTAAACCAGCCAGGCAGAAAAATGTCTCCAGCCAAACAATAGCAGCAAAAAAGGTGTGAACTATCTACCCCTCTTCCCCACTACACACAATTTGCCTCACTGTGGTTTTAAACTTCAAAAGCATAGTTGTAACCATTTCAGTGCTAAATTACTGAGAAACTACTGAGTCAAAGCATTTTTAAAATATCCCTTTTATGTTCAAACACTTCACCCAAATCACAAATTACTCCATGATGAGCTGTTTGCTGAATATTTTCCGAGACACATTGGATCATTCTGCATATGCTGGAAGAAGACTGAAATTTTCCTTGTCCATTTAGCCTTGGCATTCTCATTTTGTTTCACAACCTCCCCTTCCTCTCTGTCCATGTCTACACTACCAGTTTTTGTCGGCAAAAGTAATGACGACACCCAAAAATCGCAATCTCATGTTCACACTTGCTCCCTCTGTCGGCAGATTGCATCCACAGTGGGGGCACCACCACCGACAGTGTGAGCATTTCACTGTGGGTATCTATCCCATAGTCCAGCTCGACACCTTCTGTCGCTAGCTGTTGTGGGAAGGTGGAGTGGATCGCGGTGCATCTTGGGACCTGGCTAAATGTCCTGTGAGGCATTCCTTTGTGACCCAGTAGTCCATGGGCTTCTGGCTTTCTTTCATGGCATTTTTGCAACAGCTATTCTCTGCTGTGCAAACCGGCATCTTTGTGGGAAGGGATGGATCCTGCACTGCTCTCCTATACTCTGTTAACGGTCATGAAGACATCACAGATGGCAGTGCAGTTAATCGTCAAGTTCCTAACTGAAGAAGACATTCAGGTGCCAGGCATTTTGTGTGACATGGATAGGAGCAACTTTAGATTGCTTTTGGCATTCACAGAGCACCTGCATAGGGTACACCGTCACTTTCTGATTTGCAAAACAAGCACTGAATAGTGGGATCGCATCATTATACAGGTGTGGAATGAAGAGCAGTGGCTACAGAACTTTCGGATGCGGAAAGCCACCTTTCTGTAACTGTATGCGGAGCTTGCCCCAGACCTGCTGCGCAAGGACACCAGAATGAATTCGCAAAAAGAAAAGGAGTACTTGTGGGACCTTAGAGACTAACAAATTTGAGCATAAACTTTCGTGAGCTACAGCTCACTTCATCGGATGCCTTCAGTGTATTCACTGAAGGCATCCGATGAAGTGAGCTGTAGCTCACGAAAGTTTATGCTCAAATAAATTTGTTAGTCTCTAAGGTGCCACAAGTACTCCTTTTCTTCTTGGTAGAGAAGCACATGGCAATTGCTGTGTGGAAGCTGGCGACTCCGGACTGCTACTAATCAGTCATGAATCAATTTGAAATGGAGAAGACCACCGTTGGGGCTGTATTACTGCAAGTGTGCAGGACAACTAATCACATCTTGCTACGAAGGACCATGACTCTGGGAAATGTGACTGAAACAGCAGACTGTTTTGCAGAAATGGGGTTCCCTAACTGTGGAGGAGCAATAGTTGGAACACTTATTCCAATTTTGGCACCAGATGACCTTGCGACAGAGTACATCAATAGGAAGGGGTACTTCTCCATGGTGTTGCAGGCGCTTGTGGATCACAGAGGGCGTTTCACTGACATCAACGCACGATGATCCAGGAAGGTGCATGATGCACACGTGTTCAGGAACACTGGCCTGTATAGAAAGCTACAAGCAGGGAGTTTCTTTCCAAACCAGATGATTACAGTGGTGGATGTTGAAATGCCCATTGTGATCCTGGGAGACCTGATGTACCCCTTACAGCCTTGGCTCATGAAACCTTACATGGGACACCTGGACGGCAGTAAGGAGCGGTTCAACAACAGGCCGAGTAGGTGTCAGACGACAGTTGAATATGCCTTTGGCAGATTAAAGGCATGCTGGTGATGGCCTTTATGGCAGGCTAAGCCTTACTGAGGATAATATTCCCATGGTCCTAGCTGCGTGCTGTATGTTGCATAATCTCTGTGACGCTAAGGGTGAAAAGTTTGCTGAGGGATGGAGCGCTGAGGCAGACTGCTTGGCCGCTGATTTTGAGCAGCCACATGAGGAAATGAGCACACACTGTCCTGGGGTGGGGGTGGGGGGGGAAGAGAAGGAGGGCGGGGAGGCTGTGCCACATGAGGAAATGAGCACACACTGTCTCGGGGTGCAGCATTCTATGGGGGGAAAAAAAATCTAAAATTCTCCCCCACAGGTGGAGGTTATTCTAGCAGACCTCTCACTGCAAAGGGTAAGCAGGGAAACGAGGGTACATCTACTCCATGCTTGTGGCTTCCGCCCTGCTCCCTATGCTGCTCGCCTATGTGCTGCTTTGGTCCCTGCACAAGTGATTGCCGAATGGTGTGGGAAAGTTTCCTACAGTGGGGGAAGGAACAAAGCTGCTCTGCCATGGAACCTTTGGCAGATGATTGCCAAGTACCCCCAGGAAACTTTTTTCAACTTAACTGATTTCCAATTAACTCAAGTTAGTTAACATGTTTGTAAACATTAGTCTGGACCGCCCACCCAGGGCTGGCAGCCAGAGCTCTTTAAGAAAATAAAATAAAAAGTCACATAGCTCGCACCTCCATTGACACATTCCTGTGTCTTCCTTAGGAGATCTGCCCCATAGTTTGAGAATTGCTGCTCTGGAGGGACAGTCGCCCCCCAAATCTCAAGTATACATAAAGGGACAGGGAGGAGGGCTGAGATGCTCCTGAGGGATAAGAGCCTCCCCAGACTGCAGTATATATGGGAGGAGAGCAGACATGACATGGGAGGAGAGCACGTGGGATCATGTGCCACCCCCCCACCCCCCAGTTGCTGATTGGCTTTACTGACTATGCTCACACAGACTGAGCATGCTCAGTAACATCTGCTGAAGGCACTGCCCTCACTCTGCCTCCCATCCCCCACTATTGGCAGGTACAGGTCATCTCTGGAGGGAAGAATGTGGGGCTGACAGGCACCTCTGCCTCTAATCCCTTCCATTTAGCCTGCTATCCACCTCCTTGTCACCCCTCCCAGTGTCCTACTCTCATTTCTTGTCCTGACCAGAGCCCCCAGCTACTTTGACTTCCTCACCATACATCTCCATTTCTCCCCCCTGCCCAGAATTTTCTCTTCCCTCCCAGCAAGCATTGGTATGTGTGGTTAATTTTCTTTGCAAAAATAGTTTGAGCACCTTCTGGATTTTCTGCCTGACTAAGATTACATTTCTCCTAAATAGCCCCCACCCCAAAACAAAGACCTTTGGCAGAAGCAGGGTATAGCAACATGCCTATTTTTTCCCCCCTGATTTTTGCCAATGTCCAATTTACAGCACCTGTATGCAGGGTTGCCAAATTTCTAATTCCTGAAAAACAGACACTACAGCAGGAGCTCCGGAACTCCCCCCTCCAGCTCACTCGCTGCTCTCCCCCCTTCCTTTTCCTCATTGTCGCTTGATCCTCCCTACCTCCTCCCCCCACCCAGGTTTCATGAATGCCAAAGAAGCCTATTTAACATACAGAATGCTATGGTATGGTGAGGTATGTATCACACAGTGTGCAAAACAATTAGAGAGTTTAAAAAAGTTTTATTGGTATTACTTTAGTAAACTTCCACTTTTAAAAAAGCCTTATGCCAGGGTCTACACTACAGACCTATACATTGCTCAGGACTGTGAAAAATCCACACCCGAGTGACACAGTTATACCGACCTAACCCCCGCAACCCCTCCCCAGGTAGACAGTGCTACGTTGATGGGAGAATTTCTCCATCGACTTACCTACCAGCTCTCGGGAAGGTAAATTAACTGCACCAACAGGAGAAACTCTCCCATTGGCATAATAGTGTCTTCACTAAAGTACTACAGTAGTGCAGCTACACCACTGTAACACTAAAAAGAACGAGCAGTACTTGTAGCACCTTAGAGACTAACAAATTTATTTTAACACTGTACACGAAGACAAGCTCTTAGTTAAAAGTCCAACTGCACAGACCTCAGAGAATTAACTAATATATTTGATTTCTGAACTACTAATCACGTTTTATTCCCCAGGAACAATGTAATATTTGATGAGAGATTAAAGATCAATAAGTTATTTCAGCTAAATCAATCAATTCTATAGTTTCTGTATCAAATGCTAGTATTTATTCACAACAGGAACTTTAGCTAAACTATTCAGTTACTCAAAACTCTGACCAAGTATGTGAATAAAATTAATATTTTACAATATAACACTTACTATATATGAAATCAACCATTTTTGTACTAAATATTTTAAGCATGCAAATAAAAAAAACCTGTTCACTAAGTAGCAATTGCTATCTAATTTGCAACTAAAGAGCATGAAACACCACAAAAAGTTACGTGGTACTCATGCAGCCTCAAGGCCTAAGGATACAGGTCAAACCTCCCAAATAAAAGATTTAGACTCCCCCTGGGTTGAGATTACAAGAAAAGAGACCAAAGATGAAATTAAGATACTCTTTGAATTCAGAGTTTCCCCTGTACCACTGAACTAAGTGCATGACTCCACTAGCAATCCTGCTGTAAATTCTGAACACCTTCTGGGGACTTGAGAAAACTCCTGCACAGACATCTGTTCTGAGAACCATTTGATTTGGAGGAGTACTTCACTAGCCCACACCAGTCAAAGTGTGAAACGACAAACCTTCCAGACATCTTAATGCTCCAGATAAGCATAGAAAAAAATTAGGTCTTGAGAGAGTAGAGCAAAAACTTAGTATAGAGGTGAGAAAGGTCATTTGTAGAACTTTACACACACACAAAATCAATCTCAGTACGTAAACAGAACAAACCTAAAGATTCAGTGATCCAGCATTGACAGATGGTAGCGCAGCAGACGCCCAGAAACCTAGATGTCTTAAGACAACAGCAACCTTGGTATCTTCTAAGTCTTAGACATTTTCAGAGCCAACAAGTGGTACAGCAATGAATATAATTCAGTATGCATTCAGGGGCGACTGTTAATATAAGCCTCGGAATGCTCTTCCAAGGTCTCAGTGCTCAGGGTATCTCAGCAGCCAAGGGCATCTGTGTTAGAAATTCAGAGCCAAATGAGGTTGTTCTAGGTTCTATTGGGCCTAAATTAAATATCCGCAAATTCTGGGCGTAAACTATAGCTAGATATCACTTTTCAGTCGTCATGTTATGAGATCAGGTTAAGAGGCACAGATCTAAGAGTATCAACTCAGGAGATCCCAAAAGATCAGGACACTATGGTGCCATTTATTTTCAAAAAACCGCACCCACACAGAATGAATGACGCTTGGTTCCCAAAGAGATCCAGGGATCCCTGCATTGCTTCAATTGTGCTGGGACCTAAGCACCAAATCCAGATTGATCCAACGGTACCCAAGGACCTTGTGCCAGACTAGGACTGCAGCACAGCATCAGCAGTGTCAGAACTGCAGTGCCAAATGAGGCTGACCTGGACGATCCAGAAACTTCAGTACTAAATAGGTCTACCCAGAGCAATAGAGGGACCTCAGCACTAAATCTGGTCAAGTAACTTCAACAGTGCCAAGATCTCTATGCAGAATCAGGTCATTCTGGGGGCCTCTGACCTGAATCAGGTTGATACAATGACCTCAGTGTCACTCTGTTGATGCCAGGACATTGACACCACATTGGGTTCCTTTGGGTCTGCCTAAAGCCCTTGGCACTGGATTCACGCAGAGAGAACGTGGCTTACTCTGGGCAAAAAGCAACTTAGGCTAGTGGATATCAGAAGTCAATACTGGACAATGAAACAGCCCAAGCCCTGCGAGCCTTAAACCAGTTGGCACACGCCAGCTGTAGGTGTCTAGCTGCTGTGTAGACATACCCTCAAAGAACTTTAGCTGTCCAGAGTGATAACCAGGTGTGTTATTTCCAACCAAGAGAGAGAAGACACCCCCTGTAGGACTGTTGCATGGTTGAAATGGCAGACACCTAGAATGTAGAACAGGCACCATTTTGTTTATAAATAAAATTAAAATAAACCAAGCACCACCCATGCCAAAATCCACGCATAACTCATAACCTCTCCATATCCAAAGCATTCTGGCTAAATAAGGCATTCAGTCTTCTTCCAATATTCAGCTTATGCCTTTAAACTAGTTTATAGCTTAATGTTAACTTAAACAGCACCATATAGCCAGTCCTCAAGCCAGAAGAACAGCAGATGTCCAAACAATTTTGCCATTTCTCTCTCTCTCAATCCTGCAGGTGTTTTAGTCCTACTAAAAAACAAATTGAGTTTTGCCCAGCTGCTTGTATTGACGGGTAGAAAGGAGGCCATGCAAGCAGATATTAAGGGAAGAACTGCATAAATCTGTCTCTAATATTTTCTTTTGAAGTATGCTCTTTTAAATATCCTTGGTTTTACGAATGCAACACCACATATGCTTCACTTGCAGTCACCTAGATATTGTACTTCAGCATTTGCTGGTATGCCTGTATTTTTATTATTTATAACCTGAAACATCAAGAAAGCCGCCTAAAGCATGAGGGCAACTGCAGACCAAAAGTTTCTGCTATGTTATTAACTCTATTACTGAAACACTAGAAGTTCACAATCAAGAGTGGAAATAAATGCTTCTCTACTAATGGAGGTATTACATCTAAAATTCCAGTTCACAATCTTGTCTCTCTCTGGTTAGGGTTGTCAGGCATCCGGTTTTCGACTAGAACGCCCATTCAGAAAGGGAACCTGGCAGCTCCGGCCTCTAGAAGTCCAGTTGACAGCACAGCGGGGCGAAGGCAGGCTCCATGCCTGCCCTGGCTCTGCACAGGTCCCGGAAGCAGCTGGCATGCCCGGCTTCTAGGTGCATGGGCGGCCATAGGTGCTCCATACACTGCCCCCACCCGAGTGCCTGCTCCCAGCTCCCATTGGCCAGGAACCACAGCCAATGGGAGCTGCAGGAGCAACGCCTGTGCGCACAGGCAGCGTGCAGAGTCCCCTTGGCCCTCCACCTCGGAGCTGGACATGCTAGCCGCTTCTGGGAGCCGCCTGGCTGGAGCCTGCAGCCCAAACCCTCTCCCAAACCCCAACCCAACCTCCTCCCAGAACCCACATGCCAACTTCCTGCCCCAGCCCTGAGCCCCCTCCCAGAGCCTGCAACACATATCCCCTCCCACATCCCAATACCCTGCCCAGCTTTGAGCTCCATCCCGAGCCCCAAATCCCTGCCCCAGCCCTGAGCCCCACCCCCCCTTTGTGGCCACACCCAGAGCCCTCACCCCCTCGCACACCCCAACCTCCTGTCCCAGCCCAATGAAAGTGAGTGAGAACAATTAACAGAGGAAGGGGGATGGAGTGAATGGGGGCAGGGCCTGTGAGAAGGGCAGCAGGACAAGGGTGTTCAATTTTGTGCCATTAAAAAGTTGTCAACTTTCTCTTGTAGCTATACTTCAAACTGAATAGGCACAGAGGTGTAAAATCAAAACGGAACTGAAGTGTAGCGAGCAGGAGGGGACAATTATCTTCATCAAATACAAAATTTGTTCAAAGTCTTTCATAGACTAAAAGTTATGTATTAGGAGAGAGGGTTATATCTTGCCATTTAGTATTAAGTTGAATTGTTATAGTGAATTTAATAATCAGTGTTCATGAAGTTATATAGCTTGGTAAGAGAGGCGCTGAACAATTAATCTGGAAAAGGGGAGCATTGTGCCAGTTTGTGTAAAGCAATATGCACTAGTAAACTTCTATACCAGCTCCCAATATTCACTTTGAGTGAGAAGGGGTAAGAAAAATATTTATTAAAAGCAAGTTAGAATTCAGGTAAACACTGAAAAAGAAACACACCTAATATGAAGTCAGTCCACCTTCACTTAAAGTCACACAATCTATTGTATCAAAAGAAAAACCATGGCTATGAAATTAACACCTTTTATTACGGTACAGGAACCCCAAAGATAATAGGTCTCTTCCACAATGGAGTACTAAATTAGGTAAATGCTGTGCAATAGGACGCTTTAGGACCTTGCATGGAAGACCAATCATTTCTTAACTCATGCTGATCAGTGGGAGCATGTTCACTCCAATGTAGCAAGGTAGAAAGCTATGTAACGAATATGAGAACTAGACAGAAGGGAAAAAAGGTTTTGTTTTTAAAGAGAATAGGCCCTAAAAGTGACTACTTGATGTGAAAGTTGAAATATACAACTACTTCTGTCTCAGCTATGTTTGTTTTTAAATCAGAGCTGTCCGAGAGGAATGTGTTAAAGAAATTGCAACAGCCAAAATTTTTAAACTCAAGTCTTTATATAGGCACCTGCCAATTTTCCACAGTCTTCAACAAAGACCATCCCCCTCCTCCCAATTTTGAATGTTAGCTAAATTAAGGCTCTTAAACAACTTTATTTTAGGCACAATATAGAAGCAAAGGGAGTCGATCAAAAGTGCTTCCTGGGAGATGAGAGTGCTCACCACTTTGCAAAGAAAGTCAGGGCCTAAACTTATTTATACACACACACACACACACACACATTATATATCAGTACAGGTAGAAGAATGGGGGCCCAAGCCTATTAGGTCTAAGGCCTATAGCTATACATGCCAAATTTATTTTATTTGTAACCATTACATCAAGAATCTAGCAATGCAATCCAGCCTCAATACATTTCTTTTCACTCAGGGGTTTTCCTTCCTTGGAGACAGCATATACTCAATATGAACACTTAACTGTCACTTCATGCAATGTAGTAGTATTTTGGCTGTTTTAACATCTGATCTTGACAGTGTGTTAGAGTGGGCAACATGAGAGAGGAAGAATTCCTAGAAATAGTCCAGAGATCCAAAGCATTTTTTTTTGGGGGGGGGGGGGGGGGGGACGGGACGGGACAGGGCATGCCACAAATGTTATATGATGAACCATGAACTAATGTGGGTTAGGAAGAAGTCTCAGAAGTTATTTCTATCACCTCCCTCTAAAACATGTGGAACTATGATACAGACTGTTTCCCCACCCCCCACTATGGCAAATTTAGTTAAATGAATTTCAGTGTAGAGAGCATGCTAAATATATAAAAACAGGGTACTTTAACTTTGTACGGAGTAACCTGGTCTGCACTAAGCAGATGTTAATTATACTCCAATATAGACAACAGCTGTCAAAGAAATTTCCCACATAAGCAGGAAGTTCCCAGAACTATGGTCCAGGGAACACTGGTTGGCAGTCAGCTGAGAAAGTGTAGGTGACATAGTACTAGCTGCTCTCCATTTCCAGATTAACCAGGGTAGGGTTGTGCTTTTCCCTCCCTGCGCACTCTGTGTGTGAGAAATTAAGAGCAAGAGGAAGGAGTCTAAACTATTTCCATAAGCAACATTTATTGCATTACAACCAGCTAAAGAAATACTACTCTCCTGTGTAAGCAATTGCTAGAGCAGACAGTTGTCAAGTCTCACAGCAGGAGGAAAGGTGGCCCAAAAAGTCTTTATATTAAGACCTGACCCACACAGAAGAGTGAGAATGCCCACTGCTGATCTCATGTTCTGCTTAAAGTATTTTTTTCTAATGGATCTGTCAGCCAGTCAGTAAAAGAGGGCAGATTAGATAATAGCCAAAATGGTAATATTGCAACAATTCAGGTTTCAAAGTTTAGTTTTAACAAATGGCCACTATTCTAGACATACAGCCAGGCTTAACCCACAATATAGGGGTGCACAAAATCAGACATAGAAAATGGCACATTACTATTTGTAGCTATGACATGAGAATTCCTAGAAATCTGAAAGAAAAATGTGTTCAGATAATAGTGCGACTGTTTCAATACCCATAGCACAGGATCAGCTTAACGGAACAGTAGGAAAACCTTTATTCACATAGATAGCTTGTTGTTTTCTGCATGTGACTATATAGAACTGGCTCTTAGGTCAGGTTAACCAAATGTTAAAAAATATTTGTTTCCCTGTTTTTTTTTGGCAATTAAATATTTATTGTATTGTTCTAGTTAAGTAAAATCTGCAGCTGTTGAACATTTAAAAAGACTCCCCATTAAAAATGTTAACTACCTGTACAACAGAGAAGCAAATACAGCTTCTGTCTGGTTTGTCAAGCCTACCATGAGAGACCAGCATTCCCTTCAGAAGAGTTCTGGGTTTGCTGAGTGATTTTAGCTTAGTCTTTCTCCAGGAATGTTTTGTTAAGCCAGGTTAAAAAGATGTTACGCCTTTGTATAAACAGTCGAAGTAGTTTAAATTGTGACACCAACCTTTCCTAGTCTAGATATCTCAGAAGTGTTCCAGCTCACTGTATTATTTTCAAACTATTGAGACTACAGGATAGATTAATTATGACTCACCCCTAAATAAGGACATGCTTCCCTCTGAAAGTATCAGAAGTTGGTGGATAGTTGCTCTTTAAAAACAAAAAACCAAAATCACCTACTTCTGTAGAAGCAGCATAATTGCTTGTTAAACTACACTGGTAGGAAAACTAATGTTATTCTAGCAAGTTAGGTGTGTATTTTTAATCCTTTAAACATCTATACCAAGTAATTTACCATAAACTTAGTGTTGTTGCTTCCTTGTGTTAGCAGAGAATCAGGTACACAGCCAAGATAACCAAAATGGTCTTGTCACATTTCTCTAAAGGAGGATTTGTTTTTCAGCCTGATGGCTAATACATTTTCCTCAGAGATTTTGCTTTGGGTCTCCTCTGCTCCAGTACTCCATAAAAGGTGATGGTTGGACTAACAGATCATCTTCACAGGTACCAAAGAAAAAGTGATCCCTGATCAAATGTGAGGGGGAAACATTTTTAGCAGAGCAGACAGTTTAAGATCTACATTCCCAATTAAGTGCTCAACATTAGACAGAAAAGTCTGTTAAAAGACCCACTCTTTCCTCTTCCATTATAGAGTGATGAAACTTCTACTCCATTCTTTAATCCCACTCACAGGAGGCCTCCAGCAGAATTTAGAAGAGGAGACTGTATTTCTGCTATTTTTAAGGCAGACCAAAATTGTCATTATATCCTGTTGCTTTCAAAAACTTCTAAACACCTTTTCAAAAGATCTCGCCAGCTAACAGGCCAGACATTTGTAGTAGAACAAGTCTCATCTTCCAGGGTTTGTTGGGAGGACTTCTTGGGGCCGACACACACTTTGTAAGCTTTTGTAGCTTTACTGAAGTTGTGGTTGTGCGGTCTCTAACAGAGGCATTTTCTTCTTTCAAAAATTTGTTCAAGTATTAGAATTAGACCCAGAATTTTGTCTAAAATCTGAATAAAAATTCCCTCCTCCCAACAATGCATTTTCACTAATAAGGTTGTTTGGGCCTTATTTCTGAAAATTTCCCATGGTTTTTGTATAGAAACTAGGGCTGTTCAGAGTTAACTCACATGATTAAATTTAATTGCAGTTTTGAGTTAATCATGATTAATCGCACTGTTAAACAATACCAATTGAATGTATTAAATATTTTTGGATTTTTTTCTACATTTTCAAATATATTGATTTCAATTACAACAGTATTTATTTGATTACAAATATTTGCACTGTAAAAAAAAATTGTATTATTCTATTCACCTCATACAAGTACTGTAGTGCAATCACTATCATGAAAGTTGAACTTACAAATGTAGATTGTGTGTTTGTTACATAACTGCACTCAAAAACAAAAAAGTCCACTCAGTTCTACTTCAGCCAATTGCTCAGACAAACAAGTTTGGTTACAATTTGCAGGAAATAATGCTGCCTTCTTCTTGTTTACAATGTCACCTGAAAGTGAGAACAGGCATTTGCATGGCACTATTGTAGTGGGCAACACAAGATGTTTACATGCCAGATGCGCGAAAGATTCTTATGTCCCTTTGTGCTTCAACCACCATTCCAGAGAACATGGGTCCATGCTGATGACTTGTTCTGTTAGAGAACGATCCAAAGCAGTGCGGATCCGACGCATATTCATTTTCATCATCCGAGTTAGATGCAGCCAGCAGAAGGCTGATTTTCTTTTTTTGGTGGTTTGGGTTTTGTAGTTTCCACATCCGAGTGTTCCTCTTAAGATTTCTGAAAGCATGCTCCACGTCTTGTCCCTCAGATTTTGGATGGCACTTCAGATTCTTAAACCTTGGGTCGAGTGCTGTGGCTATTTTAGAAATCTCACATTGGTACCTTCTTTGCGTTTTGTCAAATCTGCTGTGACAGCATTCTTAAAACTAACACATGCTGGGTCATCTGAGACTGCTATAACGTGAAATATATCTGGCAGAAAGTGGGTAAAACAGAACAGGAGACATACAGTTCTCCCCCAAGGAGTTCAGTCACAAATTTAATTAACGCGCATCAACAGTGTGGAAGCATGTCCTCTGGAATGGTGGCCGAAGCATGAAGGAGTATATGAATGTTTAGCGTATCTGGCACAAATACCTTGCATCACTGGCTACAAAAGTGCTACGCGAACACCTGTTCTCACTTTCAAGTGACATTTTAAATAAGCAGACAACGGTATCTCCCGTAAATGTAAACAAACTTCTCTGAGCAATTGGCTGAAGTAGGACTGAGTGGACATGTAGGCTCTAAAGTTTTACATTGTTTTGAGTGCAGTTACGTAACAAAAAAAACTACATTTGTAAGTTCAACTTTCATGATAAAGTGATTGCACTACAGTACTTGTATGAGGGGAACTGAATACTATTTATTTTTACTGTGCAAATATTTGTAATAAAAAACAAAGTGAGCACTGTACACTGTTGTAATTGAAACCAATATATTTGAAAATGTAGAAAAACATTCAAAAATAGTATTCTATTATTAACAGTGTGATTAATTGCCCAATTAATTTTTTTAATTGTTTGATAGCCCTAATAGAAACAATTTTGCAAAAGAGACTTATTTGAATAGTTCTATTCAATCATTCCCAGTCACCAATGTCTAAACATGTATTTCTAGAACAGGAAAAACTGCCAACCATTTCAGGTCTTTATACACCAGAAAACTTATGTCCCTAATTCTGCTTTAACATCACTCTACAGCAAGTTTGATTGGTTAGAGGGAGAAAAAGCCATCTTTAACAAACTTCTTACTAACTTCTGCTTTGTACCTCACACCCGCAGAAAGATATTCTGAAATGAGGAACTGCAGCAATAAAACTGTCAGTTACCAGTGCATGAATTGGAATATAGCTCTCTGCTGATATTAGCATAGAATGAGTAAGCAAACACTATAGGGAATATGCCACAATGACCATGTTAACAAGGTGCAATTTTTATCCAAGTCAAATTTTTTTTTTTTAAATAAACATTTAGTAAAAAGTAAGGCTAACTAGATTTTTGCAACGCTAATGTTTGCAAGTTAGGGTTGTTTTTGTTGTTGGGGTTTTTTTTTCTTCTTTAAGAGTCTCCTAGCCATTTCACTCTAAATGAAGAAACTTCCAGAATAATAAATCTCAACCCTTCACAAAACTCTTCATTCAGTTTGCCATTGTTGAGAATTCTCCTCCTTTAGTTGCCTCTGAATCTCTTGTGCACTGTTCAAGTTTTACAGGTCTCTCTCTGACTAGTAACTTTCAAGATTTAATCCTCTGAACTAGAATATAAGAGCAGCACTGTCTGTTTACACAAGTTTCACATATACAACTGTATTGTTGATATTCTGTAGCTAGAGAAACTATTGTGTATACTGAAGTTTCACACAAAACATCTTGCTCATATACTGCAGTGGTGTTCAGAAGAAAGATACAAAGCTGCTTTAAACCATCAGTTTCCTTCCCATTTCTCATATGGAATCACATTGACAAGAGACACTTATTAGCTGATATAGTAGGTTTTCTGGAAAAAATATCAACTTGGGTTCTTGATGCAACACTGCGGAAAGAATGAATTATACTATTTGACATTTCTCCTCTATTACTTTTCCTTGGCTGTTCTCCTTGCAGTCTCCACAGACAATAAGAACTGCTAGAACATCTGCTCCCTCTCTCTGCCTGGTTTACCCAGCATACGAAATACACACTTGAAACACACCTAAATCTGACAAAACTAGAGAGACAGCAGCAGAAAGGCTAGAAAGAATTCAGGAACAGAACAAGAATCAGATAAATCAATAAAGAAGACTCAAGAATAGGTGAAGAGAATAAAGTAAATTTGGGTAAGCAAGAGATAGTGATGCTTAAGAATTAGGATCTACTGTTCAGCAACTAGTTTAGAATAATTTAAGTATTTAGATATGCTATTATCCACCCAGATTTGACTGATCAAAAGAATTGTAAACCCTTTCTGGGGAAAAAGGTTAGTTTCTGACAATGTCTCAGCCATTTTTATTGTTTTGTCTAAAGGGGGATATGATAGCTATCAGAAAATAGTTAATATTTTATTACTTGCAACATTATAACATAATGCTGATGTGAATATTTACTAAAGGACGGGGAGAATGGTGGAAGTGAGTTTGTTCTCTCAGACAGAAAACAGCATACATTATATATTCCATGCAGTCAATGACATGGAAATCCACCACCATACTAAATGGGCTGAATATTCCATATTTGTGCCAATTTTTTTTTTAAATTTCACAGAATCAGGATGTGTATAAAGCTGGTGATCTTCAAGAATTATAATACAAAACTGCCCCTTTTAGTCAAAGGAGGATGTAATAAAGTTTAAGTAAGTGAAGAGTCTTAGAAATATGGCATAGTAAGTACAATACCAGTGACTAGACAGTCTACAGACTTGCAAAATTCTATCTGCCTAGCAACAGTGATTTCTGATGAAAAAGTAAACGAGTTTTTCATTCAGTAGTCCTAGCACAAGGTTGGCGAGTACATTTTGTAAATGTTCAGCTATATATACACACTTATTACTTACTGCTTGTGCACACTAGCACTTATGTCAGTATAACTTATGTCCCTCAGGAGTGTGAATAATTGCCCCTCCCCCCCAATCGATGTAAGTTACACCAACCTAAACATCAGTGTGGACTGTGCTATACTGGCAGGAGAGCTTCTCCCACTGACATAGCTGCTGCCTCTTGCAGAGGTGGTTTTATTATGTGGATGAGAAAGCTCTCTCCGTCAGCATAAAGTGCTTTCACCAGCTGCAGCACTTCTAGTGTAAACTAGCCCTTAGTCTTCTATGCTGTAAGGACAGGTATAGAAGTGTTTCTTATTCAAAGTAGTCACATTGGGTACCTGCCACAATTACTAGCTCTAAAAATAGAATAAATGGCTGTTGTTACTGAGAACATGCTGCTGCCTCACTTCCCTCCATCATCCCAGAAATGAGAAATGTGCTGCCAAGTCTGAAAGCAAGTTTTGAGAGCTTCTAATTACAGAAGTTTAATGGTTTACAAGCAGCTTGAGATGCAGTCTTCTTCTGCTGCTTCTTTTATCAGTCCTCACTGCCTCAGGAATGTGGGCAGTGGGGCATTTATAGGGGAAGTTTTGTAAGGTGAAGCCATTACCTATTGTTAATGCCAAAGCATTCAGAGGCTCCAAGCAAGATGAAGGCCCTCCTGCACTAGGCAATGTACACACACTGCCTACCTGGAAGGCCTTACAATCACTGGGCACATCTAAACAAAAAACAAGCAAGACTCCAACCCAAGTGGGAACATCTACATTGCTATATTGAACCAGTTGACTCAGGCTGAGACTTGCTGCTGTGGCCTTCTCTTGCCACAAGTGCAGATGAACCCTAAAACAATCACAGATGAATTTAACTATTCCTCTCTGCCTGCTCCCACCATGTGTTCACCTACATTTGCAATTTTTAGAAATTATCTAGACCAAGTGTCAAATTCCATCTCCCATTCAAGCCATTGCTAACTGGCTGATTTCTTACAAAATTGACACAGACATGGTCTTGTGATGAGGTATGAAGCAGAGAATAGCAGTTATTCAGATTAACTAGGGCAGGCAGTTAGTTCTAGGAGTAGGAGCAACATAGAAAAGGGCACAGAAGTAAGTATGACCATGACAGATATGGTAGTACTGGAGAAATGGTGGAGGCTGGAATGACAATAAGAGCAGACACCTAGGGATGGACAATCATGAAAGGGTTTGCTGCTAAGACAGACAAAAGGCCTCGATATAGTAAGAGGAAGGAGTTAAATGGGGTTGATATGATCAGAAAAATGGGCAAGGCAGATTTTAGCAGCTGTGCTTAGTATGGAATTGTTGGGGGCAATTAAGCAATCTAGACAGAAGATGAGGACCAGGGTGAAAGTTTGGATGCCTGGACAGAAAAGAGATCTTACAAGTTGGGGGAGGGAGGGAAGTAAAGGAAGAGTTCTAGGATATGGCTACTACTTGAGCATGTGAGGCTAGGCGCACACCCCCCCCACTTATTTTCAACATCTATCCAGAGTATTCAACATACATCTGGGGAACAAATGAGACAGATGAACAATTCTAGTAGGTCAGATGTTACAGGATCTCACTATTTAACTTATTTCTAAGGGAAAAAAAAGTCTCCATGGAATTCCCATCAGGATTCAAGAGGGAGACAAACAAAAAGGGCATGTATTGAAGTCCACTAAAATGCATCCAATGACGTGAACTGTAGCTCACAAAAGCTTATGCTCAAATAAATGTGCTAGTCTAAGGTGCCACAAGCACCCCTTTTCTTTTTGCGAGTACTTAAATCTTTACAGTCTTGTATTTTTCTGAGATTTGAACTGTATAACATGGCTTACTAGGTCATATGAATGACACAAACTTTAGATGACCAGTTTACTCCTACCTGTAGAATAGACATTAAATTGTGACACTTATTTTAAGATGAATAGTCAATCTCTTCCACTGAAAAAATTCCCAAGTCTGATATTCCTTTTTAAAAGTATATTCTGAGTAAGTTTGGCAGAGAGTCTGATTAAATACTCAAGCCCTCAATATTTGGATATTTAAGGAACACTAAATGCCTTTCTCCACATATTACACTATATGTATCGGTTGCTGTTCTTTCTAGAATACTGACTACTCACAGCTATTTACAAGTTAGCCCATGCTTCTATGTACTTTAATATTTTTATCACTATTTTATTGGTCAAAAGAGTTTACTAATATTAGTGATTTGGTGACTTGGAAACTATCTGAAAGTATTAGAAGGAAAACAGTAAGTACTTAGTTTATGCTGAGTAAAGGAATGTTTGCTTACGCCTGATACTGGTTACCTCTGATTTAACTATAAAAAAAGACTTCTATTTTTCCTATAGTTCTCTAAATTTGAGAACTTTGTATTAATGTGCGCACATCTGGCATGAGTAGTGAGATTAGCCTTCTAAGAAAATTATGCATCATTTCAAGTTGCACTGTTGCTAAATTAAGTGATACCTAAATATAATTACTCTTAATCCATAGTTCTCTTCATGTATCTAGTCTAACAAACAGTTTGCATAAAGCAGCAAAATGATCATTAACTGTATTATCTGTTGGGCATTGATCTTTTGTTTAACAAAATCCACACTAAGCTATGACTGATGAGTGACCTTGAAGCAGCTGCGGAAGGCAGTTGCCATAGCAACACACCACAAAAGTGGTTCATCCTCAGGGAAAGCACCAAGTTGGTGCATTGTGTTACTGATACAACATACAGGTATACAGTAGCTCTACTGATGCATTAATATACAGTAGGTAATATTTTAAGATAGCCATTACTTATAAATGTTTTAATCACTTTGTTCCACCCACAGAGAACGGAAATGAATGCTCTTGGAAGTAAGTACTTCCATCAAGATAGTGGGAAGTGGGTGGCCAAATGACCAAAGTCAGGTTATTCTGGAGTGCAACACAAGGAATGAAATTATGTCCCAAGCAGATGCCTTACTTCCCAGGGTCATCATGTGCCAAAAACATTCCAGAGGTAGCATATCACCACTTCTGAATGAATTGCTTTAGCCAATGCACCCCGAGTATCCTTAGACAGAAGCTGGACTAATTAAAGGCCTTTGAAAAGGGAAACCATCTCCCCACCTATTCCTCAGCCCCTTAAATAAAGCCAGCATGACCAACTTGTTTTGAATATTAGAGTCATAAAACCACTTTTCCTCTTCTGCCATATAGTGAAGTTACCACCTTTCCCCCCCGCATACGGTTTAGTCCTGAGACCTTTCTAGATGAAATCTCAACCACTAGAGCAGAGGTGGGTAAACTATGGCCTGTGGGACCATCCTGCCTGGCCCCTGAGCTCCTGGCCAGGGAGGCTAGCCCCCAGCCCCTCCCCCACTGTTCCTCCTCCCCCAGTCTCAGTGCACCATGTTGCCGGTGTAGTGTATTAAACTGCTCTGCATAGGAATGTGCTACTGGTAGCAGTTACAGAGAGCTATTTACTACACTACGCTGGTGCAACACTCTGGGCGGCATGGCTGTAGTGCCACCAGCCACTGGTGCTCTGTGCTGTGTGGTGGTAAGGAGGCAGAGGGGTTGGATAGAGGGCAGGGGAGTTCGGGGTGGTGGTCAGGGGTGGGGGGACAGTCAGGAAGGAGCGGGGGTTGGATGGGGCGGTCAGGGGATGAGAAGCAAGGGGGAGGTGGGTAGGGGGCAAGGGCACAGCCTCCCCTAACCGGCCCTCCATACAATTTCCGAAACCCGACGTGGCCCTCAGACCAAAAAAAGTTTGCCCGCCCCTGCACTAGAGGATCACATGTTAATCTTGCATAGAAGAAAGATTAGAATCTTGTATTGTGGTATGCAAACCAGTGCATTTTTGTGAAATAGTAAAAAACCTATTTACATTGTGTTAGAGTAATATGATTTACCACAACATGAGATTGAGTATAAGTATTTCAGTTTAGAAAAAAAAAAAACACTGAAGGATCTACTCTGAAGAATGAGTCTGCTGAAGTGGCATTGTGAGGTTCCATGTTTGTCTGACTCCAGATCAATTCTGCTCATTTTAACTATTTTTCTAACGATCAACCCTACAAACTCCCTGTGGGACTTGGGCATCAATTTGTGCTGCATCACTTATTCTTAGTAAGAAATTCTGAAGGCCAGAATTATACCTGTGCAGTCCTATTGTCCTGAGTGGAGTTTCACAAGCGTAACTGTCAAAATTCCACTTGGAACTAAACAAGTCTGTTGAGGCACAAACACAGAAGAAACTCCTCCTAGCTTTTGTGAGCCCTGCAAAAAGGATAAAAATAGTAAGACCGTTACCAACATCCTCAGATACAGGATACTCCCGTTTATCCAAATCCCTATTATCCTAACTCATCTGAATCCCTTCCTTGTCTCCCACCATGAGACATAGCACATTATGTTCCAATTAGCACATTAGCGGCATTTTTTAAAAAAATGCCTACTCAGTAATTGCTGATTAGCGGCTACTTAGGAACAGCATAAAAATCAAGCAGTTAAATTCATGGATTCAGAGATGTGCCTTAAAGTTGACAAAACACAAACACCCCATGCTCAATAATGAACAGAAGCCAAGAATATTAAAGTGCCTTGACAACAGGGAGTGGATTGTAGATATGGCCCATCAGTTCTGCATCAGCAATGCTACAGTATGCAATATTCACAGTGCACAAGAAGTTGAGTATGCCCTCTACTATGGATTGCCCAGATGGTTCCGGTCACTACAAGACCATAGGGGCAAAGATGAGGCACTTGGTTTATTCAAAATAGGTCCACAAACAGGTGTTCCATTAGATACTACATTAAAGCAAAAAGCTATTTCCATCAAAATATTAATGTGGATGCTGCTTTTGGTGGCAGTGAGGAATGGCTAAGTCATTTCAAGAAGCAGCATGATACAAGTCAGCTGTCTGTTGCTGATTAACTTGTCTTCCTGCACAGCAAACATTGCCCCATTTAGAAAAAGGTACGTCAACGGATGCAGTTAAAGAGGGTCTGAAGCTGACTAGACCTATAATGAGGTCAAAGCAGACATTCTGGAAAATGCTTCCAGAACACACTTGCATGTTCGTCTGAGAAGTTCATCCCTGGTTTGAAAAAAAGAACAGACTTACTATGTTGTAGTACAAATGACACAGCAATACATGGTCTAAAGTGGTTTGTGATCAGCAAGTCCAGGTGTCCCCGATGCTTCAGATGCAGATATTTCTTGTGTCCCACACTGCACAAAGTGAATGCCACCATTTCTAAAATATTGGTTCCACTCCAACTTTATGCTAGCTGTCCAAATATGTTTGTGGTCTTTAGACCTCCCACAGCATAATATTCTTTTTATAGACAATGATTCTGATCAGCTCACTAAAGCTGATCGTGTCTAGTGTTTATTTTTGCCTACTTACACATCAAAACTCCAAACTATGGATCAAGGAACGTTCGCAATCCTTAAATATTTGTACAGGGCTAATGTCCTCACTGCACACATGCTACTGACCCTCACAGATTAAATTAAGATGCTAACAATAAAAGGTGACTGCTATCTATTAGGTGGATTGTGATCCAGGCTTCAGCAGGAAAAAACTGCCAGTGTTGGGGGAGAAAAAAAGGTCTTACATGAACCCAAAGCAGAGCTGGTTAGAGTATCCCAGGAAATTGAGGATTCAAGATGCCCTTCATGCAATTGCTGAGCAGACAAGTTGTGAAACAGGATGTCCAGGAATAGGAGGGCTGGGAATATTCACATCTTGAGTATCACAAGATCAACAGAATTCATGGACACAGCTGAAGAGGATAAGGAGGAGCTGACAAAGGTAGCAGCATCTTCGGATCAGGTACTGACAGCTTCTGAACCAGTTGCTGCATTTAACAGGTTTTTACTTGGGATGGAGAGAGTCAGGAGAACACTGACTACATGCACACCTTGCTTCTCTGAAAGTTACGCATGCAGGCAGCGGAAAAGTTAAATAGCACAAAAAAAGAAAGCTGCTATAATCAACTTCTTTGCCATATTGTAGCTGATTACTGGGACTGCTTTGTGCAAGCTAGCATTCTCTAGTAAAGTTCATGTTTGTCTACTTTTCAATAAATGTAGATTTTACAATAAAATACTATGATAGTCTGACATCTTACTTTTGTTTCCCATGCTCCTTATTCAACTCCCTCTTCATTATCCAACTAAAATCCATGCCTTGCCAGGCTATTTGGATAAATGGGAGTACATTGGATATTTATTGAGTTAGGAATTCAGTTCTGCTCTAGAAAGAGACTAGGTAACCAGGGTACAACCTAAGCAAGACTAATGGAAAGAATCAGGTTTCATTTTGTCTGTTTAAAAATCATATGCTCATTTAATAAGTTTTGTAAAGTGTGTTTTGGTTTCTTTTTTTTGTTTTAAAACAGCACTTGCAGAAAGACCTCCCTATCGTTCTCCAATCTGAAATAAGAAAGACTATTACATTCATCAGCAGTCAGTTTTATCTAAAACAGCATGAAAATAGTGATTAAAACCCTAATTTTAGCAGCAGCACTAACGTAATGTTTCTGGAATCAATTCAAATTCAGTAATTCTCATTTATATGAATTAACAGAATTACCCACCTGTTTTCATCCTACAGTAATCTCATGCAGACAGGTTTAATTGTGTTAGTTGCCAAAAACATATTTACTCTGTCACAGCCAAACTTGGTTACTAAGAAAAGTAAAGTTTGCTAGTCCATCCACTGAGAGATTAAATGCTAATAATAAGTAATTCACATAGCCATGTCGTAATCCCAGTGATTCTCAGTCCCAGCCTCTTGAACCAGAGACTGGTGGGCCTGGGTGTGTTGAAAGTAACTCCATCTCCTTCCCTCTACCTAAGAGGGTAAAGTATGTATCCTCATGTTGCTCCACAGCAAGCTCAGCTGATTAACTTGCATTGACTTGATTTAACATGAGTCCTATCCATTCTGTAGCTAGGACAGTAGCTGAAACCTGGGATTTAAAACTGATTGTGTAGCAAGAGAACACTAGGGGGTTGAAGGAGGTCGAATACAATGTAGAACTCCAAAATTCCTTCCAGGGTAAGAAAAGCCTAATATGATTTGACAGTAGAGTTGCACCCATTCTTTAAAGTTAGATTGAAGCATATACCTCAATATGAAACACCACTACTGTCATGATTCCTTTCAAACATGGGAATCTTCAGATACCCAATGTAGTTAGTGGTTTTTGCATCTTAATTCTACCCATTTTATTCCTTAATCTTATAAAATAGGTCTTGAAAAAGAGTTACCCGAGTGATACAAGCAAGAGGACTTCAACAGAAAGCTGTAGTGCCTGCACTGTTGTTCATAGCTCTGTTGGACTCAAAATGACACCTGCTTTCTACAGGCAACCTTAATTCTGGTATTTACTAACTCGAGTGCTGACTTCGCAAACAACCTTCTTTTAATGTTGGAATTTGTGTAATACATGTCAGCTCAGCTGCACTGAACATTCAGGCGATTGCCTTTGACTGAAGATATCTGCATGAAGGCTGGAGTGACTATTCCTTGCAACTTTCTCTGCACTTTACTTTTTAGAAGCAAGGACAGTCATCTGTTCATCTGAGGGTTTAACTTTAAAATAACTTGGAGTTCTCTGAAGTACCAGTACCACTGAAAGGAACAAAGTCTGCTCAACTGAAAGCTTACTATTTCTCTTAAAGTTATACCACCACAAATGAGACACCCACCATAATCCCACAGCTGAGCTCATTCACTGATAAGCAGACACTCCTGGACAAGTACAGAGAAAAGTAAACTAGTACTCGCATTTAAATAAAAAAAAAAAGAGATTAGCATAATTAAGCTACCCGTAAGTGCCAGGTCATCCTCAAAACCTGAAGAAAATAGATGCCATTCACTACCATTTGCTCTCTGTTCAGACCAATATTATTTCAAGTCTCACTAGTAAGTTAATTTCTGGGAATTCACTTCATTACTTAAAAAAAAAAGGACTGGTATTCAACAGCACAACAACATTTGCTATCAGAAGCCTACTGAAAATTCATTTTGGAAGGAAGAATTTTTTCCTCAAAGCCAAAAACTACTTACAGAATCATGTACATAGCTTGCTTGTGGAAAAGAAAAAAGTGGGACTTCCAAATATAATTAGAAGTTAATCTGTGAGGAAAATACTGTCCCCAAATCCACAATTAACTTGTTAGAAGTGTTTTAAACTAATATTTACACTGCAAAAAGCAAGCTATGCAAAACAATTCTTGAGGGACAAAAAATGCTGTCTCCTAAAATAGGATTTGGCAAACTAGTATGGTTAATCTAGGCAAATACTGCAATTTTAAGTACTAGAACACAAAATTAGTGCTGTTATAAAAATTGAAAGAGCTGTTAATATTGTACCTGTGCTCTTCTCATCCATCCATCCTGCTTTGTGACATTGGATAGCTAGTTTAGACCTCACAAATTAAATGATTTTTTCAGTATAAAAGCTCAATGAACAAACCACTGAGAACTTTTCTACAGTAGAATTTAGCAACTGTCAAACATGTTTGTACATGCAAGTCTGAACCACAAGTGTTTACACTGTATAACTTAGGACAAAAAGTCTGGACACTGCACATATTTGGCTTACCCTAGGAACAAACTTGTGGAGGTCTGGACCAACATATAAAAGCGTATTAGCTAGATCTAGTGAAGACACCTGTTGGGTCTTGTCTTCACTAGGAAGAGAGGTGTTTTCTTACCATACGTTACCTATCATAGCAATTAAGATAGTAAAATCCTAGTGAAGGTAAAGCAGTTTGTAGTTTCAATGTGTTGGCAGATAAGCTATAGGCTCCACTAGTACAGCAGAACAATTGACCCAGAGAACACCCTATAGTAAGGTTGCCCCAACTGGGTGCCCCCTGCGGAACACGTGTGCCCTACTTCAGTTTTCCCTTGGTCTAGCCAAGAACACAATCTCTCAAGTCAAAGACCCACCTATGGGCATGACTTATTCATGCAGGTGTGCAGTAATCTAAAAAACCATAATGATCAAACCCAATTTTCCATTTCTGCAGTAAACATTAAGACAGCAATTTGCCATATCCCTCTCCAAAGGCATCTTCCAGAACACCCACACGTGAGTCCACCAGCATTTGGTTCTCAGTTCCTTTCTGTGCTTGTTTTAGGACTGTTCTCCAGGCCATCCATCCGAGTAACCAGTCTCTACTTCTATCCAAACAGTCCAGCCTTCCAGCACAGGCTCTCTGGTTTTTCCAGCCTTCAGCAGTTGCTCAGGATGATCAGTAAGCTAACCTGCCCCCTCGATCTCCTAGCAATGCCTCACTGTTTGCAATGAGGTCCTGCAGATGTTCCCACTCTCTGCAGCTTCCCTGTCTATCGCAGGCAGCTCTCACCTAATCCCTTCCTTGCTGGCTGGCTCACCCAGCCTCCTCCACCGTAGGATTCATGTGCCTTCTTCTAAGCCCACTTAGGAGGCAACTAATCAGCCACAGGTGCACTAGACCAAGTTCCCTCTTAAAGAAGCCAGTTACACTGTGACCTCAACTAATCCAACAGCCCCTCCAACCCAAAATTTTAAGCATTTAGCCTTCAGATAGGTAAAGAAGTAATGAATAAAATAATTCCCAAAATTAGCACAGGTTTAAATATTTAAGGGGAACAAGAAGTCCTTGGAAACAGTGGCTTCATATAAAGTTTCAGTTCAACATGTGCATGTTACAATATTATGTTCATGACCATTTACTTGGGTAATGGGAAATTATGAAAGCTTCTACAATTATCTTGCCAGTCAAAAGTTGCTTTGTTAGGGTAAGGACTTCTCTATATGTGAAAGCTGCATAGTTGACATAAGGGCTGATTTCAAAACCAATTTAGTTGAACTAGTGAAGAAGGTCACGTGGACTATTCTCACAGTTTAAAGACAGGATTGTTTCAATTTGGCTTAAGTCAATTAGGAACAGTTTTAAGCTGAACACAAATAAGCATCTAAAGATGGGTTTACACCAGTTTATTTTTAAATTTAAAAGTTGTTAAAACTAATGCACTTTATATTTAGTCAAGTGCTAAAAGAAGCATGTATGAGAGAACACATTATGCCTTCATCATCTTTTACTCAGTGAAATGCTATCAACAAAGACTAGACACTTATATGAAGCCTGGTGGTCACTTCACACAATTACTCTACATGGGGCTGTCACCTTGGGAATATGATGGGCCTCGTAAACTCAGGAAGTGTTAGGATGCTCTGGAATAGAACATGAAAAGAACATTAAGAAAGTGGGAGGTGGAGAGGCTGTTGACAGCTTGGGGTGGGTGTGGACAAACCCTTTTCACTGAAGCTTGGTGAGACTGCTCTATAAGGTCTCATATTAAGATTGAATAAAGTTGAAGTCACTTGGGCAAAAGTAAAATAGTCACTCCTCACTGGCCCACTTCCGCATATTTTACAAGGCATCATGTAAGTTTCCATTGCTCCGTTAGATTCCCTCTTCAAAAAGGGCATTAAGAATATCTGTTTGCTCACTTACATGTACTGGAATTAGTGTTTCAGACACAGAACTTTACCTGCTTTTTTGGTGTTCAGAAATAGTGTAGTGGTAGCTTTCTAACTTGTCTTCTCAAAATACTTTTCATGAGTGCTGAAACAAACCAGAAAGACAACCTTTAGTATCCCAAGCCAGCCAGCAGTTTTATTTTGAAGGACAGACCAGCACAGCAAAGGCTTACTCAGCTCCAGAGTATATTTTTAAAATGGGGCTATTAGGAATTCATTTCTAAGCAACACAAAAGTGAAATCTACTAAAAAAAGTATTTTATGCAGAACCACTGTGAAGAAATTCAGTTTAATACATTTCAAGTGGTCTGATTTCTTAAATGTTCTGCAGTATTCTAGTAAATAGATGTAGAATTGAAGTGAAATTCAGATCGGAATCTTCAAATGAGTGGAGTTATTTTTCAGTAACTCTTACATACCTTAACTTTGATATATAGTTTAGCATTTCAGGATTACTACTATATTTAAAGAAAAATTGAAGAATATTAAATACCACAAGATAGAGAGCTCTAAAAGCAGTTTCACATGATAAAACAGGAAAGAAACCTAGGTGTTATACACACACACACACCTACCTCAATGAGCCCTGCTCCAGAAGCAGATGAAGCCACTACTTTTGGAGTAGAAGTCTGTTCTAGATATGGTCAGACTTTGATTGTATTTATCAACTGTAGAACATTTGCTCTTGCCACTAATCTACACTTGTGCAGTTTATATCTGCCTTTTAGTGCTGAGTGAGTTCAATGTTTTCTAGCCGACACTGGCCCTCCCAGGCAGTTACAGTCTCACCTTATACAGCTGGCCATATACTGGATCTAGCAGAGACTTATAACTTCCAGACCTGTGTCATGGACTGACCATTACCTCCTGCATTTTGAGGTTGGGGTTTTGAGAGCTTGTTCTTTGAGGCTAATGTAAGCAGACTGTTAGAGCCTTCTAGAACACGAGTTTTGTTTTGACAGATTGACTATTCTTGACTTGGTGGATTACAAGATGTTTATGCACTAGGTGGCCCCTAAGCATCCTCTTCTCTGGCTTTTGTTCTCATAAGGCATCTTCACATGTAAATAACCTGCGACAAGTTGAACAAGATGGTAGACGAGAGTCAGTGGAGGAAATCTTGTCTGAGGCAGATCAATTGCAGAATAAAGATTTTTAATTTCTTATATTGTGGCTGCACAAAAGGAAAATAAAAACCTCTTGTCCTTCTTGCAGACAGCTCAATAGCAACCTCTGCTCAATGCACAGTTGTGGTCAAATAAAGGAAAAAAGCTGTTCAGTTACACAAGGAATAGGCTAGTGAATAATACAGAGAATATGAAAATGCTGTTATATAAAGTTAATGTTGTGGCCTGATCTGGAAAACTGTGGGCAGTACTGCTCACCCTATTTCAGAAAGGATATTGTAGAATTTAAGATGAGGGTAGACTAGGAACTTCTGTTCTCCTTGTCTCATAAAAGAGGCAAAGAGACATTCAGTGAAATTAAAAAAGGTGTGAAATTCATCAGGTAAGAAAAGAATACTTTTTCCATACAATGTGTAATCAATCTGTGGAACTCATTTAGGCTAAGAACTTAATATTCAAAAAGGAACTGGACATTTAGTGGGAATATCAACATCCAGAGTTATCATTAATGACAAAATTACACAAAATTTATTCTCTTCCACTACAGTGTTTAAAACAGTATTATTAGAGATCTGGATTAGGCCTAACATGGCATCCTCAAAAGCCTCTCGTGCTTCTGATGGACCGTAGGCCACATCTACACTACCCGCCGGATAGTGATCGATCTATTGGGGATTGATTATCTCGTTTAGTGTAGACACGATAAATCTATCCCCGATCGCTGCGCCGTTGACTCTGGAACTCTACCACTGCAAGAGGCGGAAGCGGAGTCGACGGGGGAGCAGTGGCTGTCGATCCCGCGCTGCAAGGACGCAAAGTAAGTGATTCTAAGTCGATCTAAGATATATGTCGACTTCAGCTACGCTATTCTCGTAGCTGAAGTTGCATATCTTAGATCAATCCCCACCCCCAGTGTAGACCAGGCCTTAGGTCTATTCAGTATGGAAATTCCTTCTTTTCTGAGACAATGTTGGGCAGCAGATTTGTTCTGGGTCAGATTAACCCACGAGTTAAGCCAAACTACTTTTGCTCAGTAGCTTGTCCTTTCCTTCCTTGAACATATTACAGAACTGCCAATCAAATTTCCAGCTATGCAATTTAGAACATGAAGGATATTATAGCCTAGATTGAAAATCTGGATGTCAAAAGGAAAAGAAAAAAGGGATAACCCCAAAGATGGGTATTTACACTCTGCACAGATCCAATACTACTTTGATTTTGTGTGATTATAATTTTTCACCTATTACAAGCATTGTTACATAGGAACTTAGTGTTAACTAGGAAGTGTAAATGTATTTATGCCTTGCACTCTGTAAAGCTCTGGCCAATCACTGCATCACTGACTGAGAAGCTTGAATATCTACTCAGTGGAACTGCTGACCGAAATACCAATAGCATAAGCATGCCTGCATGTTAAAGGAACTAGTGGAAAATTTCACAGGCTGACGTCCAGAATCTCTCTTCCTATAAAGTATTAGGAGACCAGGACCTCAAATCTATTCTTTGTGAATCTTGGAAATTTCCACTGCTTCAGAGATCTATAAAAAATTCTCAAAACTAAAGCCCAACCAACTCTAGAGTTCTGACTTGACAGAACCCATAATGTAAACAAGTTTTTTGGGGATAAAAGCATCGCCAATAGCAATAAAAACCCAGAGAACTGAACCAGAATGAGAGAAGTGTTACATAGCCATTTTGAAACACATGCCACATTGGGGAGGGAGATAGTAAATTCACCTGAAGTCCAGATAAGTATGTATATTTTGAAGGGACTTTCAAAATGATATAGAACCCTTGGAAGCTCACCAAGTTAGTACAGCTGTGTACACAAAACTAGATCGAATAAAGCAAACTGCTCAATACAATATAGTCTACTAGTTCATCCTTGAATGTCCTCCTTTCCCTTAATAAGGACATATTCTTTATATTTATTAAACAGAAGAGGGTAACTTTGTAAAGTGCTGTTTTGGACTTCATTTCCTTGATTTAGAGCCATATTTTATCAATAAGATTCAGGCCAACAAATGATATTTATATTAGACCAAATTTTAAAAAAAATCCTTAATTATGTTCTTAAGAAAGCTGTTTCAGATGAGAAGTTTTAATTACAAACCAAGGCTTTTAAACAAGCTTGAACATAAATAGCTGTATGTCATTGGTTTACAAATGAAGAAACCAGTATATCAGTGCATGATGCCATGTAATGTTCCTAGTATCTAAACAAGATTTTTAGGTTATGTTTCCTCCCTTTATACTTTGATTTTTTTTGCTTTAAAAAGAATGATTCTGTTTTAAAAAAGTGTTACCTATTTTAAACAAGACTAATTTTAGCCTGCTCGAAGTTATACATCTGCAATTATAGATTTTAAAAACTGATTCTGATTAAAGTAGAAAGTTTTAAAATTAGAGGATTGCAAATATAGTAATCACCAAGTTATGTACATGCCAACACCAGTTACTGAAAAACACTCAAAGTAGAATCTCTATTTTGCAGACTTCATAATCTGCAAAAAGTTGATGACCTCGCCTCCCAGATACAGTAAGAGCTTCATTAAGATTTTGTATTTTGTTAAAAACACCATATTGAATGTAGGCATATAGTTGCTATACAAAGTGCACTATACTGAATGTAGTAGTGTACTCTGATGGCCAAAGTTGGACAGCAATTGACAGTCAGTTACATTGTTATGCTATCTTTGCTTTTGTATGGTGTTTGAATTCAGTTTGAAGAGTAAGGCCACAACTGTTCTCCGCAGCCATTCCATTGTGTTGCAAGGATAAATGCATTGGGGGTGGGGAGAAGATCAGAAGAGAGAGGATGCAGAATGTTCAACATACATAATGGCAATGCATTTGTACCATCTACTTAAAAAAACCTTAAGGCTAGAAAGGACCTCAAGAAGCTTTACCTCTGAATTGGACGAAGCCTTCTGTATTACTACTCCAATATGCAAGCACTACAGAGAATGTGTCTCCCTGGTGTGGAAAGACTGTCCAGAAGTACATTCCCCAGAGGTATCAGACACACATACATGGACTTCACAACAGACAAGCCACCAACAAGATTCAAAATTATTTGATTTGGATCCCTTTGGTGAAAAAAAGCTATTAGACTCAGCAAAATGCTTATGAGAGAGATTGGAAAGGAGCAGCTGGAGAGAGCTGACTGAAACAAAAAAAACCACAATAATCCCTCTTCCCTCCCACCCCATCCCTGGTCACAAACTGATGCATTACAGCCCAAGTACATTCCCGTAGTCTCTCCCAACCAAGTCACACACCAACAGTAAACCACAAAGTAAATAGAATGAAACAAGCAAAACTTTGCATACTCCCTAGAGAGGGCAAAGTCCACAATGAGCAGCTCAACACTGAAGAACTGAACATAGCCATAAAAACCCTAATTGTGGGAAGCAACTACTATGTAGCTAATGAACTATTACCACACTTTGGGGGGGGGGGGGGGGAGAGGAGACACAGAAGTGGTTTCTTGACTAACTCTTGGATGGAGACAAACGAAAACACTCAGGCGCACCAAAGTGGTTGCTCTGCTCAATTCCAGAGAGTTACCATCCAACATCTTTACTCTGCTTAACCTACTAGCTATGTGAGCAGGTGATTATGGTAGCCTAGCACCAATATTAGAAGGGTAGCTGATGACCAAGCCAATTTCTGCCCAGGACATTCACGTGGTCAAGTTGTAAGCTTAAGTCAATTTATTGAAGATGGCTTCAGAACCAGCACAAATACAGGGGCTGTGTTTGTTAGTCTATGGATTGCCTAAAACAGAAAACCTTAGAATATCAATAGAAATAAACGGCAAGATGGTCCAAGACATTTCCTCCCTGCTCAAGAATCTATTTGTCAGGATGGATGGTCAGACAAGTCTACAGCATACTCAATTGAACGGATTGACCCAAGGCTGTTTAATGTCTATGCAAGATAACCAGAATCTAACACGTAAAGATTAAATTTAGGCAGATAAATCAAATCTTTGATGACACTGAGCACATTTAACTAGCTCCCTGAGTATACTTGGAAAACACCATTGCACTTCATACCTAAATGTCAACCCTTGCAACACACATGTGCATCTCCCACCTGTAACATAAGCAAGCCAAGCAAAAACTTCAAATAGCACAGGTTGGTACAATCCTTGAGTACTACAGACATCTGTTGTATCATAGGGTCACATTAGATAGAACACTGACATTCAAAGAGCACATCAAGAAGCTGAAAAAGAAAGTGAATTCCAGGAATTGTATACTTCATCAACTGACCAATACAAAATGGGGAGCTGATCCCAAAACACAGAGCAACCAGCCATGCCCCGTGTTACTCAGTTGCAGAGTACTGTGCCCCTATATGGTCAAACTCAAGCCAGGTACAAAAAACTGATATTGAAATCAATCCTGCAGAGCTATCAGAGGGACTTTGAAGCCAACTCCCACATCACCACTATAGTACTTGGCTGGGATTGCTCCTCCATCAGCAAGGGAGGATGCCTTCAGTTTAAGACAAAAACAGGTACATGAGCCAATACATCCACTGTGTGGACACATTCCGCCATCTGAGAGAAGGAAGTCCAGAAAGTACTTCACCTCAGTAAAGTCTTTGTAGCTTTCCACATTTTGTTACTCTGCAGCTTTCCTCAAAATACAATGGTGAGAAATCATCCTGGAGAACCTGGTTCCTTCAGAACAATTCCCTGCAAGCACTGAACTCTAACGAAAACACTACTGTACTCTAAATCAAGCAAGAGCCACAGTGTCAAAGACTGAGGACAATGAGACCAAGAGAAAGCTGAGGAACCCCAAATTTGAACATGGAAAGCTTAAGTAAACATTTGAACGTTGTTTGATGCAGTGCCTCTAACATCCTGAGCTCTAAAAGAACTATTTGAGGTGAGTGACAGCACCAGGTCTTGGCTGCAGTTTTGGAGCGATAAGCTAGGACGATCTATAGTTCAACCCCCTGCACTTAGACAGAGCCAAGTACACCTAGATCATCCCTGACAAGTTTCTTTTGAAAACTGGACAGTTAATAAAGTATGCAGTGTGATTTGTTTATACTCCACTACCTACACCTACCACTCAGGGAAGGAGAAAAACTTAAAAAACAAACAAACAGTTTACCACCAATTACAGTGGGAAGTTTAAAATACTGATGACAGAGCACTTGTTATTTAAGATTAGTACCTCTACAGTTAGCAGATTTATTAAAAATGCCACATAGCAGTATTACTACTTTGTGGTGTATACAGTCTCAATTTTAATTTTTTCAATATTCATATTTATACCCTTCCTGACATTGCCTACATTTCTGCAATCACTAAATAAATGTGCAAAAAGAAAAAGGAGTACTTGTGGCACCTTAGAGACTATCAAATTTGAGCATGAGCTTTCATGAGCTACAGCTCACTTCATCGGATGCATGCAGTGGAAAATACAGTGGGGAGATTTATATACACAGAGAACATGAAACAATGGGTGTTACCATACACACTGTAATGAGAGTGATCAGGTAAGGTGAGCTATTACCAGCAGAGGAGAGAGAAAAAACACCCCACACCTTTTGTAGTGATAATCAAGGTGGGCCATTTCCAGCAGTTGACAAGAACATGTGAGGAACGGGGGGGGAGGAGGAGGAGGAGGAACATGTGGAAATAGTTTTACTTTGTGTAATGACCCATCCACTCCCAGTCTTTATTCAAGCCTAAGTTAATGGTGTCCAGTTTGCAAATTAATTCCAATTTAGCAGTCTCTCACTGGAGTCTGTTTTTGAAGCTCTTTTGTTGTAATATTGCCGCTTTTAGGTCTGTAATCGAGTGACCAGAGAGATTGAAGTGTTCGACTGGTCTTTTAAAGGTTCTAATTCTTGACGTCTGATTTGTGTTCATTTATTTTTACATAGAGAGACTCTCCGGTTTGGCTAATGTACATGGCAGAGGAGCATTGCTGGCACATGATGGCGCATATCACATTGGTAGATGTGCAGGTGAACGAGCCTCTGATGTGATTAGGCCCTATGATGGTGTCCCCTGAATAGATATGTGGACACAGTTGGCAACGGGCTTTGTTGCAAGGATAGGTTCCTGGGTTAGTGTTTTTGGTGTGTGGTTGCTGGTGAGTATTTGCTTCAGGTTGGGGGAGCTGCCTGTAAGCAAGGACTGGCCTGTCTCCCCAGATCTGTGAGAGCGATGGGTCGTCCTTCAGGGTAGGTTGTAGATCCTTGATGATGTGTTGGAGAGGTTTTAGTTGGGGGCTGAAGGTGATGGCTAGTGGCGTTCTGTTACTTTCTTTGTTGGGCCTGTCCTGTAGTAGGTGACTTCTGGGTACTCTTCTGGCTCTGTTAATCTGTTTCTTCACTTCAGCAGGTGGGTATTGTAGTTGTAAGAATGCTTGATAGAGATCTTGTCGGTGTTTGTCTCTGTGTGAGGGGTTGGAGCAAATGTGGTTTTATTGCAGAGTTTGGCTGTAGACAATGGATCGTGTGGTCTGGATGAAAGCTGGAGGCATGTAGGTAAGTATAGTGGTCAGTAGGTTTCTGGTATAGGGTGGTGGTTATGTGACCATCGCTTATTAGCACGGTAATGTCCAGGAAGTGGATCTCTTGTGTGGTCTGGTCAAGTCTGAGGTTGATTGGGGGGGGGGGGGGTGGAAATGTTTTAGTTGGGGGCTGAAGGTGATGGCTAGTGGCGTTCTGTTTTTTTTGTTGGGCCTGTCCCCATGATGTCAACAATTTCCATCCCCCTCCCCCCCCACATCAACCTCTCCTCCTCCTCCTCCTCCTCATCCTCATCGATCTCTCCTCCTCCTCCCCTACCCCCCGCTGATAATAGCTCACCTTACAGTGTGTATGGTAACACCCATTGTTTCATGTTCTCTGTGTATATAAAATCTCCCCACTGTTTTTTCCACTGCATACATCCGATGAAGTGAGCTGTAGCTCACGAAAGCTTATGCTCAAATAAATTTGTTAGTCTAAGGTGCCACAAGAACTCCTTTTCTTTTTGTGGACACAGACTAACACAGCTGCTACTCTGAAACCTGTCATTAAATAAATGTGATTTGTCTCTATTAACAAGAGCCCTCCAAAAAGAATTAAATATTTTCCTCAAATCCTTGTCAGCTCAATTATTGAGTCAGAGATAGCATTAGGGAGACTGTTTTTGACTAGTACTGGCAGTCATAAAAAAGTTAAAGAAAGTTGATTGACACACTTCTATCGAGTTAGTTCACAAGCCATCTTGTCACCAGGCTTTTGGGGCTGAATCAGCACTGGAAGCTGCACTTGACTTTACACCATTATCTGAATGTAAACAGCTAAGCTCATTCAATATTTGGCCAATGGGACTGAACAACAGAGCTTTAGACCCAGGCAGTGTTTAGATTCCTCTCCAGACCTCAAGTGCTATTTGACAAGCAGTTCTTGGGGCAGTTTTCCCCCTCAATTTAAAGTTTCTAAAAAAGTTACACAAATTTAGAATATAAAGAAAATCTGCTTTTGACACATGCAGATCTTAAATTTAGGAAGACCATTGTTGTGTCTACATATATTAGGAGAAGTCATAGCATGAACATATTGTTTTAGAATTTAAAAATATTACATGGTCCTGCAGTAATGTTCGCTACTGCATTTGCAGGAGTATCAATTACACTTAATTAGAATTACTTGTTTTTAGTAGCTTATGAACAGATATAAAACTATCCACAGTAGTGACGTGGTGGATGCTTTACATTCTAATTAAGTAAAATTAAAAGCAATGACAACCTGATACTAAAGGCCATAGAGCTCCCCACTTCCCTAACACAGCTTCTACATTTGTTTATATTACTATTTTCCGATTTGTAAGCACCAAAATACAACTGCAAGCTTCCTGCCCGCTACTTTAGCAACAATTCTCAGGATTTTTGTTTGTTTTCAGTTGTAAATTTAAGTATTCATTCTGTATGTATATAACAAAGTTACTGTAACTACGAAGTCCAAGTAAGAATCGGATAACACCATCTATCCTATGTCAACAGCTACAGATATGGGCAATCCAGAGAGCTCCTCTGCAGTTTTTACTTGGATTTAAATTTTTAGAAACCTTCAGAACTCAGTCTTCATTCTTCTTGGAATTTCAAGGCAGTTCAAGCACTGTTCTGAAAGTTCATCAATCCTCTCTCAGATTTTCCCTTCTTCATGGAAAAAGAACCTTAAAAGAATGATTTCCAAAGTGACTTGTTAAAACACCATATCCAATGATAATCCCTAGTGTTCACTAACCATTCTCAGAATTGCTGCCTCTTAAGTCTCAGGGAAAGGTTTTCACCTAGGGAAGAAAAGTATCCCATTACAAGGACATCTTAATGAGACAGAATGTCTTGTGCAATTTGTACAAGTTTAGAGCAGGGAAACAGTTTCATGATAAAATCATGAGAGCTGGCAATGCTACATTTAAGTGTCTCAGTTTGGTGTTTTTCTTAAAAGAAAGCTGCTGGAAGCATCATCGGAGAATGCCAGATTTCATTAAAACAAATTGTAACCCTCATGGTTGCAGAAAAAAGCTTGAGCACATGAATCCTAAAGTCTCAACACAAGACAAATATATTTAAAATCTTTTTTTAAAATGCTTGGGTTTAGCAATACTGGATCTTTTCCAGATGTTTTGAAGTACCGAAACATTGAGAGGAGTTTAGTTGGAATTCTCCACAAATGGACAATATTTTATATTTTGTAGATGCTGCTATCCCTTGCCCACTTATGCCCCTTCAAATAAGCTTTAGAGCAGGGGTGGGCACACTACATCCTGGGGGCCGCATCCAGCCCTCAAGCTCCTGCTGGGAAACGGGGTCAGAGGCTTGTGCTGGGCAGTTCCTGGAAGCAGCGGCACATCCCCCCTCCGGCTCCTATGCGTTTGGGCCATCGGGGGCTCCGCACACTGCCTCTGCCCCAAGAGCTGCTCCCACAGCTCCCATCGGCCAGCAAACGGGGCCAATGGGAGCTGCAGGGGCGGTACCTGCAGATGGGGCAGTATGCAGAGCCACCTGGCCATGCCTCCGCGTAGGAGCCAGAGGGAGGACATGCCACTGCTTCTGGGAGCTGCCTGAGGTAAGCACCGCTCGGAGCCTGCACCTTGACCCCCTCTTGTGCCCCAACCCCTTCTCCCATCAGCATAGGTACCTCACCTACTTGAGAGACGGTCGCAAGATCAACAGGAAAATTCACTGGAGGTTAGGTCCAAACTACAATGCATCCCTCCTATCAGCTTAGGTATTGTCTTCACTGAAGTTCTACGGCAGCACAGCTACACTGCAGCAGCATTTTACATTAAAGGCAGTTAAACCAATCTAATTGCTGGTTTAGACAGCACTAGGTTGATGGGAGAATTCTCTCATTGACCTAGCTACCGCCTCTTGGAGAGGTGTATTATGGATGCTGATGGAAGAATCCCTCCCATTGGTATAGTTAGTGTCTTCACTAAAGTGCTACGGCGACAATTGCCGAAGTGCTGCTGCAGCATTTTAAGCTTAGATAAACCCTAAGTTTAAGCACATTAAGACTCAAACTCCAGCAAACCAAGACCACTTCACTCGTGAATTAAGCATGTTAATCTCCCTTGTGGATGCTCTAATTTCACATCTTTAGTTAACATCTTAACTTTCCTGAATGCCCCATCAGATATGACCTCAACAGAGTTAAGCAGACTGTCACAGACTGGCGAAAAGATTGTTCAAAGATATGGGAACATAAGAAACTGGTCAATCTGAATTTAGGCATACCACCAACTCTTTCATCTTTCCCTATGCTTTTTCAGTCATTGATCCCCAACATGCCTCTGGTAAAGTCAGGGAAAAGCTGCCATATAGTTTAGACACGTAGACAAATCCCGCTGGAGACTTATTTAGGACAACTCCTTTCTCGTTATCTAGACCAACTCTGAACCCAAATCTTTGTTTAACGGATTAAAAATATTAAAGATTTTCAGAGCAAGGATTGAATTTAGCATTTTTAAGATCGGGAAAAACCAAACACTTTTAAAACTAAAATTTAAGACCACTGGAAGAGAGTTAAGTCATGCCACTACCTGTGCTTAAAGTGATATTCTCTAAGGCAATCCATTAAGTAGGCTTTACAGAAGGGTAACACTGCGCAAGTTAGTGAGAATGGTTTCACAAACAAGTTAATAGTATTAACTAGTAGAATAGTTCCTTATAAAGGTTTCTTGAATTTAGTAGGCATATCAAAAAAGCATGAAATGTTCTCTTCTGCATTGTGAAATGTCAATATTAAAACCATCAGTAGTCATTTTGTATGTTTAACAAAGAATTTCTTTAACACTACACTAATTAGATTGAAATCAAGTTCATTTAATTTTGTCTACCTTTTAAAAAGTCAGTTCATTGATAACTGTTGTCAAATTACATAAAAGTAAACCCATTCTTGAAATAATCTTCCATTTTAAATTAAGCAAGATATTTGGAGAGAATTGCATAAGCTTTCCATTTTTTAAGTGGGGGAAAAAAGCCATTCAATGCACCTTTGTTTAGTTATTTGGAATATAATCTGTAGCAGACATTTGACGTATAAGATGAAATTGAGAATTTACATATTCTGATAGTTTTCAGAGTTGCACCTCAATACAGTATTCAAGTTGAAATCAATAGATTTAAAAAGTGTAAAAATGAACAGGCGGGTCTTATCAATAGGCATTTTCTCCAGAAGTCAGCTTTAAGGACTCCCTTCCATTCTCTTATATACTCTTTATGTCCAGTATTTTTCTAGTTTAAACCATTTCATTTCCCTCCTTGGGCCTTGGTCATTTTTTATTTTTTATTTTTTTTAAATCTCTGCAATGAAATTTCTCCGGCAGCTTATACCAACACAAGGTGCGATGCAGGATATTTTGCAATCATAACATCTTCGATTACTGTTCATTTAAACGCAGAACCTGAAGCAACCTCCAGTGTCAGACTACATTTTCCTATATCATCTTACATACAAAATTTATGTGGCCTGGGTGTCTTCCTTTGCTGAAGCCTCAGTTTGTTTTCTCATACAGCAGTAACACAAAAATCAGTAAGAAAGGTTTGTCTTGTAAAGTGCTCCTCTAGTTCAGCATGACTATAAAAAGGCATAGGACTCTAATAGAGAATATTCTACTGTGGTCAAGCTCTCTTTCCTCTCCCATCCTGAGATTTCTCTTAGCTGTACAGTGGGTGCCAGATAAGTGATATGCACTGATGAAGTGAGCTGTAGCTCACGAAAGCTTATGCTCAAATAAATTTGTTAGTCTAAGGTGTCACAAGTACTTCTCTTTTTGCAAATACAGACTAACATGGCTGCTACTCTGAAACCTGAAAACATTAACATACAATACATATTTCCAAATTAATATAGCCACAGGCAGTATATGTTATATGTTCCTATTAAAAAATAGAAACCTAGACTTCAAGATCAAGCAAGGCTGGAAGCAGCACTTTTGCACTAAGTAGTTTGCTTGTTGTTCAATACTGCACATTTCTCAGGTGTGGTGGCTGAGAGAGTTTCTTGGGGGAATTTTTTTTTTTTTTTTTTTAATTAGTCTACCACCACTCTCTCACCTTTAACCTCATATTACTGCAGCAAAGGTGCTGGTATTTACCTTCCTGTTTATTTACATTAACAGGAGAACAACAATGTTAACTGTAGCAATGAGGGGCTGAATGATATGCAGAAGCTAAAGCTTATGCTCAGATAAATTTGTTAGTCTCTAAGGTGCCACAAGTACTCCTTTTCTTTTTGCGGATACAGACTAACACAGCTGCTACTCTGAAATCCATCACTAGTTATTGACTATTAAGGAGGTACTGTAATGTTCATATCAGACACTTTCTAGTAAAAGTCTTGTTTGTTTTTTGCACCCTCTAAATATATTAGACATTGTGGCTATCTGCAGTACCAAAACAAACCCAAACCCAGAAAGAAAGCATCTGTGTGTCATGTACAGCAATGACACCATCAATACGAAGTACATTTTAACATTAAAAAAATTTACTTTATATTAAAATGTATGATTTAACAAATTTAAAAAAATTCTGTTTGAAGTTTTTGGGGCTGAACAGCACTATAAAATGGACAAGTGTCTATACAGTTTTGTCTAAAGATCCACTTGAATTTTAGCCAATATACCATTTTCTTTCTGTATTAACTTTTAGACAAAAGTATGCATGCATTAAATTGAACTTCCTTCTAACAGTTTAAAAGGGAAGGAGGAGCCATCTGAATGAACAAAAATAGCTTTAAAGGCTATTTTAATTGATGGAGTTGGCAGAGTAAAGTGCGGAGCTTTAGGAAGCAACAGCTTCCACCACACTGAAAAGCAGCAGCAAGACTAAGCAAGCACAGAATGAATAGGGCACTGGAATTATTTCAGCCTCAGACAGCACCGCACAGAGCCAAGCACACCAGTAGCCCACCACCACCACCCTTAGCCTTCCAGTCATTACACTGTTACCTCACGACACCGGAAGCTGCTTCTTGCCTCCATCTCCCAACACCATACACTCACCACGGTTATGAGGCAGAAGAGGACAAGACAGACACGGAAATCACCTCAAATTGCCAATCCCTCCCATCCATTCCAGTGTTTCCCGAGGGAGACGACGACGACTAGAAGCCACGCTTGAAACTTACCAAAACAACAAGGGCTTTGAAATCATCTCACATCCAGACGGGCCCCCGGCCCCCACCCACCGAGCACTATTCATCCCAGTTTACCTCAAGTAATTCACCGCCCCCCACTCAGCGGAGGCGATCAGAGAAATCCCCGAGCACTCCTGTAGTTTCGGCTGGCCCCAAAGGGACCTCCACCCAAACTGCCGGGGCGTGTACCTGACAAGGGACAGGGATTTGGGGAGCCCTTCTATCTCCGGGCCCCACAGCCTCTACTGGGGGCTAAGGGAGCGCCCTCACTGCCACACAAACACACCCCTCAAACTTCTCCTGGCAAGGGGAAGGAGAGCGCGCTCGGACCCGCGGGTTTAGCAATCCCTCAGCCCCCCAAAACGAGAAGCGCCCTCCGCCCCAGCCGCCAAGGGAGGCACGCCCAGCACAGGGGCTAGAGGCGCCCCGCAGACCCTCGCCCCACACTGTTACCTCCCCTCCCAAGCAACAGTCCTGCCCTGCCACCGGCCCCCCAGATCTGGAAGCGGAGGAGAAAGAGCGAGGACTCAAGCCCCCAGCCCTACGGTGACCTCCCCCTCCCCGCGCCGTACTCACCAGGGAAGGGAGCCAGAGCTCGTTAGCGTCTCCTTCTCCCTAAGTCCCCCACACTCAGCTCCTCGCCGCCATTTTCCTCCTTGCCTGAGTTTAAATAGGAACCAGCCTCTCCGAGAGCCGCCACCAGCCACAGCCGGACTCAGCCCAGCCACCGCGGTGCATTATGGGATGTGTAGTTCCGACGCGCGCCGGATACCATGGGACCTGTAGTCCTGACGCGACCCTGCCCCTTCACCGCGACCCACCATGGAACGTGTAGTCCTCCACTGAGCCACACACCCCTTTTAAACTTCTTCTCCCAGTGGCCTCCGCGGCTCCCCGCCAATCGGTGGCCTCGATGGGGATTTTTTTTTCCCTTAAATCATTCTGTTTCCAGCGTCCGACTTCCTGGTTCTGGGGAGTTAAATAAGAACACCGGTACCGGGGCGGGAAAGCAGCGTTGTGTGAGCGGTGTGGACCCCCCCCGCCCGTCCCACCAGTGGGACCTTGTCTCGTACGTGTACACACACACCCCTTAACCCTAGCTGAGACCCCCGCACAGAGGCCGGGCAGCCCTCCCAAAGGAAAAGGGACGTGCCGGCACGCAGGCTGCCTACCAGGGCCGGGGCTGAGGCGCTCGCCGCCTCAGCCCTGCCCAGGGTGCTGGGGCAGCCGTGTGGGAGGGCCCGGCGCCGCACAGCCCTCTTGTAGGAGGGTCCCCTTTGACAAGCAGCCAGCTTTTGTCTGTCTCTTGAGGGTTCTCTTCAGGTTCGCGTCGGTATCTGTGTTACTAGGACTGTGGCTCGCTTGATGGCCACAAAGGGCTCAACTGCCCGATAAGGCCCCGACCCTGCCAGCGCGCCCCCACGGCTCGCAGGGACACAGTTAAACAGAGGCGTACGTGTTCGCCGGGCTGGAGCTGAAGAAAGTCACTCACCCCTGGAGAGCTTGTCTTTTGGGGTAAAGGAACTGAAGGTGGGAGGGGGCTCATCCAACATTTCTACAGAATTCAAACTGGCGTTTCAGACAATCACCCAAACAGCTTAGAGGCGTTGCTATTGTGAGTGGTGAGTGTCGCCCCGCGCTGCGGGAAGAGGGCTTTGCAAGTGGCCATCGCCTCTGCGATTATCTCAGCGCTCTTTGCTACATCTCTTGGAGTAGGTCAGATGCGTAGTGGATTATCAAGGGCTGCCCCTTGCTGCGTGAAGGGTTATAGCAAAGAATGTGGCCAGCTTCATGGGGGAGAAAAGCAGCAGCCACCATCTCGTTTTTATAACGTAGAAGTGCAGTGATTGAAGTTACAACATGATTTGAGTGCATTAGTACAGGGACCAGATCTGCCATAGCTCACTCAGTTTTAGGATTCATGTTAAGGCACTGTTGTGTTGAGGGAGAGTTTCCCCCCAAACACACACTGTGCAAATATTGACATGAAAAAGTGATTTTATGGCAGGTGATCTGCCCTCTTATTTGTTCCTTAGCAGTTTCCTGATTGAGATTAAGGCAGGGCACTTGTGCTCCCTTATCTGTGGAAAAAAGGTCAGACTATACTCAAAAGGTTAAAAAACAGGGGAAAATGATCTAATTAAGACTGTGTATATGCAGGGGAAAGGAAAACCAACTTTTTTCATTAAATGCAGCTACAGAAATCACAAAATCACAATTATTAATACTGGAACAATTTATGTTATTTAGAAGAAATAGCATGTGGCATGTAAGTTAAGTCCTACATCTGTCTATTACCAAACTTAATTGAAATTCAGAGATAAAAGTAACTAGGCATAGACAAATACAATCTTGTATATTTATATTACAGTAGTTCAAGATATGGAAATTATATGCATCTTGTACTTGAAGATAAGCCTTCTACAATATGCAAGGCAGTTCTACAAGTTAAATCTTATTAGTATATGGTGGAAAGGAGAAAATTCCACTTCTAAATTTGTATCAGTGTAAACTGGTAATAAACCATTTACCTAATTTTAAAAAAACTTTTCAAATTGAAATTTTGAGAACACTTAGAGCAACTGATGACTGTATTCTAGTTAGAAACAATTCTATTTAACTATTGAAAAGTAGCTACATATGATAAATCTGGACTACCAATGAGAAGATTGGAAAGCGCTTAACACCCAGCTTCTGGGATTCAGACCAATTTAAATGGTCTCAGGTTAGAAACCAAGAAATATCCAAAATCACTAATTTTTTTTAAAAATAGGTCTAAATATGGAATGGTTTATATATTCTTGAGGAGGATAGATCCATTTGTCAATATTATAAGGGTAAGAAGCCTTACTGCAGTAGGACCTACTAGATTATAATACTAATTTGGACAGCAAATCTGCATAATGTTATAAATTATAATATATGTATTTGAATTCACATTCTGGTTGAGGATAATTCAGATGCTGTAGAAATATAATTGAGAATTCAAAATTCAATGTAACTATTGTAGATGTATTTTAGAGACGTTCACTGTTTAGAGGTTAAATATGTAAAATCTAAATATTGATGTTTATCAATATTAATCCTGTAATTTACAACAAATGAGCAGACTTGCACCTACATGGAGCTCCATGGAAGACAGAGGGGCTGCATGTAAATGTAGAAGACTATCCACACCGTATAGCTTGCCTTAGATTCAGAGAGAGGCATTAACTCTTTATTTTTATGCATCTTTAAGTCCTGATTGCTTATATGTTCTGATTAAGGAATATATACCTGTAGGCATATTCCTGGGAATAATGTATACTCCAAATATAAATGTCAATTAAAAAAAAAAAAAAACACATTTATGTCTCAGCATTACTTGATGAAGCTACAAACTTAGCTTGAGAACAGCAACCAAATTGCTGCCTCAAGAGCATGTTAGAGACATCCGTTTCAGAAACAGAGTAAGACTCCGTGCGGCCAGATGAATTAAGGAGTGAGTTTCATTTGAAGGACTTTCAGATTCCATAATTGGAAGTAAGTAGAGCCCCACCCTAACTACTTTTCAGGAGGTAAAAGGATGCATAAAAGTAATTACTAAAAAAAGAAAAACAAGATGTCTTTTCAATGATTTATGGTCCTATGGATAAAGTTACTGAACTCTTGTATATTAAAAGCCCTCAAATACAAGAAAACAGGCTCTCCTTGCCTCGGCTACCAGCAAGGACTGGGCAGACAGGTCATGAGCCCTTTACACACTTTCAGTAATTGTACACATTCATCACCTGATAGTGGTAGACCAAATAAGTATCCAGTTCTTAGCTGGAAGTTGATTCCTTTGTCAGAACCCCAATTGGTCAGAAATAAAGTAATTATGAGTTACAGTAATCAGTAGCCTGATCACTGTTTAGCACCTTCCAAACGACATGTTTGCCTACTAGGGTAGTGCTTACTCAGATAAAGTTATCCTTCATAGAATCAGCTCTGGCTCAGGTGCGTCAACCAAGGACTATCCACATACACATACTTTACAAGGGATGATACTTTATGCTCCTAGAGGCCTGACATTTTGCTCAAAGTTCTGTCAAATGTTAATTAGCAGCTGTATTTATAAATACTATTACACGTTAGCTATTTTAGTATCTAATTTTCCAGAGCTTCAGGAAGGCTCCTGGGAAAAATAATTTGTTTCAGCTTAAGAGGCAAATCAAGTAGGAATCTAGAAAAAGTTGTAGAACTCCACAGGTCCCAGTAATAAAACCTGCATCTACCCTTCCCTCCTCTATTCCTAAAACATGAGATTTAATTCCCCCCCCTCCCCAAGACTGCACATTTCCTTCATGTTGCATGGAGGATTCTCCTTTAGTTGACTCCACATCCATTTTTAATGTATTACTTAACATGCTTTCTGCAATTTAGAGGGGTGTTTTCTTTCCTGGAATCAAACATAATTTTCTAAATTTGAAGAAATGACTAAGTGCAGTTTTGTTGTGAAAAATGGTGTTTGTTCACTCTACTTTGCAGTCGATTTTAGTTGGGCTCATGCATTATTGACAAAATTTTACTATGTTCTTCCTGCAAATTCTATAGTTAGTGCTGCATGAGCGAAAAAGAACCAAATAGATTCCAGGTGGAAGATGGGATTTTTCAAAAAAGCCTATGAGCACAATTACAATTGAAAGTCAATGGGTCAGGCTCTTTTTTTGGGGGGGTGGGGAAGGTCTCACCATGCTTATACTACACTGAGTTAATGTTTGCAAAGCACTGTATATATAGTATTATTTGCATATAGTAATTGGGAAGATGGCACCCCTTTGCATTGGAGTTAGAATTCTTGGAGAGCCTACAGTTGTCATGCAGGCATAATGTAGACGCAGCCTATGCTGATGGAACTTTTTCTGTAGGTTTAGGAACAACACATCCCCAAACATTACCTATGTAGACAGAAGCACTCTTCTATCAACATCACTGCATCTACCCTGAGGCTTTTGTTGGTATAGGTATGTCAGGCAGGGGTATGGTTTTTCCCCTACATATTTGCATGGGTCAGACATAACTTTTAAGTGTAAACAAAGCCTAAATATAGACATGCTGCACAGCTGTAAAAATTGCAACTCACCTGCTTTATATTGGTGCAAGTGTCTACATAAGGGCTTAGCAGCAATACATTTGTGTAGCTGCACTTCTGGGGGGTCGTGTGTGGGGAAGGGGAGAATCAAATCTAATGTAGAAAATTCCTCATAGCCACTGTCTGGACCAGCATAGAAGGATCATTATGTGTACCATGGAGACAGAAAAAAGAGGTGCCTCCTGTCAGCAGACACTAAGCAAAGATTATCAACAGGAAAGAGATAAAATGTTGGAAAATGGGAATAAACCCAGATGCACTTTGCATAGTTATGTGCATACTTTGTATAATACTTTCTCCATAGGCACTATTAGTGCTTTTCAGATGGCTTGACTACTTAATTGACCAAACTACGAAAAGCAACTGATTTAGTGTAGTAATAAAACATGGATTTAATGGCAACAAAAAAAATTAAAATTACAGAATTAAAAAAGTATCATAAATACATTTCAGAAACAGTTACAGAATACCAGCAAAAAACTTTCTATGAAGCAAGGTCTCCTATTAGACATTTTACCAAGCAAATGAATAATCACTAGTTTACATACATCAGAAAACATAGCTTTTGTGCTATGTTTTACAAACAAAAACAAACAAACAACCAATTACATAAACTTTACAGGGGTCAAAAGTAAAATAACTGATGGTGTTTTAGCACAATTTTAGCCTATATAGTGGTGGATAAAGAGATGTTTTAAATAGAGTAATTTTTCTTGATGCATTAGAAAAAGCAATGCATTTCACCACTCAAGTAGATTAACTGGAAGAGAACAGACAAATCAGTTAAATTAAACGAAAAGTACAGTTTAACATCAATTAAAAAACCAAGCTTCCATATTTGTTGCAATCAGTTCCACATTAATCATGGTTCATGAGCAATATAATATGGAGTACATTCCTGGTTTAAGTGTAGAGTCAACTCTACGTAAGAATTTTACTGGATAATTGTAAAAAAATGTTAAGACACTATTACAGTTTGTAAACATTACTCTCTTGTTTATGATAGTTAAATCCATAGTTTCAACTTCTGAGGCTTAAAACTAGTAACAATAAAGAGAGGTTTAATATTTATAACTTTACCATTTACAGTATTGAGGTCCTTTTTAGCCAACAGTTCTCAGTACTAGCATATATTACATTTTGGGGGGGGAAGCAGCCAACATTCAGACAGATTAATGAATGCATCAGAGAGTGTATTCCAAGTAGCAATGTACCTCCAACTTAACTAGATATAGCAGTCATTCCAATAGGTAACGTTGGGAGACAATCAGATGTAGATGATACATTTATAAAAATCATAGTTCATTGCTCCCTCTGCCATATCATCTAATAGGAAACCGAATTAAATAAATTTATAGCATGTGAAGTACCACTGCTTCATTATTTTGACAATATTGTGCATTTAGAAATTTTTCTCATATACATCTTGGAGCTAGAGTGAAGCAAACTCTGAAAGAAAATATGTACCATTAGGGCCTGATCCAACTCCTGTTGGGGGTCTTTTTGTTGACTTTAATAGTTGGATCAGGCCCTAGTTGAAGTACTGCCACAAAAACAGCATCAGTAAATTTGTACAGTGGTTTTAAATAACAGTTCAAAATTTAAAAAATACAAGTTTCATGTTCTGAGGGTTAAAATAAGAGGATCCAATTTTGGTTTCACAATAAGTTATTTGCACAGTAAGTTTTTTCTATTTGAAACTGATAAGAGCTTTTGTCAGGTGACTTTACTATGCATGCTCCCCTCCCCCAAATAAACCTTACCTCTGAAGGACTCCTGACGTGCAACTGAAGTCTAGAACTATACAGGACAGAACAGAAAATTGACTGAAATGACTAAAAGATTATTTATGATTTAAGTAAAATGCTTATACAAATTAATAGGACTATTCATAGAGTTGTCACAGGACTAGAGAGTTTTTGCCTCAGATTTTGCACTGAGATCTCATACAACCTCAGCTAAGTCAATGGGGCTGAAGGAAACATAGATGCAGAACTTGGCCTTTAATGTATTTGAAGTTTATAATACTATTAAAATGAAAAATATCAAACTAGTTTTGTGAAGGTCTGACAAACCTACAAAAACAAGGAAATTCATTACTTGTGATAAAATACATGTTAGTGTATGATCTTAAACACTTTGGGTAATATTTCCAGAAGTGCCTAAGATCCAGATTTTTAAAGGTATTTAGACATTTAACTCCCACTGAAATCAGTGGGAATTAGGCACCTAAATACTTTTAAAAGTTTGGGCTTATTTTATTTAGAAATACAAGGCCCAGATCCTCAAAGATATTTAGGCCTCTAATGCCCCTTGATTCCAAAGGGAGTTTGGGGCCTAAATACCTTTGGGTCTCTGGGCACAAGTCCTAAGTGCTCTTAAGACATTTAGGCACTCTGAGAATTCCACCCTTGACACCAATGTGCTTTAAAGATGAAGAGGCAGTATGCACTCCCAACCGTAATCCTGAATTAAATATATTTGAGTTAGGCCCCAATGTAGCAAAGCACTTATGCACATCAGTCTCATTGAAGTCAATGAGAGTTAAGTATGCTTTGCAGAATTAGGGTCTTGTTATAGCTTCATAGATATAGATTAGTTTAGTATTTTGGTTGTTGTTTCAAAGATGGTAGAAGAGGTTGTTGGACAATATTTCCAAATGTACAAAATTTAAAAAAAATCAATGGTCAATCACTTGGAAATTTTTAATTGCTGACCCCTTTTTCATAGCTTCCTCCTAAGTATTGTGCTTAATACAAGTACACGAGTCCTGAACGTGTCACAAAGTTTCTTCCCACCATGGAACAAAACAATGTGTGACAAATTTTATTTGGCAGTGTAAAATGAATTCAAGACAGGCTGCAGTGTACAGAGATGGGGTTCTTATTTTTGAAGATTGTTAAAATTTACTCTTTCAAATACAATAAAAATTATTATTAGGTGGGTTCAGGGCTTTGTACTCATAATCAAAAGGGAACATTAGTACAGTTATTTATTAGTCTTACTAGTATCCTAACTTCTACTTCCCTAACCCATAATCTTCCCTTCCCCCTTACATGTTATTGTCACCCACGCTCAAATCAGGTAGAAAAAACAACAACCCACCACTCCAAAAAACAAACAGCAACAAAAACTGAAAACAGAAATAATCGGTCTACATATTAACCTACAGGGAATTTTGAACAATAAGATCAAGTTACTATTTTTAGTCATTACCACTTCCAGTCATCACACAAAAGTCCCTGCCTCAGAACAGCCAGCTCAGAGTCTGCTCCCTAATGCAAGTCACACTTGCTTTGTGTGAATAAGCCACATCCCTCCCATCCCCAACTTTCCATCTTCCATTATTTGATATTCCAAACAGTCACTGAAACATATGTAGAATTACACTGTAAAGTTGTCAAAACACACTGCATTAAGTGCAAAGAACTTTTTTTTTTTTTTTTTTTTTTTTTTTGCTGCAAGTTGTTTAAAGTTTACTGAAATGTCTTAATATTAAGGCACAGGCCTAGTTCATTTCACGCATTTTGATATTCCACAGTGAGCATCCAAAAATGCAACAGAATGACAAAAAACAATGATTTTTACCTTTAAAAGAAATAGTGGGAGTTTCTCTCATGCTACAAGACTGAGATTCCTATCTTTATTTTACAGATGTTGTACGTGCGTATGCACACAGTATCCATACACACAATAATTATATGCCAAGGACACATCAAATGTTTCACTTAAATTATTTGACTTCAGAAGTGTAGATTCCTTCAAGTGTCCATTATGTATGACATGCAACAAGAATAGCATTCAAGTACATTTTGTTCAGTGAATTCATAAGCAGGGCGCTAGAAATGTACTTTTCCATAATATTGAAGGAAAAACGATAGGGGCTAAAATTTTGAAAAAAACAGGACCCTAAAATCAAGTTACCACTTAGGCTCCTAAATAAGTGGCCAGAGTTTGAAGAGTGTTAAATACTCTGCAGTGCCCATTCTGGGAATCTGGCTACTTAATTGTAACTGCTGGGTGTTCCATGCTTTGGAAAATCTGTCCCCTTTTTAAGTGCATAGGTATAGATGTAGCCTAATTTTAATCTCCCCCCCCCACCCGCTTTTTTTTTCCCCCAGAAAATCTTGGTCTGAATGTTTTTGCGATGGATGGGGGGAAAAGGAAAAAATTCTTATTCAAGAAAACGTTTGCATCTGTAATGTAAAAGCAATATAACTTTTATCCTGTATTCACAGTGTTCTTAGTGTAGGAATTCCCTTCTCAGGGTAAAAGATTTTACCTATATAATAACTAGTTTTTGGCCATTTTAGCTGGAAAGTGGCCCAAAACCTAAATGTATGGTATACTTACAGTTGCAGTTACTTATCAGAGAAAGCATTGTCTTGTGAGCAGTATGGTAGAGAGACTAAGCAGGTCACACCAGAACTGCTCATAAGATGATACTTTTATCAAATGAGGCATTCATGATTATACAAAGACATTTATTAAAATTGTTAAAAAAATATATATTTTAGTTCCATGGTAAACATTTTTAGTAGAAATGTACAGGTTTATGAGAAATCACACATGATACTCCTACATACCATTTGCACATGGGAACAGTTAGGGCAAATTAGAAAATGGGTTCATAAGACTTAAATAGCATTAGATATACCAGTCATGACAATGTAGGTAACTTACAAAAATATCAGTTGTCATAGTCAAACAAGCGCTTAGATCAATGTGGCAACACCTAAGATTAAGAAATTGGATGGCTCCAGGGATTGGTAATACGATATGGAACCTTCAGTCTCTCACTCGCTTGCTTTTCACAGAAGTGTGGTCAGCAGTCAGTTGTGATTCATTCACTGGACTAGGAATTAGGAATCCTGATTTCTGCTCCCAGCAGAGGCAATGATCCTCACTGTGTCCTTGGACAAGTCACTTAATCTGTCAGTTTCTTATATACTGAGAACACTGCTATTTACCTGCCTCACTGGAGGGTTATGAGGATTTATGCTTGTAAAGTGCTCTGAACATGCTGTGTGATAAGTGGCAAATACTGTTTAATGGAGTGTAGCTTAGGTGAACATGCCAAAAAACTGTTTCTACTGTATGTGAATGCATGGGTCAATCTGAAATGAATAGGTGGTCTATAGCCAGTTTCTAGGGGGAGAAATTGGGTAGATACAGCTGAACTTTTTACAAGTGGCCCCTCAACAGTCCTACTAGATTCTGCTTCACTTCACTAAAAAACTAAAAAAGACACTGCACTGCTTCGAGGAACACAAGATAGGGTACAAGAAAGAACCTGGTCAGCCAGTGAAGGGAGGGAGGGGAGAAATAGTATTAAAGAAAAACCTACATATGGATAAATTTTAAATAACTATTCTTTCAAGAAAGTTGTATATGATATTTTGTGGCATTAATACTTAAGGAATTGTAAACCTTCTTCCTAAATCTTAACCACAACAGACACTTCAGAACATGTGATAGTGTAATTTAATGCACGTCTCTAGTGTTTTATGCACCCAAAAGGCATATATTATAAAGTCAGCTCTACTGCATAAATCAACTGTTTTCTGAACAGAATTCTGCATGCTGGAGAAATAGGATCCAATTGGCTGAAAGGATGGCAAGTAGTACAAGAATCCATACAAAATCGATGCCATTGGTTGGAGATAAGAGGCCTATAATGCAGTGTTTACTAGACCACTTAATTATACCAGCATCAGACTTTAGTACTTCTGAAAAGACATTCTGAAATGGTCTACAGATTTAAATATAAATCATATCTAAAACAGTGTTTAAGTAATGAGCTATGGAGATATAAAAACTTAAATCTGAATTTGAAACCAAAACAAGTGGCAGCCTAATGTAAGTAATTAAAAATCTTAGCACCTGAAAAAAAAAAATTGCAGCTACAGAAAGTACATTTCCTGAACTCAATTTCATGGTCTTTATGAAAAAGCCATGTGTAACTTTCAAACAGGTCAGTGCCAAAATTAAAGAAAAATTACCAGGGGAAATTTTCACAAAATTTGGCCATAGGGTAAAATGCTGGCCTCACTAAAATCTATGACAGCTTTTCTACTTATTTCAATGGCACCAGGATTTCACCCTAGATATTTAATTGGCAACTTGTTTCCAAACAAGACATTACAATCTATTTCAAAACTCCCTATGTACACTGGCAATTCTGCAAGGTGACTGCATCCAATAATCTGTGTGTCTACCTAAAATATCACAATCACCTAAGAGGAAGTTAGGTATATTAAGTCAGAACTTGATGAGCAGGTTATATAAATCAAGTTTTATATATTCTTTGAAGGGAAATAGATGTCATTCACTTTTTTTTTTTTTTTTTTTGCCGTGCTAACATGTATTTCAGACATACTATCTCTTACTCCAATATCAGAATGTGATAAAAAGAAGAGTCTGTTGTGCAAAAGTTTAAAGTTAAACATACATGGTCAGATATTTTTGGCCCAGAATTTAGGTTTTGTAAAACCACCGGTTTTCTAAACCGTAATATTAATGAAAATGTTTCCAAGATGTTTTTTTTTAAATTTCAAATAAACAGATTGTTTAGACTGAAATATTCCCCTGAAATGTCTGTCACTCAAACATTGCAGAATTGTGCTACTAAGAGCCAGAAAGTGCAAGTGATTTGTCTATTTTCATTGTCCAAGTTGAGTGAAACTGAAAGAGGCAAACACTAATTGTAAAGTAAATTAGATTAAAAAGTGACCAGTTTTCATAATAAGTTATGTATTAATAAAAATGTGTTTAAAATATATTTTAACTTGATAGTGTCCATTTAAATCATAACAAGACAGACAAATAGCTATGATTCTGCAGTGACAGATATTTTTTAATCACAGTCTTCTGTCAATATGTCATCTTCCGATTTCAGCTTCCATCTCATAATACTTTTGATTTTCTGGTTCTGGGCGATGCTCCATCTTCTAATTTTACTGCTCCATTGACAAAATTAGCTGAAATGTTAAAACAGGGAAAGCTAAAGTACAGGTAAAATGCTATTTGCCTCTGTAGAATGCAAAACAAAAAGTTGATATGCAAACCTAAAAACGTCAGATGACAATATTCAACACTTAATTTAGGCAAAGCTCTGGGGTCTTCCAGTAGAGAGGTGGAACAAGGTAATGTTTTGAAGGACTTAAAGAATACTTACCTACTAACTCTCCCTATCATTCCTTTTGCCAGTGGAGGATGGAACCTGAAGATTTTGTTTTACTATAGTTGTGTGTGAACTATCAATGCTAACACAATAAAAGTCTATGGTAACCTACGACATTTGTCCCATAGTATTAAAATCTTGTGCAGTCACTGCGAATCAACCTGTATGAGTTAACTTCAAGCTAGCCTGGATCCCTCTATTCAGAGCTTGAAAAATCCACTCACTCTAAGCAAGTGGGAAGCTTGGCCTGGGGATTTAGGGAACCACCACCATCAACTTCAGCAGAATCAGATTTAAACAAACCAAAACAAAATCAAACCAAAACAACCCTCCCCCACCCCACATTTCTAGCCCTTATGATTGCAAGGGTAAGGGTAAATGTAAACCAATGCAGTGTTGTCCTCCTGCACCTACAGACGTTCAACCTCTCCTGGTCATTGATTTTCCCACCTACAGCAGAGTGTGAAGTCCACAAGATTACAGTTTCACTGTTGCTATTTAAAATACTGTGGGCAGCTGTGAAGCTCAAGAATAGTGTCAATTTCATGCTTCTGTATGGAAAAACAATGAAGAGCAGCAGTGTAGTTTATACATAGGAAAAAAAGAGAAGGATCCACAAGGCTGGAGGAGAAGTAGAGAAGCAGACACACTTCTTTTACAGCAGCTTGAAGGCTCTGAAAGGTAGTGGAGAGTAAAAGCTGCTTCTCCGACACCCATTAAGATCATAGGGAGTATTTCCATTGACTTCCAGGGGCACTAGATTATGTGCTTAGTAGTGTATCTAAATCTGAAGCACCACAGCCTCTTAGGTACAGAAAGATATGAACAAGAGAGCTCCCAAAAAGGGTCCAGAGACAGCATTCTGGTAGAAATTCCAGCAACTGGTAATAGGCTTCTCATGAGAGCACTGTACTGGATCTTACAGGTGAAGACTCCCAGTCTACTTCTGCCAAATAGGGTTAGTTCTCCTACGAGATGTAATTTTCTTCCAAATCTTGCCTATGCACTATAATAGGAAATCTTTGTTCACTACAGGTTCCCTAGTGATTACAATTTAATTTCACAGTAGGTTTTTTTTAAGGGTCCAATTGTCACTATAAAAAGAAGTCTCTGTAATTTGGTGTAGAATTTAGAAGAGTAAGTGACAGCAATTTGTTAATTACCTAAAATTAAATAAAAGTAGAATTTATGGTCATCAAGAAAAAAAACGGCCACCTTAAAAGCCTCACTAATCAGGATAAAATAGACAACGTACAGTTTTTATTTGTAAGCATTCAAAAAGATGTATTCTAAAGTTGTAATAGAACTTTAAGACTAATTTTTTTAAACTTTTCAACCTAGTAATATGCAGAATTTGTGGAATCTGTGTCTGTGCAGAGTTCACTAAAGGACATCAACTCTAGAAAGAACATTAGCTCTGTGGGCTTCTGTTAATTTAGGTTTTTATTATAGTGCAGTATTGTCTCTCTGCTGGCTCGAGTTAGCAACATGCAATACAGCATACCATGAGTAAGTATATTTTGAAGGAAACTATTTTCTAACTTTGAGGAAGTGAAAAATGACATCTATTTTCACCATATAATAAGAAATGGACCACACGTTAGCTTCCTTGGGAATTGATACAAGGAAAATACAAAAAGATTTCAAGAACAAATCAAGCATAAAAATATTTATAGTATATATCTGAAGTGAATTAAAAAATCCCTACTGACCTCTGTTTGGTTCTTTTTTTGTTGATTTACTCTTTGTGTAAGTTATTTTTTTCTTAGGAATCTGGTTCTGGATATGCTCTCTCCATTTCTTTAGCTGGAAATTTATAAATTTCCACATCATCCAGGCCTGTGTTAGACAAATTGCAGCCAAGCAACTAATCCTAAAAAGTTTCAGATTAAAATAAGAAGTTAGATAAAAGTTTCAACTCTACATTGTTAAACAACAAAGCAACACCAAATGTCCATCTTAAAAAGTTGCTGATCACTCCTAGAAAAGACAGTTACCTTTTCCATAACTGGTGTTCGAGATGTGTTATTTAGAGCCATTCAACTTAGGTGTGTGTGCTTGCCACATGCACCGGTGCCAGAAGTTTTTCCCTCAGCAGTATACATAGGGGACTGGCTCCAGCACCCCCTGGAGTGGCGTGCACATGCTGCGGTATATAGGGTGCCACCAGTTCCCCCCACCCTCAGTTCCTTCTTGCTGGAAACTCCAACAGTGGGGAAGGAGGGCGGGTTGTGGAATGGACGTAAGCAACACATCTCGAAGAACACCAGTTATGGAAAAGTTAACTGTCTTTTCTGCTTCGAGTGCTTGCTCATGTCCATGCAACTATGGTGACTCCCAACCAGTACCCCTCGGAGGTGGGTAGGAGTTCATGGACATGTAGATTGCAGCACAGCTCTGCCGAACCCAGCGTCGTCCCTGGCCTGCTGAGTGATGGCGTAGTGGGCTGTGAACGTGTGCACCAAAGGACCACGTCATGGCTCGACAGATGTCCTGGATCGGGAAGTGTGCCAGGAAGGCTGCCGAAGATGCCTGCACTCTGGTTGAGTGGGCTTGGACGACTGGCGGCGGAGAGACTCATGCCAACTCATAGCAGGTCTGAATGCCAGAGGTGATCCAGCTAGAAATCCTCTGTGTGGAGACCGGGAGGCCCTTCATCCTATCAGCTGTAGAGAAGAAAAGCTTACAGAAAGGCTTTGTCCGATCTAGTTAGAAAGCCAGGGCCCTTCTTACGTCCAAAGCATGAAGGTGCCTCTCTTCACTAGTCTCATGGGGCTTAGGGGAGAAGACTGGAAGGAAGATGTCCTGGCTCATGTGGAAAGTAGACACCACTTTGGGAAGGAAGGCCAGGTGGGGCCGGAGCTGGACCTTGTCCTTATAGAAGGCTGTGTATGGCAGTTCTAAGGTCAGGGCTTGCAGCTTGGAGACTCGCCTCACCACGAAAGTTACCATCCACAATAGGTGAGACAGAGGGCATGAGGCCAAAGGCTCAAAGGGTGCACCCGTGAGCCTGGACAGAACCAAGTTGAGATCCCCCTGAGGGGCCAGGGACTGAACTTGAGGAAAAAGTCTCTTGAGGCATCTGAGGCACCTGACCGTCATGTCATGGGAGAACACCTCTCCCCTGGATTGGAAGATGAAAGGTAGAAATGACCACCAGATGCACCCTGATAGAGGAGTGTGCCGGGCCCTGGTTCCTCAAATGAAGCAGGTAGTCTAAGATTGACTGCACCAAAGAATGCACAGGGGAGATGCCCTATTAGGCTGTCCAACAGGAGAACCTTGTCCACTTTGCCAGGTACGTCTGTTTAGTTGAGGGCTTTCTACTCTTGAGGAGGACCTTTTGGACCCCTTCCAAACAGGCCTGTTCCTCAGGGTTCAGCCATGCAACATCCACGCCATGAGGTGGAGGGATGCGAGACTGGGGTGCAAGAGTCGACCGTGATCCTGTGACAGCAGGTCCGGTCAGTTCGGCAGGGGCCATGGAGGGATCGCTGACAAGCTTGATAGCGTCCCAAACCAGTGCTGGTGAGGCCATGCTAGGGCGATCATGATAACCTCTCTTGATTTTTGCCAGGACCTTGCTGATCAGTGGAATCAGAGGGTATGTATACATCAGGCTTCCTGCCCACAGCAGGAAAAAGGCATTGGAGAGGGACCCCTTGCCCAGACACCAACTGGAGCAAAACCTGTGGCACCTCCTGTTCTGCCTGGTGGTGAACAAATCCACTTGGGGAGTTCCCCACCTCTGGAAGATCATGCTGGCTACCTCCGGGTGGAAAACCCACCTCATGGTGAGAAGTCAAGTCCCTGCTTAGGTGATCTGCTTGCATGTTCTTGGCACCTGGAAGGCAACACGCTTCTATATGGATTCCGTGGCCGATGCAGAAGTCCCAGAGACAGAGTTCCTCTTGGCAGAGGGCTGAGGATTGCGCTCCCCCTTGTCTGTTGACATAGAACATCGAGGCTGTGTTGTTCGTCAGAACTGACTACTCTGCCCGACAGGTGAGGTAGGAAGACCGCGCACACTCTGCGCACCACCCTGAGCTCTTGGATGTTTATGTGTAGCGTCATTTCTTCTGGGGACCACGTACCTTGGGTTTGGAGGGTGCCGAGGTGTGCCCCCCAGCCGAGGTCCGAGGCGTCCAAAACCAACTTGACCACGGGTGCCAACTTTTGTTGGTGCTGGTGGGTGCTCGCGGACCCCCCGGCCCCACCCCAGCCCCGACTCCGCACCCTCCCTGCCCCTATTGGATCCCTCCCCAAACCCCCACCCTGGCCCTGCTTCTTCCCCAAGTGCACCGCGTTCCCCTTCTTCCCAGGCTTGCAGCACGAAACAGCTGTTTCACGGTGCAAGCGCTGGGAGGGAGGGGGGAGAAGCAGGACATGTCGGCCCACTCAGGGGAGGCTGAGCAGAGGCGGTGAGCTGGGGTGGGGAGCTGTCGGTGGGTGCTCCGCACCCACCAATTTTTCCTTGTGGGTGCTCCAGCTGAGTGAGGAGTACTGATGAAGGGAACTCCTTCCAGGACTTTCCCGGTGTTGGTCCACCATCACAGTGAGATAAGTACCATCAACAGGATGGGAACAACCAACCTTTTCCAGGAGGTCCCTGGACTAGGAGTAGACTGTCAGCAGCCATTGCTACAGGGGTCACATCCGGAGCATGGTGTGGTGCACCAGATATGTACATGCTGCCATGTGACCTAGTAGGCGCAGGCAAACCCTGGCCGTGGTCAGGGGAAATGTGGAGACTTTTGCAATGAGGTCTGTCAGTGCCCTGAATCTCTCCAGCAGCAGGAACACCTTGGCGCAGATCAAGTCGAGCACCGCTCCGATGAACTCTATCCTCTGTACTGGAACTAATGTGGATTTTTTTTGTCATTTTTTTGTCAACAGGCCAAGACGATGGCAGGTGGCTAATAACTTCACAACATCCCTTTGGATCTGGAGCTGCCCTTGACTAGCCAGTCATCGAGGTATGCGTAGATCTGGACACCCCAACATCTGAGGTAAGCAGCCACCATCAACATACACTTGGTAAATACCTGCGGTGCCAAATGAAGGACTGCAAACTGATAGTGTTTGGGACCTACCGTAAACTGGAGGAAGCGTCTGTGTCCCTCAAAGATGGCGATGTGAAAGTATGTATCTTTCAGATCAAGGACTGTGTACCAGTCTCCCGGATCCAGGGAGGGGATGATGGAGGCCAGGGAGATCATGCGGAACTTCACCTTCGCTAGGCAGCGGTTCAAGTCTTGCAGGTCCAGGATAGGTCACAGACTGCCTTTGGCCCTCGGGATTAAAAAGTAGCGGGAATTGAACCCCTTGTTCCTGTACTCTGGAGGAACGACCTCCACCGCACCTAGCTGCAGTAACCCCTCTACCTCCTGCGCGAGGAGACTCTCATGAGAAGGGTCCCTGAAGAGGGAAGGGGAAAGAGGGCTGGGAAGGAGGAATAGAAAGTAACTGAAGGGTGTAACCCCACTCCACTGTACTGAGGACCCATCGGTCCAATGTTATAGATGCTGACACAGGGAGGAAAGCAGAAAGGCGGCTGGCAAAAATAGGGGAGGAAGGATCCTGGGAATAGTCCGGTAGGTTGCCCTTGGGCATATCCTCAAAACGAGCGCTTGCCACCTGATTGAGGATTGAGCTTGACTCAGAGGCCTGCAAAGGCTGTTGGCTAGGATGCCGCTTGTAGCCTCTGGATTTCTTACAGGGAGGCTCCGGGTGAGGGTGGCTCGCCTGGCTCTGAGGTTGCTGCAGCTTAAACCGCTTGTGGGCAGGGCCAGAAACATACAGGCCCAGCGTTTTAAGGGTAATGCGGGAGTCCTTTAGGTCATGGAGCTTATTGTCTGTCTGTTCCACAAACAGGGTTTTCCCATCAAAGGGAAGGTCTTGCATCAACTGCTGAGCCTCCGTGGACAAGCCAGAGAGGAGCAGCCAGGATGCCCGGCGCATGGCGATGGCCGAGGCCATGGTTCAGGAGGCAGTGTCTGCCGCATCCGATGCTGCCTGGAGCTTCGCCCTGGCCGCAGTCGTGCCTTCCTCCATAATTGCCTGGAACTCCTTCCTAGAAGCCTCAGGAAGAGAGCCCTCGAACTGGCCATAGCTTGCCACGTTAAAATCATAGCGTCCCAGGAGGGCTTGATGGTTGGCCACCCTCCACTGGAGACTAGAGGACAAATAAATCTTATACCCAAACAAGTCTAGTGTCTTGGAGTCTGTTCTTAGGGGTAGCCCCGGGTTGACCTTGTCGCTCCCTGTGGTTAACCGCTTCTACCACTAGGGAGTTGGGAGCAGGGTGGGTGTACAGGTACTCATGGCCTTTGGATGGCATAAAGTACTTGTGCTCAGCCCCCTTGGAGATGTGTGGCAGGGAGGAGGAACTTTGCCATAGGGCATTATTGATCTTAGAGGCCTCACCATGAAGGGGTAGAGCCACCCTGGCCGATGCTGTGGAGCAGAGAACATCGAAGAGAGAGTCTGAGGGCTCCTCTAGGCTCCTCCACCTGAAGACCCAGGTTGGCAGCGACCCTCTTCAGTAGTTCCTGGTGCACTTTAACATCATCCAGAGGAACTGAGGGAGGGGGCCCTGTTATAGCCTTGTCTGGTGCCATAGGGTCCCCCAAAACCACTGGTGGCCCAGTGGCTTGTTCCCCTGCTCCCTCTTGGACCTGCAGGGTCCTCGTGCCCAAGGCTTTGTGCACTGGAGGGGGTGGGGGGGAGACAGAGAGGCAGCTGGTCTCTCTCAGGCTCCCAACACCAAGCGGGTGGACTGGGAGAACCCCACAGGTTCCATGGGTACCATGGCACCGGCCACTGCCTGAAACCACGGGGCCGGCTTCGGTGCTGACAATGTAGCCGTACTGGTACTGGAGCTTTTCCCGCCATCAGGGAACCTCACTCCGAACCAGGGCTGGATCCTGAGCAGTCGCTCCCAGGTGACCAGGACAGAGCGAACAGTGGCTCTGTCCCGACTGATGCCGGTCACTCCACCTGGAGTCTCATCTGGAGCAGGGTCTTAGGGACCAGTGGTGCTTGATGGATCCGTGACAGCTTGTCTAACGCTTGACGAGCAGTACCAGGATGAGGAGCAGGACCAGGAGTCGGAAAGGGCCTGGTGCCGGGAAGCACCTGCACGCAGTGATACCCTCCTAGGGGGATTGGCAACGGTCCGAGGATCGGTAACATTGATCCACTGACAGGTCCCTGGAGCGGTACCGCGGTCTCGGAGATACCAGGTGCCGGGACCGGTACTCCTGCTGGGGGGCGCATGCCTCTAAAGGTATGTGGCTGGCGACCTGCACCTTGAGCCTCTCTACCCAAGGTTCATGGACCAAATGGGGCTGCGCTGCATCTGCCTTTTGCAGTCAGATGCATGGTGGCTACTGGAGGGCGAGCATTTGCAGGACATCCCCCACAATGGGGAATGGTGCTGCTGACGTGGGGACCGAAGCAGTCTGAATGCAGGTTTACCGCATGACCAGAGAACTGCAGGAGCCGGTGTGGGCGGCACAGGGAGGGACATGATCTCCTGTGCTGCCTGCAGTGCCTCTGGCATGGACAGCACCCGGAGCTGACGGAGGCCTCTGCTGCTATCTGGGGTAGCTGGCGGAGTGCAGGTTGGGCTACATCGCTCCACCAGAGCTTGGGCCCGAGATCCTGACGTCAGTGAAGAGTTGCCCGGCCTGGGACCTTGATCGCACCCAGTCTTATCCTTTCCCTTGCGGGAGGTTGGAGACCAACCTTGCACCGCCTTCTTGGGCTTCTTGGTAGGAGCCATGGATGGGGACCAGTGCCGGTCAGTGGATGGTCCCGGTGGGGTGCTGTGTACCGAGGTCACTGTACTTGGTGCCTAGTTGGAGTGTTACTCCAGTGCTGGGGTGAGGGCCGACTCCATAAGGAGTGCTCTTAAACGAATATCGCACTCCTTCTTAGTCCTTGGCTTGAAGGGCTTGCAAATTTTGCACTTCTCACTAATGTGCCCTTCGCCCAAGCAACGCAGACAACTGCTGTGTGATCACTAATGGGTATGGGCCTCTTGCAGCAATCACAGGCTTAAAGCCTAGGGACCAGGGCATGCCCCGTCCCGAGGCAAAGTCCCATTTGGGACCTACAAAGTCTCTAACTATAGCTAACGGATTTATAAACACTAAATAGAAAACCATATACACTACACTACAAGAGATAACTAGTTCGTACGAACAAGCAGCAACAGCGCTAGCTGAAGCAGCAACAGTTCGAGCACCATCACTGGCATCAAGAAGGAACTGGGGGGGGGGGGGGAAACTGGCGGTGCCCTATATACCCTGGCATGTGCGCACCATTCCAGGGAACGCCAGAGCCGGTCCCCTATGGATACTGCTGAAGGAAAAACTTCCAGCACCTAGGTGTGTGTGCTCGCCACATACACAAGTTGAATGGACATGAGCAAGCACTTGAAGAAGAACTTAAACCTCTCACACTGATGGAAACCAGATCTGACCAAGGAGCACATCTAAGACAGGGCATATAGTCTGCATTAAATAAATGGGAGCTCCAGGTAAATACACCAGGGGAAAGTATCCAGGCTTATCAAGGAAACATAACAGACAGCCTTCAGTGGCTGGTACCAAATTGTACAATTGCAGCCTCCTCTACTAAGTGATCTAAGAATGAGATTTAATGATGACAAAGCATACAAATTCAATTTCCTTTCCACCTACTGAATGAACAGATTGTTGGGATACAGGTTAACCAGCGGAGCTCCCAGTGAAAATTAATGTGACTTCAAAAATGAGCAAGCAAGAACGAGCATGTTAGAAGATTGCCTGGGTTTTTCTAAAGAGTTGTTGATCAAAAGTGAAGCATTGATATCTCAAAAATTACAGTATGTTCATAATGACCACAGGGAAAGTTTAAAGCAAAAGCTCACACGATGTTATGCAGGATCTTTTGCACAGTAGTCATATCAATTCAATTATAAAAACACTGATAAAGAAAAAAGAGATTTCTTATGTTTAGCATGTATTTTGTAATAGCAGTCCCTGCTTTGTGGAAAAGATAAAATTCTTCCACCCCAAAAGCCTGGGAAAAAAGCCACCCAGGAAAATTCTCCACCAAAATGCCCTACCATCTTGGAGAGGTATATTGAAAGCATGCTGAAAGTGTCACTTTACTCAAACATGAATGTCTACTAGCTTTATTATACCTCACAGTGAGTACATTGAAGTTTCCGTCTGCTATGGAAAAACCTGGATTCTCTACTCTTGCCAGACCAAATCCAAATGTGAGCACAGATAAGGTTAGAGTCAAAAGACGAGCCATTACAAACAGTAAAGCCCAAAAGGTGAATCTGAAAAGGAAATAATAAAATTAATGCCCTTGGTTAACTGTACAAAGCCGCCTTCTATTAAGCTTCCTTGAGCACTGAAATTTAAGATGAAAAGGAAAGGTATATTGAGATGAACAACAATTACAGGAATTCTACATCTAGTTCTCCACCCACAACAGTGAATTCTGCCACTCATCCATATACACTCAATTATGCCTCAAATAAAACTCCCCCCCACCCCAATATAGAAGTTAAATTTTATTTTCAAATGCGTGCTTAGAAATTTCCAAATGTGGGGTCTATAATGGCAATTACACGTATTGCCATGTAGAATGCACTACCTTTCTACTTTGTAGGTAACTTAGAGCAAAGTGACATCATTTTAATAGCCAAGCTTGCAGAGAACACAAAATTTGATGGATAAACATTGAAAAGGACAATGAAAAAGTTACAAGCATCTATTATGAATTCCCCAACTATTTTTCTTTTTAAATTTTAGTTGGCTGTAAGATAAGATCTCCATTATTTTAAAACATTAGCATATTTCAGTTAAAAACGCAATTAAAATAAAAAAGTTAGAAAACTAACTAAACTTTAAAGTCTTCCTCATCAACCCTCATCCTATATCCTGGAGATCTTCAAGATAGCCATCACTAGAGACACTGTTGAAGCCAAGAGCTGGAACCAGAGGTGTGCCCAAAGGGAAAAAAAAGACACTACCATTGCTTGTCCCACATCCCTGCCAGTGGCCAGGATCAAGAATTTAAGGTCCTCCAGCATGCAGCAATTTTGGGAGGTAAGTAGAGATTACTGACTGATTTACATTCTGAATGCTGCTGTCTCAGTGAGGATTGATCAGACCTCTCACAGAAGTCAGTAAGGGAGAAATTCATCTATTACCAATTTGGAGAGCAAAAGCTTTGGTTTCTAACCAGTTGAATAAGACGTGGCCTACTGATATGGTGACACTTAATCTAGGAGAATACCATGAGAACAAACTATAGAAAGCAGTTCTCAAAGATTTCAGCAGTACAGAAGTTTTTATATCATGCCACTTAAATTATTATTGGATAAAAAACTGGAACTATTTTCAAAATGAAAAGTGCATTCAGAATCTCTATTCAAACACAGCTTGTTCAGTTAATCTCAAAACTTAAAAAGAAAAATACCCAACACTCCTATACTCAGCCTGTGACAGCTCAAGCAGAAGTTGTTGGGGTTTTTTCCTCCTAGAAAAATAAGCCAGGGTTTTTGGAAAGCTATGAGAGTGGGAATTTATAACCTTAAATATGAAGTTACTAATAGCCTGGAAGCCCGCGTGGAGAAATGGCTCGATGGTTTATTGTTCAAGATTATTTTTATTTATCAACAGCAACATTTTAGTTCTCCTAAAACACTCATCTTTTAAGGCGATAAATAAAAATAAGGAATGGAAACCTAAGATTAGGGTAGCACACAAAGAATGGTAAGTGTTTCCTAATCCAAGGAAGACTGTCCCTATCCTGAAGAACACATTGTTTGATCAGACAGAACGGGGAATACAACATAGTATTTGTATTACAATAGTGGCCAGATGTCCTGATCAGTACTGCAGTCCTGTTACACTGGGTGCTACACAAATAAAAGTAGATAGGCTGTAAGCTCTCCAGACCAGGGACCCTAAGATGAACAACTTAAAAAAAAAAATGGGGGAAAGAGTTGTTTATTTGTTTTTACTTTATTTGCATTAATACATATTGACTTTCTCCAAATGACCTTCAGCCTAATTATTTAAATGCTGGTGTTAGGAGTTGAGACAGAAACAGGTCTTGGGTAGAGATATGGAGAAGAGGGTAGTAGCCTTACAGATTAGTTCAAAGAGGACTGTGTATGCATAAGAGGCTGTGTGGAAGAAAGCAAGATGACATTTGTAGAAGTCTCACATGAGTGGGCGGTCAAGTCTTGCACAGCTAGGAGCATGGAGGGAGACACTACAAGAGATACGAGTGGAAAAGTGGAGCAGAACTGCGAACAGACATGAAGGCTGGGATTTGAGTAAAGTGTTCAGATTGATGCAGAGCATCCCTCTTATTAGTTAGTTACTTCTTTCTTGTAAGTTTCATCTTCCTCCCCTTTGCTCTCACACAAAGTTCATTTCCTCCACCCTCATTCTACAAACCAGTCCTCTTGTCTTTCCCCGTCCCAGCTTTCATGCAAGTGTCCTTATAACTCTACATCTCAAAATAAGTGAGCAATTCACTCAAGATATAGAACAAACAATTTTACTTTATATGCTGTTCGAAACTGTTGCCTTCCATAAATTATAAGTATTTTACTTTCACTTCCTGTCCACCCCTTGCAAAGAAGGAGCAGAATATAAAACTGATAATGCATAGACTGATTTTCTTCCTATCATAAAAGTAATACACATTGTTTAGATTGTTTGTGCATTTATTACTATAAAATACTGGTATAATTCTGTCAGTTCTTTTGTTTACAATATTGGTTTACAATAATGAACAAAGTTCAAAAACACAAATAGATTTTGAGAGAAGTGTAGTGATTTTGGTGTCCATGTTACTTTTATTCTAAGGTGCACTTGTTTTTAAAACAAAGATCTCCATAAATATACTTGCAATGAAAAATATATTGGAGCAGGTAGGCATTTACAACAGAGATGGCTGATATGTACCCAAGACATGATTTTAACAAATATTACTTGAAAAATTATTATGATCATGAAGTGACAGATCTGTTTCCTTGATTCTACATGACGACACTGGATCTCTCATGGAACTCCAACCAAATAGTAATATTGGGATCACAGATATAGCTCAGGATGTGTGATGTCCTAACATTTGCTTTTTGTGTTACGTGTACACAAACATGTTTATGCCGATACAAATCGCAATAAAGCTCTGAAAATTAAACACAGAGGTAGTAAAATAAAAATAAGATAGTACATGCAAAAATTACCCTTTCTGCTTGTTTTCATCACTGAAGTAGAAAAGGCGTGAGGCATGAAAAATGAGCTCCACTAGATAGTGAGGTACCAGCAAAATTAGCCCCAGACGTTGAAGGCTGTAATGGAAAATGAAGGTTACTTATTTGTAACAGAGATTCTTCAAGATGGCCCTGTATATTCACACTTGTGGGTACTGTGCTGCCTTATTGTAAAGCCTTCTTTTAGCAGTGCCAGCTTGAATGCTCCCACTCCTACTCCTACCCCCCTCCTCAGCATCACAACATACCCAAGATGAACATAGGAGATAGAGCACCCTCATCATCTCAATTCCTTCCACCACAAAGCCAGAGATACAGAACAAACAAATATTCTGACAGAGGGGGGAAGGCAATAGGAAATGTGAATAGGCAGAGCTCTTTTGAAGAACCTTGGTTACAAGTAAATAACCTTCATTTTTTCCTTTGAGCAGCTCTGCATATTCCCATTTATGGAACAGATTGATAAACAGTGCTGAGACTAACCTAGAGGTGGACCCAGAGTCCTAGTTGAATAGAGACAAGCACTGCTTTGCCAAATCCAGCGTTTGCCCTAGAAGCCGAGTCCAGAGCATAGCGTTTACTGAAAGTTTCCATCAAAGTCCAGATTGTAGCTTGCAACTTTCAGCAACAGACACCTACCTAACACAAGCAAAGGAGGTAGCCACACTTGTCTAATGGTCTAATTGCATCTGACACAAGAATTTTTGCCAGTAGGAGGCATTCAGTAATACATTGTTTAACCCTCTGAGAAATAGTTTGGGAAGAAATCATATACCCCTTATCATTCTTGGCATAAGACATAACCAATCTAGATGATATACAAAAAATTTAGTTCTTTCTAGGTAATAGGCCAGGGTCCTTCTGACATCCAAAGTATGTAGGACAGATTCTCACTGATTAGAGTGCAGCTGCCGGGGGGAAACCTGGCATGTTAATTAAGAATCTGGGATCAGGTCTGAGAACTACTTATCCTTATGAAAAGAAGTGAAAGGTGGATCAGCCATAAGGACATTCAACTCACTCCCCTTGCTGATGCGATAGCAATAAGAGAAGGCATTTTGATAGATAAATAGTAGAACACTCAACCAGGGGTTCAAAAGGCAATTTTACCAGCATGAAGAACACCAAATTCAGGTTCCAAGAAGAGACAGGTTTCTAACTGAGGGATACACATTTGACAAGACCTTCATAAATCTTCTAACTGAACAAACAAAAACAGCAATCTACTAGACAGAGTATGATACGCTGAGACGGCTGCCAAATGAACTTTTAATGATAAGCTAGATAATGTACTTAAAGAATCAGGGGTTAAATACTCCAGAACACAAGGAATGGAAGCCAATGCAGGGGAATTAGATTTTCCCTTCATGCAAGCCTGAAATCTAGAAGCTGATGCCGCTTAAAATGGACCGGTAGACTGTATTCAAGAATTAATTAGTATGTCCTGTACAGATGAAGAACATGACTGCTCAAGAGTAGAGTCAAAGTCCGAATGCCCACACTATTTGGTGAAGTGATTGTGGGTCTGAATGAAAGATCCTGTCCTCCTGCTGGGACAGAGGAAAACACAGGAAGACTTCCAGGGAGTTAAAGGAGATTGGTAAACCACTGCTGACATGGCCAAACTGGGACAATGAGTATCATCTTTGCCATGCCCTGACAGCTCTCTCACTACCTTCTGGATCAGTGGAAAACAAGAGGAAAGCATACATCAACCTCTTTTCCCAGTGCAGAAGGAAGGCATCTGACAGGGGCTGACTGTTCCTGCCTGCTCTTGAACAGAAGAGAGATCTTTTGTTGAACTTTGTTGCAAACAGGTCTACATCTGGTTGACCCCAACTGGAGAACACAGTCTGGACTAAAAGAAAACGAGTACTTGTGGCACCTTAGAGACTAACCAATTTATTTGAGCATAAGCTTTCGTGAGCTACAGCTCACTTCATCGGATGCATACTGTGGAAAGTGTAGAAGATCTTTTTATACACACAAAGCATGAAAAAATACCTCCCCCCACCCCACTCTCCTGCCAGTAATAGCTTATCTAAAGTGATCACTCTCCTTACAATGTGTATGATAATCAAAGTGGGCCATTTCCAGCACAAATCCAGGGTTTAACAAGAACGTCGGGGGGGAGGGGGAGGAACAAGGGGAAATAGGTTACCTTGCATAATGATGACTTAGCCACTCCCAGTCTCTATTCAAGCCTAAGTTAATTGTATCCAATTTGCAAATGAATTCCAATTCAGCAGTCTCTCGCTGCAGTCTGGATTTGAAGTTTTTTTGTTGTAATATCGCAACTTTCATGTCTGTAATCGCGTGACCAGAGAGATTGAAGTGTTCTCCGACTGGTCGATGAATGTTATAATTCTTGACATCTGATCTGTGTCCATTTATTCTTTTACGTAGAGACTGTCCAGTTTGACCAATGTACATGGCAGAGGGGCATTGCTGGCACATGATGGCATATATCACATTGGTGGATATGCAGATGAACGAGCCTCTGATAGTGTGGCTGATGTTATTAGGCCCTGTGATGGTGTCCCCTGAATAGATATGTGGGCACAGCTGGCAATGGGCTTTGTTGCAAGGATAGGTTCCTGGGTTAGTGGTTCTGTTGTGTGGTATGTGGTTGCTGGTGAGTATTTGCTTCAGGTTGGGGGGCTGTCTGTAGGCAAGGACTGGCCTGTCTCCCAGGATTTGTGAGAGTGTTGGGTCATCCTTCAGGATAGGTTGTAGATCCTTAATAATGCGTTGGAGGGGTTTTAGTTGGGGGCTGAAGGTGACGGCTAGTGGCGTTCTGTTATTTTCTTTGTTAGGCCTGTCCTGTAATAGGTGACTTCTGGGAACTCTTCTGGCTCTATCAATCTGTTTCTTCACTTCCGCAGGTGGGTATTGTAGTTGTAAGAATGATCCTTTAGCAACCACTTGTGCACCCAAGATCTGTCTCTGCTTAGATAATCTGTGAATTCATTGGTTTTCCTCTGCCAGAGGTAGAGCAATGGGATAAACTTTGTGACTAATACACCAATCCCATAGACCTATAACCTCTGCACACAGGACAGTGGAGTGAGAACCTCTTGCTTGCTGATGTAATATATCACCGATATATTGTCCCTGACCTGGCTGCACAACTCTCCCCTGAAAGGTGAGGAACAAACAAACAATCTGAGAGCCAGATGAATAGCCCACTAATACACTCATGTGCAGGTGTAACACTGAGAGACCTGGTCATCAGCGGGCGCGATCGAACCGGGGACCTCTGAAGCTCAATACATGAGCTCAATACACGAGCCTCTACCCCATGAGCTACAGCTGGCTCTTAGCTAAGGCTGTAGAGCAGACTCATTTTAACACACACACACACACAATGGAACAGAACACCACACCCAGAAGGTGTGTGCATTACACAGGGGTCTCTCCTGCACAGACCAGTGCCCTTGAACTGTCAAATGGAGATGCTCCACCCAACCTTTGTTTGATGCAGCTGAAGTTACTGTCAGGGATGACTGGAGCACTGAACTGTACACCTCTGAGCATATTCATCCTTACAGACCACCGTTATAGAGAGACTATAACATTCTGAGTCATGGTGATCAACATCTGAAGGCTGTTCTGGCTTGGTCTGTAGACATGAGATATCCAGTGATGCAGTCTCATTATCAGACAAGCAAATGGAGTCACAAAATGTAGCAGCTGCCATAAAGACCACAAGACCCAAGAAGAATTTCATTCTCTGAGAGGAACACTGTCAAATCTTTTACATATGCTTGCTCATTTTGAGAAATCTGTCCTCTGGGAGAAAAGCTCTTCCTTCCACAGAGTGCACTATGGACCCTATAAAGGCAATCATTTTAAAGGGGCAGAGAATTGACTTTGGGCAGTAGAAAAGTAGCCTGAGGTCTGAAAAGAGATTGATTGTGAAGACAATATGGTTTAACAGGTCCTCATGCACAATGCCCCTCAGTAGCCAATTATCCAGATAGGGATAATGAAAATACCCTGATTGCTCAGATGATCCCCTATCACAGAGATGCATTTTGTAAATACCTTGGGCATTATGGAGAGGCAAAATGGAAGCATCTTGTACTGGAAATGATGCCCAGCCACTATAAATCAAAGGTACTTGGGATGATTGTGATTAACAGAAATATAAAAATACACATCCTTTGGATAGAGAGAGTTGTGAACCAATCCATGAGCAACAGTGAAGGGATTTATGGAGGCCAAAGTCAACACCTGGAAATGAAGCCTCTGAGCATATTTGTTCAAGTCCCTTAATCTAGTATTCAATTAAACCCCCACATCCTTCTTTTGAACCAAAAAATAAAAGGAATAAAAGCTCTGACCCCTTAAGTCAGGAGCCTCCTCGACTGCTCCTAAAAGAAGCAACTTTTCCCCTTCAAGAAGAATCGCCTCATGAGAGGGGGGTCCCTAAAGAGTGAGAGGTAGGAGAGATGGGGGGGCACAGCTATTTGAACTGCATGGCATACCAGGGGTAGTCAACTGGCAGACTGTGGGCCAAAACCGGACTGCCAGACGCCTCAGTTTGGACACACCAATGAAATCCATCTTCCTGGAGCCAAAAGTGAACACTGAATCGGATCCTAGCCCTGTAGCACAGGAATTCGACAGGATCAGTCAGCTGCAAATCATGAAGTATGGCACCAATGATGGTGGCCAAAATATCTCTCGACTACTCCACCAGAGTCAGGACAGCTGGAGCCAAGTGCATGGCCCTTGGTTCAAACACATGTAGCCTTGGGAGCTTGACTTAGCGGGCATCCAGCCCCAACATAGGGTGTGTATTCTTGAAACCCTTCAGTCCTTTCGAACTACTGGAAACCAAGACTGGCCTCTTTGAACTTGGATCTGAGGACTGTTCAGATCCAGAGGGTCTGGCCACGAGAGCTTCCTTGAGAAGGAGGAGCTGTAAGCAAGTCTCTGGGACTAAAGGTCCAGCAGATCAAACACGTAGAAAAGGAATGAGTTTCTCCCAGGCACTTGAGGCCCTGAACATAGTCGTGAGATGCTGGGAAGACAGCCAGGCAGGAAATGCACCTTTTGAAACCCAGGTTCTTCTGTTTCTTCAATTCTGCCATAATGCAGAACTGGAAAGAATTGCTAACTAAACTACATACCAACAACACTAACTACATCAAGAAAATAGGCTCTGGTTCCAAAAAGACCAGACAGGTTTACATCTGTCCAGGCATGTGGAAGGATCTGAGGTAGTGAGGTTGCTCCGCCCCCTACATAGCCTTTGCTTAGTATGTCCTGATGAGAGGGGAGCGGGAAAGGTCATGAGAGCAATCTAACGGACACTGCTATGAGAAGGTTTTACCGTAAAGCACCACAAGGTGCCACAGTACCCATAAGTGGGAATATGCAGCGCCATATGAAAAATAGTAAAAGAAAAAAATTGATACTGGAATAATGAAGTAAAGCTTTTCAGTTAGTAACAATTTACAGATACTTACTTCAATACATAGGCACCACATATGTGAGCAATGTAAAGGCAGATATAGTATAGCTGTCTTGGTATATCTTCCTAAAATTAAGAGAAAACTTAAAGTTAAATTTTAGCTAACCTGCTTTAAAACCCACATACTGAAATGTGTCAACCTTCCTTATCTTCCTCACTGCTGTACTTCTGTCTGTAAGGCAAAGGAATTCTATTTGAAGTATGCACCCCATTTAAGTTTCCCACCAAGATTACATTACCAAACGAATCAAGCAATTCAAAATGTATTTTTAAAAGTAAAGTAGCAAAGGTTTCAATTCATACCTTTCGAATCTTTTGAAAGTACAATTCTGGGAGTGCATGAAGCCAATAGGCAATCTGGCAGACATAGAAGAATTTTACCTGAAAACTAAACAATAATTTAGAAGGGAAGAAGTTTAGGATGTTAAGTGTTTAGGTTTTTAAAAGATACAATATTTTATCTCATTCCCTCAGAATAAGAAATGCTGACCTATAATACGCTATCCTATATATCAAAGGAATTGCAAACAGAAACTGCTTTATCAGATACTATCAAGTCAAGAAGTAATTTCTTGAATAAGTGTTTACAAATTCCCTTCCTATTTGCAAGTTCTAGATCACCTTTTGGATCGGTTTTTTGTTTTTGTTTGCGGAGTGGAGGAACACCCACCTACCCACCCAGTTCCTTCAATGGAAGACAGACAGGTTTAGTAATACTGAGTCAGGCAATAATCCTCTAAACACTTCTGCATATGCTTAACTTTACACTCATCGAAATGTGTGTGGCTACTCACATGGCAAAGTTAAACACTGGTGCAAGCATTTCCAGGATGGGAGCCTAACCCGCCCCCCCCCCCGCATGCTCACACTTGGAATACAGAACAAAGGATTTTCAGCTTTTGGTCACTAATACAAATGAAAATGGTCTACATTGTTTATATTACCAAAACAAATTTCTGGTAGCCAACTGTCAAACAGTTAGAAAAAAAGAGAATAAAACACTTACAACATGTGAGAATGGGGATAGTCTTTCCATAACAAGGTAGGGTTTGTCATGAATTCTTCCTGGAAAAAAAGTTGTCATTTAAGAACTTTCATAATATTTTAGATGTGTATTTTTAAAACAAATACAGATAGCAATTTGACTTACTTACTGCAGTCAAAATACTTGCTCCCCAGGCAAATGAAAACAAATAGAAAAATGCTAGCTGCCCCGATTCATTGAATTTGCTGTGCTTCGTTTTTGACAAATGGAGACGTCTATTAATTTTCTGAAAACAAGGAACACATTTGGGGGTATAAAAAACAGATCAACATTTTACTTTTATTGTTATTGGTAGAGGGGAAAAAAGCAAGCTACTTGGCACTTAGCCCTCAATTAAGTAGCCGTTACCTCCAAGATCTTCCATTCCTCATGTTAGGCTCTGATCCTGAAAAATATTACATGCGTGCTTAACTTTGTGTGTGTGAGAAGTCATACTGATGCCTATATGAGAAGTGCTTATGTACTTAAATTTAGTCATGTATTTTTTTTTTCAGGATGAGAGCCTTATTACTTAGTTAGGGTCTGATGCTGCAGGTGTCATTGTAAGGCCAGATTGACCGGGCCCTTTGTATTTCATATTTCCAGGTAATGGAGCTCTAGCATGCATATACAACAGTGAAAATACTAGAACCTTAAGCAAGTCACAAATTTGAGAAGTTATTTGGCAAAGAGGCAAAAAATGAAAACCCAGAAGTTTACAGTCAAAACCTAACTCAGTAGATTTACAGCGATTGCAGAGGAATGTCAATGGTCACCATTAAAGACTGAGGTTAAAAAAAATTGCATGGAAAACAAAAGTGAAAAAATTCACTAGTTATAGAAATTCTTATGTTCTGCTTTTTTTCTGCTTCCCCCCCGCCCCTGCCCCCAGCTTTAGATAAAAGGAAGAGTGGAAAGTACATTTAGATATTAATTCATATTAAATCAAAACATTTCCAATAAAGCAAAATGGAGGAAGGGGGACAGCATTTATTTATTTATTTATTTATTTTTAATTTAAACAGTTTCTATACTGACTTCCAATTTAAAATTTTAGGGACACGAAGGTTCGATGCAGTATACAAACTCCTGTTTTTTCCATCCACTTACTAATGGAGAATACTAGAAGAGTCAGAGAAACTGTGATTAAATATTACTTCATTAAATATATTGTTATATAGACACATTTCCAGAATTTAATAATATTTATATTGAATGACAAAGGAACCACCAGCATGTAATGCGTAAATACACCTACATGGTTTTATTTTATTTTGCAACATGACTTATACAAGTGCTGGTGTTATCTTATGTAAGACTAGCAGAACAAACGTGTAACAAACAGCCTAAATAAATAATTTACATAAGTAAATTATATTCCCATGGTTAACTTACATCTAGTATGTATTCTTGGATCACAGCATGCAGAATAATGGCTATAAGCATGTAGAAGAAGATGGTGGCAATGTCTTTTGGACCATATTCATAGAAATGAATGGGTTCACTCCTGTCATCTGAAACAAAGTTTTAATTACTACAAAAATATCTATTTGAATAGAATGCATTTACTTATGAAATGTTCTATGCAACAGAGAAAGGATAAATACCTTATCTACTTGTTCTCTGGCACATAGTATCCTATGTATCCAAATTCTTGCATCTTTGGCACATGAATTCTGATCCCCCCTCAAATAGTTTGGAGTATTCCCCACCCCAAATGCAAAGAAAACTATAATTGTAAGACTGGAAGGGAAATGCTGTGGGTAGTACCATTGTGTGTCAGCCTCTATCAGTTCTTTCTGGCCTAGGCCATAGAAAATATAGAGACCCAGCAAAATTCCATCTCAAGAAGTGTAGCTGTATGGAGAAAGGATATTACCGTCAATGTATGGATCTATGTAGCTCAGCTTCATGGATCAAGTATAAGTAAGTAATTTACCCTCTCTCTAAAAAGGGCATCTTACATATCCACTGAAATTTAAAAACCTGTTCCATACTTTCCCCACCCATACCCAACAACCCTCAAAGTTCACACGCAGGCTCCTTCTCAGCAATTCACTTCCCTCTCCCTCAGCTCCTCCATTACCCCTAACTTCCCCAAGCCTTTGCACTGCTTCTGAGGGGTGCGGGAAATACGGTTCTGTATTGTAATTTAAATGAATTATTACTCAGAGTTCTGTATTAATATGCCTAGTAAGGAATCTATTTGTCAAAAAACATTTCCTGAATCTTTTGTGTTGTCTGTATTGTTACAGACATACTTGTTGACAGGTATTTTGAAATAAATGACAGAAAATAATTGAAACTGATGTGCTTATATTGTGTTATTCTGAGAAATAAAATATACAAAATTTTGCAGAATTTTAAAATATTGTGTGCAGAATTTTTAATTTTTTGGCACAGAATTCCCTCAGGCATAAATTTAGTGAAAGAATAAAGCAGAATCCCATTCCTTACAGCAGAGCACATTTATTTCCCCCCCCTCCTCCTTTTGGGGGAGGGAAAGAGCATCTGCCTACAATTCAATGGTTTTCAAATGTTTGTACTGGTGACCCTTTCACATACCAAGCCTCTGAGTGCGACCCCCCTTATAAATTAAAAACATTTTTTATATAATTTAACACCACTATAAATGCTGGAGGCAAAGCGGGGTTTGGGGTGAGGCTGACAGCTCATGACCCCCCAATGTAATAACCTCGTGATCCCCTGAGGGGTCCTGACCCACAATTTGAGAACCCCTGACCTACATATTCCATATCCATCACTGCTTGCAAACAGTAATGTATGAAAAAATTAGCTGGGGGTTTCTGCTAATCAATGAAGCAAGGCTGGTGAGGTAATATTCAATTACAAGCATAAAGGCTTTTGCCCAAAAAGATAATGAGCATAGTTGTTTTTTTTCCCCTAGACTTGGAATATTTTGTTTTTCTGTAAAAACAGCAAATTTAGTAAACACAATATGAAAACATGACATAAAGAAATACTGAATGCACAGGGAGGGTGAAGAGAACAAGTGTAAGGTCCTTTCAGCACAGGCGCAGACTTTTGAAAGTCCCAGGGAGTGCTTGACCCCCGGCTCCGCCCCCACTCCACCCCTTCCCCCAAGGCCCCACTCCTGCCCTGCCTCCTCCCGTCTCTGCTCCACCACCCTGCCTCTTCCCACCCCATTCTGCCCCCTCCCCTGAGTGCGCCATGTCCTTGCTCCTCTCCCCTTCCCCACCAGAGCCTCCTGCCTGCACGCCATGAAACAGTGGACTGCGGCGGGAGGGAGGGAGGGAGGGAGGAGTTGATTCATGGGGCCTGCCGGTGGGCAGGAGGCACTGGGGAGGGCCGGGGGGGACGCTGACTGGGGGGCTGCCAGTACCATTTTTTCCCCGTGGGTGTTCCAGCCCCAGAGCACCCACGGAGTCGGCACTTATGCCTTTCAGGCATAGACAGGTTATTCTTATTATAGGCAATGCAGGTAGCAAAACCTGTAGTTAAGATTGTCTGACACTTACCATTTAAAGAGCCTGTGTTCAGTTGCTTATTACTACTTTTCCAGACTTTAACTATTCAGGCTGAAGTTTCCCATGGCAGGTACCTGCCTCAAGCTGATTCCCCCCCGCCCCAGTGTTTCAGATAAAGTGGTTCAGTGATTTCCGAGGATGAGATTAGGGAAGTATGCTATTTTGTTCAAATTAAATAAATCTTATAACCATTTTGTTGAGAAGCTCTAGTGTTTCGATGCATTGGAGATGTGGGTGCAGACATGTATTCAACTCAGCTGTCCGCACACCCAAGTCAGGGTAGGATGATGCTCGTCCTCTCCCCTCATAACCTCTCTCATGGCTACATACGGGCAGCACTGCCCGGACCCTCCGTAGTTCCTTTGAACTCCGTAGTTCCTCCCAGCTGGAGACTCCGATGTGGAGGGGCAGAGCATGGGTCACGCCATACATATCTGCACCCACATCTTGAAGAGCAACAGTTACAATACAGGTAAGCAACAGTCTCTTCTTCGACTGCTTGCAGAGTTGTATTCCACTCAGGTGACTCACAAGCCGTTCCAGCAGGAGGTGGGCTCAGAGTCTTTAATCAGTTAGTGCGCAGAAGTGCATTCCAAAAATTTACGTCCAATCTTGATGCCATGGTGATAATGAAATGCCTAGCAAAAGTATCCACAGAAGACCATTCAGCTCTGCAGATATCCACTGTTGAGACATCACTAAGCAGCACAGCAGATGTCCACTAAGTTCTGGTTCAATTAACCTGCAATGATTGTAGAGTTGTCAACTGAGCCACTACATAAGCCGTGGTAATGCAGAGAGTAATCCCCTTGGATATGGTCTGCATGGAAACAGACCTGCATGGCCTTCATTTGCTCAGCATAGGACACAAAGATTCAAGGTGATAAACGAAATGGCTTATTTCTCTCTAAATAAAACGCTAAGCACCACCTGACATCTAAGTTATGTAGATGCTGCTCCTTTGCACTTGAATGTGGTTTGGGAAAAAAATATAAGTAAATAACCTGATTAAAGTGAAACACAGATTCCACTTTAGACAAAAAATTGGGTGTAGTCTTAAAGCACCGCCTTGTCCTTGAAGTATACAGAGGATCTTGAAGTGTACAGAGGATCTGCCATTAAGGACTGCAACTCACTAACTCTTCCTGCAGACGTTATAACCACAAGGAAGGCCATTTTCGGAGAGAGGAGAGCATGTGAACATGTTGCTGCTGACTTAAATAGTGGACCCATCAGCGCTGCCAAGACTGTATTAAAGTCCACAATGGTACTGTTTCTTTCACAGGTGGGAAAAAATGGATAACACCCTTAAAAAAAAAAATTCTCACCATCACAGGGTGTGAGAATATTAACTTCACTTGAATAGGAGAATGGAAAGAGGAGATCGCCACCAAGCGAACCTTCAGGCAGCTCAGTGAGAGACCTGAAGATTTCAAATGCAGCAAATAATCCTAAAAGTGTCCTGAATCTGCACTAATGTGGGCTGAATGTCTTTGGATGTTGCCCAAATCAAAAACTGTTGTCCACTTAGACAAATAGGTGGAGTTTGTAGTTGGTTTTCTACTACTAAGCAGAATATCTCTAACTACCTCCAAGCATTGCTCCTTCCTTTGATCTAGCCAGGCAGCCTCCACACATTAAGGTGCAGACTACTCAATGCTCGATAAACATTCTGGCCATGATGTTGAGTGAGAGGTTTGGGAGGTCAAGCTGACAGAGAGGGGTGGTCAGAAAACCAACGTTGCCTCAGCCATGGGAAGAATAGCAGCCAGGGTAATCATGCAGAATCTCATGTACTTGCTTATGTTTGTGGAGAGCGTGGAGATTGAGGATAGGTCTCATTCCTCCCTTGAATCTGGGGGATCAGGAAGTATTGGGAACAAAACCCCTTTCCATAAAGATAAGGAACCTCCTCTATAGTTCCTAGAGTACACAGGGTTTGTACCTGCTGTAACAGCAGTGACTCATGATAGGGGTTCCTCTAGAGGGACAGGAAGATTGGAGGGTGGAATGGATAGGAACTAATGGCGTAACCTAATCCCACAGTGTTTAAGACCCATCTGTCCATATTTATTGTCTCCCAAGCACTGTAGAAGTGAGACAGCCTATCCCCAAATATTTGGAGCATGGATACGACATTGACAACTATGGTGCTGCTCTCGAAACGCCACTCAAATAGACTGTCTAGCTGAAGAAGGAAGAGGACAGACCATTTGACTAAAACTAGACCAAGAAGGTTTCCTCCTCCATGATTTGTGCCCCTTTCTAAGGAAATCTTGCTACCTCATGGGGTAGGAGGACTGATGAAAATATCAGTGAGAACAATATTGCCATTGTTGGTTCTCAAAATGCAGTCTCTTTGCGGCTTGGTTATAAATCTCCAATGAGCGTAGCATGGCCTGCAAGTCCTTGAAAGGATGTACTGTCTCAGCAGTTTTCTCCGAGGATAGGAGATAGGATAGCTGCCCCACAAGAAGGGCAATGTTTAAACTCCAATCAGGGCATCCCACAGGGAGAAACCATCTAAGTAAGGGTACTAAACTATAAATATGTACAAAAAGTTATAAAGAGCTGTGAAGACAAGTGTGAAGAAAGATCACACTAAGCGCTGCAACTCTAGCTGGGGGCAATGAGAAGGAACTGAGAGGGGGTCAGGCAGCACCACCCTTATATAGCCATGGGAGGGATTATGAAAGGAGGAGCATAAGTGCTGCCCCTACTGATACTGGTAGGCAAAATTCTCCAACTTTGATGTGCTAGGCACACACGCGCCTGAGTGGAATACATGTCTTAAACTACTCAAAGAACACTGTCTTGCCTGTGCTCTCACTGCTTCTGTTACTGGCTTCCAGGTAGCATGGAGGAAAAGGAGGAAGTCTAACAGGAATGCAGAAGGGTGAGAAAGGAATGTTGGGGTGGGAATGGGAGCATGAGGGTGGAAAGAGGATTACAGAGGTCTATAACCACTAAAAAAAAAAAAAAAAAACAACTCCCCTTCAGAATATGGAATTCAAGACTTGAGTCTCTATGTTCCTCAGCTCTATATTCATCTCCATTTTGCCCTATTGATAAACTGTGCGAATCATCCCCTGCTTGTGGCTGGTCCACATGGAGATAACAGTCTCTTACTGCTACCAATTACTGTTAGTTCAAGTGGTGGATATCTATAGAGTGGACATAAGTGTCTGAGCCTTGCTGGTGACAAACTAGGGTCAAATTCTGCTTTTTCAGTGTTGTGGGGTTGTTGGATTATTTTATTTATTTATTATACCCAAAATACACTATGCTGAAGGAATGTTAAGATTGCAAAATTAAGTACTGAAGGGTGCCAGAATTAAGGGTGCCCATAAAACCATAGTTCAACCTCCTGCTGTGCATACATTATAATATAGTCTTTAATTACATGACCATATGCTATTTTTTCCCACAGCACCTCTGCCTCTGTCAGTGCAGAGAAAGGACAGTGCTGTAGGAATGAATCAGAGTTGTACAGTGTATGAGGCTGTTGTCTATAGGACTGCTGCCTCATTTGTTGCAGGAGTTGGAAGATGTGAGGTGTCTCATAGATACAGAGAGGGGAAAATGTGATTACACCTACAAAAACTGGTAACGGGACTCAAGGGCAGGTGTAGTTCCTGAAGTTATTTTTTAAATATATATTGGATAGATTTCAAGTCAATAGTGTAATTTTAAAATAAATTTATCTGATGGGACATAAAGCGAGAAGTATGTGAGTCAGACCTCTGATATCTTATGCCATTATTCAGGATCTAGCTATTTTAGATAGTCATCCCTGAAGTAATGTCTGTAACTTTTAAAGACAAAAATAAATTAATCCATTTAAGAACATAAGACAATGTGTGATTAAAAATGGGAAACATTTAGGAAACCACATTCAGAGTTACAAAATATTCTACTTGGTATGAAAAGCACCAAGTTATAAAAAGCAAGTGGAAGGCATACCATCCCTAATCAAGTGAAGCTGTGGTGTAATAGCAGTATTAACTATAGCAAAAAAAATCAAAAGTGGTAATTGCTTATCACTAGTGAAGAACTAGGAGCTTAGGTGTTATAATGGTGAGAACATTAGAAATCCCCCAAGACAAAAAAGAAATAAGAAAGATTCTGTGAAATACAAGTGAAATGAGTTAGCGGTAAGACGATTATTATTTATAAATGGAGAACTTTTTATAATTGGGTTGTTATGCTATAGAGAAATAGACAGTGGATTTGCTTTATTCTTACCAGTGGTGTAGGTAACGTTGTACTGCACAGTAATAAAGATGATGACATACTTGGCTGTGACCTGAAATTAAAAAAAAAAAAAAAAAAAGCAAGAGAGAGGAAAAATAGAAAAATTGGCCACATTAACATTCAAAGTTTTAAACACACACTAAACTACAAGCATAGTAATTCCAGAGCCCCTAAACGCTCCTTCTCAGATGAAGTCTATAAGGAAGAATATGAAATCAATTAGAATAAATTTTGAGGGAACACAGTTACTTTAATGCAAACAGTTATTAATATTTAAATATATTTATGAAGCAGAAACCCTTAACATATAAAGTTAAAGTAACTGGAACTTGGCAAAGAAAGTGGGGATGGGTCCCACTCAGCCAGTCTTGGTTAAAGTCTATACTACTTGCTGATAGTTGATACCATCCACCATTGATGATTTCACACACCCACATCCACTTTTCAAATAAATCATTTAACATGTGTGTCTATGCTATATGGGGCCATGACTTTACTTCTGTGCAGATGGTCAGACTAGATCATCATGACAGTGCCTTCTGGCATTAAAGTCTATGAGTCTATTTTAGCTTAAGGCTCAATGTCATCCTTCTCACACCACTTTATAAAATATTTTAAATGTTGTTTTTGGTACAGAACGGAGGGTACAGAAATTAAAATGACTTTCATTTTCTCCAAAAGTAAAATAGATTCTTTAAATCCTATTAATATTAGTCAAATGAGTAAGTCCAGCAGACTTTTAAAACTAGATTTTTACACCATGCCCATCACTGTAGCATCCAAGTACCTAGGCCTCCCATAGCAAATAGATCTATCTGAATGTATGCATTCAAATTTCTGGGGCATAAAGCCAGAGATGGATACCCACGAATCACTTGTGAATTTGAATGAGAGAGAAGCACACACACTGTTGTAACATGCACAAAGTGTAATCCATTGTACGCTCTCTTTTAAATTGACCGGCATTGGAAAGATTTATAAGGAAATATGAGTCATACCAGAAAAAGCTTTTCTCATGTATTATGAAATCTATAATTTGTAGTAACATGGATATAAGGATGCACAGAAATATACAGTTATGTAAAATATACACAAACTCAACTAGCACTCAGGAAGCTGCAGTGGCATAACAAATTTTTTTAAAAAGTAAACATCCAAATTTAACGAATAGGTCAAAACTGCACATGAATCCCTTGTGTGAATAATTAAGTTATACTGTTTGGGGTACATACATGTGAACCTCCTATACCAGAAGACCTAGAACGTCAAGGAACTCTCTTTTAAAAACAGTTCTCAATGGGAAAAAGGAGTTCTGTCTTTTTCTCTTGTGAAATGACAGTTTGACTTGTCTCCCTGTTGTGGGAATGGCAGCCAAGTGTCTGCTACCAAAAGACAAGTAAGAAGAATATATTGCCATGTAGATGCAAGTGCCAACAATACCAAATTAAAAGGAAAGAGGCTAGCAGAGCCCTCCCATGCCCCTTAGTGAGCCAGGCATAGGCCACGACCAAAACACCATCTGTTCCAGATCACTACATAGGCTGCAGCACTGTAATTCCCAGAGGGTGGTACCTCCCCTTCACCTGCAGCAACACCAGAAGGCAGCTCCTTTACAGCCAAAGGGAATACTGAAGACGTCAGAAGTTCTGACACTTGCATGTGGTTCTGTGGGGTTGGCATACTGACTGTTGGGTGGGGGAGAAGTCTGGGCACTGGGCTTCAACTGCCACATTCCTTCATTTTCAGTTTTTACCAATTTTCCCCCAATTTTTTTCAAGTTTTTAAATAAAACCCAATAAATTCCTGGGAAATAATTAAAAATCAAAAACAAAGGGCCTTATCCATAGTTGAGAGAGTTGAGTTCTGCACTTGCAGGGATTCAGCCTTTTAGGTATGAGAGTACGAAATATAGCTTATCCTTCCCGAAGTTATAGCACCTAAGAGTGGAATCCACAAAGCAACTTAGGCTCCTGACTCCAATGGAAGTTAAGAGCCTAAGTTGCTTTGTGGGTTCAACTCTTAAGGCCTGTCTACACTTCGAGGTGCTACAGTGGCACTGCTATAGCACTTCAGTGAAGACACTACCTATGCCAACAGGAGGACTTCTGTTGGCATAGGCAATCCACCTCCCCAAGAGGCAGTAGCTAGGTTCCGTCAACCTACTGCTGTCTAAACCAGAGGTTAGGTCACTTTAATTGCATTGTTCAGGGGTGTGGATTTTTCACCACCCCTGAGTGACAGTTATAGTGATCTAATTTCCTAGTGTAAACCAGGCCTTGATCTCTTTGTACAGAAAAAAAAATTGTCTGAGAACTTACATGTAAATTGGTTAGAGTTAAAGTTTTCAAATGGGTCCTTTAAGAAATTTAGCCCCATCTGCCAAACCATTCCACACCCACAGCCCTCGCAAATGATTTAATTGCAGGCACTGTCTATCTACACTAACAATTGTCCAGTAATGTAAATTTTGGGTAGATCTGGTAAAATGTAGTTTTTTTAAACGATTTAGGAATAGTAGTCATTTTTTCCCTTCTTTGTAACTGGAAGTTTTTCCTTCAAAAGAAAAAGAAGAATAGTGTTCTTAAGAAAGCTTCAGAGGAGAATTTACCTCTTTCAAAATGGCTGCTATCTCATACTGTCCTCAAAAGGGACTGAAGCCACAGGCTCTCCTTAGTAAAGATGTCAACTGACTCTATTCATCTACTCTTTTTTGCCTTCTGACTTCATAAGAAAATTCTATCTTCTCTGAATGTAACTTGTCTTCACCCTTTGCCCTTCAGGCCAGAGACTCTTTTTCTTTCTTTGCAGAGCACCCAGCACAATGGGACTGCTGTCCTCCTAATTTGAGCCTCCATAATATAAATATTTACTACTGTTAAATGCAGCCAGTGGCCTCAGTCCCATTAAGAACAAATAGTGATGGAAGGTATGAGTTTCTCTGAAGGAGATTTTATGTGCCAGCCTACGCTGAAGGATAAATCTTTTGGTTATAAAGAATATTGGCAAAAAAGGAGGAGAAAAAAACCAAACCAAAACAAAACAAACAAAAAAAAACAAAACCAAAAAAAAAAAAAAACCAAAACCCCACACCTTCATTTTAAAAGTTTCTTTAAAAAAATATATATAAATACACACACACACTTGTTGCACCGTATCTACTCAAACAGGCAGGGTAGGAGTATGACACTGGGGTGTGCGCACACAGGGAAGTGTAATGAAAGATGTGAGAGCAGGAGTGAGTGATGGGAAAAAAGAATGGTTACTTACCCTACAGAAATTGTGGGGTTTTGAGATGTTATAGTTAGTATGGATCCCACTGAAGGTGCCCATGTGCCTCATGTGTGAGATCAGATATTTTTCAATAGCAATCTCTGTCAAGGCCACACATGCAGCCTGTGCCTCCCCATGCTCCTATATGAGGGCATAAAAGACTGTGACCCTCCCTCAGTTCCCTTATAATTCAAAGCCCATGTTGCAAAGAACTTCAAAAAGCAGGAGTAAAGGGTGGGTCACGGGAGCCACATTGACTACATCATCTCAAAAACAAAACAAAACAAAAAAAACCCATCACACAGTTACCACAGAGAAGTAACTTCATTCTTCTTTTTGTGCCAGTTTGGATCCCACAGTAGGTGACTGGTAAGCAGTATCCCCACCTGGATGCTGGACTCGAGGAGTGACAGTGATATCAGTCAAATAATAATTGAAGTTGTTCCGAATTTGGCATCAGACTTAACCACTGTGTCAAGGGCATAATGACAAGTCAGTGGGCTGTTCCTTGTTGCTGCTTCACATATCTTAGATATCAGCATATTTCTGAAGCAGGCTGAAGATGATGCAAGTGCCCTGGTGGAGTCTGCTCCAACATTTGATGAGGAATATCAATATGTTGAATGCAAGACTAAGTACAATTGTATTGGCGCATAACCTGCTGATATTGCTGCAAGGTGAATTTTGCAAGAACTAAATGCTTATAGTTAAGGATCTGTGGTATGAGAGTCTCAACTGGGTCCAGATTATGTCAGCCTACCAATATGAAGAACCATTTCCATTTCAAGTAGTTCTTCCTACTAGTGGCTTTCTGCTCAGTATGTGGTTTCCTTGCACTTGTCGAGAAGAGCCTTTGTCAGCCATGCTCATCCAGGCTGCCAGCTGCAATGACTGCAGATGTGGGTGCAACATCTGGTTGTGGTTCTGTGAAAACACCCCCATGTCTGGGCAAATCAGGACATAGATGGGAGACCAAACTGACACGTGCAAGAGATCTGATGGCCACAATTACCTCAGCCAACAGGAAGCTGTCAGAATCAGTATGGTTTTGTCCCACCTGATTTTAGATATCATCTTGGAGGACCAGGAAAATCAAAAAAGTCATATAGGAAGGTTGGAGATCATTGTTATAGAAAGGCATCTGGTAACTATCCTGGGCTTGTGCCTCCTCTAGAACAGATCTATTGAGGGAATTTCGCATTGGCAAAATATTGACTATGATGGATGTCTGCAGCGAGCGCTCATGGTTAGTTACCACATGCCTGCTTGGGAAGCGTGCCAGATCATTGATAGTACCTGGAAAGTGTAAGGCCAGTGAGGTTACCCTGTGGTGACACCAAGTCCATGATCTGAAGGCTTCCTGGCACAGAAGGGATGATTATGCATCACCCTGCTTATTGATGTAATGTATTGTAGACATGTGGTCTGTCAACATCTGCACCATAGAGCACTTCAGGACAGACAGCAATGCCACACAGGCCAGTCAGATGGCCCTGCACTTCAGAACATTCAGATGCAGTTTCAAATCATCACCAGATGCCCTTCATCTGTAGATGGTTCAGGTGGGCACCCCAACCTGCCCCAATGCACCTGTGATGAGAGTCACAGAAGGGGGCCAACTACAAGATAACCCTATTTCATAAATTCTTTGAGTCCAGCCACCAAGTGAATTCTTGCAGGACCTGGGGTGGAACCCTGACTCACTTGACCACATGATGCTTGGACAGGGAGTACACAGATCTCAAGCAACTGAGGGAGGGTTGGCATTGCCCCACCCTTTATGCCCATGTACTAGAACATGAGGCGACACAAAGGCATTTGTGCAGCCTGGATAGACATTGCTTTCCAAAAATATCCAGTTGCACATGCCTGAGATGCCATGTGCACCTTAAGTGGGATCCACACTGACACCTACGTAGAGAAGAACTGAAATGTACAACTCTGGTTTCTTAATGTTTCTCTGGTGACACAAAGCAGTTGTAAACCCACGTTAAACTAGCACTGATGCTTTAGCAGTCTGGCTCTGCCCCAGAGTGGCATAAAGCACTTAGAGTCTATTGGTGAATCTAGCCCTAAAAAAAAGTTGATATTACATATCTTCAAATCATTAGGAATGTCACACTGTAGTATTTTCTTTAGGTTTCTCCTTTAGTATTCACCTATAATTTTTTTAAGAGCTTAAAAGTTAAAAAAAAAACCTAGACAAAAACCATAGAAGAAATATAATATGTCAAGATATGGAAATGTGTTGTTAGACCAAACAATATTAATTCTTACCTGCAGTGACACCACCATGGGGAAAAAGTGTCTTTAGAAATCAGTTTAAGCTAATCTAATCTAGGACCACAAACACCAGAATGCATTAGAGTACTCATAAATGAATCCCTCATCATTACCAGTAAACATTAAGGTTGTTTACATGCATTAATCGTGCGTTTACAAGCCTTATGTTTGGATTTCTTTTAAGTTTAAACTTACCACTGAATTTGTGGGCTTGTAATTATCTCAGAAATAAGCATTATAACGTCCCTGTTATGGTTTTGCCCTGAATTATGTACTCTCAACCCTAACTCTACTTAAACAATTTGTGTCTCAGAATTATTCATTTAGATTTATAATAAAAGAGTGCTTATCCTGGACTTGATGTGTCTCCACGATCATTGTAGAAAGATACAAGTGCACAAGCCTTCCCAAATTAAAAAAAGAAGCAGCCAACAAAAACTATCAAGTCAGTCAACACCGTGATACTATCCTGCTACGTCTACCAAGCGGCCAATGGACTTTGACTTCATGTACAGGCAGGAATCTAAGCCAGCAGAGCTCACCCCAGTCTTCCAGCACAAGAGGCCTCAGAACAAAAGCTGCTTTGACTGGCGGCAGGGGGGGGGCGCGGGGGCGGAATCAGGTGGCAGTCATCTAGAAGGTTGCAGTCCGGCACTGCAAACAGTCAGTTCAAGGTTGGAAAATCCACAATGGAGACGGTTTTCATATGAAGGTGCAAGAATATTAAGCATATCCTGCTGCACAGGATTGAGACTCAGGGCACTGTCCAAGAAATAGAGGGATTTCAAGCAAGGGGCTTCCTGAATTGAGGTGGGGTGATTGATGGGATGCATATCCTGATTCTGACCTTGCCACTAAGAATGTGAAGGGAAAGGGTTACTCTTCAACGCTTATACAATCACAGCTGGATCACCAGGAACATTTTTCTGACATTGGCTGGTCAGGGAAGAGCATATTTAGGCATACAAGATTTTTGCAAAAGATGAGGCAGGGACAGTCTTCCCTTACTGGCATATTCACACTGATGGCTTGAAATGCCAGTAGTGATTCCAGAGGACCCGGCCCATCCTTTGTTTCTCTGGCTCACTAAAGCTTACACTGGACACCCAGACAGCACCAGGATGACTGCTGAATGTGCAAAGGATGCTGACAATGCCTCATAACTAGGCTGGATCTCAGCCAGGCAAATATTTTTATATATTATTGCTGCATGTTGTGTATTACACATTTGTGAAAGCAAAGGAGGAAACATTACTGGCAGCATGGAGGGGTGAAATGGAAAGACTGCCTATTTTGAACAGCCAGACATAAGGGCAGTTACAAGAGTCTACAAAGGAGCTCTATGGCTCAGGAAGGCCTTAAAAGAGTGTGTCATGGTATTGCAGTTTGCCATAGTATATCAGCATGCTGCTTTTGTGTACTTTGTATATTTGGCTTCAATGCCAATATTTATAAATTCCTGTTGTGAATCTGGTGAGAGGGGAGTGGTGTTTTGGCCTATGTCATTTCTGTTTGGGGACACCAATACAAATACTGTTATTTTTTAAAAAGACTAAGTGCAAAAAACAAACAGTAAACTCAAATAAAACCTTTATTACATGCATGAAAGCAAAGTGGTAATCAGAAGTCATATATATTATATATATTAGTCATAGTTTTTATTTTCCACGGGTATTCAGTGAAAGGGACAAAGTTATGCCCGAGTCTTTTTTGGGGGGAGTGGGATGTGTATATGGTCCTGTGTGTATATAGAGTTGTCCATGGAGTGCACCTGCTGATGGGGAGGTGGTATTTGGGCATTTTGCTCCAGATTACTGTGCAACACCTGTGTTTGGTGCTTGAACAGAATCATAACATTTCTTGGAATATTTCTTGGTGCACCTCTTGGTCCTTCTGCTTTTGCTCGGTCTCGATAATGCCATCTGTCCAATGCCTATTCTCCTCATCAGCAACATATGAGGACTGGTTAGGCTCAGGATCAGAGTATCTCCTAGAAAATGTCTCTTTTGTCCTCTGTAACAATCTCAATGACATCATCTGTGTACAGTTCAACAAAATTCTCCACAAGGGAAGAAGGGCTTTCCCCACTGCCTAGTTCTGCAAGCTAAAGAAAAGTGAGCCCCCTGAGCAATGAACACTTCCTCCACACAGCAGGATGATTTGTTTCGTTGGACTGGGGAAATCAGACTTAAAACCAAATCACTGTCCTCTGCAATGTTTACATTACATGTGTACTGTACAAGTGTATGCTTAAAAAGCAGGTATTCCAATTGGACAGTCACCGATTGCTTTTTAGGCTCAGGTATCAGTGTTGGTATCTTTCTGTTCACTTACAATGACTTGATATGTAGTGTTTTATAAAAAAATTTCAGCCATCTTGGTATCAAAACATGTTGGCTACTAAGCTATTAATTGAAAAAAAAAAACGGGCTATTGTAAAAGCCAATTCCTTTGTTCTCTGACTGTACACTAATGGCTGCCATTTTGAAAGGGGAGAAGAGGGCCTCGGAGGTTTTGGGCACCATGAAGAAGGGTTGGGAGGGAAGAGTCATACATTTAAAAAAAAAAAAATGCAGCAATACACCTAGGCTCATCTGGGATTGTCAGGGTCTGGCCCATTTCCAGCTGTATATTGAAGAGCTGGTCATTCTCTGAAGGGTCTGCATGCTCCTTCCTATTCCCCTTCTTCCTGGGCACTGCAGGGGTTTCCTCCTCTGGATCTTGAAGTGTGTCCACTGTCACTTTTGGGGTGATGGTGGTGTCTCTGCCACACGTGGAATGCAGCTCAATGTAGAACTGGCAGAACTGTGGAGAGGTCTATGCCACCTATGAAATGGAACTCATTTTAGACGTGGCAGATCTATGGGTGGACCCAATTTTTTGTTCCGCTCCCTTGCCTTCTAGTACAACTGGTGAAGGTCCTTCACCCAGCATTGCTTCTTTCCCTGTTGTAGCCCAGGGCTTGCTTTCGTTCTTCAATGTCTGCATACTAAGCCTTATTCCTCTGGTTGCCCTGCAGCTGGACTTGTACAGCCCTGTCTCCCTGCATGCAAAGAAGATTCAGGACCTTCTTTTCCTGATCCAGATAGGAGAACAAGATTTAGGTGATGCTCTATCTTTGCACTGAGCCATGCTCTCTGTTCAAAAAAAGGTGGGCTACTGGGTGTGCCTGCAAAGCTAAGGTAACAGGAAAAAAGGTATTTCCAAAACACACTGGGAATTTTAAAGCGGTCAGGTTTCTGGTCACTGTGACTCCTGGGCAGTGAGTTCAAAATTGCGACTGGTGTGGTCGCAGAGGGCATCATGGGACTGTTGTTGGGGAACTCCTAACTGACACAGGCAATGCAGTATCCACGCTGGCATTTTGTCTGCTGAATTATGTCTGCTGAGGACTTTCATTTGCAGAAGTGGTTTTATTTGGGCAACAGAAAGGCTGGGTTTTGTCAATTTACATCAGATTTGGGTGTGGATGCATGCAAACCTGCGACAAAAAAAGGCAGCTTCTGTTGACAAAAACTTAGACCAGGACAAAAACTGCTTTTTTGTGGTTTAGGATAATCCAAGGCACTCTTAATGCGGAATAAAAATAACCATGTGTAGAGTAGATATTGTATTTAAATTTCACACTAATTTCTCTAAATGTCCCATGTAGACAAGCCCTTAGTAACAATTCCTAAATATACATAAAATACAGTACTTCTGAATATTAGGATGCTTTTTCACTTGATAAATAATGATCAATTTTCTAGAAAGATATTTCTATCTTAGCAGCTACTTTTAAAAATACAGATTAATCAGGAACTCTTTTTGAGTTTCTTTGCTACACTTGGCTATAAACCACTGAGTATGTTAATACTTCAAAATTCTCAACACCAACTTCTTTCATCAATAAAGATGCAGCACTGACTGGATCCAGATAGATTCCAAGGCCAGAAGGGATCACTATGATCATCTAGTCTGCCCTCCTGTGTAACAAAGGCCTTTGGACTTCCCCAAAATAATTCCTAGAGCATATCTTTTAGAAAAACATCCAATCTTGATTTTAAACTTGACAGTGAGAGAATCCACCACAACCCTTGGTAAACTGTTCGATTGGTTAATTGCTCTCACCATTAAAAATTTATGCCTTATTTCCAGTCTGAATTTGTCTAGCTTCAACTTCCAGCCATTGGATCATGTTATACCTTTCCCTACTAGAAGAGCCCACTATCAAATATTTGTTAGACTTACAGACTGTAATCAAGTCACCCCTTAACCTTCTCTTTGAAATAGACTCAAGGAGCTCAATCTATCACTATAAGGCATGTTTTCTAATCCTTTAATCATTCTTGTGGCCCTTCTCAGAGCCCTCTCCAATAGGCCTTTCACAGTTATCCTGCAATCAACATCCTTCTTGAATTGTTGACATCAGAACTGGACACAGTATTCCAGCAGCAGTAACATCCTCTGTGCTAAATACAGAGGTAAAATAACCTCTCTACTCCTACACAAAAATCCCCTGTTTATGCATCCCAGGATGGCACTAGATCTTTTGGCCACAGTGTCTCACCAGGCAGTTAAGTGCAACTGATTATCTATTACAACCACAACTACGAGACTTTTTCAGAGTCACTCCTTCCCAGGATAGAGTCCCCCATGATGGAAGTATGGCCTACGTTCTTTATTCCTAGATGTATACCTTTACTTTCGGCCATATTAAAAATGCATATTGGTTGTGTGCTCCCAGTTTACCAAGCAATCCAGATCGCGCTGAATCAGTGACCTCTTCTCTTCATTATTTACAACACCCTCAATTTTGGGGTCATCTGCAAATTTTATCAGTAATGATTTTGTGTTTTCTTGTGCCATGTTAATTTTATATTGTTCTGGTGTTTTTTTAAAAAAATCAAAATGTCACGCAGTACCAAATCAAACACTTTAAAGAAGTCAAAATATATGACATCAACCAAACTTGTAATCTCATAAAAAAAGCTATCAAGTTAGTCTGACAGGATCTATTTTCCTTAAACCCTTGCTGATTTGCATTACCGTTCTTTAATTCTTTATTAATAATTTCTCATGTGGGCAACTCCACTTTCTTGCCCTGGATAATGTCAGGCTGACAGGCCAAAATTACATGGGTCATCCCATTTACCCTTTTTAAGGACTGGCACATTATCTGTCTTCCAGTCTTCTGAAACTTTCCCAATGCTCTAAGACTTATTGAAAAAATCAACCTTAACAGTCCAGTGAGCTCCTCAGCCAGCTCTTTTAAACTTCTTGGATCCAAGTTATGGGGACATCCTGATTTTAAAAAACTTTAGCAGCTTCTGTTTAACATCCACCAGAGTTACTCATGGAATGGAAAGAGTATATCACCACCTATGATGAGACTATATCATCTGGTTTTTTTCCCCAAATACATAACAAAAATATTTGAGTGCTTAGCTTTTTCTGCATTATTACTGATAATTCTATCATTTCCAAGTAGTAATTCTACAACTAGTAATCCATCTAGAATCCTAGATCTATACTCTGTTTTAGTGGAAACGACCATAACCTATTTGAGAAGTGGAAAATGTGGACAAACCAAAACAAAGTATTTGTTGAAGTTCTCATGATCATTCCATTCCATCAGAAAAGGGAAGACAATACAGTTACAGTAGGAAATCTTAGCTAGAGAAGAAGAGCTTGATAGAGTGCTGTTCTGATGTATAAGAGAACTGTCCTTTGATATTACGTGAAAAGTTTTCCAAGTCTATGGCAAGAACTCCTCTCCTTAATGGTATATTTAGAACAGGGTTTAGACAGTAAAGCATGTATGTGCAGCTGGTAGTGACACCTAGAGTTAAGGTTACCTAATACTTTCCATTACAAGACCTTATTTTGAATTTAAACTTTCATCCAGGCTTTTCCCATATCAGTCCTCTGCTGCATATTAACTTTTTTAAACAACAAAAATTGTCTATGCAAAAATATTCAACAGTTTCTCAGGATGAGGTAAGGGAAAAATATGTTGTTGTACCCATGTTTAAAAATGCTTATGACTGTATTGTTGAGAAGCTCTAGCACCTCCATGCTTTGAAGCAGAGACTTAACATTTGGCAATTGGACAAGACATCACATTAGTGTCAAGGATGTGCCTTTTGTTATCTCCATCAAAATCCACCCAAATATGGCCAAGTTAAAAGCCGCAGAAAAGTCAGAGTTTTCACACGTTCAGTAGAGGCTTCTTAGTTTGACAGATAAATTCTCCAAAGATTCTGACTGTACTGGGCATGCTCCAGCACAACAGTCCAGAGGCTAAGCAGGACTTCCCCTACAGTTGCTTCTCCTGATTGCCAGGGACTGATGACAGAGGCATAGCCAAGCTTCAGGGGTATGTGCTGGGGAAGAGGCAGAAGGAGTACAGAGGATGGAGAGGTAAAGAAGGGTCTACAGCAGGGGTGGGAGGGAAACCTTTTTTCTGTCAGGGGTCACTGACCCACAGAAAAAGGAAAAAAAACAAAAAACAAAAACTCAGTCACGGGCCGCACACAGCCCCGCAGGGGGGCACGGAGCTTCTCCCAGGCTCCACAGTGGGGCCAGAAATGAGGGGTTCAGGGTGCAGGAGGGGGCTGTGGGCGGAGGCTGAGGGGTTTGAAGTGTGGGAGTGGGCTCAGGGTTGGGGTGGGGGGCTCTGGGAGGGTGTTGGGGTGCGGAAGGGAGCTCATGACTAGGGCAGGGGGTTCAGGGCGAGGGGTCTGGGAGGGGGTTGGGTGCAGGATGCAGGCTCCGGCCGGGCGCTGCTTATCTCACGCAGCTCCTGGTCAGCTGTGCAGTGGGGCTAAGGCAGGCTCCCCCCGGCCCTGGCCCTGCGCTGCTCCCGGAAGCTGCCACGATGTGGCCAGGCAGCTCTGCGCAGTGTGCGCTGCCTGTGCCCAGAGCCACTGCCCCCGCAGCTCCCATTGGCCACAGTTCCCGGCCAATGGGAGTGTGGGGGCGGCGCCTGCAAGCGTAGATAGGTGCATGCGGACTTGGAGCTTTCTTGATTGCCCCTGCGCCTAGGGGCTGCAGGGGCAGCCAACCAACTGGCCTGGCACCCTAGCTTCCCCCCGCAGCAGGTCCAGCCAGAGCTCATGTCTCCAGGCCCACGGGGTGGGGGGGGGGCACCAAAGCTCAGGGCTTTCAGCCCACAGCGTGGAGACTTGCCGTGAGACAGATGAAATTAAGCAGGGGGCCAGAGGTTCCCCACCCCTCTTCTATAGCCACTAGAGAACTCTGTTTTCCAGAGCCTGGAATAGACTGATGAGTCTTGAGTCTCAACATTCCTGTGCTGTCTAGCAAATAGTTGTGAAACCCACTGGCAAAGTGTGTATTTCATTCCCCCGTAGGGGCTGGTTCACAGAGGATAAACAGCCTTTTACTGCCACCAGTTATGCTGTTAGCTCAAGTGTCAGAGATGTGTGCTGTGGATCTAAAGGTTTCTATCTTGCTGATGACTCATGGGGGGGGAGGGAGGGGAGGAGTCCATATAGTTGCACATGATGTATTAGGTCCTAAGTTAAAAAAAAAACAAAAAAACAAAAAAAAAACACAACAACCCAAAACATTACATTCAAAACCACTGTATTAAAAGAAAATTAGGGTTGCAAAGTCAAGCACTCAGATGTTATGAAATGCCAGAATTAAGGCTGCTTCTGAAATGCATTATGATAATCTTTACCTACAGTATCATACACTATTTTTTCTCCACAGGATCCCTGCCTCACTCAGTACACGAGATGGGCAGTACTCAGGGAATGAATCCAGTTTATGTAGTAAATCAGACTTGTCTATGGGACCCCTGCCTCATTTGTTGCAGAAAATGAAAGATGCACTGTGAGGCAGGGGACTGCAGGAAGACAAAGGATGGCCTTATGGTTATGACAATTGAATGACACTGCGAATAATTAGATTTTATCCCTGTCTCTCCCACAGGGTTCTTATATGATGCTGGGCAAGCCATTTAATTAGTGGCCCTCTGCAAAGTTTTTGTTTGTGTGTTCCTTATTTTATTAGTGCCCAACTTGAGAAACTTGGGGGTAGATTTACCAAAGGGCGCTCACAGTTGCAACTGAAGTCAAAGGTAAATGTGCACAGAACATATCGAGTGCTATAAAAATGCTAGGGACTCTGAAAAATAACAGGCCCTAGGTGTCTCAGGTTGGACACCCAAAATTGACACATTTGACCTTTGTTTCTTTGGGCCTCGGTCCCCATCCACACTTCAAAGGATATGTTATGAAGATAAGTTTATGGTACTGAGTGCTTCATGATCAGTACCACAGAAAAGCCCATGAGGAAATCAACAGTTCTGTATTGACTGCAGGGTTTGGATGCTGTGCAGTAAATATGGCATGGAGGACATACACCAAATAATGAGAACAAAGAGAATAGATAACCATTCAGCAAGCACTGTCCACACTGTGCAATGAATAGGGCAACTGTCCTATTAAAAATAGTACATGGTCCTGTAATTTAAGATTGTACATATATTTTATGATACAGTGTATGAGCAACCTTAATTCTGGCATTTTCCAACTTTTGAGTGCTTGACTTTGCATCCTTAACATTTTTAACACATGTTTTACATGGGAGCTAATAGAGAAATATGCTCTTAATTTTCTTGTAAAAGTGCTGGATGTGAACAGGAGTTTTATCTGTCTGACAGAAGAAAATTTGGTACACACAGTATGTTTCAAACCCTTTTGTTTGAAGGCATCTAAGTTCTACAACTACAGTGTTAACAACTTAGCTTTGACAGACCATGCAGATGACCATACTTCTCTTTGCAGCATTAATATAATACAAACTTTACAAAATGGCCCTCCATTCCTTCAGAACGCTGGAAAGAGGTAGCATAGATATCTGAAAACTAAGTTACTATAAATAGCAGTCAGGACTCTGCCAATAAATTCTCAAGCAGGTCAAACTAACAGTTTTCTAAAACTCATATTTCCTTCTAATTAGCAGGATGGATTTCACATCTTCAACAGTTATTTGAATCAATTAAAGGTAAATATAAAATGTAATGAGGCAAGAAACAAATGGGCCTTTCACAGTTATCCTGCAATAAACATTTAAGCAGCCTAATCTACCATTACATAAGAAGCATGCACTTTGATAAGAGTTTCCTTGAGAATGCAAGTACAAGTAGACATTTTACTTTTGTAGCAACCACAATACGATTGTAAGAACATAAGAATGGCCATACTGGGTCAGATCAAAGGTCCCTCCAGCCCAGTATCCTGTATACTGATAGTGGCCAATGCCAGGTGCCCCAGAGGGAGTGAACCTAACAGGTAATGATCAAGTGATCTCTCTCTTGCCATCCATCTCCACCCTCTGACAACCAGAGGCTAGGGACACCATTCCTTACTAATAGCCTAGCTAATAGCCATTAATGGACTTAACCTCCATGAAAATTTATCCAGTTCTCTTTTAAACCCTGTTATAGTCCTAGCCTTCACAACCTCCTAGGCAAGGAGTTCTACAAGTTGACTGTGCGCTGAGTGAAGAAGAACTTGTGTTTTATAAAATTATAAGGAACACATGTCCTCAAAGCAAAGAGAGATAAGACTAACTCACACTTCCAGTTCTGTCATTAATATTTAGGGTGGTGGTGGTTTTTTTAAAAAAGTCAGTCAATGGGCTTTAAATAAGTGAAATACAATCTATTTCTACCAAATACATTACTGAAGAGACTAAAGACAGTAGTTATTTTTTCATGGCACTTTAAGATACATGCAAAATTCAGACACCATAACAGGAAATACTGTCTGTAAAAAAAACTGTTTAAGGACACTTATGCAGGGAGATCCCTGGGGCAGCAGCGCAAGCATGAGAGGGAATTTGAGGAAATTGAATTGAGGCAATTTTGTTGATTCAATTCTGCAGCTGCCTACCTTCAGACTCAGGAAGATGACACTACTGTTTTACAATCAGAATGCTACCTTCTGAATTATAAGGGCTAGAAACTTCAGCATTCATTTGAAATTCAATTAGTAAATTGTTAGCATATATTTCCTTACCCATCAGGGCCAGTTCTCATTTTCCTGGATGAATAGATTTTTCAAACCACGATCTCATCAACAACTGTGGAGGTCTAAGCACCATCAAAACAATCAAGCGACCCTGATCTGAAATCTTCAGATCTTTCATGACATTGACAAGCACAGCCCACTCCAATTGAAGGCCAGAGTGGATCCTATAATAATGTTTAATAATAATTTGTTCATGGTCATCAGGAACCAAGTAGTTACAGGTTTCTCAATCAACTTTCCCCAAAATTGCATTGCTACATAAAAATTATCTTGCTACATAAGATCATTGTATCTTTGCCTATGTTGTATAATTTGAACTGACTGCAGACAGGAGGACATATCAGAAAATATTGTTCACTGAATGCAGCTGATTATTCCCAGTACAAACTACACTTAGAGGTTTTGTATTGGTATAGCTAGGTCAGTTAGGAGTGTGATATTTTATTGATATAGTTAAAACTGGTTTAAACCTCACTACTGATGCAATTATACTGGTGTAGAAGTGCTTATACTCCTTCCTGTACAGGAATAAGTTAGATCAGTATCACTGTGTCAATTATACAAGTCTGTAAAGATTTGTGTTTACACAAGACCTTACTGCATTTGAACAAGGATTTACAAACAATTTCACAAACTGTTTTTTTAGCAGCCAAAAAATAAACCAGTCTCTTTAAAACTGGTCCTTAAGACTAAAAAACCCAAACAAAAAAAACTCGCCTCCCTTCTCTCCCACACCTTGATCCCAGAGCTTTAATTTATGTGATCTAGAATTCTAATTTTTGACCAATGCATCCACTTTATCTCATATTACTGGGATTCACATTAAAAAAAAAATCCCATTAGTCCTTATAGGCAAATCAAAGTTTTTCCATCTGAACTGTCCTTCTCTTTCCCCACCTCCAGCCTCCTCTTGTAAGTACTGATTCTCCACAACTGCACTTTCTATCCCAGCGTTCAAGTTCTGCATCATATATCCCCTTCAATTTGTACCACTTCTGATGCAGCAGACAACACTATCACCCAACTTAGCATCTGTTATTCATTTGGAGGAACATTATTTGATGATCAGGACTCCATTCTCCACCCTCTTCCAACATAATAATGCCCTGAAGTCTACAGGACTAGCATAGCAGTAAAGAAGAACGAACCCTTAAAGAGAATATTACTTAGCAGTATATAGTACCTTTCAACCAAGTATTTCAAAGTGTTTTCTCATCTTTAAAAAGTTTAATTTTAAATCTTGCTCAAGTGATGAGTGATGTTGAGATTGTTTCAGTAAGATACTTACCACCTCTCCCAGACATAAGTTGTCACAGTTTGGAAAACTATGTCTCCCCCTCCACAGCCCAGCCAACTCCCCTTCCCACCTATCTCCATAAAACCCCAAACAAAAGGCAAGCAATCTGCCTTATCTGTTTCACTGGGTAGTCCCATTCTTGAGAGAGACAGTAAAATCAAACTAACCATCTTCTAGATTGACACAAGGTACACATACAACATCATGACACAACAATTTTATCCCAGAGAACACAGCCTACAAGATTCAACCAAGGCACCAAAAGAGGTTGATGAAAGGGTGACACCTTCATTTAATTAGGAAATCTAACTTTATTAACAGAACTTTAAAATATATAAGAGAGGAGGGATTTGGAGACAAGTCTAAGGCAGTGTCTACACTAGCATTTTTCTTCAGATTCCCCATCATTAGTAGACCTGAGTCAGTGAGAGCAACAGAAGCAGCAATAATAGAGGTGGACTGCCAGCAGCATTTTAACTGCAATGTCATCCAACTTTGCTCAGAACAGGTCAAGACAATATGGTGGTTAAAACAGCAGTGTCCACCTGGAGCTCTGTCTCCAATAGCACTCTTACCCATGTTTCCACCACTGGAAAGTTTTTAAGAAAAAGTACAAACCAAGCAGAAAAGAAAGGGCAGATCTGGCTCCAGGAGGATCGATGGGAATGAGGGGCTTGTTGGGAAGGAATACGGGTGAAGAAGATAGGAAAGGCGGCCGGCAAAAAAAGTTGTGTGGCAGTGGGGATCCAGGAGAGCAGGGCGAGGACTAGGGGAGGAGAGTCAGATGGAATTGGGGCGTAGGATGTGGGGTCTGGCAGATGGAGCAGAGGGAACGAGCGAGCATGGAGGATCCAGAGAGGGAGAGACAACAATGACAGTGCCCCACTATGGGGGAAGTGAAGGGGAGAGATGAGAGCCGGGGTGAGTCACAAGGTGAGGCGCTGGGGAGGCAGGAGAAGCAGGGGTGTGATTCAGCCCGAAAGGCAGGGGAGGAGTAAGAGGAGAGCGGGGAAGATAGGACAGGCTCGGTCGCTGCTCAGAGAACTGCAGGGGTGGGGCAGGTCGAAAGTGCCGGAACGGCTCGGTTGGGGTGGGTGTTTCGCGCTCGGCAGCCGCAGGCAAAGCCCCCAACCCCCGTACCTCGAACATAAGCCCCAGCAGGAGGCCCATAGCCAGGCAAGACACGGCGTCCGCATGGTTCTGGATCACGAATTCATGGCTTAGCACGGGCGGGCTCTTGTTCTTCCTCCGGAGCCCCATGATAGTAGTAGCCCCCGAGGGCCTAGGCAGTGGTCCCGGTCCAGAAAAGAGGTGGTGGTTCTTTCTCAACACCCTCCTCACCTCACGCACAGTAAACACCGCTGTCCCCCCCCAACTACCCACCCACAACCCAGACTCAGCCAGTCACATTCCAGGAGCTCTATGATTGACAGCTTTACCGGTTAATCGCTGTGCCACCTGGAGGTGTGGCTTCCAGAGGGAGCGGGGCATAAAACGCCGTTAGATGCCCTGAACGGCTGTCAGGGTCCTCATGAGTGACATTGACTCTAGCTAATGAAATGAGTCAGGGGGCGGGATCTGTGTGACTCCACCTGCAGTGGGTGGGGCTTACAGAAGACAACTAAGGCGACCCTTTAGGGGAGGGGTTGGAGCGGTCGCTAAGGGTTGCCTCCCTCTTGTGGGTGGAGCTCTGAGCGCGCGCTGCTCTATACTGTCCTTGTATCGGTGTGGCTGCAGCAGGCCTCAGCGCGCTGCTTCGCCTCAGTCCTAGCAGCTGGTGGCTCCATGGAGGCGACAGGTCCTAGTAGGCAACGCTCCATCTTGATCCCTATGTTGGGGTGCCCCTTCTGGAGCTGACAGACCCATCCCAGTGGGAGGCGGCTCCATGGAGAAGGCAGGTTTCACCATGCACTGAGCTATCGTAATCGCAGCCGGGTGGGGCCACCTCAGAGGCCGGGTGGCTCTCGGGCTGCGTGACACTCATGAGCTGAGTGGCCTAGGTCTCTTCCTTACCGTGGGAGATACGCCGACGCAGAGCTCGGGTCCCAGCCAGCAATGCTATGTCTTAAAACAAGCAGCACCGCAGCCACTACAAAAATACAACAGCTTTTTGCAGCCTGCAGCTCTTCCTATCTGGGCTAAGCGGCTGGGCTTCCATCGTTGGTGCTGTTGCTGACAGACAGACCTGATTGAAAAAATGGGACTGCTGGGTGCCTGAATTGTGAAAGTCTACTTTTCTCAAATGTGGGGAGGAACTTTCATTGAGATGTCAGGCTTTTTTCCAACTAGTCAAAAATTCATTGAAACTTTGAAGAGTTTTCAAGGGCTGTAGTGTTGGACAATAGCTCAGAGGGAACGTTCTGGAACTTCCCATACTGAACTAAGGAAAACCATTGTCAGTTGACTGAGAAGCAAACAATGGAGTCTTGAAAGGGCATCCTAGAGAAAGGCTTGAGTGAAGGATCCTTCGTCAGTATTGTGAAATAATTCAGGCGATGGGGAAATAAAAGATTTTTGGCCCCATCCTAAAGTCAAATAAAGGGTGGAGCCTTTCAAGCCATGCTGAACTTGAACTGACTTCAGTGAACCTGTGTGGCAGCGCAAGGCTCTACTCACATGAATCCAATGGTGAATTTAAATGGGAAGTGAAAATTTTCAAACAAGTATTTGTAGAGGAGAAAATCTCTTCAGCAGTCCTAAAGTTAGTATCACTTTTTCCATCATTTATTACTTATCAAATGTTACATACATTCCAATTAATATAAAAGTACTTATTTTGGGTCCCTGAAATTCCTTATTACTAAATCTGAGTGATATTCCTGTGAATATTCAGCTGCATTTTTAAATAAATTCAGTTTGGACATGTTCATGCCTCATTTTTGGTCCGTGTCTAAGTTTCAGGCATATGTAGCCAGATAAACTGAATTTTATATTTACACTCACAGGTATGCGCTTCACAAGTACTTGTATGTTCATTTGTTTGGGAAGTAGAAACAGTGTTACTTGTCTCAACTACCCAAAATCAGTCCAATATCAAGTACTCTCAGTGAACTGTTTATAAATCATGATCAATTTACAGTGAAAAATATTTGCAAACTTTTGTTGTGTTTACCAGTTCTTGTAATTTAATCACAAGTCTTGTGATATTTGGTGTTTTTCTTAAAGACCCAGCTCCTTCAGTGTAAGAATCTCTAGTTTCATGGAGGTTTTTTTAATCTTCTATGATTATGGAGAAAAAGTTGGAAAAGGTGAACCCCAATGGCTCAAACAAAGAAAGCAAATAAAAAGACCTAATATTTATTATTTTAAAATGATTAAGTTAAAGTAATTAATTTTGGGGGGCCTAAATTATGATTTTTGAGCGCTTGAGACTGGGAGTACTGAATATATCTGAAGAAAAGTGATCCACTTGCAGGTTTTCTGGTAATGGAAGAAGAGGCTGAACTTTTGCAATATATTATTTATTACAAATTATTTGGTCAGCTATACTGAATACAGTAACTATTTTAAAGTGTCTTGTGAAAGTAATTAATTTTTAGCATCAAAAGCAACTAGTAGATTGGCTTAAAAATAAAGTTCTTGTTTCTGGTCTGAGCAGAGGTGAGGCTGCTATTATTACCATAGTATGCAGAATGAGCACAGTCTTTCTGAGACACTTTTACTTGATACAATAGCAATTGGTCATATTCTGCTATGAGTAAGCAGAAAGGACTAATACTGAAATTGTTCTGACCTAGGAAAACAATCAGTGACATTTTCCCTTGCTAAATTATGTCATGGGATTCTGTATGCTTTCTGTCATTGGATCTAGTTTACAAATAAAAAGATGGATTGTTCTAACTGCCAAGTACTGCAAATATAAAATAAGATCTAAATATCCATTCACATACAACACTATCTGCCTCTGGCATTATCCCTATTAATAAAGAATACATTAGCAGAATTTAACTGACAATTTGCTAGATGATGCTTGAGACAGAATAGAATATATGTTGCTCTTTGTTAGTTGTATTGGTTCTAAAAAGAAAAACAGGAAAAGAAACCTGTATTTTTCTTTAAAGTATATGCTGATATTTGACAGATGAAGGAATCAGATGATTAAGAAGGAGACATTTTTACAAATATAGGCCTGCTGCTTCAGCACACTCAAGTCTGTACAGTGGCATGAAGACCAACTGATTTCACTCGGTCCTGTGCCAGCTCAGGGTCTACCCTGGCAGAATTTTTTCCAGCATTGGAGCCTAACTTTTCTGACCATCTTCACATTTGAATAACCTTGTACTTAATTTAAGCCATGCAGAACTAGTGTTATCATTAACATTTATACAGTTATCTTTTATTATCATAGACATTGTGCAATCAAATATGATAAGAAAGCTACATGAAACTGATATTCTTCATTTATCTTAATATCTTCCACTATCAGTTTTCCTGACATTTGTGAATGAGAAGTGGCTTAAGCCCGAAACCTGCAAACACTTAATCACACATGTAACCATTCACATGAGCAGCAATTCTGAGCTCTACTGGAGTATTTATGTGGGAGTTAAGTTACACATGTCCGCAAGCATTTGCAGAATGGGGCTCTAGATTTTTCTTCCTAATTATCTATCTATCTATCTATCTATCTATCCTGATAAATGTTAATTCTATGCCCTTTTCTGTGCTTCTTGGAGACAACTGCAAGAGGATTAAGATCCTTTTTAACATTTCTCAAGTAACATTTTCAAAGACAATCGAATCGTACAGTTAAAACTATATGTATGGTCACTTTTTTTTAAAGGGAGAGTGTTTTTTAAGTTAGTTTATATGTGGCCCAATATTTTAATGACATAGGCCCCAATCAGATCCTCACAGGACTTGGACAAATGTTCAGTCACATGGATCCAGTTTCAGGAGCTCGTGCAAAAAAATTTACAGCGGGGACAGAGAGATAACAAATTAATGTTTAGATTCAGGACAGTTTCCAGTGGAGTCCCCATTTCTCAACCCAGCATGACAATTGGTTCCCCTATTGGTAGTTTCAGTAAAGGCCTAAAATGGAATTGGTATTGAAAATGAACAACCTCATATGCACTTACAGAGGTTACAAGTGGATTAGTGGTAGTGCAAGGTTCCCCCTCTTCCCTTATATGCTTTAATTGTGACATGCAGTACCAATTCAGTCTTAGACTCTATGTTGAGACTGCCACTAAAAGGGCCAGTTATGATCCTGGTTTGTGATGCAGAAATTTATCTACTAGAAAATAGATTGAGACTACAAATTCATTTAATGGAGGTAACAAACAGGAATGAAATTTTTAGCAGTTAAAATCCTGGTTTGCATTTGAACCAGTAACCTATATGTGAAAGCCTCTTAAAGTCATTCCTAGTCCTTGAGTCATCTGCTCTCCTTTGAAAAATCCAGTTTTAATGGATCAAACTGAGAAACTGGTATATTAAATACACCAATACGGTTTCACAGAAGTAAGAAATGAATGAGCCCTGTTAAAAGATTTTGTTCACCCTTCCCTGCTGTACAGGATTATTTTCTAGTTGTTTTTGTTTCAGAAAACAAGAATTAGCATCCAACACATCTCAAGATACAGCTACCGGAGGAATCTGGGAACAGACCTATTCAGTATCATTTTATCAGAAATTCAGTAAGTAATGTTAATTTCTAATATTATATCTTTGGTTTGCAAATAATAACTAGCGAGGCACTGCAGGATCTTGGCTTTTAACTATCAGTTTTTCACTGTTGCTATATATAGTTCTTGCTATACTCTTCCAGAATAAGAGATATTTTGCGAGGTTTAAGGGCTGGAATCAGTGAAAATCTGTTACTCCTGCATTTATAATATCTTGCCAGAAAGAAGATCAGGAATGAGTCCTGAGATAGTTGTACCAGGTGTGAAAGACAGTGGACTAGGAGATGAGTGTTATAGTTCAAAGTGTTGTCTTCCTCCCCTTCCACTTTTATAGGAGATGGAGCATGTTGCTTCTGCACTGTGCTCAGAGCACATTCCTAGAGGATCTGGAAGTTAACCTATGAGGTACAGGAACAGGTTCTTGGCTATCACTTCTCTTCCCCTATGGGAATTGATGCATATTACACCTGTAGTGAGCTCAGTGAACATTGCTAGAGGCGTGGGCAAAAGTGGATCCCAAAGTGGGTGGGAGTGTGGAAATTAGCAATACTGAGAAATTCTAATTTAAGGACGTGATTTTTGCAAGTTGGGAGACACTCACGTGATGTAAATACATACAATTTCTCATTCATTTGCAGCAAAGAGTGGATAGGATTTCCATTGGTTAGGAGGATGAAGATTTTCTGGGGGTGTATGCTATCAGCAGTTCAGGATGAGGCAGGAAGGGGCTAAGTTATTGTGCTGTATTTGGATGGCTCCTTCTTTCCAGCTGAATTTAAAGGAACTGTAATTAAAAGGTTCAAAATGTCTGGGTTCTACTGAGAATTTAGCTGGAGTTTATGTTACAGATGAGATTGAGATACAGTTAACTTGAGTTATTTATTGCTCCTTCCTCCACCTCCACTTCTCCCAAAAAAGTACTACTCCAGTTTGCTCTTTTACTCTGAAACTGAGCCAGAGCAATTTGGGAGCAAGTAGCCTTTATCACTCATCCAGCCACATTTGCCTTTATCCATTCACTGGGAGTTAGACTCCTTAACATATCTTCCTTCTGAATTATGATATTACTCTGGTTATCTTTTGCACAGGTTTACATTAACGCTTGGTGGGCATTGCCTGAGACCAGCTCAGGGCTTTACAGTACTGTCAAACAAGGTGGATCTACCTGTTTCAAGAAATAACCAGTGCATTATGCTTTTCTAGTCATTGTAACTGTACCAATTTTAATTTCTAAGTAAAATAAAGGTATGTGCTGCATGAACAGTAGAAGACGGCATTTGCCCAAATTGAGTTTGTGTTTAATTAGCAATATTTCTGTACTCAGTATTCCATGGAAACACTATACACATGTGTAAGGCATGTAAAAAGAGAAAAATAAAGAAAAGATAATAAAAGACAAACAAGATGGTGGGTTTGTTGTGGTAGAAGTGAAACTGCAGAAGGCTTATTTACCTGCTATAAAACTTGACTGCAAGATTCTGTTTCCCCTCCAGCAGCTGACAGTGATATCATTATGCTCAGGGAAGGGAAGTGCAATGACCCTCTCTTCCCATTCTGTATATAGTCTGGTCTTACAGGAAAACCCTAGAGTCCTGAACTAAATCTTGGCAGGTAAATAAAGGAGAAAATTATTTGCAACTATCTTGTTATAAAACATGTATTTATTTGTATCACAGTAGTGCCTAGAGGCCTCAGCCCTATTGTTCAAGACGTAATAAATATAAACAAATAAGAGACAATACCTGCCCCAAAGAGCTCAATTTTATTTAGTTATTGATTTGGGAATCACTCCAGTTAAGTGTTCAGAGTTGTATGCTTGGACTAATTGCATGGGGCTGCTTAACCATATCCTATTACCTTTTGGTTAACCTTTTCTTTGCTTCTTCCTTTATAATTTTATAACTCTGTAATTTAAATTGTTTCTTTGTTGTCAGTTGAATATCTGGCCCCATCTCAGAAGTGAAGCAAAAACAACAACAAAAATCTTAGCCCTTGATTCTGCAGCTACTGTTTTATCCTGGGTCTCCTCTAAGTGGTGACTATAGCAGTGCCTCTTTTTTTTTGTAAAGCGGACAGAAGTTAATTCTTCTGTGTCACCAACTTCAGAACTGTTCCATGAGTTGGTTAACAGAGTAGGAGTGGAATGCTCTGATGTTTTCTTTCCTTCCTGCTCACAGGCCCAAGCTCATCATCTTTACAGTAATGGACCAGGTGCTAAAATTGCTTCTGGTTTTCTAAATGGCAGTATATTGTGCTGCTTCTAAACCAGTTGGCTTGGACAATACAGCTGCTATTGCCATTGTACTTATTTTATTGCCTTCTTATTTTGGTAAGTGAATTTGAAAAATATTTAGCCTGAAGATACATTAGGAGACTTTAAAACAATAAGCAATGCCTGTAGCTAGGAGATGGAAATAGTTTGTGGTGCCAGCCTTAGCAGTGAGTGACCAGGTATTTTTGTTTTCTGTAAGGTTATTCTTATGTATATTGGGTCAAAGAAAATATACAGAAAATCAATTATATCTGCCTCATCAGCAAGTAGGTTTGGGTTGCAAGCAGTGCTTGCAGAAATTAACTCTGGCCTACTATTAAGCAATGTTGATTTGTGCTTCATGTACCCAAAATGTAAAAGCAGGTTAGTCTCTCTTTGCTTGTAGAGCTGTGGAAGTGTACCACAGATGCGTCTGACTCTACTGAAATAAAAAAGAATGACTACATTGACTTTGTTATTTTATGCTGAAGTTGAACAAAGGAAGTTAACAAAAATAAATGAAAGGTTCAGTCATTGTAGTGGGGTAAATACACTCAGCTTAACATCAGTGAGCTAAATATCTTAATATTGCCTATATGATATCCTATTGAAGAATGAGAGAAATATTAAAAGATTAGACTATTTGGTTCTGCAGGCTGTTCCATACAGCCCAATCTTTGTCTGCATAGAGCCTCCCTAAAGTCTGTAGGACTTAATGCAAGAATGGGGCTTGTCATCTCAGAACAGCTTGCAGGATCAGTGCCTTAGTTTGGAAAGGTCAATGGGTATAAAATATTGCATACTGTGGGGAAGGGCCATCTGGTGCTTTCATTTGTTCTTTCCCATAATACAAAGGCAAACATGAAAACTAAAGGCAAAACATTAAATGGGTTAGAAAGACTTATTTTAAACAGCATACAATTAATCCAAGAAATTGGTTGTTGCAAGATATTACTGAGGCTTAGTTACACCAAAAAAAGGGGGGGGGGCTAGATAGATAGGAATAAGAACAGCATCTGCAGTTACATTGGAGTGGCTAGAACAAAAAACTACAAGAGCCTATCGGTCTTCCATCTTTTGGGAATAAGATAATTGTCAGCTGGGGTCTGGAAGGATTTTTCCCCTCATGGTATATTTTGAACAGCAGGTCAGGTATGTTGTAGAGTTTTTGGTCTTCCCTTGAAGCATGTGGCTTAAGCCACTACTGGAGAGAGGGGTCCTAACTAGATGGACCACTGATCTCTTCCTGTATGTATGGCAAAAAGAAAAGGAGTAATTGTGGCACCTTAGAGACTAAAAAATTTATTTGAGCATAAGCTTTTGTGAGCTACAGCTCACTTCATCGGATGCATATGTATGGCACTTCCTGCATTTCTGTGATAGTCGCGAGACCTGATTAATGGACTGCTCTGCTTTGTAACGATTACAATTTTTAAGTTTTAGTCATTTAACAAAAAGGCTTCTCAGGTTTTATTGAAATAGAACAGAAGTGATGTCTGCCATCTGCAAAAGAGGGATAATGGCCGTCGTAGTCCTAAATGTACTATGGAATCTTCAGAGACCTCCTATTTCAGTTTTATTCAGTCTAAGAAGGTCCTGGCAGAACACACACAGGATTGATTAGCCTTGCTAAGGCCAATATGAACTCCACCTGATATTTGTCGGATCTCTCCTATCTCAGAAAGGAATTAATAGACTTGCTTCTAATGTTGTGCTTATGTAGGTAACATAATGGGAAAAGCATATACGTAGTTTAAAGCTTCAGATATTCTGTTATATAAGTGGCTAGTAAGTGGGCCTGATACATCAAAAGAAACTTTTAAAACTAAGCAAGGGTTGAAGTCAACTTAATGTAGTGTGTATGGTAATTGTAGAAGCTTAAAAAGCCAGGAGGAGGGTTCTAGTTTATTGGCAATCTTTAATGGTGAGACGTTACCTTGCTGAAACCAAGGAAAATGAAGAGGGAAATGTCCAGGCAGCAATTCAGCATCTCCATGTGGTAATCAAAATTGTTGGGTGTTAAGTAAATAAATGCAGCTTGTGTTGTGACTGATATACAGTAGAATCTCCTACTACCCACTTTATAATGGCTCTTGTTCCATCCTGAGGCTCCATTTTTTTCCTTCCAGAGGACTGGATTGGGATTCCCTTCAGAGTCCAGTACCTTTACATTGTTGGAGAGGTGCTTGTTGAGTGACATAAAAAAAAACCACTGCTTTACAATAGTACGTTTTGAAAGCCAAATGTTGTGATGGGGTGAGTGAGAGGGATCTTATGGGATTTTTTTGTGATGGGATGAGTGAGAGGGATCTTACGTATGAAGGGGTGGTAAATTTGCAACAGAATGTTGTTTTTTTTTTAGTTGGGTTTAGGGAATCCAGAGTAGCATTTCCTTATATATATGTCCTCCTTAGGTTCTACATCTCTTTACTGTACATTTGAAAACAAGTGGTAGGTACAACTTAAATAGTGCAAGAAAAATCCCATTTCTTTCATTAGTGTTACAGGGAAAACCTTTGAGATAGAAGTCACAATGTACTTTCAGAGGTCCTGGAATATGTAGTCATATTGCAACTTTATGTCATGGCACGATGATGGTTTGGAAGTCCTAGTGGAGAGGGATTGTTACTACTCAACATTTATACAGTGTCATAAATGTATATGGTGCCTTACAAAAATAGACTAAACATGTTGCCACCCCAAAGCTTACATTGTAAGGGATCAATCTTACTGTCACTGAAGTAAAAGTATTGATTTTGGTGGGAGCAAATTCAGGCCCTAAATAACTAGACAAACATAAGACAAATCACAGATTTAGGCAATGAAATGCAGGGATTATTGATGAAAAGGAAAGATTAATTGAAGATGGCAGTGTGGAGGTCAGGAGTAATGGGCACAATGGAAGAGAACAAAGATGCATGATCAATGCAGTTTATCCCCTATGTCTGTTCTTAATCAGATGGATATTACTGCTGTAGGGGAGGTATAAATATACATGATCTAGATCCATGCACATTTGTGTGCACACATGCTTCTTTTACTGCCGTAGGATATACAAGTTTTTCTCTCTTGCAATGGAGATAAGATTTATCTTTGAATGTGGAGCTCTTTAAAGAACCTCTTTCAAAGGTCACTGTCTGATTCAAATACTGTATATAAAATAAGTCTTATCTTGCAAATAACACCATAGAAAGCTGAAAATGTAAACACTTGTCATTCATTTTCTGTTCTTTATGCTGTTACATTAATTATTGCATTTTCTCTCCATTTGTATAATAAAAATAAATGAGTCAATTACACTTTCAGGCTCTAATACAATGCTAAAATGCTTGAATACAAAATAATAAAAATAAATTAGTCAATTACACTTTCAGATTTTAATACAATGCTGGTGAAGATTTAAATCCAAACACAAATATTTTAAGAAAAAACAATGAAAACATTTTCATTGGCATTTTATTTTGTAAAAGTTTATTTATAAAACCTACATTTTTGGCAAAAGCTGACTGGACTGTATCCCAGTAATAGCCATTTCCTTTTCCTCTCTAACAGGTTGATAATACAGCATTAGAACCATAGGTGTTGAAAGTAGGGGTGGTGCTGCAGCCACTGGCTTGAAGCGGTAAGAACAATCCAAATACATGGTTTCCGCCTTCAGCACCCCTACTATAAAAATTGTTCCAGCACCACTGATTAGAACCCTTGCCAGAAGAGCCAGGCTGTTTTACTTTTTCACTTTAAAAAATAAATTTGCATCTTTTCTAAAATGATTTGCTGTTAAAGCAAATTTGAGTGTGAATGTGAGTGTGTTAACTTTTAGTGCAACATCCACATGCAAAATAACATATCCAAATATATTTGTGCTAGAGATGGACCATATGGATCTGAAACAATTTGCCAGTAAGAGATATCAGTTGTTCACAAATGAGACAGGAACTTTCTTTTTCCTTACTGCTTTTCTCCTATGATAAATCTGAACTCTCCATTATGTCATATGCTCTCTGATACCCTAAAAGCCTATGAAAACATAATTCAAATGGGAGGAAACTACAGTTCTGAGAGCTTTAATTTGGCTCCTCTTGCTAGAGAACTCACCTGTATTATTGATTCGCTGCCTCACTTGAGCTGTAAATTTGGCCTAGATTTTTAAAAAAATATATTAGTGGAGCATCCAGAGAAGACAGCTTTAAAAACAAAAAATATTTTTTCATATTTATTAACAGCATAAATTGACATATCTAATATACAAGGGTTGTTTACAAATTTGTTATTGCTCTCTCCTGTTTTTTGTTTGTTTTTTTTTTAAACCACAGATAACTGGCATTATCCCCCTGTGGTATAGTCTCCAATAGATCCCCCACCATCACCAACTGAGTTTCATCTCACAGAGACACAGTCCCCTGACCACTCTTCCACCAAATAAGTTGGGTAATGACATTGGAGTGAGCTTCCTTTAAGGGTCTCCTTTTTTGCTTTTATTTTTTGTATCCTTTCCATGAGTAAGTTTTATGCCAGCACAAGTATGGAAGCTTCCCATTGAATTAAAAGGTTTATTTTAAATATATGCTAAAAATAGATACTGCAGTTAGCAATGCTGTTTTAGACAGGCCTTCAGGAACAAACTGTAAAGAGAAAATTGAGAATGAAAGTAAGCCATTAGCTGTACAGTAACCATTTACTAGTAGTGATCATTTTTTGTCGAAGTCAAATTGAAGGCCCTGTCTCTACATGGCTCACAACAATGTTTAACAATCACATATTATCTTATGTTAAGACGCAGGCTAGAATTTATTTTACAGTACAACCTGAGTATAACACAAAACTAGCATCACCCAGCCTGGCTGGTGAAACTGTGTTATTACCCAGTTCAGCCAGTATGGTCAGGAGTTCTATGTAATGAGTTGCTAATATGATATCTAAATAGATAACCTTGGTCTACAAAGACTAATATACCATCCTATATTATATGCTCTGCTACGGAGAAACTGATGCGCAGAAATCCTTGAGACTGTGAACTAGATCTTTTTTAAATTTGATTTTTTTCTTTTATTTCGGTGGAATATAATGTCATGCAGATCCCTCAATTTTTAGGTTACTAAAGATTGTTCCAGCCAAATCAAAATTTATAGGTGCACTTAATCCTCTCTGTCATTTGTTTTGTTTTGCTGCAGGTTTGCTAGTATCCATGTATCGACAGTTCAACATATTGCATTTATTGTTGTTTAGTTATGAAATCAATTGGTAATGACTTCATAGTTAAGGTTGCAGTCTAAAATGGGCTTACAATGGGGCATAAATTAATGTTTTTCTCTAAAAATAGGTGACCAGTGGATGTCCAGGTTAACTCAGGGCTAGTTTGTATGCTCTTTGATTTTATGTGTAGTTATTGTCTGGTTTCTCTTCATAAATTTGAATTTGGGCTGACTTTTTTGAGGGGGAAGAGAGAGGGCAGGAATCCATTGTTGATCCATACTCCTTTTAAAAAAATTATATATCTGGATAAAACACTGGCCCCTGCTGCTGCATGAGTGCACCTCAGTCTTATTCTACAACAGTTCCTTCTAAACTAGGTCTTTCTGGTAAGTGTCTTAACTAATCTACTGGAATTAGAAGATGCAGCTTTATAAGCAGGTAAACTTGACTGGGCTATTGGACTACAAAACTGAGTAATTCTCTTCCGCTTGATCAGCGTACCTATATTGGTCGGGGTGTGAATAGAACACACCACTGACCAATGTAGCTATGCCAACATAACCTCCAATATAAATGCAGCTCTGTCAATGGAAGAGTGCTTCTGTATAACTAACATTATTTGGGGAGGTTGTGTTACAACACTGACAGAAAAATCTCTTCTAGTGGAGTAGGCTGTGTCTGCACTCGGGGATGTGGGTGTATAGCTATGCCAATATAGTCTCTGAAGTATAGACATACCCTTAGGACTTGTCTACATAAGGGGGTGCTGCACACTGCAGGGGTGTGAATTCTAAAGCGCACTTACATGTTGTGCATTAATTGGTCTGTTAAGAGCAGTAATACTCAGACCTCAGTGGTCCCGGAGCCAAATTAGTGATTAGCATTACCCAAAAGAGCCACATTAGAGTGAATTAATTGTTCATTTACTATTTATAAATTATTCTCAGAACAAAGTGACTGACCAAGTATTATTTTATCAACTACAATTGGTTAATAACATAGTAAAAGAATCCCAATAGGGTAATAACTTAGATTGGTTAATAATTAAATCACACAGTGTTTTAATATCATGTACTGCAAAGAGCTGCAGGAGATACATTAATGAGCCACTTGCGACTCACGAGCCTCAGTCTAAGTATCACTTGTGTAGACCCTTCTGGTGTGCACTAAAAGTTCCCTGTACATTAAAGTGCACTAGAGAACTTTTATTGTGCAGCAGAGGGTCTCCGCAGACCAATTACTGCACAACAAGTTAGTACGCATTACTCCACTATGTATAGAAGCCCTTATGCTGCCTGAGCTGTGTCTATGGAAACTGTAAGAGCCTGTGTTCACTGCCTTGTTAATTTGAGCTAATTCAAATTTTGCCCCTAACCCAACTCCTGTCCACAAATCACTAGCTTGAGTTAAGTGGTGCTTTAAACTCAACTAGTTGGCGTGTGTGGGGCTGGTTAAAGCTCAAGTGCCACTGATGATCAAGCTAGTAATGCAGTAGCTCAAGTGACAACAGCTCAACTGTTAATCTGATCACTGTGATGTTAACCAAATCACTTTGTTTAGTGGGAGTGGTGTTTTGCAGTTTATTCACTCTCTCGAGGTAGGCTAGCTAGAGTGCAATAACTTGAGTGTACTAGCTCAGGGCTAAACTGTTGCAGTGAAAACAAGCCGTTAAGTAGTTTACAGACTACTTAGGAAGCACTTCTAGTAGTGTAGTCAGAAGTGTCACTTAAATCTACTTTATGAGTGTAATTGTTACATCAGTTCAGCTGCCAAAGCAACACAATCATGCAGGTTTACTAGGGTAGAATAAGTTTCAGAGTAGCAGCTGTGTTAGTCTGTATCCGCAAAAAGAAAAAGAGTACTTGTGGCACCTTAGAGACTAACAAATTTATTTGAGCATAAGCTTTCGTGAGCTACAGCTCACTTCATTGGATGCATTCAGTGGAAAATACAGTGGGGAGATTTATATACACAGAGAACATGAAACAGTGGGTGTTACCATACACACTGTAACGAGAGTGATCAGGTAAGGTGAGCTATTACCAGCAGGAGGGCGGGGGGGGGGGGGACACGACGACCTTTTGTAGTGATAATCAAGGTGGGCCATTTCCAGCAGTTGACAAGAACGTCTGAGGAACGGGGGGGGGGGGGGGGGGGCGGGGGGGAATAAACATGGGGAAATAGTGTTAGGCTTGAATAAAGACTGGGAGTGGATGGGTCATTACACTCCCATGTGAGTTCGGATCACTATTTGGTTGGCTACACAAAAGCGGTACATTCTGGGAAGTGAACCACTCTGTCCTCACCTGGCTGTCTCGCAGCACTAGAATAGTATTGTTGCAACAAAATCTGTAAGAAACTAAGTGTTTTATCTTTACTGGGATTTGTGTGCACACTTTCAACTTTGGTCAGACTGTGTTCATACCTCTCCAGTTCCACCCTCCTGGTCAGTTCTAACAAAATATAAATCTAAAATCATAACTCAGGGGGGTTGGGGACCAGCTGAGTTTTACCTAGTTTCATATCAAAACCATGGATTTAACATTACTTAGATTCAAAACCATAAAATCAATTACTATGCTTATTCAGAAGTTAGTTAACGTTAGCAATCTTTGGATTAACTTGGTCTTAGTTTTTAATGATATCGGAGGTGGTTCTTTGAGGGCCTCTGTGCATTGGCACTCTTCAGACAGTGTCTCAGAATCTTGAGCTTGTACATCCTTCTTGAAAGCTATTCATTGGGGCTTCATGAATACCCCCTTGTGGTGTCAAACATTTGGTGTCCCAGACACTATTAGGCACTTAGAGGCCTCAAGGGCTCCACTTGATGCCAGAGCCATGTCTGGACTGAGATCCAGAAGAGATTTTAAATGCTGTGCAGAGAAAGCATGGAAGGCAACAGCACAGCCTTCTGCTTGTTCCATGACAGGTCCAGAACAGCTAGTGTTGGCAGCAAAGCCACAGTTCTCTCTGCTGTAGACTCTGTCCTCAGGACTTGCACCAACCTTTAGATGGGGCTCAAATGCAGGGTCTTCAAAGGCGTTGACTCACCCCCATCGTTCCTGACATAATACAGAGGCATGTGGTGCCTCTTGAACAGAAGCCTTATCTTAAGACTCTAGAAGGGTCCATGCCAGCCCCCTTGTATGAATACATAGAAGCAACTCTCAGATAATCTCAGTTACTGGGCAGTAACCCTTCTTTTTGTGTTTTGTTGTGAACATTTTACACAGCACTATTTAACAAATGTGACTCAGTTCCTACATCAGAGTTCCTACTCTGATGAAAAACTCTTCTGGATAGCATTCTCTATATGCGCATTTATATAAACCTGTTCCATGTCAAACAGACATTCAGCAGGCTCAGTTTGAATAGATATTGCCCCATATGAGCATATGGCAAAACTTTCTTGATTTCAAATTGATATCAATGCACTGCTTCTTAAAAGAACACTAGAGGGTGCTGCATTTCTATTCAAGTTAGGAAAGGATGCAGACAAAATGTTAAATTATTAAACTCGTGCTCTGCTGCTCTGTTCTACACATACAGGGGCAGGAATATGTTTTGATAATTAGTACAGTAGAAGTAACAAATTATAGTGTAACTGGGAGGATGGAGGAGGCTTGCTTTTCAATTTTCAGTGCTTGTCTAATAGAATTCCTGTGTCAGAAAAAGTCCTTATTTCTATTTAAGGATACACCTGAAGTTGTATTTTTCATTCCTTTTTAATATTTATATTATAGTAATGGTCAGGATCAAGGCCCATTCTGGTAGGTGCCATGGAAGCACATATGAAGACATGGTCCACATGCTACAAAAAGCTTGTAGTCTAAGGCCCCAAACTTCTTGCAAACCACTCTGAGGCCTAAAGATGAGCATTTATGGGGAGAGACTGGTGCTTATTCAGCAAATATTGCTCTGCCTTTTAATAACTTCCCTAGATTTACGGGTACTTATGAAAGTTGTGCACAACAGACAGAAATCTGGAGATTTAGTTGGACAATTATGTAAAATTTCATCCTCTCTTCACTGTGCCCAAAATCAAATAACTCTAACAGATATGTAGGAGGTAAGCATTTGTTTGTTTGTTTGTTTTGTTTTTTAGTTTAAGTTCCTTAAATAATTAAGAAGGAAACAGGAAATGGCCATATGAAGAATTTGCTAAGAAGAATTGAAAAAATAAGCTTTGCCAATAAAAACCATTGGAAAACAGATATTTTGTAAGGTAAATTTTATAAATATGGTAAAGGTGTAAGATTAAACAATATGGTAATTTTTTTTAATGCAGTTATATACTGGTTAGGGGTTTTATGGTGGTTTTTTTAAATTGCATTTGGGGTTATTTAGCTCTTTATAGTATTGTAACAAACACTGGAGCTTGCCTTCACTGTGAATTTAGTAGTAAAGAAATGTGCCACATTGCAGCCAAAATCTGCCATTTGTAGAACAGGTATGCCACAGACAGTTACATTGCAAACTTCCATTCCTTACCCCTCAGGATACATGAACACTATTGTGGATTAAACAAGAATGCAGTCTTCATGACCCATTCGATCCTTGCACTCTAGACAAGGCGTCTCCAAACTTTATGAGACGAGGGCCATATTAAATTTTTGAAGGGGCTTTGTGGGCCGAAGCAACTGTGAAAGAAATTAAATATATGCAAAATTGTTAAAAAAAACCACTACTCTACTGTGTCAGTGTTGCATTACATTCTAAATCAGGTATAAAAGTTAATCGATGCAGGTACTGTAAGTTGGCTCCCCTTTTTGGGTCTGCTCTGCCCCGTGCCTGCTCCCTTCTCCCTGTGCCTGCTAGGCGTGCCTGCTCTGCTGAAGAAAATGACAAAGGATTGAAAGTTTGGCTGTACTTTGGTAAGAGAAGCTCCAGGTTCCCATTGTTGGTTGAGACTGTTTGGTTCTATTAGTGCTGTAGTTAAAATTTAACCATTATGAAATTGTTAATTTCCATCTTCTTTACTCCATTTATTGGAGATGTAATTAAGCATCTGGCTTGTATTTTTACTCTTAAGGCAGGGGTCCGTGCCTGCTCTGCTGCAGCAGCAACTCTTCCCTAAGTTGGCTCCCCTTTTGGGGGGACACTGGCTCCCGGGGGCACTCATCCCACTGCACAGCTCAGCTGAGCTACCCCTTTCCCCCCCGCCCCGCGTGAGCTGCTGCCGACGGCCCCTCCCCCTGCCTGCTCGAAGTGCCTACTCAGCTGTTTGCTTCTCCCCTGTTGGTTGGAGGGCCAGATAAATGGAAGCCCCGGGCCGAATCCGGCCCATGGACCGTAGTTTGGAGACTCCTGCTCTAGACTGCACACAAGGGTGTTAATACTAATTGCAGGGAGCAGATTGAGACTGGTGGTGGTGGCACTCCATGCTACCCTTCTTTCTGTTTTCATTGGCTTCTAAGCTTTCATTAACATATCCTTCCCCCCCCAAGATTCTAGTTGCAAGTATTTTGTTTTGAAAGTGAACTGATGCATTGCTGACCCTAGCAGAGTGAAACAATAGTTGTAAGGGCCAAATGCTCCCCACCCTCATGATAGGAATGGAAAGTCTGAAGCCCAGCCAAACCATCATGGATGAGCAGAGCAGGCCATATAGGAAGACTTAACCTAGAGGAATCTGGTGGCAAACCAGGAAAAGTACAAAGGAATGGCCAGTACTAGTAATTTTTATGTCATGGCAGTGTCCAAAGGCCTCAGTCAGGATCTGAGTTACATATGCATATGAACACATGATCCCTGTCTTGAAGAGCCTTCAGTCTAGGACAGTGGTTCCCAAACTTGTTCCGCTGCTTGTGCCAGTTTGGTTACCTGCCGCGTCCACAGGTTCAGCCGATCGCGGCTCCCAGTGGCTGTGGTTCGCTGCTCCAAGCCAATGGGAGCTGCTGGAAGTGGCGTGGGCCAAGGGACATACTGGCCGCGGCTTCCAGCAGCTCCCATTGGCCTGGAGCAGCGAACCACTCTGCCACAGGTCCTGCCCCAACTCCATCCCTTCCCACCCCCTTCCCTCAGCCTGCACTGGCCTTGCTCCTCCCCACCCCCCAGAGCCTCCTGCCCTCCACGAAACAGCCGATCGGGAGGTGTGGGGAGGGAGTGGGAGGTGGTGATCGGCAGGGCTGCCGGTAGGTGAGAGGCGCTGGTAGCGGGTTGTGGGAGCTGATGGGGGGCTGCAGACATATTATTGTGGCTCCTTGGCAATGTACATTGGTAAATTCTGGCTCCTTCTCAGGCTCAGGTTGGCCACCCAGGTCTAGCTGGTGCCATTGCAGCCCCCTGGTGGTCAGAAGATGCATCTACAGCCCAGTTTGAATGAGTGATATTTGAGCTAGGCTACAGGGATGCATGAGAGGGCTGACAAATGCATGTCATGTGAGTTGTGTGATCCTTGGCTGCCATGACTCAGTCCGGAGAGGGAGCATAAGCAGCTCCCATTAATCTCAGTGGAATGTTAACGCTGAAACATAAGAGTGAGAATTTTAAATTCAGCATTGTTTTTTTACTGTTTATCATTTTAGCAGAAGTATCCAGCTACTTCGGAGTTCTGTGTGAATTTGAGGATTGGGGCAGTGCATGAGAAGAGTACCTCTGATTTTCTGTCTGAGCAATTATGATGATTTATGTTCTTCCTGTCCTCTAGGAACTGAGATAACTATTGCCATTAAAAGGTTTTTTTTAAATGTTCAAATTCAAAACAATTAATGTAGCTACATTGGCAGTCCTTGACTGTTGGTGTAATTTTTTTTCTACATTTTAAATAGGTCTCTACCATAATATAGTTGTAGGGGGAAGTGGACACAGTAGCATTCATTTGCGTTACTTAGTAGTAATGAAATTCAGATAATAGTATTTGCCTGGATCATGTTTATGTAGGATTACAATGTTTGGAGAAATCCAATATCCAGGATGAGCTAGATGTTATCTAATTACCTTTTTGCATTCCATGCAGGAGAGCCAATTATGGTTCTCCTGAGGGCATTCCACAAAGACACAGGAGGAATTTCACAACAAGGGCAAAATGCAGGGGGAGGAGCTGAGCTGGAATGGAGAGGTGTAGGTCAAAGATAACTTGCATGACAAAAGTGAAAACTGAATTAAATGCTAGTTTCTGTGCTAAACTCATCCTTTACCAGCCTGTGGACAAATGCTGCATAAAAGTGGTTTTGACTTTTTGTTTTGTTATGTTTTGTTTTAAATGAGTCCCCTTTCCCTTCCCCCGCTTGTGAAATCCTCTTGGTACTTCCGATGAAGTGAGCTGTAGCTCATGAAAGCTTATGCTCAAATAAATTTGTTAGTCTCTAAAGTGCCACAAGTACTCCTTTTCTTTTTGTGAATACAGACTAACACGGCTGCTACTCTGAAACTTAGTACTTCCTGATTCACTGACTATAACCCAGAATGTATCATCTTCTGACCTTACAGATAGCGTGGTTTCAATAAGCCTTCTAGCACTTGGTATGTTGCATTCTGGGATCTCTTCAGAAACTGGGAAGTATCAAGAGGATTACACAGAGGAGAAAACAATTCTTTACAAAAACCAAAAATCAACACCACAGGTAAACTTATACGTGCGTCTGAATGTCCCACAAAGCCTGATATATGGGACTTCGTACAGAAATCTGCTGAATTCAGTTTTAATTTTTGCTTTGCAGCTCTTTGTACAGTTACAATGTTGTATACAATGCAACTACTCCTATGGACCCAATAGAGTCTCTGGCCCTTCCCCACCCTATGTGACTTGTAGAGTTATGCAAGCATATTGCAGTTTTAAGAACAAAGTCAAATGCATTGAATAAAAGAGCTTGAATACTAGTCGCACAATTCAAGATTGCTACTTATGTAGTCTAACTAATGAAGGTAGTCATTCTGAGCTACTGCTCTTGTTACCTTATTAACAGATAGCACTGGTACAACTCATTTCACCCCCTGTTCTCTTCTCCCTACTTTTGTGCCTCCACCCTTTTAGAACAATGGCCTTGATAAGGGCATAAACACCTTCACAGCAAGCCCAGCTCTGACTTTTTTCACTGGGGCCTTGTCTACACTGCCACTTTACAGCGCTGCAACTTTCTTGCTCAGGGGTGTGAAGAAACACCCCCCTAAGCACAGCAAGTTTCAGTGCTGTAAAGCGCCAGTGTAGACAGTGCACCAGCGCTGGGAGTTACTCCCCTCGTGGAGGTGGGTTTTCTGTTTTTTTTTTTAGAGCAGTGAGAGAGTTCTCTCCCAGCACTCAGCCACTAAACAAGCCGCAGCAACACTTTAACATTGCCAGTGTAGACTAGCCCTGGGTTGAGCTCAGGAAAGCATTTCATCATAGTCACCAGGTACCAATTAGTAGTAAGAAAGCTTAACAAACATTGAGTACATATCAGACAGTGCAAGAAAAGAGTATATCACCATCTTCTGCAAAAAGAAACTCCATAGGTACTGAAATGAATATAATTGTGTGTGTACATGCTAGTTAATGAGAATGAAATGCATGCTAATGGCAGGCCAGCCTTCTACTTCTGTTGTGAAGTCAGGTCTCCTGTATCAGGGAAAGGCCACAAGTAGAACAAGTGGTGCTTGTTCTCAGTTTTATATTGCAAACTCATTATCTTCTTCAGTCCATCCACAAACATGGAAAAGACAAGGTCCCAGCCCCAAGGATTTTAGTGTCGGTTAGGCATGTGCAATAGATTACAAAGGCCGGAAAGCATGGAAACATTGATGGAGGTATCAGAAACTTTGTGAAAGTGGTTTTATGATATATTTGATTGGCACACAGGGCATAAGAGGCTGTTCCAAGTGTAGTGGTGGCAAGAGGGAAGTTGTACAGCCCAGAGTGGGAGAAGGAGACAAGGGAAGTAATTAGGAGAGAGGATTGGGAATAATATAGAATGAAGAGGAGGAACTGCAGGTGTGAAAAGCCTTGAAAGTCACACCATAGCTACATTTACCATGCAAAACAAGGAGTTGGTGACGAGATTAAAACTGGGGATGAGCTGGTCATGATTTGTAGAAGTGAGTGGTGATGAAATCAGAGATTGGAAGAGGGAAGATTATGGTAGCAGCAAATATTTTCTGTTACCAGTCCTTGTAATTTTTATTACATGGCTTATGATATTTTAGTGTGCTTCTTAAAGACTCCGGCTCCTGCAGTCTTTTGAATACATGAGAATCTCCACTTTTATTTAAAAAAAGAAAAAGTAAGTTTATGGCTTCTCATGGTTCCAGAGAAATGCTTGAAAACATGTAGCCTGAAGGATCAAAAATTAGAAGGTAAATGAAAATAATCCAAAATGTATCTTATTTAATTTATAAATTTAAAAACAAAAACCAGTCTCATGATTGTTGGTGACCCTGATTCATGACTTTTGAATGTTATTGCAGTACTGTATTTTGGATAGACTTGGAGCGGGAAGTCTAGAAAGGAGGTGGTTACAGAAGTCAAGACAAGGTTTAGCCAACACACAGAATGAGTTTTAGCAGTAGAACTGGAAAGGAAAGGAAAGGACAGGACATTTAGAAAGGTTCTCATGCAAAAAAATCCCCAAATGTCCAAAGACATGGTTGAGGTGTTTGTTTGTTTGCTTGCTTGCTTGTTTTTTTAACATAGAAATCTTGGAATCAAGATCTGTGGATAAACTGGAGCCTTAATCACCAGCATATAAAATAATTAATTGTAAAACATTGTCAAGAGAGATGTCAGCTTTTCTTGGAAGGACCCACCCAGTATTCTAACACCTACCTGGGCTAATGGAAAATAAAATCAGATGTGCCCTCACACATAGACTAGTGATGCACTGGTATAATAGCATTGGAGCCAGAGTGTTCACTCACAGTCAGTCAGTCCCAAACCACTCTTTTCTGCCTGGGGAGTTTCTCCCCAACTTGGATATTCCTGTTTCTGCACAAGATATCCTATTACGTGCAGGACAAGTCCTCCACGCGGCCTCAGAATCCTTTACACTGGCTGCTGCAGCACCTTCTTTAAAACACCACTGCAGCTAGGAATCTAGCATGCTTTGGAGATTTAAATATGTCTTTGGCAAATGACTGAGCATGAACAGAGACATCCTTTAAGAGGAGGACATGCATATTATTTCAACATATGAAAATTTCTGCTGAGAACTATTATTCTCTTATGCCCTGCTTTAATAACATGGCAAATACTTTTAACACCTATTACAAATAAATAAATAAAATCAGCCTCTCCAGTCTGCATACTTAATCTGCAGTGAGACAAGGAAGAATCAGTATGAGCCAGAACAAACAAACCAAACCAGAAGTGTTACAAAAATATTGTCCAGATAGACAAGTGAATGTACATCTGGCCACTAGAGAATGTACATCTCTCTAGCTCGGTGGCAAATCATCTCATCTCAGTCACGTGGCCTAGGCAGACTCTCTTTCTGGGCCTCTGACAAAAGTACCAGCTCCTCCAGCAGGTCAAATAGCTGAGCCTCTGGCAGTAATTCTAGAAATGCAGGAGCTCTAGAGTCACCTCTAGACCCATTTAGTGAGATGTTTAAAACAGGAGCTCCAGGGTGGGGACAATTTGGAAACCGCTGCTTAGATTGCAAATCTCTAGCTCTAGCCATGATCTATAGGCAGTTACTGGCACTGCAGCTTGTTCAGAATAAAATGGGGAAGGGGAACAATCTCTGTCAAGGGAAGACACTGAATTAGTGTTTAGAATTCCATGTTCAGAAGACAGGCCTCTTGCTCAGAGACTTAGAAACCCCAAGTCAGTCTACAAGCCTTTTAATGCTAGAGAAATGTAATTTCCTCCCTCTCCCCTTTCTGCTTTTCCATTGGGAATGTGACTCCTCTTCCGTTGTGTGTGTGTGTCTCTCTCTCACACACACACATGCACACACGCAGGACTGTGACCTGTCTCTCACCCGCTGGTCCGTCTCTCCTTTCCTTGTGGGTTTTTAATCCATTAGGCTTCTCTTCTGAGGCTGTGAACAACCCACTTATTTCCTTATGGAGTGTATATATCCCCCCGCCCCCTTCAAACACCTCTTCCCTATTGGCTCTCTTTTACTTTTATTTCCAATTGTATTTCTCATTGTAGGTTGGGGGATTGGAGACCTGTCTCGGGCTGCTGCAATTTTCTCTGCTTGAATGAGACCTCTGCCAGTGTTAGACAGAAGGTGTGGTGTTTGGGGCTCTCCAGGAAACACTCCTCTTGCCCATAGTGAGCAGTGGGCAGAGTTTTGGAGGTCTCTGGAGGATGGCACTCCCTGCCTTTGGTAGGTGCAGCCAATGGTCCTCTTAGGACGGGGTGGGCAAACTTATTGGCCCGAGGGCTACATCTGGGTGGGGAAATTGCATGCAGGGCCATGAATGTAGGGCTGGGGCAAGGGGTTGGGGTGTGAGAGGGGGTGCAGTGGGCAGGAAGGGGCTCAGGGCAAGTGGTTGGGGCGGAGGAGGGGTTCAGGATGTATGAGGGGGCTCAGGGCAGGGAGTTGGGGTGCAGGAGGAGGTGTGGAGTGTGGGAGGGGGCTCAGGGCAGGGGGTTGGGGTGCGGCAGGAAGCTCAGGGCAGGGGGTTGGGGTGCAGGAGGAGGGCGGGGTGCAGCAGGGGGCTCAGCGCAGGGGGTTGGGGTGCAGCAGAGGTTCGGGGTGCGGGCTCCAGCCCGGCGCCGCTTACCTGGAGTGGCTCTGGGGTGGCAGCGGCGTGCGCTGAGGCCAGGGCAGGCTCCCTGCCTGCCTTCCCTGGCCTGTGCCACTCCTGGAAGTGGCTGGCACCACATTCCTCTGGCCCCAGAGGGCTCCATGCAGTGCCTTTGCCTGCGGGTACCTCCCCCAAAGCCCTAATGGGCCGGATCCAGCCTGCGGACCATAGTTTGCCCACCCCTGTCTTAAGAAATGGTGCCTCCTACCTGTAGTGAATGGTGGGGCGCAGTTTTGGCACTCTTGATGGATGGCATATCCTGACTGGAGCTCTCGGGGGGGGGAATAGCTTCTTGCTTCTGGCAGGTGGGGTGAAGTTTGTGCAGGATGAACTCTGCCTTTCTTATTTTTCTCCTTTTCCCGCATCTCCTCTTCTCCCTTCCATCTACATATGAATGGCCATACTGGATCAGACCAAAGGTCCATCCAGCCCAGTATCCTGTCTACTGACAGTGGCCAATGCAAGGTGCCCCAGAGGGAGTGAACCTAACAGGTAATGATCTAGTGATCTCTCTCCTGCCATCCATCTCCACCCTCTTACAAACAGGCTAGGGACACCATTCCTTACCCATCCTGGTTAATAGCCATTAATGGACTTAACCTCCATGAATTTATCCAGTTCTCTTTTAAACCCTGTTATAGTCCTAGCTTTCACAACCTCCTCAGGCAAGGAGTTCCACAGGTTGACTGTGCGCTGAGTGAAGAAGAACTTCCTTTTATTTGTTTTAAACCTGCTACCCATTAATTTCATTTGGTGGCCCCTATTTTTTTTTTGTGGGAACAAGTAAATAACTTTTCCTTATTCACTTTCTCCACACCACTCATGATTTTATATACCTCTATCATATCCCCCCTTAGTCTCCTCTTTTCCAAGCTGAAAAGTCCTAGCCTCTTTAATCTCTCCTCATATGGGACCCATTCCAAACCCCTAGTCATTTTAGTTGTCCTTTTCTGAACCTTTTCTAATGCCAGTATATCTTTTTTGAGATGAGGGGACCATATCTGTATGCAGTATTCAAGATGTGGGCATACCATGGATTTATATAAGGGCAATAAGATATTCTCCGTCTTATTCTCTATCCCCTTTGTAATGATTCCTAACATCCCGTTTGCTTTTTTGACTGCCGCTGCACACTGTGTGGACGTCTTCAGAGAACTATCCAGGATGGCTCCAAGATCTTTCTCCTGATTAGTTGTAGCTAAATTAGCCCCCATCATATTGTATGTGTAGTTGGGGTTATTTTTTCCAATGTACATTACTTTACATTTATCCACATTAAATTTCATTTGCCATTTTGTTGCCCAATCACTTAGTTTTGTGAGATCTTTTTGAAGTTCTTCACAATCTGCTTTCGTCTTAACTATCTTGAGCAGTTTAGTATCATCTGCCACCTCACTGTTTAATCTTTTCTCCCAATCATTTATGAATAAGTTGAATAGGATTGGTCCTACAACTGATCCTTGGGGAATACCACTGGTTACCCCTCTCCATTCTGAAAATTTACCATTTATTCCTACCCTTTGTTCCCTGTATTTTAACCAGTTCTCAGTCCATGAAAGGATCTTCCCTCTTATCCCATGACAACTTAATTTATGTAAGAGCCTTTGGTGAGGCTTTCTGGAAATCTAAGTACACTATGTCCACTAGATCTCCCTTGTCCACATGTTTGTTGACCCCCTCAAAGAACTCTAATAGATTAGTAAGACACGATCTCCCTTTACAGAAACCATGTTGACTTTTGCGCAACAATTTATGTTTTTCTACGTGTCTGACAATTTTATTCTTTACTGTTGTTTTCAGCTAATTTGCCCGGTACTGACGTTAGACTTACCGGTCTATAATTGCCAGGATCACCTCTAGAGCCCTTCTTAAATATTGGCATTACATTAACTATCTTCCAGTCATTGGGTACAGTAGCTGATTTAAAGGACAGGTTACAAACCATAGTTAATAGTTTTGCAATTTCACATTTGAGTTCTTTCAGAACTCTTGGGTGAATGCCATCTGGTCCCGGTGACTTGTTACTGTTAAGTTTCTCAATTAATTCCAAAACCTCCTCTAGTGACTTCAATCTGTGACAGTTCCTCAGATTTGTCACCTACAAAAGACGGCTCAGGTTTAGGAATCTCCTTATCATCTTCAGCCGTGAAGATTGAAGCAAAGAATTCATTTAGTTTCTCCGCAATGACTTTATCATCTTTAAGTGCTCTTTTTGTATCTCGATCGTCCAGGGGCCCCACTGGTTGTTTAGCAGGCTTCCTGCTTCTGATGTACTTAAAAAACATTTTGTTATTACCTTTTGAGTTTTGGGCTAGCTGTTCTTCAAACTCCTTTTTGGCTTTTCTTATTACATTTTTACATTTAATTTGGCAGTGTTTATGCTCCTTTCTATTTACCTCACTAGGATGTGACTTCCACTTTTTAAAAGATGTCTTTTTATCTCTCACTGCTTCTTTTACATGGTTGTTAAGCGACGGTGGCTCTTTTTTAGTTCTTTTACTGTGTTTTTTAGTTTGGGGTATACATTTAAGTTGAGCCTCTGTTATGGTGTCTTTGAAAAGTGTCCATGCAGCTTGCAGGGATTTCACGCTAGTCACTGTACCTTTTTAATTTCTGTTTAACTAACCTCCTCATTTTTGCATAGTTTCCCTTTCTGAAATTAAATGCCACAGTGTTGGGCTGTTGAGGTGTTCTTCCCACTACAGGAATGTTAAATGTTGTTATATTATGGTCACTATTTCCAAGCGGTCCTGTTATAGTTTCCTCTTGGACCAGATCCTGCGCTGCACTCAGGACTAGATCGAGAATTGCCTCTTCCCTTGTGGGTTCCTGTACCAGCTGCTCCAAGAAGCAGTCATTTAAAGTATCGAGAAATTTTGTCTCTGCATTTCATCCTGAGGTGAAATGTACCCAGTCAGTATGGGGATAATTGAAATCCCCCACTATTATTGAGTTTTTTATTTTGATCGTCTCTCTAATCTCCCTTAGCATTTCATCGTCACTATCACTGTCCTGATCAGGTGGTCGATAATAGATCCCTACTGTTATATTCTTATTAGAGCATGGAATTACTATCCATAGAGATTCTATGGAACATGTGGATTCATTAAAGATTTTTTATTTCATTTGATCCTACATTTTCTTTCACATATTGTGCCACTCCCCCCCCCCCCCATGACCTGTTCTGTCCTTCTGATATATCTCTTTCATTTGTTTTTCTTTCTCTTCCTGCTCTCATCCTTTCCCTCCAACCCCACCCACTTCCCCATTGTCTCGTAATATCTTACCTCTTCAAAGCATTGTATTGGCCAAATGCTAGCTCAGGGGTGCCTAGGGTGACCAGATGTCCCAATTTTATGGGGACAGTCCCCATATTTGGTGCTTTGTCTTATATAGGTGCCTATTACCCCCCACCCCCGTCCCGATTTTTCACATTTGCTGTCTGGGGGCCCAACATATGGCTTGCGGGCTGTACACGGCCCATCAGTGAATTTCATAAGGCCCACAACCTGCTTCAACACACTATACTAATGGCTGATTCATTATCATTTTGTTGTCATGTGTCTCTCGCTTTGAGACAAACTTCAACAAACTGGTTTCTGAGAAACAACCTCAGACTTCTAACTCAGAAAATAAACTCTTTATTTGTGATTATGGAGAAGGTTATGTGTGTTTTCCTGTTTTTCCCCCCGTGTTCTTTAATTCTGATACACGTTTTATGCACTGATTTCTTTGTTTTTAAATAAACAATACTATACATAGAAACAACCTTTCTAAATACATACGAAACAAGCTGAACTTAAAATATAAATCAACACAGGGTGACTTTAAATCTTATTAAAATGCATAGAATCTGTTTGGCCCGCACAAGGGTGTGCTTAGGTTTCTGAGTCCCTCCTGTGTAATAACGTTGTGCACCTTTGTACTAGCTAATTTTATCTCTGCAATCACTCTCTCTCTCTCACCTTAACAAAGCTCTTTGATTTCTTCCCCTCTTCTTTTTTTTCTTTGTTCTTCCACACCCAAAACATTCACAACTCCCATGAAAGAGAACTGGTCAAGCAGCAGTAGGAATTGTCTTTTGTTACAGGATAACAGACATCATTTACTGATTGCACCCCTGGTTCCTGTAACTCCTTAATTTGAGCTTCCATCTACTGTAGTAAGATGTGTCTAACAGGGCCAAAAAAACAGAGAAGCATTCTCCTTCCTGATTTCATATTTTTAAAATAATGGACAACCCCCAATTCCGAGCAGTACACCCTCTCTGGGTTTTGTTCTTGTTTTGCTGGCTTGTGACCAAAGACAATTAGACCAGTCTTTCTAGTCAGGCCTTGAATAAAAAGGGTAGAACTTGAGGCCTCCTCTAAGGCTGTTGCTGTTGCCACTCTGTGCATCAGCCAATAAGTTACTGTCTCCTGTGTGGCCGATCTTCTCCCTAAGGACGAGTGTGTCATCTTGGCGATGTGCCCAGGCTCAGCCACCATCAGCGCCATTGCTTTCACAGAGCCACGTCTTGCTTAGCAGAGAGCATTGACAAATACTATGTTCAGTTTTATTCATTCACTGCACTTCATAGGGAGTTAAGTTTTTTGTTTGTAATGTGAATGATATCAGAGCCACACAGTTTGTTGTCTGTCTAATGAGAATACATTTTAGAAGTTGATAATTCCCTTTCTCTTATAGCTACTGCATGGAAAAAAACAACACCTGCATATTTATGCATTAGAGGAAATAATCCTTTGCTGCACAGTGTTTTAGGCACACAGTGAGAAAGAAACCTGCTTTGAAGGGCTTGAGCTATTAATAGAATACTGCTGCAAATGCTCACTTGAATGTCGTGCATTTCCAATGTTTTGTTGCTGCTGTAGTGGGCTGTACGTTTCCCTTAATAGAGGCATTCTGTTTCTGCTGCATTCCTAAAACAGAACTAAACTGCCCATGTAATCCGTGAGCCTTCCTGATCTCTGCCCTGAAAAATATTGCCCGGGTTAAAAGGGAAACGCTTCCAGCAGAGACTCCATAATTGGTTAGGAAATAAGTGAGCATTGCACTTGGGACTTTCAGTCTGCTGGTACAGCCTAAAATGCAAGTGCACTGAAAAATATACACTGTTTTGTGACATGGTGGGTTGGGATTTCCTCTTAAAAGGTGCTTGTTGTCTCAGAAACTACTTTAATTCAGCATGCAACACTACAGCCTAGGATTATTTTTTGTATTGAATTGCACATATGTGAGTCAGCAGATTCACAATGGAAAAGCATTTATACTCGTGTGGTAAACTGATTCTGTCCTTTCGGGTGGTGTGGTGGGGTTTATTAGCTTTATTTGTAGAGATTGTTTTAGGAATCAATAACTCTTAAGGGCAAAGTAGGGAGTCTTGTGCGGGCTTCACTGGCAACTAGACTTCCTCCTAATTTCAGGGAGAGGCTTTTTACTGCCTGCTTTTGTACAATCCTGTGTTCTGCATCAAATCCCAATTCAGTATTGTAAGAATGTTTAGCTTTGTTTTGGTTATTTTAGTTCATTTTCCATTTAATGTTTAAATCTTAAATCTGTCCCTTCCCTCCTCCCTCTTCGTTTATGCAAAAAAAGTTTGTTTAATAAAAGGTCACATTTTGATAATCAGTCTCTTTTTCTCTATAACGTCCATGAGCACTGTAATTTGCAGGTGCCTATAGAATTTTTTGCTTTACCAGTTTTTCAGGTGCAATATTTTGAGTACAAATGTAAACACTAGGCCGAGGCCTTTGTGAAAGTTTGGCCCTTAACATCTCCATCTGATTGTGCCTTTCCCTCTCTTGGCATAGTGAGAAATCTGCTACTCCTCTACATTCTGCAGTAAGAAAGAGAATTGAATCACAGGATATTTGGAAGAGGATGAACGCTTATTTTATTTTAGTAAAGTGATTGAGAAACGGCTCTAAATCAAACTGATTGTTTAAATGGATTGCGTTTTAACTTGAATCATATTCTATTTTTTTCAAATTCCTTCATTCTGCAAAGTCTTAATCTAGGGTAAAAACCGAAGTAAAAAGCTGTAAAATCTAGAGAGCTGTGCTGATGTTCATGCTTCCATCTGAAAGCAGACTGGTATTTTTCCACATGCTGAAACCCATGTCTTCTTCGGACCTACATCTTAAAAAGTACTGAATCTGACAGGGTTAATAGACAGGAAGCGGCAGCTGCAGCCGACTAATACGGAAGTCAGATTTTTGTTTAACTGACAGATTTGGAAGGCCTGAGGGGTGGGGGAGGGGGAATTGGAGAACATAGCATCTGGTGTGATATTGACAATTTGTATTATTTTCTGCAGCATTTTGTTTTTAAATTAGAAGAAAGGTAGATGTGTGTGTGTAATGAGCTCCGTACTCTATAATCTGAAATACATTATACAATAATTTTTGTAGAAATCAAACATTAACTATACTGTTTACACTAAGTATTTAATGGAATTGTGCTCTGTGTATCTGACTAGTGGGTGGGTGTTTGGGTTTTTAAAATGTAATAAATGATTCCTCCTGATCCTTCAGTATTTGTTTAATTTTGTTCCCTCCCATGCATGTTCTGTTTCTAGATGCGCTCCTCCCTTTTCTAATCATGGCTTTCACTAGGTGGGCAACACTTCAGAACGGCAGCAAAGTGAATTTAGCTTTTCTCTTAGAAAGAATAGCTTTTGTGACCTGGATGAACCTTCCCTTCTGCAGGTTTAAAATATCTGACTGCAGTCAGCATTGCTAGTTTGAGGTGCACTGCTTTATTTGAGCAAGCAGTTAGTGATCACTTTCCTCTGTTTGAAAATCTGACTATTTTGTACCAGGGTTCATGTGTAGGACCTCTTTTTAAGTTTCTTTGCTGAAATAGGCCTAGCTTAGCCTGTCTTCTCTATGCACAGGATGGCTCCTGCTTGCCAGAGCTGCACAAAGATAATCGCTCAGGAAGTGTTTCAGCCAATCCCCTGAAGCTTTACATTCAGATTTACCAAAGTAGCCAATCCAGGATTAGCTTTTATTAGGAAGACAGATCATCAAGCTGAAGTGCCAAGCCCTTTCTGTCTGAATACTGAGAGCCTGTCCTCCATGTTTTATAAGTATTGACATAACACTGTGTTAACAATGCATCCACAGAGGTAAGCTTTACTTTTTACATTTTTTTTTCTCTAAGACCTATGAGTTGTGGGTTAACAGTGTGATTCTCTGTGATTTGTTGCGCAAAACAGACACCACTGCACTTTATTAAGTTGAAACTGTTTAAATTTGCTTTCTTGGGTCACATGGTTAGTAGCCATTAGCCATAGCTTTATTTTGCAGACTGGCAAAACCTTGGCATACCTACTTCTTCACAGGAGGATGGTGTTTTTAGAGTTTATCAAGATCCTGGTATTCCAAAGAAGCTTTCTGTCTCTGAGCAGTTTGCCAGCACTATTGTCTGTTGTGTCACATGCCTGCTGAAGAGAAAATGGAAGCTAGGGAGCAGATGCATTTAACTGCCCTACAGGGAGTCAAGCAGGGATAATGGCAGACAGCAGAACAGGCAAGTTTACCTTTCTAAACAGTGAATGGAATAGCGAAGCTAAGTTATCTCTGAGAAAATATGGGATTTTAAAAAACGTGGACATCAGCAAAAAGTGCTAATGGCAGATTGTAGATATTGGGCCTAGGTGGTATTGTGCTGTTGCATCATGTTTTTTATGCAGCTTATCTTTACTTGAAATGGATATTGAACTTTTTTCTTACAGGAGTAGTTAATACAATGTGTTTCTCTTTCTGAAGGACAATGTATGGTTAACATTTTGTTCCTTTAAAAGCAGTTTCTCAAACTGCAGGTTTTAGAATTAGTTTTTTGGTCAATAAAATGCAGCAGTACATCTGTTTAAATGCCTAATTCTTCAAAGAAAAAATATTTTTCGACTCTTAGCTTCCTTTTCTTGCATAGTTAAAATAAATTTATGTACCTTTTATCTGTGCCTTTTTGTTTTACTCTGTAGCAGCCTCAGTTCTGTGTTGTGGAGTCCAGGAGATATAAAATCATGTCTGGTTCTTAACAGTATTACATGTTGTTCATTTTTGGTTATAGTCTTTTTTTGGTTGGGGGGGGGTCTTTATTTTGATTTTGGTTTATTGCTACGTAATTGTTTCAAAAATTTCCCTTTTGATCAATTCCCAAATCTGCCAGCCTGTTGTATCTTCTTAACTGTGGAAAAATGAGATGGTTGCTTGAACAGTTGGTAAGTAAGCAGTGTGCTGCTCTCTGAACATTTTTAATAGTTTAACAATTTTTGGTTTTAACAGGGGGCCACTAGTCCAGCAGATGAAGTACTGTCAGTGGCTAGTCATGTAAAAAAATTGGAGCTTTGATCAGTATCTATTTTAAATGACTTGTTCAAGTAAGCTGTGTTCCCTTTTGAATGTACTGTTTTTCTGATAATATGCTGCTAAACTTGAAGCTTATGCTTCCTGTTTACCTGTGGCCAGTGAAAATTTTTTTACTTACGCTTTGTTCCTAGATCCTTAATTAACATGTTTGGAGGCTAGAGCTCCTTTTGGTTGTTCCTCAGGCTTTTGAGGTGTAATGAAAGTGTTAGTACTCAGCAGTACTTTACTCAGTACTTTACACAGTTAAAGGGATATTTCTTCTTAAGTCTGTGTTTTTGAGATTACATGAAATATCACCTAAAATCAAGTTTTGTTTGATTTATTACTAATTTTGAACACCTTGTGCCTTTGTTTCATAGATGAGCTGTAACACTTGTATGGATATCTTAAGTTGCTTTTCACTGCACATTTTCTCCTAGCAATGTAGTTATCAGAAACATCTTATTTGGTGCTTTTGATCTAATTTTTGCAGTTTTATAGTCGTCCAGACCATACAGTGTTAAGAATGGACCCAAATCTAATGTGGATCTAGAAATGATTATACCTAGTCATTGTAACTTTTATAGAAGGGTCCCATCGATTGATAACATACTGTAACATAGCCGTTTAACTCTGGTTACTTCTTTGCCAAGATTAATATCTTTCTTGAAAATGGAAAATCCCACAAGATTATTATATGGTAAAAAATGCTTAATTCAGATCACAATCTAAACCATTGCTGAAGTGTACTGTTGCTTCATGTTTTTATAGTACTTACATATGACAATATATTTTTCAGCATACGCAAAGGTGATAATGCACCTAAGAAATAATGAGTTTATGCTGTTTTTATTCTGTGATTGCTAAAACGAGAAATTGCATTTGGGCATAGTTTTCCTAATAACAGTATATACACATTAGCAATTTGGTTTGGAGCCTTAAACATTGCATAATATTATATTTAATATGAGGAAGCAGGAATAAGTGAGCTGCAATCAAAAAGCTTGCATTAAAATGGCTCCCACAGGTTTTGTTAAACAAGGATCTGTTTCAAATCTGCACCTCCTGACACATTGTTGACAGTGAAGTATGTTTGTATAAGCTGCCCTTGTGCATGTAATGAAACATAGCATTGTGAATCTAAGTTCGCTATTTTTAATCACTCAAATATAATTATTTTATAGTTCACAAAAAATAAATGTCTGCATTGCAGCAAGATGTCTGAGGCAAGGTAGAGACAGCAGTGTTGTTTTACAGATCAGCCCAATCACGCTGCTCCATGGAGTCCTTGAGCCAATAGAAACAGAGTGTAGGTTAAAGATTGACAATTGCAGTGGCAAGACTGAGAAAGGCCTTCTGGAAATTTCTACCATCTTTGTTCCATCTAAGTAGAGCAAATTCAGCTAAGCTGAAGAATTTCATGTATTTTTGGTGCTTTGTCAAGGTATGATGCTATCACTCACTGTTATAGACTGCATAATAGGAAACACTGTGTGCTGTTTTTCTAATGTTCAGGCCAGATGGGGTGTGGGGTTTTGTTTAAGTGACGGAGACAGGGAAAAAGCATGTAATTCCTTCTAGCCAAAGATTTTACAGGGCTGATTCTTGTTCATTTCACAATTACACTGAACATGCATGAAGCAATGTAGTTGAGGTATATACCATTTGTAGAAGGTGGCCATTGTTCTGGTGTAACTAGGATTTAATCGTATAATTGCTCTTTAAATTTTTTAGCAACTAAAGAGTTATTTTACTTGTCCAGGATGAATATGATTAGCCATTATTATTTAGTGGCAACATCCAGTTACTTTAATAATTAGCTATACAAAGAATGTAATGGGGAGAAACAGAAGAGTGATCTGGATTATAAATAAGGATGAAAACAATAGCTTTTTAAAAGCCACATGTCCCTTTCATACTTTGTAGGCAAACTATTTTAGCTGGGAGTTAAGAAGTGCTAGGGAAAAATTAGTGACTTTTTGAAACCTGTGACAATATGTAGTATACCCATAAGGAAATGATGCAAAGTACAAATAACTTCAAATCTGATTTCTTTTCCTCTCTCCTTCAGGCGTCTGAGTAAAAATAGGCTTCCCCCTCACTTCATTGACCTTGGAAGAAGCATATGCTAAAGGAACTTTCACCTTCACAGTACAAAAATTAGTATGTAAAATTAGCTCCTCCATGTTAGTGTCCACTGGCTTCATTTACCTTTTCTCTCTGGGCTGCTTGCCAGTGTATAATCCCACTTCTTTCTTGCTTTCTTTCATTTTTCTTAAACCTTAGACCATGTTTGCACTACAAAATTATGTCAACCAAACTGAATTATGTCGGCATACAGCCGCCACAGTTATTAAATTGCTTGTATGCGTACACACTCGACTCCTTGTGTCAGCGATGTGCATCCTCACCAGAAGCACTTGTATCAATTGTATTGTCAGTTGAGGCAATACAACTGGGTGGCTCCTGAAAGCCAGTAATAGTTGATATAAGCAACGCAGTCTCTACACTGACACTGCGTCAACCTAATTACATCGAGCATGACTGTACATGGCTCAGGGAGGTGGTGTTATTAAATGGGGGTAGAGACACACTTACGTCAGCAGGAGCCAAATGTAAGTGAAGACACTTCCACAGCTAGGTCGACGCATGGCAGCTTACATTGATCTAACCCTGTAGTTTAGACCAGGCTTTAGTAGCCATGTTCGTCCAACAGGTGGGACATGATAGAGCAAGGTACCTTAAGACTGGTGCCATCCAGAATCATCAACAAGGGGGTGATAAGTCTCAGTAAAGACTGCATCCTGTTTCTTTTTCCACATGGAACACTTTGTATCACTTTGGAGCCCCAGATGGCACCTTGAGGTTTCTGAAGTTGCACCCAAACATGGGCACTCACGTAGCAGTGCATAGTATTATCCATTAGGCCAGTGATCCCCAGTGATCCATTAGGCATGCCCCCCAGGGGGACGTGAAGGAATGTTTTTTGGGGGGTGTGGGGCCTTGGCCAGTCCCCTGGGGAGGGCAGGGCGGGAGCGCCACCCAGCCCTGCTCTGCCCCCAGACCAGCTCCGGCCCTAACCGGAACTCCACTCTTCCCCCAGATCTGCCCTGATTCCCTCAACCCCAAGGCCAGCTCCGCCTCTAGCCCCAATTCCACCCTTATCCCCAGTTCTGCCCCCGCTCCTCCTTCAGCCCAAGCTTCTCTGCCAAGGACACCTTGGCTGTGCAGTAATGGAGGTGGGATGCAGACAGAGTCCATTACTGGTAAGGGGGCTGTGATAGGAAAAGTTTGGGCACCACTGCACGAAGCCATTAGCCTGACCTCTCAAACTGGATTTAGAAAATATTTCTATTGTTAATAGAAATCATGTGTCCACTTTCATATCCAATTTGGAAGTGTAGTGCATAGAGCTGAGTTTCATCTACTTTGCCACAGACTAAAGTTGTCAGTCTTATAACTATTGCCAATTGTCATAGTATCTGTGTGTCTCACAGTGAGATTAAAAGTGTGTGATAAGCATTATACTAGCAGCATTAATATAGATAGCACTGATCTTTATTTACAAACATTCCCAAACTGTGCCTGTATGTTTTGGAGGTCTAAGCCTATAAATATCCTATTTATATTGATTGGGCCTCAGGTGTATATCTCCCATTTTGAGAGAGATTTGAACGATACCACATCTTTTTTACTTGTTTTTTTTCTCCTTTGTGCTAAGCTATTTTAAATGCATATTGTATAGGACAGATTTTTTTAGAATATCCTAAATGTGTGAAATAAAATAAAAATCGGGTATTGCATTTTGGCATAGGTACCTAGCCTAATTGTTGCCATATCTATACAGTTGAACAAGCACTATTTACATTATTTCAATTACTTAATACAAGGTGGGCATTTTGAAGGGGACTCAGCATAAATAAAACATCAAATCTATGAGATTCACACTGAAGACTGAATCTAAAATTGAACAATTTCCTTAGTAACCTGTGACTTCACAAAACTCCCGATCTTGTGCATTGCTAGTTAAACATTTGGATGTCAGGTGTCCCTTTGTCATCCTTTACCATTTCTGATATTTAGATGATTGCTTCGAAAATAGCACTGCTGTTTAAACAAGAGATATAGTTATTGAATAAACTGCTACCATTTTAGCTACAGTACAGGAATGAGGCAGTGCAGTGCTGCCAGACGCCATTTTAAGAATCCTGCATAAATAGCATAGCTACCGATGAGTAAGAGACTGTTATAGGTGAGTGCTTATACAAAGCTGCTATTTATTCAGCAATGGCATGCTAATATTTTTTTCCAATTTTTATTGAATGCAGTTTTTTTGAAATCATGATTTATATTTGCTACAAACAAGTGTGATCTAGAGGAAACAGGAATTATCTTTAGGATAAAATTTAATTTTAGTCCTTCTGGTCTTAAAGCAGTATTTTTTTTAATTAAAGGGGAAAAAAGACTTCCATAAATGTATGGTTCTTGGGCTTAAAATAATTCCCATACGTATACTGAGAATATTGTGCATGTGGGCATGGGCTGTTCTAGGTGGTTTTCCATATCCATCAGATTTTCTTGGTTAAATGTCAAGGTGCAGTAGTTCATCTGCAACTTTTTAATTATTCTCTGTAGTTACCATAGGTTAAGCCCAGGTGTAGATATTTTACATATGTACATTTTGAGATAAATATTACTAATAAAAGGAAGATGTTCCTTTGTAGAACAGTTTATTTAATTGTATGAAATGAACTATTTGAATTGCATAAGTGAATAACTCTTTTATATTAATAAAGGAAAGCATCATTCAGTTAACTTAATAATGCATTTTTCTGTTAGGTAGAAATAAGTCGTATTTGTAACCTTCCCTTTTTTCCTCCTCTCCTCCAGCTTCTCCCCAAGAAAGAGAACCTGAGCCCCAACCCCCCCGTAATCACACGTTTAAAAATAGTTTGTGTGAAATGAGTTTGGTTTTCTTTTAACATTTTTGGTGACTGAATTTCATTTTTATAGCAACCCTGTCAATACAGGTATGGCAGGTCTTAAATGAGTAATACATGTTTTTGCCAATTTCATTGTTAATTGACTAAGTGTATGTTTCAGTTACTAGTTTTTTATAATATGTTCTGTTTGTTTTGTCAAGGAAATAAGAGTTAGTTTTAGAATGACTAAGATAAATGTTGTACTCAGCTATCTACTTAATGGAGTATATGCCACTATCATTTCTGATACGTAACCCCAAACTATCATATTCTTAGTTATACATAATAGTAATGCATCTGATTGGAACAAAAATGAAATAACAAAAGCAATCAGTACTGTAGAAATGAGATCTTTTCAAAATGTGATGTGTCTATATGATGGTCTAGTCTCATCTCCTAGTTACTGTGTGTTCCTACAGAACTTGCTCTTTGTTTGCATTTATACTGATGCAAAGATTTTTCTTTTCCTCCCTTTTTTGCTATGGGAAACAGTAGGATACTTGTCACTAGGAGCTTGCTGTCATTGAATTATTGCACTTGAAATCCTTTTCTGAGGAAAAGCTGATGGTGAGATTACTGAGATTGGAAAGTTATGATGCTTAAAGCACGTTCAGAATATTGCTTGTTGCAGTGGAAGAGAGAAAGCTTAAAAGATGCATAAATTCTGGGAAAAGTTACCCTAAACTAGCTGTAAATATTCACATACACCTCAGCCAGCAGAGTGATTGTCTATGTGAGCTGTAATGTCCTGCAACAAGCCAAATAATGCAAGACATCTCTGAAGTAATTTCATTATTGTGAATCTTTAAATGTCTTTCATAGTTATATTAATACATTTATACTTCGTTTCTGTTTTCCTCATACTTTGAATTTTGTTCAGCAGCAAGTCAGTGTTTTCTTCATTGCTCAGGATCTTGTGAGTTTTTATTTAAATTTTAGTATTTTGGGTGCTTCTTATTGAGAGGGATGAATTGTTAGTGTACCTTGTGGGAAAAAAAAATACATCCTATTCTCTAGGGCTCGACCATACATAATTTCATTTCTGCCACCAGTCCATGTATGATGCAGCAGGTATCTATTAAAGTTTGTTTTCAGTTACAGTAAAATAGAAGTATAAATATATCTAACAAAAATGCAAAACGATTCTATCAAGTAGTGAATTCATTTCAGCATTCAGAATGTTCTATTGAGAACAGATCTTAAGAGAGAAACTGTCATCAGACATTACCTTTATAGTACACAGAAGAGACATGTCAAGTCAAGATGTTTTGTTCTACTTGGAAACATTTAGGAAGAATATTTTTCTTGGTTTTATTGATGCATGAAAACCTTCCGGCTATGTCTACACTGGAGAGCTTACAGTGGCACAGCTATACCAATGCATCTGCGCCACTGTAAGATCTCTCGTGTAGCCACCCTATGCCTACAGAGAGCTCTCCCGTCGACATAATTAATCCACCCCCAACAAGCAGCAGTAGCTATGTTGGCAGGAGAAGCACTGTGCACAGTACCACTTATGCCAGCGTAATTTATGTCGCTCAGGAGGATGGTTTTTTCACATCCCTGAGCGACAGCATTTTGTAGGCAAAACTTATAGTGTAGACATGGCCTTTCACCTTTTTAAAAGGGTACAAAGAGCTTATGTGAAGTTAGTGACCTTTCAGTTTTCATGAATGTAAAAAACTTGATAGCATTAGCTAGAGACAGCCATGTTTAGATGAGAGCTGAGCAGATCTCACCTATTGGAACTTTTTATACATGCCAGTACTGACCAACAGTACCCTTGCTGTTGCAGTCTTTGGTCCACATATGCCAATACATCTCAATTTTGACAGGGACAGTCAGGGACATCTCTAGGAAGCCTTTGCTAGTATATCTTTATATTGACTTCCAACATCCGTTTTTCTAGTTGACTCATACACAGTTCCTCTATATTCTTTATTATTATTTGTATTATCATGGCACCTAGGATCCCTAGTCTTGGATGAGAACACTATTGTGCTAAGGGTTGTACAAACAAAACAAAAAGCCAGTCCCTGCCCCAAGCCACTTACAGTCCAAGATGGATGCAGACGGACTGATGGGAGAGTACAATGAAACAGAGAGACCGTACTTGTCACCATGGTAGGCAGTGACTTCAGTGCAACTGTTGTCTAACCATTGTCAAGGTTTTTTGTAGGCATCGTGGAAAAAGATGGTTTTAGGGAAGGATTTGAAGGAGGATAATGAGGTAGCTTTGCAGATGTTTATGGGAAGCTCCTCCCAGTCCTGGTGCATGAAGGTGCATGTTTGAACATTTAACATGTGGGTAATGGAAGCTACTATTATGGGCCAATCAGAGGACACAGTTGACATTTCAGTATTGAAAGAGATGATGATAGGTAGGGTGGGGTAGGGTGTGAGTGATGGGCCTTGAAAGTGAAGACGAATAACTTCTGTTTGATGTGGTAGAGAAATAGGGGCAAGTGAAATGAGCAAAGAGAGGAGTGATGCAGTCAAAGTGATGGGCTAGGAAAATGATCTTTGCAACAACATTTTGAGGATATGAATGGGCAAGATTGCACTTGGCAAGGCCCGAGAAAAGGATATTTAAGTAATTTAGATGCAGTATGAGAGCCTGGATGAGAGGTTTTCGCTGTGTGGATGGACTTGAAAGGCCTTTTCTTAGAGACATTAGGCAGAAAGAATTGTCAAGATTGAGACATAGCCTGTATATGATGACCTAGAGAGAGGTCTGAGTTTAATAAGATGTGCAGATTACAGGCCTGAGTGACATACAAGATGGTGGTGGTGTCTACAGTGATGGAGAAAGAAGGTAGTAGAGCGGGTTGGTAGTGCGGGGTGAGAATTAAGTGCTCTGTTTAAGCCACGTTAAGCTTGAGCTGATGTCTAGATAGCTACTAATCAGAGAGACAAGCTGAGATTTTAGTGTGGACAGAAAGAGACAGGTCTGACCTACAGTGGCCCCCACTGCCTTTCTTTTTTCCTGTTTCGCCAAATTGTATGTAGGTTTTGTGATCTGGACAAATGCCCATTGGAAATTTGACTGAGACTATTAAAGATTCCCATGGCCCAATCCAAATTTGAACCTGGATCTACCTTTTTGAAAGCACAGATCACCACCGTATTCCCATACTGGCAAACCACCACCAAATTGGACTAAGAAGCATATTGTATATAATAATGTGAAGTGCTATTTCTGTCACTATTATCTTTACATTATTATGTACTATATACTCCTTATTCCAGTTTGGTGGGGGCACTTTAAAAGATTAACCTTATTAAAAAGAGAGAGAGAAAAAAACAAATATAGCATTTCCTACAGAAAAACAAAGCAAAGCACATGTACCACCCATGATGGTGGTAGTAGTATACAGCATTGTTTTCAGTGCTAGATGGATTTAAATGAGCACAGTTTTCAAAATCTTGGATGATGTGTTAGTCTGCTGACTTCCAGCTGCACAACAATATCTTGAAAATGTATTTATTAGGATTTTTCCTTAGTTTGTCTGTACACAACAGCCAAATCTCAAAACCTTTGTGCAGCTGGACGGTCTTATTAATTACATTCCTTCTACCTCCCTTCCACAGCTTCATCTAAACTGGTAAAATTTAGATCCATATTTCTCCATTTAGTGATACCAATGTGGAAGTTATAATGCAGGCAGGTCAGAGGTGTTTGTACTACCTTGTCATCTAATCTTACTCTGAATACTGTAGAAGTGCCTGGGTAGGGATGAATGACATGGTGGTAAAAACACCTGTGTTCAGTCTACACTATATCTCCTGCCATTGCTATTATTGGTGGAGTTGCATGGAGGTGAATTACACAATTGATTTTTTTCAGATTGTAGAGCCTAATTTTAAAATCCTGAATTTTAACCCTTGTCTGTAAAATTACATGTTAGTCCCTAATCCTGCAAGCTGTTTTGCAGAGAAAGATCTCTTCACTCTGTAGAAGTAAGCACCTAGTAAGGTGCTAACATATGCAGGAGTCTGTCCATACAGTTTATAGGATTTGGACCGTAGATTATAAACTCTTTGGGACAGGAGCCCTGTCACCTACTTGTCTATCAAGTATCATTCACATTTATGATTCTATATAAATAATCTCCCATAGATGTTGGAAGACTAACTCACATTAAAATTAATGAGTGAAATTTGGGTAAATACCCTGTGTATCAGAGGCAAGATAAATTCCCTCTCTGTTCAGATAGCATATAGTCCACTTGAGAATGGACCTTTAAAGTTATATTAGATTTCTGGCCGTAAGTATTTGACAGTGTCACTTCAAGCTTTTGTGAATGAACCTAAATATGAAAATAATATATTCTAAATTTCTTTCTAACTCCTGTAGCTTGGCTGAAGAGGAAATAAAAGCAGAGCAGGAGGTGGTGGAGGGGATGGATATCTCCACTCGATCCAAAGGTGAGTGAGGAAAAGTGTACTTTATCTGTATTCCAGAGCACAGGAGGAAATTGGAATTCTTTGTTTAAAATCAGCAGTGCAATTGGTGATCTGTAATGCAACTAACTAGACTGAAAACATGAATTCTTAAATGCATATTGGCTTAATTAATGGAAAATTAATTCTCTAATTAATTCTCCTTTCTCTAATTCTTTGGGTTTTTTTAATATTGTATTTGAATTAGGCTATGGATTATCCCTTGGTTTTATCTGAATACACTCTGAATACATTGTATCTGAGAACAGCAATTTCTTTTTGACTTATAATCTTCCAGTAATCAAAATTTGATCCATACTCTCAAGATGTGTCAGCTTCTTGTGGTCTTCCCTACTCACCATGCCTGGTTTTCCTTGGAAGCCATCTTAAATTTGGAATGGCAAAAAGGGATTAAAAAAGAAAAGGTGTCACCATGTCCCAAAAATGCTTAATCATAACTTCACTAAAAATAACAGGGAACATGAAATTTTCCCTGTCCACAAAAATTGGTCTCATGAGTACGAATAATTTCAAGAACCCCTGCAATATGCATTGATTATCCTGACAGGAAGCCAGGGCAAGCTGCAGAATTCTAGAGAACTGAAAATCTCCATCCCTGTAGTGTCTGACTGTCCTATGGATTTTGAACTGGATTTTGAAACCCTGGCTCAGGCCATCCATATTCTTTTATTTTTTTTTATATATATATATATATATATATATATATATATATATATATATATATATATATATATATATATAAAATTGGGAGTTTGGATGGGCCAACGTGATTCTACAGCTGAGATAGCTGTAGTGTTAGGCCCTGTCTGCACTAGTGAACTTTCCTAATTTTTGTTTCTTTTCATTGCTGCTAACAGTTCAGCTTTTGGAGAGCTGTAGGGTCAGGATTTTTAAGGAGTTCAGGACCTAAATAGTGTACCTTAAAAAAAAAATAAAAAAAAATCTGGATCTGGTGAATATGGGGTGTGCCCACATTTTAAACACTGTCATCTAACGCTGCTCAGATCAGGTCTGCAGTACTTAAAACAGTGGCCACAGTCAATGACCTGTCTCCACTAGGGTTCCTAATGTTGTTAACACCAGTGGGGCTGCACTGAACAGGCCTTTGTGAACAGTTATCACCTGTAGGGAAAGATAAACCTGGTGCAAGACAAACTGTTAGGAGTGTCCACAGAGAGATTTACATCTGCTTAACTAAAGTAGTTTATGAACCAGTTGAAGTTAAACTGTACCTTCTGTGTGTAGTCAAGCCCTTTGTGGCTGTGTCTTCTGGTGTGGTTTTTTTACAATAAGAGGACTAATATGCATTATTTATCTTGCTGTAAAAACACACCTTTTTGCAAGTGAAGACATAGCCTGTGAAGAAACCATGAGACTGCTTGTAAGTTAACCTTTTGCATTACATGACTTTTTAATGATTTAACTGCAGAAATTTAATGTTGAATTAGCCTTGTCTTGCTGCAGTTAAAAAAACAAACAAATTAAAAACAAAGAAAAAGAAAAATAGCCAACAGAAATATCCGCTGCTTAATAATATTGACATTTAAATTCTTTGTCCCTGATGGTCACACCTCATTAAGATGAGTGGGGTGAGAGTATGGCAAGTTCCCACTTTCCAGGCTGCTATTATTTGGTTGAAGATTGTTTCTTTGTCATTTCACGTGACAGCTGTATTTTCACAATAGAAAAGATGACTAAATTAATAAAACCCTTAGCATTTGTAGAAAGCAGCAAAAATTGTGATGAGATTCTAGAACTGCTGGGTGTTCTTGTTTGTTTTTGGCTTGTTTTCTCTACTTATTATTTTCTACTGTTCTGATGTTAATCTTACAGAGAATTTGGCTTTATGTTTTAGTGCCTGTCTAATTTGGGAGATTGACCAGCTGTTATTCCATTATAGCTATGCCGGTCAATTTCCTTTGGTGTCACAGTTAGGCCATGACTACCCTAGTACTTTTGTGGGTATAACTTATGTTGCTTAGGGGTGTGAAAAAAAACAACCCTCTGAGCGGCATAAGTTACACCCACAGAAGCACCAGTGTGAACAGTGCTATGTTGGCAGGAGACGCTCTCCGTACGACATAGCTACCACCACTCTTTGGAGATAGTTTAATTATGTCGATGGTAGAGCTCTCTCCTATCAGCATGGAGCGTCTGCATGAGCAGTCTTACAGCCAGCTGCATCAGTACAGTGGTTTAATTACAGCGGTGGCTGTAGGTTAGTGTAACTTGCATTGACAAAACTCTGTAGTGTAGACAGGATCTACTCTATCAACAGTTTTTCTGGTATAAGGTGCATCCATACTAGGAGAGGTTTGCTGGTATAGTATACAAGTATACTTGTATTTGAAACAGGGATGTGTGCAATTGGGGGCAGTCGTTGGGGGCACAGAACTTCTCTGGCCCTAGGGTCGTGGAGGCAGGGAAGATCGAGCGACGAGCTCCTGCCGGGGCTGGGGCTGGGTGGAGGGAAGGAAGATCGAGCTCCTGCCGGGGCCCAGTGGAGAGAGGGGCAGGGAACTTCTGTGCCCCCACCAAAAGGTGTCCAATTTAAATTCCTGCACATGCCCCTGATTGGCAAGGCACTGGTAGTTTAGAACTGCCTAAGAATGGTTTATTTTGATTTAGCATAATCTAAGGCCTTGTCTAAACTGCCACTTTATAGCGCTGCAACTTTCTCGCTCATGGGTGTGAAAAAATACCCCTTTGGGTGCTGCAAGTTTCAGCGCTGTAAAGTGGCAATGTAGACAGTGCGCCAGCCTGGGAGCTACTCCCCTCATGGGGGTGGGTTTTTTACAGCACTGGGAGAGCTCTCTTCCAGCACTGGTGCTGTGACTACACAGCCACGTTAAAGCGCTGCTACGGCAGGTAATGAAGACACACCCTAAATCAGTTCACGCTAAACTGAAATAAAACTGGTTTAAACCAAAATAAGTGTGTCCTCACAGCCTTTTACACTGGTTTAAGGGTTTGTCTACATGAGGAGTTAATCTGGAATAGCTATTCCTGGTTAAGACCAGTAAAACTATTCCGGAATAAGAATGCCCACATGGGGAATTAATCAGGGATAGTTTGTTCTGCTTTAAATTCACTGCCTACCTAAATTTGAATTTACTTTCCTGTGTAGACAAATCCTGTGACCCTATGTGACATCACACCTTTAAATCCCAGACTAGACAAGTTACCTAGCTCTATCTCAGTAAAATCTTCTTTGGCCATGCGTACGCTTACAAGCTTACAGTGTCATAGCTGTGCGACTTTAAGAGCGCTCATATAGCTATGTTATGCCAACGGGAGACAGTTATGTCAGTCAGTGGGGGGGTTTCACACCTCTGAGCAACAAAAGTTTTGCTGACGTAAGTGCTAGTGTAGACATAATCTAAAAGACAAACCAATTGTACTTTTGAATGTGCTAACCTGGTCAAGTTTTGGCTCTAAAGTATTACTGTTTTGTCCTGACTAGTGTGGGGAGGTGAGCTGGAGGAGATGGGGAACGGCCAAGTGTGAAGAAGTTAAGAGGTGGGGAATAATGGAGCCAGGGCCCCTCCACATTTGACAGGGGCCCCGCGCCCTTCACCTCCCCTTCTCCCCAAAGGCCCTGGCCACCCACCCCTGGCCAGGTCGGCTGCTGGAGCCAGGTCAGGGGAGCCCAGACAGTTGTGGGTCACCGTGGACCCTCCACCTGCCCGGGGTTGGGGGGTCAAGAGCAGCCCCCGGCCTGTGTCCCCACCCCGCAGGGGCTCCCCATCGCCATCCAGGGCAGGAGGGTTCGCGGCACCCCAAAGCTACTTGCACGCAGCTGTTACATGGACCCAGTTCTGGCTGGGGAACTGCAGCCCAGCCATGGTAAGAGCCACGCGGGGAGCTGTGGGGAGTCGCAGACCCTCCTGCCCTGGGTGGGGCCACAGGCCAGGGACTGCTCTTGGCCCCCCCACCACAGGCAGGTGGAGGATCTGCGGCTCCCGGACTGCTTCAGCTTCCGGCTTGGCGGGGTGGGGCCTAAGGCAGAAGAGGAGGGGCAGGGGGCCTTGGCCGCCCTTGGCTAAAAGAACTTCCTTCCAAAAGAGATGAGAATAACCACAGGCCTCCCCACTTTTAGAACTAAATGTAAGACTTCTTTCTTAGACTTAACCAGCAGAGCGGCGGTACCTTTGGGGTCAATTGAGTGCAGTATTTGTATTGCATGCAAAGATACAACAATATGGTAATTGGCCCCAAATATTAATTAGTGCAGAAAATGTGTTGTTGTTGTTATATTTAAACAAAAATACCTTTGAACAGTATTGCTACTTTTATGTAGAAGACTAAAGTAACTGATGTTTGCGGTGGAAGGTCTAGTTAGGAGGGTATAATTACTTATCTATTATTGCTAAATATAAATATCAGAAAACTTTATCAGGAAACCAAACCAAACCAAACCAAATCTTTCGGTGAGAACTTAATGGATATTTGTAGTACATGAATTTAAAAATGTAATGTCAACTTTGTCTAGAACACACTCTCTCTTCATAACAAAGAGTTTTGATGTGAAATGGAAACTACTGATAACAAATCAGTAGTTCTTGGCAGTATTAGCTAATTTAAAGAGTGTTGTCTAACTGGACAAGATTTCCTTGTGTTTTGAAGGGTCTGTAGTGACTTTTTCAGGCTACTTAGCAAAGGACAGAAGCAATCTAAGATCCAGCTTCCAGATATTATAGTGATGGGCACTGAAACGATGTAGACAGACAAGCTAATTGAGATGAGAAAACACTCCACAAATTACTCCTGGGGGAATTCTGCACTACTGCGCATGGGCAGAATTTATGTCCCCCGCAGATTTCTTTGCTTCCCCACAGAAAATGATTTTCTGACAGGGAAGCAAGAGGAAGCCACAAGAGTGGTCATGTGACCCTCCTCAGCAGTATGTTTCAGGTGCCCAGGGCAGCCGGCAGAGAGGTAAATCACTGTGGGACAGAGGGTGGGATTGGGGAAGACCCGGCTAGTGGCTCCTACCCTGCGCCAGACTCAGATGCTAGTCCCGGCTGGGCTGGGGAGGACGGGACTTCCTCTTCCCCTGCACGGCATCTGGGGCTGGATCAGACCCACCCCCAGCTTTCCCCCCCAGCTGCTCTGCAAACTCCCCCCACCCACTTCTTGCGCCCATCACTCCTCAGCTGCAGGGGGAGGGATCCCTGTGCAGGGAGCTGCTCCCCCCTCTGCCCAGCTCCCATGCATCCAGACCCCCCTCATACTCAGACCCTCCCACGAAGCCTCACACCCCCTTGCACTCAGAATCCCACATCCCCTAATGAGCCCCACTCCTCCTGCACCACCCCAGCAAGCCACCTGGATCCCCACCCCACTGAGCCCCAACCAGCTGCATCTGGGTCTTCACCCCACTAAGCCCCACTCCCCCAGCATCTGGACCCCCCCACTGAGCCCCCCCCACAACCAGACCTCCCCTGCTGAGCCTTATACCCCCCGGACCCCACCCCCACTGAGCCCCAACCAGTTTCACCTTGACCCCCCTGCAGAGTTCCATTACTGTTGCACCCAGAACCCCCCAACAACCACTGTGCATCCAGATCCCCCCCTGCACCCAGATCCTCCACTGAGTTGCCGGCACGCAGATTGCCCCACACAGAAGCCTCTCAACCCACAGTTGGATCCCCCCGCACTAAGCCTCTCCACATTTGAATCCTGCCTTGCTGAGCCTGCCTGCCAACACCTGGTGTACCTAGTACGGAGGGGTGGAGCCCTGGGGTGTTTCTGGGGCAGGCCTGGACCTTGTGCTGAGTCACAGTTGGGTGCAGCCTCACTGCTGAGTCCATGTCCCACGGTGGGAGCTGCATAGTGATCTCCCATCTCTGTGCAGCCAGCGGCCTGTGCTCCCCAGTGCCATGCTGGAGCCTCCACATTTATTTGACCACATTTGCAGAATTTTAAAATATTGTGTGCAGAATTTTTAATTTTTTGGCACAGAGTGCCCTCAGGAATAACAAATATTTAGGTGTCTTTGAGCAGTTCATTATAACATTTGGTCCTGTTTATTCAGTGACCTCAGCCTCTGCTAGTAGTCTTAAGTAGTAAAGGAGTTAAACTCTGTCAGTAATTTAGTGTAGGGGAAATGTAATGTCATCAAGATAAATGTTTTTAAATGAGCAGTAAGGTCGTGGATGCTGAGAGATCTTGACCCTTATTCTTCCACTGCAAAATACAAGGCACTTTGATTAAAGTTGTTGTAATCTGTCAGGGAAATTACCTTTTGAACCCAGCCACATGAGGATTTGAATCCACAAGCTCTAGCATCATCTAGATCCCTACACTGCTGAGCCATCTGTTCCATATAGGAAGGACTGTGCTAGTTAAGCATGAGGCTTCATTACAATAGCTGAATGGCTCCTCAAGGATCAGAACCATTGCCCAGCATCAGGCCAGACCTGTGACACCCCTGGCCTAAATTGAAGAGACCCTTATAACTAACTAGTATCCTTTCTTTGTCTTTTTGACAAAAGCATGTGACTACACGAGATTTTGCATTATGGATTATATGGCACTTTATGCAAAAAGAAAAGGAGTACTTGTGGCACCTTAGAAACTAACAAATTTATTTGACCATAAGCTTTTGTGAGCTGCAGCTCACAAAAGCTTATGCTCAAATAAATTTGTTAGTCTCTAAGGTGCCACAAGTACTCCTTTTCTTTTTGCGAATACAGACTAACACGGCTGCTACTCTGAAACATGGCACTTTATGTATTCACAAACATGCAAGTGTTTGTGAGAAATCCAAGGAACTAGACTCTCACGACATGCTTTGTATTTTACAAAGGCAAAATGAAATTTTCTGATCCCTACCAATTCAACATTTAGAGGAGGATTAAATGCGCATACAACCTGAACTACCTCTTTACCTGTAAGAGGGTTCTCTCAGTGTTAGGATAAAGCGTGGGGGAGCTTGAGTTAATGCTGCTTATAGTGTGTGTGTTTTGTGAACAGAGGACTTCCATGTCCAGGATTCTTAAGATAGCATCTTTCACTGATGAGAGCACACCCAAAATTAGATGGAATTCAGAGAAGAATGGAAATGATCAAAGAATTGATTTATTTAGTCAGATAACTAATTTATAGATTATTTTTCTGAAGTAACAGTAACTACTACTCGCCCATAGTTTCTCTGTATGTATGTGAAAATCCATATAGGCTAGTATTAGGGAAGAAATTTCTATTGAGAGAGCTCATCTGGTTTCCCAGGTGGTTTTTGGGAGGGATGAGAGAAAGTGACAAAACGTTTTCATAACATTACAACCACTATCTGCAGTATAATTATAAGTTTCTAGAAAAAATGTCTAAAACTTGGCAAACTAGTCGTTTTCCTTCCCACTTCCTGTTCTAACTATCTTTCCCTCTCAGTTTCTCTACTTTCGTTCTCTTGTTGGTGATTTAATTTCACTGGTTCTCTGACAACTAGAGATTCTTCCAGGTGACCAAACCTGAATTTCCTGGTTTAAAAAGCAGTTGGGGGAGAGAACTGATCCTTCGACAACCTTTCTCACTCTCTCACACACAAACAATTACATAAACCAAATTTTGACCTATTTGCTGGTCACCTTTAAGTCTGGGAGAACTGTCCACTCTTAAATTCATTCAGTACATAAAATGGAGGCATACCGCTAACTGAGATTCTCCTTGTGATCCCCATCACTGTAATATCTGAGCACCTCACAATCTTTAATGTATTTATTCTCACAATACCCTTGAGTAGGGCAGTGCTATTGTTCCCATTTCACCAGTGGGGAACTGAGACACAGGGAGACTGGGCCAATATTTTTAAAAAAAGAAAAGGAGTACTTGTGGCACCTTAGAGACTAACCAATTTATTTGAGCATAAGCTTTTGTGAGCTACAGCTCACTTCATCGGATGCATACTTCATGACAGTATGCATCATGACATCGGATGTCACTTCATGACAGTATGCATCCGATGAAGTGAGCTGTAGCTCACAAAAGCTTATGCTCAAATAAATTGGTTAGTCTCTAAGGTGCCACAAGTACTCCTTTTCTTTTTGCGAATACAGACTAACATCTTTAAAAATATTGACAGGTTTCAGATGTAGTTTTGTTCAGCATTGCAGTGCCTAACTGATATAGGAGCCTAAATATAATTTTTAAAGGGATTTAGGCACTTGGGAGGCAAAATCCCGTTGAGGTTCAAGCATAGCCATCCCTAAATACCCTCAAAATCAGGCCCTAAGTAACTTGCCCAAGCAAGTCTCCCAGGTCTCCCAAGTATTGGGCTAGCCACTAGTCCCTTCACCATTTTACTATCCTTTCTCTAAGACCTGTATGATGTCCGTGAGGTAACTGAATTATCCTCTTGATCATTATAAAATTGTATATATTAGGTACATAAATGTAAAAAAAGGGCAGCTTTCTTCATGTAGAACAGTAAGACATTCCCATTTTATTCTAAATATTCTAGCCTGTTCAGCTTGTTCTTGGCTGCAGATTTATGTTGAAGGCTTTTGTCTTAGGGGGATGTTGTCATATTTGGGAGATAGCAGTAAACTTCTGAAAGTATTTTGAATGTGAAAGTGAAGTGACTAGTGAAACAGGATTTCCAGAATAGAAGATACATTTTGTGACTGTTGCTTAGCAGTACACTGTGTATGTAGTGATCATGCAGTGATACCAAGTACTTAATTACAAAGAGATGATTAAATTCTCACCTCTGTGTTAAAACGTATGAGATGAGACCTAAAACATATGAGAATGCAGTAGCAAGAGTATCTACAGCCTGGGGCTGCTGTCCCCCATGGAGAGGCCTTGTCACTAAGGGTATGTCTTCACTACCAACATTAAAGCGCTTTAATGTGGCTGTGCAGTAGCAGCACCAGCACTGGGAGATAACAAAAGGGAAATATACATCAAAAAGCTGTGATGTATATTCTGCTCGGATATTGCAGGTGGTATAATTGGGAGGTCCCCTATTTTTGATATCCAAATCTGTTACATGTTTCTTCAAGTCTGTTCTGCCAAATCAGACTTTGATGATATTGGCACTGGAGTCACAACAGCATCTTTCTCTTCTACAGTTCTTATCTTATAATAGAATTGTGAGACTGAAAGGGACCTCGAGAGGTCTCCTTGTTTAGTCCTCTGCACCCAAGGCAGGACTAAGTATTTTCAAGACCAGTGGTTCCCAAACTTGTTCCACCACTTGTGCAGGGAAAGCCCCTGGCGGGCCAGGCCGGTTTGTTTACCTGCCGCGTCCGCAGGTTCGGCCGATCGCTGCTCCCATTGGCCGCGGTTCGCTGCACCAGGCCAATGGGAGCTGCTGGAAGCGGCGGCCAGTACATCCCTCGGTCTGCGCCGCTTCCAGCAGCTCCCATTGGCCTGGAGCAGCGAACCGCGGCCAATGGGAGCAGCGATCGGCCGAACCTGCGGATGCAGCAGGTAAACAAACTGGCCCGGCCCGCCAGGGGCTTTCCCTGCACAAGCGGCGGAACAAGTTTGGGAACCACTGTTCTAGACCATCCCTGACAGGTGTTTGTCTAACCTGCTCTTAAAAATCCCCAATGACAGAGATTCCACGGCCTCCATAGGCAATTTATTCCGGTGCTTAACTAGCCTGACAGGAAGTTTTTCCTAATGTCCAAGCTAAACCGCCCTTGCTGCAGTTTAAGCCCATTGCTTCTTGTCCTATCCTCAGAGGTTAAAGAGAACGATTTTTCTCTCTCGTCCTTGTAACAACATTTTATATACTTGAAAACTGTGATCATGTCCCTCCTCAGTCTTCTCTTCTCCAGACTAAACAAACTCAGTTTTTTTCAATCTTCCCTCATAGGTTGTGTTTTTTAGACCTTTAATTATTTTTGTTGCTTTTCTCTGGACTTTCCCGTTTGTCCACATCTTTCCTGAAATGTGGTGACAACACAGTACTCCAGTTGAGGAGCACAGAGTAGATCGGAAGAATTACTTCTCATGTCTTGCTAACAATACTCCTGCTAATACATCCCAGAATGATGTTTGGGGTTTTTTGCAACAGTGTTACACATATTTAGCTTGTGATCCACTATGGCCCCAGATCCCTTTCCACAGTACTTCTTCCTAGGGAGTCATTTCCCCTTTTGTATGAGTGCAACTGATTGTTCTTTCCTAAGTGGAATACTTTGCATTTGTCCTTATTGAATTTCATTCTATTTACTTCAGACCATTTCTCCAGTTTGTCCAGATCATTTTGAATTTTAATCTGATCCACCAAAGCACTTGCAACCCCTCTCAGCTTGGTATTGTCCACAGACTTTATACGTGTACTGTCTATGCCATTATCTAAATCATTAATGAAGATATTGAACAGAACTGGACCCAGAACTGATCCCTGTAGGATCCCACTTGATATGCCTTTCCAGCTTGACTGTGAACCACTGATAACTACTCTCTGGGAATGGTTTTCCAACCAGTTATGCACCCATTTTATAGTAGCTCTATCTAGGTTGCATTTCCCTAGTTTGTTTATGAGAAGGTCTTGTAAGACGGTATCAAAAGCCTTACTAAAGTCAAGATATACCACATCTACTGCCCCCCCCCCCCCCCCCCCCAAAAAAAAAGGCTTGTTACCTTGTCAATGAAAGCTATTAGGTTGGTTGCTGACTGTTACTTAGCACCTTTTTATCTTCTAGGTGTCTGCAAACTGATTGATTATTTGCTTATTATCTTTCTGGGTACTGAAGTTAAGCTGACTGGTCTGTAATTCCCCAGGTTGTCTTTATTTCCCTTCTTAAAAATTAGCACTATATTTGTCCACATATTTATTCAGGAGATACCATCATAGGGCCTAATCACATCAGCCACACTGTCAGAGGCTCGTTCACCTGCACATCTACCAATGTGATATATACCATCATGTGCCAACAGTGCCCCTCTGCCATGTACATTGGACAAACTGGACAGTCTCTACGTAAAAGCTACTCACCAGCAACCACATACACACCACACAACAAAAACACTAACCCAAAAGGGGTTTTTTTTTGTTTGTTTTTCCCCCCCTCTCCTGCTGGTAATAGCTCACCTTACCTGATCACTCTCGTTACAGTGTATATGGTAACTCCCATTGTTTCATGTTCTCTGTGTATATAAAATCGCCCCACTGTATTTTCTACTGCATGCATCCGATGAAGTGAGCTGTAGCTCACAAAAGCTTATGCTCAGATAAATATGTTAGTTTCTAAGGTGCCACAAGTACTCCTTTCCTTTTCTTTTTGCGGATACAGACTAACACGGCTGCTACTCTGAAACTAATGGCTCAGATATCTCCTCAGTCAACTCCTTGAGTATTCTAAGATGTATTTCATCAGGCCCTGGTGACTTGGAGACATCTAATTTGTCTAATTTCTAACTTCTTCTTTCCCTATTTTAGCCTCTGATCCTACCTCATTTTCAGTGGCATTCATTGTTAGATGTCCAGTTGCTACTAAACTTTTTGGTGAAAACTGGAACAAAAAAGTCTTTTAACACTTCTCTCGTTTTCACATTTTCTGTTGCCCTTTATGTCTCTATCTAGTTTAATCTTGTTTGTGCCTTGGCCTTTCTAATTTTGTCCCTACATGCTTGGATTGTTTATTTATATTCATCCTTTGAAATTTGACCTAGTTTTGACTTTTTGTAGAATTCTTTTTTGAGCTTCAGATCATTGAAGATCTCCTGGCCAAGCCATGGTGGTGTCTTGCCATACTTCCTATTTTTCCTGCACAGTGGGAGAGTTTGCGCTTGTGCCCTTAATAATGTGTTTTTGAAAAACTGCCAACTCTCTTGAGCTGTTTTTCCCCTTAGACTTGTTTCCTATGGGATTTTACCTACCAACTCCCTGAGTTTGCTAAAGTCTGCCTTCTTGGAATCCATTATCTTTATTGTGCTTTACTATTTATTTATTCTTCTCTTCCTCTGATTTCCTTTTTTAAATAGGTACTCCCAAACTTTTGTAGAGGGCGGAGAAGAGAAAGTAGGAGGAGGGAAATTTCATACTCTTCATTTTTTACTTTCTATTCTTTGTAATATCCTACTTAGAAGTGTGAAAATAACTTCATATTGGGCAAACATGAATTTCTACTCCTGACTTCCTTTTAGGGGTAAACCATTTTTGTTTTATAAACAGTGGATATTGTCACTTTTGTTCTTACATTTCATGTTATCAGTGGCGGGTTTAAAATGGAGGGAAGACACAGATCCCTAGAATTTAGAGGACTGGGATTCCCCATTCAAGTATAGAAAGTTTAGGATAGTTGGTTAGATTATAGGTCATAATACTCTTCCTTTTTATTCCCAGCATTTTAATTTAATTTATAAAAATGCATTCTTCCTTCTAGCCCCATTTTTAAAAAGGATAGTTGTTTAATAAAAGTCTGGAGTTCCATCAACTCCAGACTTTGGAACTCTTTTTTTCTGTTGCTCTTTTTCTAGGGATAGTTTAGAAAATCATGAAATATAATCAAATCAACTTGTCCTTGCTTTTCCTAATCTGTTTGCTTCTCATCTCACTGACATGAACTGAGGCCATGTCTGCATATACACTTACACCAATGTAATTAGAATGGTTTAGTTAAACCAATGAAACCTCTGTGGACACTTTTATTTCAGTTTAAGAGTAGCTTATTTCAGGTTAGTTTAAACATGTTTCTAAAAAAATAAAGCCTGGTCTACCTTTACACGTTTTACAGGCAGAGCTAAGTCTCTTACGGGTGTAATATTTTTTTTCAAAAAAGCTGTGCCTTTAAAAGCAAAGACACAGTTATACCTGTATAAAACCTTATAGCTTATTTTGCTTCCCTGAACCGGAATAAGTTATACTGATATAAGCACTTTTTTATACCAGTATAACTGCCTATACTAGGGAGATTTTACTGTTTTTACTATGCCGACATAGTTGAAATGGCAAACTTTTCAGTGTAGACAAGGCCTAAGCTAAATCCAAAGAAGCCAGGTTTAAAGGAAAATAAGAACGTCCATCCAGCCACATCCAGCTCCTTCAGCCACATGATTACATGTGGAACTAATGGTTTTAACATTTAGGTATAACCAGTTTGATTTCAGTCATTCCCCGGTGGATGATTGAGGAGAAATTTGTAGGCGCCCATGTCAGCACAGGCAGCATTAGAGAGTAGTTAATAATAACCCAATGAAAAACAAGAAGTGGGTTTAATAGGAGAATTTAGAAGGGTGCACGGCAGTGTCTATTCTCAGTCACATCTGAAAAAAACTATGTTAAAAGAACATTAAGATTGTGAAGTCAAGCACTCAGAAGTTAAGAAATCCCAGAATTAGGTTTGACTGTGCAACCATAATTTGACACCCTCTCCCCGCTCCATATGTGTGATGACACAGTCTTTAATTACGTGTTCACTTACTGTTTTCTCCACAAGACCCTTTCCTCATTCAGTGCACAGGATGGATGGTGTTAACTGAATGGGAAGCCATTCAGTGTTTCTTTTCATACTTATCATTTGTGTAGCCATATGGCTCATTTACTGCTTACTATTTAAACCCTACATTGAATGCAGATGTACTAATTTCTTCATGGGTTTTTCTGATCATGGGCACTCATCATAAACCCTAATAAATTTATCATTACACCATCCCTCTTTTACAGATGGGCAAACTAAAGCACAGAGAAATTTAAGGCCAAACTTGTCAAAAGTTTTCACTGATATTTGGTGTCCAACTTGAAAAACCTAGCTTCTGAGTACTCAGCATTATTATAGTACTTTGTATGTTCAGAGCATAGCTGGCATTGATTTTACTTGCAATTCTGAGTGCTCAGCACAACTGCAGATCAGACCCCAGGTATCTCAAGTTAGGCATCCAGCAAATGAAAAGCACACAAATTGATGGCCACACATGAAAAGTTTGGTTCAAGTGATTTGCCCAGCATGACAAGAAATTTGTGGGAGAGTCAGGGATAGAATCCTGGTCTCCAGCATATTAAATTGCCTCAAACTTGAGACCATCCTTTCTCTATCTGCAGTACCTTGACTCATGCACTATAAATCTTTCAGTTTCATCAACAAATAAGGAAGGGGTTCTACAGACTACAGCTTCCTTCCCAAAACACCCCTGAGTCATTCGCTGAGCATGGTCCATCTATCTTGTGCACTGAATGAATGAAGCATAGGTCCTGTGGAAAAAATAGTATGTGATTATGTAATTAAAGACTATATCATAATGCATATGCACAGGCATTCTTAATTCTGGCATTTGGAAATGTTTGTGTGTTTGACTTTGCAACCATACTTTTCACATTTTTTGTTAAAATGCCATCTTCTAAATTTTCAAATCAGCCAACTGAAAAAGCAGAATTTTTAGAATGTGGAACCATACTGATTCCCATGTGTATCATCAGCTGGTTTGGGGCCTTTAGATCCACAGCACAGATCTCTGCTACTTCAACTAATGGACTGACTGGTAGCAGTAATCAGCTGTTAGTGTCTATCTGGGCCAGTAGGGAATGAAACGTATTTGGCCAATGGGTTTTACATCAGAGGACTGTAGAGACTCCAGAATCCTGGATTCCATTCCCGGTTCTGGAGCGGAATGTGCTCTAGAGGTTTCAGAACCTTCTGCCCCTGTCTCTTGGCCTTCCCCAAGCCTGACCCCTTCTATATCTTGTTTCCCTCAGTCTGTCCCAACCTTACCCCTCTACCCATCTTCCCCTGACTCCTGTATTTTTCTCCCCATCTTTTCCCTCCCTCCCCAAACTCAGTATCCTCACAGTTTTGTTCTTGGAATTGGTTTTGTTGAAACTATTCAAAAACATTCAGGGTGAAGTTGACATGGCATGTAAAATTTCAGAATAAATTATTAAAGTTTGGCAAAATTGTAAGGAACTGAAAACAAGCACTTTTTGTGGTAGGTCTCAGGCAGCCTTAACTATAGATGTCACCATCAGCTCTGCTTATAAACAGTTTCTACATAGACCTCAGTTTTGTTTCAGTGGCAATCAGTTGCTCTAAATTATATTGATATATATGTGGTGGGAGCGTGTTTACTACTTGGAGGCGCCCAGTCTGTTCCTGACTCTGACTTGCTCAGTTGCTTCAGGCAAGTCCCTCTGTGCCTCCATTTTTTCATTGTCAAATGAAAATTATAATGCAGCATTTACGTACCTTATGTGATGGTTGTGAGATATCATTAATGTTTCCACAGGGCAGAGGTGCCGCCTTTCCAAAGTACCGGGGGGTTCTCAGTGAAACCCGGTTCTGCCCCAGGGCCCACCCCCACCCTTCCACCAAGGCCCCATCCTCTACCCTACCCACCCCCACCTAGCCTCTTCCTGCCCAGTTCTGCCCGCTCCCCCAAGCACCCCATGTTCTCACTCCTTCCCCCCCACCCAGTCTCCTGCACACTGCAAAACAGCTGTTTGCAGTGGGCGGGAGGGGGAGAGGGAGGGAGGGGGAGGCAGTGATCTGTGGGGCCTGCCAGGAGGCACCGGAAGGGGTGGGGGGCATCTGATGGGGGGGCTTCTGTTGGTGCTCAGCACCCACCATTTTTTCCCTGTGGGTGCTCTAGCCCCGGAGCACCCACGGAGTCGGCACCTATGCTTCAAGACACTTCTCAGTATTCACTAAAGAATATTCTCAGGTGTTGTCTACACAAGAAAGTTGCACTGGTTTAAATTAAATTGATTTTTAAAACAGTTTAGTTAAACCAGTGCAAACCCTTGTGTGGTCATTCTTATTTTGCTGATTAAGAGTTAGCTTAACCCTATTCTTAGGCAGTTTAAACCAGTTTTATTTAATTTTTTGTTTAAATAGACTAGGAATCTATTTAAACTAAACCAAAATAAACCACTCTTAAATCAAAAGTGATCACACAGCCTTTTGCACTAGTTTAAAAGAATATCTTTAATTAAACCAGTGCAACTTTCTGATGTAGGTAGGGCCTCAGATGAATAGTCCTTTGAAAGTGCCTTTTCTTGGTTGTACCTTCCTCCATCTGATTTTCTTGTTTTTGCATGCGGTGGTTTTATTTTAAATGGTTACTTTATTTCATCATGTTGTTGATTGATAATCACTGGCCAGAGATCTGCCACAGCACTTGTGGGCCTCCTGGGAGATGCCATACAGCACTGTACCTGTCCTGGGTAATAACTGCCCTGTCTAGAAAATTCCAGATAATCACTTTCTGCTGTACTGCCTCTAACATTAGAAGACATATTTAAAATATTTTACTGGAAGTTCCAACAATTAACTCCCACTATCCTCTTCGTTCTCAGTTGATCAGCCTATCATAATTACTGTTGTTTGATTGACCCCGGCTGAGAAGAGTTCATTGCTAATTGGGATAGATTCTGTTGGTGTTTTCATAAATATGTTTGGGCTAGCACAAGCACCTTCTTAGCCAACAGTTTCTCTTTTCCATAGTTGTTTATATTCTTCTCCAAGTCTGTGATTTGTGTGCATTCTCCAAATACATCCCAGTATCATAGACATACTTTCTGCCGGTAGTACAATTCTTGCTGGAGCATTTCCTGAACTTACACAATGAGCAAACTTAATTGCTTCAGCCTCTCAGTATTTATTTTCTCAAGCTGTTGGTTTCCTGAGACCAGCAGCTGTGTTAAGATTCTGCACGTATTTGTGACTGGGCTTGTGGCCAAGAATGTTCAGTTACATGAGCAACTGTCTGTAACTGTCTGGGGCACATGACTTTTGTAGCTGGTTGGACACCATTCTACTTTTTCTAGCTAGTCTGATTGCTCATGGCTGTATAAAACACACAATCTCTGTCAATGACATTTAGAAAATTAAATATGCAAACATACTTTAGTCTTTTGACAATGATCTGCACAGTTGTGGCAGACCAAGATTTAATTCCCAGCGTCACACTTAGGCCTTAATGTCTCGATGAGACTTTTTTACACTGCTGTAAGTTCATCAGTGCAAATCCCCTAGTGTATACATGCTGCACCAGAGTAGTGCAACTACACTAGTTCAGTGAAACCCAGCATATTATCACTATTATTTTATTGCCATAGTGCATAGGAGCCCCATTCATGCTCCAGGACCCCATTGTGCTAGGCACTCTACTAGCACAGAACAAAAAGACTGTCCTGGACAAGGTGTTAAGCGCTGATAGTGCTGTGGAGCTAGTCCATTCTGCCTCAGGTTGTGAGAGAAAGAGAGTGCCTTGTGTCTGAACAGGTTACATCTTTAGAAATGTAAAGGTAGATATTGATGAACTAGGAAGGAGATCTTACCTTTCCCTTGGAGGTGGGCGGCTGCCACACATACCCTTGTTTACGCTAGCCGTACTGGCAAATCTTCATAATGGAGATTAGGCTTATACTGGCAAAAATATTTTTTAAGAATGGCAAAACTTTTTTAGACTAGACTAGGCCCTACGGGGGTGGATGTTAAGGGAGTGTGTGTGTGTGTCTGTGTGCATATGTGATGCAGGAAGAGGATGGATGGACTTGCTGATGAACAGTAAATGTTACTCTAGAGTTCATTTTGTCCTGCCATTTCAGTATGAACTCTGTGATGTGATGTGCAATATAATATGAATCTATGTAATTCTGTTGCATCCCTCTGTATCTAAGCAGGTCTCACAATACAGTTTAGTTAAGAGTGCTACATCTTTTGGGATGTTTTGTAAATCAGCAAAATTGCTTCATGTTAGAAATGGTTAGTGTTAGGCCATGTCTATCTACACTACAGCCACAGCTGTGGTGCATAATGTAGACCCTTCCTAAGTTTTTCTGTTGATATAGTTAATCTACCTCTCTGAGAGGTGGTACCTAGGTCAATGGAAGAATTCTTCATTCGACCTTCTCGCATCTACACCAGGGGTTAGGTCAACCTAACCGCAGTAATCAAGACACAACGTTTTTCACAGCCCTGATTTTTAATTGTAGACCTGTCTCAGTTTGGCAGGCATTTGTGTGAAGGAGTGAAGTGACTGAAGAGACCCATTGGAAAAGTCTCCCAAACTTTTTTTTAACCTGTTTTGTTTCAGACTTTTACTGCTCTGTTTGTTCATTTAAAAAGTTTAAGGAAAATTTAAGCCAGTGTTAAATTAAGCCTGTTAAGTAATTTGACAAACCAAAGATGAATGCTAGACTTATTCAGTAAGAGCTGATTGTCTACTACAGCTGATCACTTAATTGTGCCTTCTAAAATATGGCAGTAAATTCTTTGTAACACAGCCAAACTTTCCATGTTCGTTAGAAATCAATTCAATTTGGTAACAAGGAAAAAAAATAAAAAATACTCATATATTGTGTTTCCACCAGTATCTTTTGACTCACTGTCAGTCCTTTCTCACAAGAGACAGTTTAAATAGAGGTTAACCTTTTCTTGACCATAAATAATTCCTCTTAAAGATCTTAATCAAACACAAAAATCGAGGCCAAGAATAAAAACGGTAATAAATTCAAAATTTATAATAGGTCCTTTGAGGATCTCAAACCTATTACCTAATTTTTCAGTGGGGAACAGATAATGCTTAAAATCCTGGTTAGAGGCTTCATTTGTTGGTGGCTGGTTAGTTTGTTTTTTAATGTGAGAGAAGGCTGACTTGATGGGTGTTCATTGAAGCAAGCTGGTCAGGTTGTTTTTGGGGGCTGAATCTTTCTTCCCGGTCCCTTCACATTTTTGCTTGGTTTTCACAGATACAGTTATAAGCAGTTTGAAGGAGAATGTTAGTAGGAGGAACTTTGTTTGAGAGACAGTGTAGTCTAGTGGTTAGAGCAGTCAGGGTTCTATATTTGGTTCTGCCACAAACTTGCATGATGTTGGACAAGTTACTTCATCGCTCAGTTGTGGCTTATTTAGTAGATACTTCAACAGGGATCTTGTGATGTTAAAAATTCATGTTTGAAAAAGTTTTGAGATTTTGAAATGACATGTGCCATAAATGTACAAATATTACTATTTTGGTAAGATATATATGATATCTTTGGGACCAAAGAGACAAGTGAAATTTTCCTAGATCAAAAATGTCAAAGGTTTATTGAAATAAAGGGAAGAAAATCTGAACTATTCATTTACCACGTATTAATTTGTGACTCCTATATTCCCCTTCTTCAGCTTTATAGCCTGTGGTTCCCACTGTGTTACTTGACCTATTGCTATCAAGAATTACAAATATCGTTGTATCTTTGCTTCTTAAACTTAAGGTATAACTCTAGTAAAGAACTGTTCACTGCTACGCTTCATCATTGTATCCCGTATGCTTCAGAATTACTCATGAAAACAAGAAAAGTTTGTTTTAAATTTAATCCTGAGTGTAAGCTGAGAGCTTTCTAACAGCATGTATGAGCATTGCATAGCTATGTCCCAGCTACCAGTTTTATCAACTACTTGTAGAAGAGAGATTGAGAAATAGTGCTCTATTCAGTGAAACAGTAAAGAAATGCAAACTGCAGAGCTATGTAGGTCTCAATTGGATGCATTTTCAGCAGACATTTCAGGAAGTATATTATGGACTCTTTAAATGTGTTAATGTATTCGTTATAGATCCTGGCTCTGCCGAACGCACAGCACAAAAGAGGAAGTTTCCCAGCCCTCCACACTCTTCCAATGGCCATTCCCCGCAAGATGCATCTACGAGCCCTATTAAAAAGAAAAAGAAACCTGGCCTACTGAACAGTAACAATAAAGAGCAGGTAACGGAACTCATTGTCTTAATGCGATAACAGTGTATGAAATAATTAAAGGCTGTGATGAGAATGAACCTGGAGCTTTCTCCTCTTTACTCAGTTTCATATTGTACTGCAGATCTCCATTAGCTGATTGTGGTGAATGGACAAGATAGCTAAATAGGCCTTTGTCTTCCCTAATATCTGTGGAAACAAGGGGCACGCTGTGAAGCCAAAACCCAGGAAATTTAAACCCAATCAAATGAAATGCTATTTTTCTTAGTATATTGCCAACACATGGACTTCTGAGCAAAAGAAGTTATTGAGGAATATATTATAAATTATATTAATTAATTTAGCTGGATCTTTTAAAAGGACAAAATATATTCATAACAATATTTGTCATCATTAATATGGAAATAGTATCAGGAAAATCAAAACCCAGGTCTGAGAAGGATTTCCTCTCCCCCCTTACCTCTGTTACAAGCATTAACAAGTATCCAGGTGCTTTTCCCCTGAATTCCCCAGGAATTTTTCCCCGAATCACTGGATAGTGGCCATTGCCTAAATCAAACCAGATGAATCAAAGGGTCACCCTCATTGTGGGTATTTTTATTTTCTGTGTCCAGGTGAAATTACAGGTGCATCATATGATACTGTTCAGAGTTTACCTGATCTGCTGGAACAAATTCAGAAGCTGGTTTGTGCGCACTCTGAAAACTGGGCTTCTGTGCACTATCTCCTTATTAAAGTTTCATTAAGGCTGTAAATTAATGGCAGTTAATTCAAGTGATTAATGGAAAACAAATTAACTAGATTAAAAAAATTAGTCACGATTAATCACAGTTTTAACCACACTGTTAAAAAATAATAGAATACCAATTTAAATTTATTTTAAATATTTTTGGATGTTTTTCTACATTTTCAAATATATTGATTTCATTTACAACACAGAATACAAAGTGTACAGTGCTCACTTTATATTCCTATTTTTTATTACAAATATTTGGACTGTAAAAAAGGTAAAAGAAATCCACTCAATCTACAAGTCCACTCAGTCCTACTTCTTGTTCAGCTAATCACTAAGACAAACAAGTTTGTTTACATTTGTCGGAGATAATGTTGCTTGCTTCTTATTTACAATGTCACCTGAAAGTGAGAACAGGCATTCTCATGGCACTATTGTAGCCAGCGTGGCAAGATATTTACATGCCAGATATGCTAAACATTTGTATGCCCCTTCATGCTTCTACCACCATTCCAGGGGACATGCTTCCATGCAGATGATGCTGGTTAAAAAAAAATGTGTTAATTAAATTTGTTACTGAACAACTTGGGGGAGAATTGTTTGTCTCTTGCTCCGTGATTTTATGTGGATTCTGACATATATTTCGTATTAGGGCAATCTTGGATGATGACCCAGCATATGTTGTTTAAGAACACTTTCACTGTAGATTTGACAAATGCAAAGAAGGTACCAATATGAGATTTCTAAAGATAGCTATGGCACTCAACCCAAGGTTTTAGAATCTCAAGTGCCTTCCAAAATCTGAGAGGTACAAGGTGTGGAACATGCTGTCAGAAGTCTTAAAAGAGCAACTCCGATGTGGAAACTACAGAACATGACCCACCAAAAAAGAGTATCAACCTTCTGTTGGTAGCATCTGACTCATGATGATGAAAATGAACTTGCAATGATCCACACTGATTTGGATCGTTATCGAGCAGAACCCGTCATCAGTACTGTACACTTTGTATTCTGTGTTATAATGGAAATCAACATATTTGAAAATATAGAAGACACACAAAAATATTTAAATAAATAGTATTCTGTTATTGTTTAACAGTACGATTTAAAATTGCAATTAGTCAGGACTTTTTTTTAAACTTGTGATTGATCATGTTGAAATTTTTTAATCATTTCACAGCCCTAAGTTCCATTTTAAATATTAGATGCTTTATTTTTTAATTTTTACTTTCTCGTGCCAAATAATCACTTCACATTTATCTGCAAGCAACTAATGAGAAATTTTTTTTCTAAAGCAGTGGAGTCCAAAAGCCACCCTGAAATTAGTGGGCATTCTTGATTTCTTTCTTGTTTTTGATAAGACAAAACTGGGGATGTGTAGTGAGTCTGTTGGTCTTATTGCTGAGCCACTCTGAAAGTGAACTGTTTACCATGTAAATTGACCACCTGTCCTATTAACCCTTAAAGGTAATCTGAAGACTGGTGTAGAAATTTGTTTTATACCGTTTTTGCTGCTTTATAATGTACAAAGAAAGCTGAGAGTATGTTGAATTTTAAGTGGTCCTTTTCTGCTTGATGCCAATGTTAGAATTGTTAGAATAAAACATATGGAATATTCTGTTTTTCTAAAAGATACATGCTAGAAATTATTTTGGCAAAGTTTTATGGCCTGTGTTATGCAAGAGGTCAGACTAGATGATCCTAGTGGTCCCTTCTGGCCATGAAATCTGTGAATCTGTAACCAAAGAGTTATGGAGTCAGAGAACATGTATAAAACAGGTTGAAAAATTAGAGCTCTTAACTAGACAGTTATCACATAAGCCTTCTTGGCTGCAGCTCATTTTTCTACCTAGCAATAACTCTTTTTCACACAACTGGGTAAAGCATCATATTGATTTTTCCAAATCAGTTTGTAAATATGACTGTAGTTTTCTTTAGTTTTTCTATTTTATTAGTCAGCTCATGTTAACTTAATATAAGTACAGACTGTAGGCAATAAGCCCCTTTTAAAACCAAGAGACTAGCTACTCGAGGCTGACTTGACTAGCTGGGAGAGCGTGGAAAGCTACTGCTTCAATTCATCGAGAAAACAAGTTTTTCGAGAGGAGGGTTACTACTATGTTCAATGCTGAATTTTAATATATCAGAACATTTTGCTATGGTCAGAAACCAAGTGTGCGGATGTCTTTTTTTTAGGCAAATGAGTCTGTCACTTTCAGTCCTTCGGGCTCTTTTTTTGAGCCCCATGAATGTATCTCACTGGTCAGCTCAGCTGTTCAGCCTGGCTCAAAGGAAGGGAGGTGATGAATGTTTAAAAGGTGCAAGCACCATCATGCTAACACTCAGTTGCCCATGACTTCTAGAAAACTGAAACTTCTATTTAGAAACAAGAAAAGGAGTACTTGTGGCACCTTAGAGACTAACAAATTTATTTGAGCACAAGCTTTCGTGAGCTACAGCTCACTTCATCGGATGCATTCAGTGCATGCATCCGATGAAGTGAGCTGTAGCTCACGAAAGCTTGTGCTCAAATAAATTTGTTAGTCTCTAAGGTCCCACAAGTACTCCTTTTCTTTTTGCGAATACAGACTAACACGGCTGCTACTCTGAAACCTATTTAGAAACAGTTATGATCATTTTCTTATGTCTTTCTCGGGTGTGGATTTCTAAGGAAGTTTTTATGAAAACAGTATCTTTGCTCAGGAAATTTATCTGCTGCTTATTCCCCAAGTGAAGTCATAAGGTATTTTAAATTACATTGGGAATTTGCACTTATTTCAGCTGTTGGTGATCTGTACTCAGAGTAGCTGGATGGGTGAAAACCCCAAGTGTACTCTAGGAAAACTAATTTGCACCCATGCGCCCTTGCTCAAGTACTGAGTATGTTTTAGCAGTGCAAATTACAGCTTTCCCTTTGCATTTGGGGTTTTCACTCTCACAGCTACATTTGTAGTTTGTTACAGTTTCAACAACTGACAGCCAATTCCTAGTGTATATAATGCCTTCTACAGTATCTCTAATCCCACATGATTTCAGAAGTCTTTACTAGTATATGTATTACATATGCATAACCTCTAATGTTATATTACTGTATATAAAAGCATGTGAGCAGGGGGAGCCACTTAACCCATCTCTATGGTGGAAACACACAGTACCTGTTTAGCAGTGCTGCATATCACTTAAGGATAGAAAGAGATGAGTACTACCAGATTTAATTGAAATGTCAGGTGAACATAATATCAGCCATACTGGAAATTGACTAGGATAGTATTGTTAAAACCTCTACCCTTGCCAAAAGTGCTGTGGGATATTTAGAGGCTAAAAGTGATCTGTCTGCGTGGGGTCAGTTTGGCCCTGTCAGGCATGCTTTTTGAAATGCTATTGATGATGATTTTGCCGTGACCTATGCCAGCACTGAACTACTTTCATTTATAGTTAAGGGGATTTTTGTGCAAACAGTTATCGCAACAATTACAATTCCTACTGTAGGGAAAGTTGTGGAGACTGCAAATCTTAGCTTGCATTGCTCCTTATTGGGAGACCTGTCACCTCTAAAGGGCACATCTCTGTATTGAATATGAGGGTATCTACAAGTCTTGTTACTGGATTATGTCTCCTACATGCTGTATCCTTGTTTCCCTCTATCTCCCCAATTTGTTTTCAGTCATAAATTCAGTGTGAGCCATTAGTTTGCATATCAGTAGAGAGTAAACCTATTTACAAATATCCATTCTGCATTTAATGAGATAATGTACCTGCACAAATGCTAAATGAGCTCTGTAAACTGCTGTTTGTTTTTTATTATGAATATTGTTGTTTATTTATTACTTATTTGAAAATACAGATTTGTTTTGAAACCAAACCTGTCTTTCTTGCCTACATTTCAGTCAGAACTAAGACATGGTCCGTTTTACTATATGAAGCAGCCACTCACCACAGACCCTGTTGATGTTGTACCACAGGATGGACGGAATGATTTCTATTGCTGGGTTTGTCATCGGGAAGGCCAGGTCCTCTGCTGTGAACTCTGTCCTCGGGTTTATCATGCTAAGTGTCTGAAACTGACAGCGGAACCAGAGGGTGATTGGTTTTGCCCAGAGTGTGAGGTTAGTTGGATATAAGGACCTGTGTATGTGTCTCGTGTTCTTGAGATTCGAGGGAAATTGTCACACAATCAGAATTAGTTCTCCTTTTACTCTGTTTGGACTTCTGTTATTGTGAGTGCACCTTGGAAAAGGTAGTAGAAGGGGTAGTACGAAGACCCTTCTGTTGTCTTGGGTATCTAGATAACTTTTGTTTTCTAACCCTGAATCTTCAGCTTCCTTTGTTTTCCCGTCTGGAGAGAAGCTACATTTCAAAGAATTATCACTTTGTCAAGTACCCCTAATTCTGCAGAGTTTGGCTAATTTAACTTGTGCTCCCTCCGTTAGTGAGCAGATCAGCTCTACAGCAATGCATAAAAAATTGCTCTGTTGGGCCTACAAAACAGTGGGTATTAATATTATTTTTTCTTGAGAGGAATAAGTAAACATTTACTCATACTTTTTCAGTGATTCTTGGGTACAGAACTGTACATTGTCTCATTATTTCAATATTAGTAAATCCCACATACCATTTTGAGCATTTATTGGGTTAGAACCTAGATAATTTTCTTAAGTATTCATATCATAATTCCATAGTCAAATTTGGGAATTGAAGTACTCCATATTCACTTTAATAATAATAATTAATTAATAATGTAGTAGAAAATGGATATAATTTTCTTGTCTTTTTTAAATTTTTCTGATATATTCAGCTTATACATTGTGTAAAAGAAATTTCTGAGAAATAAGTTATATTTGTTGTGTTACACTGTCAGCACTGTTGTAGTTTCATGGGATGGCTCTTACCACCCACTTGAATAATGAAGGGACATTTTAATGTAAAATAGTCATGAAAAGCAGTCATCAAGAAGTGTTTTCTGATTAAATATTTGTAATCTTAATTTGTAGAAAATTACTGTAGCAGAATGCATAGAAACGCAGAGTAAAGCTATGACAATGCTCACCATTGAACAGCTATCATACTTGCTCAAGTTTGCACTACAGAAAATGAAACAGCCAGGGGTAAGGAGAATATTTTTTACATTAGACTTGCATGTATAATTTAATTCTGCATAGTTTGTTTCCTTTTATTGATCTTGATTATGGCATAGCTTATTGTATATTTGATCTTGAGCTAGTTAGTCGCCCACATATATCTGTAGTTGTTGATGGTAAACAGCAATGTAATTTATTATGGTGCTGGGTAATCTGTTGGTATGCATGTAAAATGAAAGATTTCCTGGTATCAGTGTAGACAGCATCAGTATTAGCACAACTTTGGCTGATAATGTTGTTCTTCTGCTTAAGTATTTTATTTATAGTCTTTGATATTCATCATAGAGTCTGAATGATCAAAAACCTCACACTATGTGTAAGGTGTAGGCCCCATTTTATAGATGGAGAAACTGAGGCTCAGAGTGCTTAGGTGACTGTTCCCAGATCACCCAGGAAGCCTGTGATAGAACTGGGTACAGAACCTAAATCTCATGAGTCCCAGTCAAGTTCAGCAGTCCTAAAGTTTTACAGTTGCTGTATGAGATCCAGGGATTAATTGAGGAATAAATTGAAGGAAGAATTAAGCTAGCAGTTTAACAATATTTAGAGTAGATATAGTGAAACTACAAAATAGAATTCAACACTTCCCACTCAACAAAGGTGAATGGGAAATTAGGGCCTAAGCCATCAATTTCTACACAGTCAAAGCTTGCTGCTGCTTTTTTTTAGCAGCAAAATCGTGTGCTTGAATGTTTCTCCAGGGCTAAAGGGAAGGAATCCTTTCTAGCTATTCACTAGCGGCATTGCTGCTCGGTGGCTACAACTGTAGGCATGGCCTAACCACAAAGTTGCATTGATTTAATTAAAAGGGTGGTGGTACGTTAGTTTATATCTGCTTTGTATTGGTTTAGTTTGCAACTTTTCTGTACATGTGCAAGATAAATTTAGGGTCTAGAGTAGTCTCTGCAGAGGGCATGTTTCTACACAATCTTGCACTTGTTTAGTTAAACCAGTGCGGATCCCCGTGTGGACAGACGTATATCAGTTTAAAACTGTTTTATCAGTTTAGCTTGCTCCCGTAAATTTACAGAGGAACCTGAGATTGGGGAGTGGTGTGGAGCAGACTTGTCATGTCATGCTTAATCTTTGCCTGATCCTGGGTCTGGCCAGGGGATGATTCAGAAACTGACAGAACTCAGAGCAGCTTTAAAATTGTGCTTGGCTGCCTTTGGCTCCAAGGAGCTACTCTAACAGCCAGAGGTTATCAAATTGCAAGTGTGGTCCAGCCATGACCCCGTTTTCCTAGCAATTTCTTCTGTTCTAAGCCAACAGTACACCACCTGCTGACGGAATCCTCAGAAGGCTGGTTAAGGTGGCTCTGACATGCAGGAGTCTGTCTCGGCGTCTTAGTTTTATCCCTCAATTGCCATAGGTCTGGAACTTTTAGGAGGCTTCAATTGTCACCTTCATCCCACTCTCCCTCTGCAAGCCTATGCCGATTTCAAGGACTAGTGATAAAGAAGTAAATTTGACTAGGATCTTCTAGATGATTTGTCAAGGATTGTTTCAAATCCTTTGTTAATAAACTGCTTTCCATTCCCATTCCTACACAGACGATATTATAGAACCGGAAACTCAGAAAATGACTGTGGGTCCACAGTATTACAGTAAGAAGTAAGGTTATGAAAACAAGAGTTTGAGTCATTGGCTCTTACCAGTTCTGATCTCTTTTATATAAATACTTTAGCAAAACAATAACAGCAGTTTCTAGGAAGACCATCATCTTGAGTATTGTTGAGTTTTGTCCTTTGAAAATCTTCTAACTCTGGTGTTGTAAATCTTGTGCTATTATAATGAGCTATTAGAAATTATAACTGCTGCTTTTAGGAAGCAAAATTACATTGTTCGTTTACAAAAGAGTATGCCAAGAATTATTATCTATGCATTGTGAAAATGCAGCTAGAAAGATTTTGCTTAATGAATATATTTGGGGTATTTCCTCCTTCAGGCTTGTGACTAACACCTGTCAATCAAGATATCATAGTATTTTTAAATTGAAGCTGATTATCTCTGGAGTATTATAGTCCATATATTCTAGAAAAATATGGTACTATGTGCCTTTTATTTGTTAGGATTTTTATTATTTATATCCTGAAATATAAAATAGATGGTACAACAAAATGCTCACTCGCTCTCTCCGTGTGTGTGTGTGTGCGCGCGCGCTCAATAGGATCCTCCTAATCAGGATGACCCAGTCTAGAGAGTTTTGCCCTTATTAAGCAGAATTCAGTGTTAAAATAAAATGCTATTTTGTATTGGTTCCCTGTTTCTGTAATTCAGTCACAGGAAACCAGTTGGTTCATGAAATAATTAAGGTAACGCAAATCTGTTTGAATTTCTCCCTCTTCCCTGCAAACTAGGATAAAATTTGGCAGCTGGAGAAATACAGAGCCACCAAGTTTCTGAGGGATTTTGTGGTACTGGGAGGTTGAAGTGGGCTAGCTGTAAACAGCATCTAATAAGGGAGAATTAAAACAGTTCTGCTTTGTTAAGCCACCTTTGATAAAGGTATTTTGAGGAGAAATGAGGCACTGTCAGGGTATGAGTGTCAGAAAGACCAGAAATCTTTCAGGTATCTCAATTGAGCAGAATTACTGTCCTAGTTGTGCAACAATCCTTATATTGGGTTAAATTTGTTTCTCCCCCCTTAAGTGGTTTGTACTGTACATAACATCAGTCTATCCCGAAAAAGCCTGATGGAAAAATACAATATCTGATACTTCCTAATTGTTTTTAGAAAAGCGTAAGTTGGAGGCCTTATGCTCTTATAGCTGTTTCTAAAAAAATGATTTAAATCCAGGCCTGTGGCTACCAGAGGCTGAACATACCATGAAATGAACCCCCTTTGGTCCATTCTGTTCTGTTGTAGCCTTTTTCTTCTTCATTAATTGTATTATCGGTAGTTCCAAAGAAGTACTTTTGCTCAGACCTCCGAGTTGGAAGTAGGTTTAGGGCAGGAATTGCAAATGTTGGGCTGCTGAAGCTGTTTGGTATTGGTAATATGTGGTTTGCTTGTTTTTTTCTTTTTAACAGACAGAGCCATTTCAAAAGCCAGTTTCACTGGATCAACACCCAGATTATGCAGAATATATCTTTCATCCAATGGACCTTTGTACATTAGAAAAGGTTGGTCTGCAGCTAGGGGAAGAAGCTTTATTTTAAAGTTCAGTTACTTTAGTTGGGATTGTTTTGGTTTTTTATACTGTTTGTAAATATTTTGGTACTGATTTGTGTTAATGATACCTGTTTCTAAAATCATTGTAATACCATTTTACTATTTAATTAATCTTCCTGCCCTTACTAGGTCCTTGTCTCACTTTTGTGGGTAAATCTGCAGATAGTTACTGCATAGTCTTTACTGTATCTGAGCTCAGCTTGTTCCCAGGGGAGAAGGAAGGCTGCCAAAGAATCAGTCATGACCCCCTGATTCTCAGTCAGTTGGCCCCATCATAAGTTAAAGTATCAGAAGGTCAGCTTTAATTTATGCCACAGAGGTGAGATTCCTCAAGGTTTTTACACCAGTATAGAATTGAACATGGCAGAGGCCGCTCCACCATGCCCTTTCTTTGCCATGACACACTCCCTCCCTTCCTGCTGGGAGTGAGGTAGTGATTTTCTGGCTCAGAGGGTGGTAGATCTACCTCCAGTGATTTTCTGTAGGCAGACGTTTCCCCCTATACATGGTGAATTCTTCAGCACACATCTTTGTCTGCTTTAATTTCACTTTGTACCATGGGTGGACCAGGGAATCCAAACCACTGTATTGTATTAGGTATGCTATAATATGGCCCCTATCTTTTAAAACTCTCTTGACCCATTAACCCAGTAATTGCAGGTAATGTAAAGTGAAAAGTAGAGGAAACTGGAGACTGAATTTATTGCATACAGATGTATACCATATACACATCATACCAGGGAATTACCTATTTTTTAAAATTTGAAATAATTATTGAATGCCTCTTATACATTTTTTTAATTATGTGAAGTACATTTTGATAGTGAATGTCCTTTTGGAGTAGTAAAAAAGTTCCTGGGGCATGTTCTGATTCTGAAAACAGTTCTTGCATATTTAACAACCACATGATTAATTGTGTTCACTAACATTTATTAATTGGGTGGTTGATAGGAAAAATAGTTTAAATAAAGGGGGGACGTGCTTTACATTGGTAAATGATCTCTGCTTCCTCATATATTTCTGATTTTCTTCTTTGCAGAATGTTAAAAAGAAAATGTATGGTTGCACTGAAGCATTTTTGGCTGATGCCAAATGGATTTTGCACAATTGCATTATTTACAATGGGGGTAAGTGTGTGCTTGCTTCCAGGAAATTAAAATTGTGAAAAGAACTGTAATAGTAGAGCAGTTTCTAGATTCATAGTTGGTGAATGCTGAAAATATCTACCTGTTAACTACTCTAGTGCCTAAAGAAATAGAGTTATGTTTGGAGAACTATCACAAGAGCAAATACTATCTGTGCTCATTATCTCACCAACAGTCCCAACTTAAAATGTGTGTTCTTCAGTGGCATACAGAATGGGGGGTGCTTTGTAAAAGCTTATTTGAGGAAACTTTATATTTCATGTATCAGTTAAAAGAAGCGCCTCAATAATACAGTTGCACTGCTATTTAACAATCTCCATGCAAATGCTGGAACAGACGAGAGAGAATTCCAGACTGAAACATGACTCTGAATGGTACCCCTCAGAATCATCCCAATGCAAACTGACTGGGAGGGGGTGTTTAGAGAAAACCTTTCACATAGCTGTTACCATGTTATGCATGGATTAAGGAGGAAATATCATCATATTGCTTTCACACGCACTACATTTATACAGACTTTAAAATGCTTTTTTAGATGTTTTTCCTTTCAAATGGATCTCATTTACCTGAATATTTAACTTTTTTTAGAAGGAAAATGTAAATTTTAATCTAATTTTAGGACAACAGTCATTTTAGTTGATCCTCTTTCCTTATCATTCCCTTAGGAAATCACAAATTGACACAAACAGCAAAAGTCATAATCAAAATCTGTGAACATGAGGTACGTGTTCCCCAGTTAACTTAATTTTTCTGGCTATATCAATTAAAATGTAAAGGACATTTTTATAGATTCATGTGTGAATTACAAAATGTTTTATTTAATCATAGTTTCAGTCTTTAAGTATGATGGTCTTAAACTTGCTGAATTAAATTTGCTAGTCTTAACTAGCATTTGCATTTGCAATTGCATTAATGCAGTGGCAGTTCTGAAAGTCTGGGCCTGAGCATTTGGCACTAGAAAGTTAAAACTGAATTTTGTAAACGTAATTTATTTGACCCATAGCAGTTGCAAATTGTCTAGTGATCTGACCCTTTGTATCTAAACTCACCGATTTCTACACCTCTGGGTCATCCCATCAGTGCCCCCAATTCTTATAAAGAAGTTCTGAAAACTTGGTGATTCTGAATAATACAGATTAAAAGCATGGTGTCTGATCTTCTTGTAATTCTCCATTTGTTTATTTAAAAAAACCTTTTACATGAGGAATAAAATATTTTATATCTGATTATGAATGAAGTGTCTTCTCTCCTTCTCAAACTAAGATTTTATTTTTGTCACTGGGACACATGGCAGTGATAAAATATAATCTGAAGAGTGATCTATGATATGACAATTTATTTGATCAACTCTCGGGTCCACCTATGATGCGTAGAGAAGTATTACATTTTACTTTAACAATGGTAAATTTTTCTTAGTTTTAGTTTAAAAAGAAGTATATGGAGCTTAATCATGCTGATTCATCTGTCCTGAATAATACCTCATCAGAATCCTTCAGTGTATCTTTCACATGTAAAATGTTCTGTATGATGTTCCCGGTGACCAAATATGGGGAAGAGCAAATGCTTCTCAAAACCATGTTGTAATGACTTGGCAAAAAGTATAATTATCTACAAAGTGATCTGTGGCTGCACATTTTCCTCCTGACGATAGCAGGATCCTAGAAAGAATAGAATAATAATGTTTTAATCACAGCTTAGATTGTTTTGAACTCTGCAGTAGCTGCTCACCTTCTTGTTGCAGATGAATGAAATCGAAGTGTGTCCAGAATGTTATTTAGCTGCTTGCCAAAAACGAGAGAACTGGTTTTGTGAGCCTTGTGTAAGTCAAAGATTTTTGTAGTTTAACACTTTTCTTAAGCAAAAAAGTTACCATTAAGTGTGTATGAATATATTGTTTCGTGTGCCCCTCGTTCTAAATCAGTGAGTGGTTATGGATCTGGACCAAGGGGAAGAGTTTAAAAAGCTGCTTATTGTGGCTGCAATGGATATGAAAAGTCGAAAGTTGAGTTACTTGTGCTCTTTTGCACATCCATGCTCTTCATAGTGGGTCCAAATGGATTTCTCAATTCTGGGGAACAAACACAGAAGTTAGGGATTTTGCTAAACATATCTTAATCTTATCAGAGATGTTTGACTGTCGTACTGTGCACTGTTACAAAGGATATGTACAGTCTGATGATTACAGGTGGTATTGACATCCAGTACTGGATGATGGAAATGTTTTAAAATTGACTTTTCTCCTGCCTATTCCCCTGGCCGCCAAAGAAAATATCCTTATTCTTGGGTCATCTGTGCTTACACGTGACACTTGGAGGCAGGGTAGGATTTTTAATATGTGAATATGCATTTCTGGTCGTGAAAATGTAGCTTGCATGTCTTCTGATGATGACATTTTAAATATTACACCAGGTATGCATAACCTATAACAGACAAAATTAAGACACAACTTCTCAAGGAGAAGCCTATAGTCCAAGAGCCTGACTCTTCAAGCCTTCTGCATGCAGAATTCTCTTGGCTTGAGGGGAAATGAGAGCTTGCAGGAGCGGCTCATACTTAGACAGAATGCAACAAACATTTAGGACAGGGAAAGGAAAAAAGATATCAGAATATCCAATTTGAATGTGTAGAAGTGCTGGTGCTGTTTCAAAGAATTGCTGCTTACATTATTTTGATGAGTGATTTCTCATAAGTACATATTATATTTGGTTGACATTTTTGATTTTTAAAAATTATAATTACAATTATTATAAAGGCTCATTTCTAATTGTTGGGATATGCATAAACCTAAAAGCTTCATAATAATGTACAGTTTGCAGAATAGTGATTGGTTAATTCATGGAAATAATCATTGGGTAATAAGCTCTTCCAGACAGGGATCTATCTTCCTTCTTATTTGGAAAGTGCTTGTGCATTGTGGGCCTTGTTGCAATCTAAATAATGAATAAAATGAAAAACCGCTCTGTGTGTCAGAAATTGGAAAATAATATATTGCTTACAATATTTTCTCACTGTGTGCTGTGCATCTTCTTCTAGAGCAATCCCCACCCTTTGGTCTGGGCTAAACTCAAAGGCTTTCCATTCTGGCCTGCTAAAGCACTGAGGGATAAAGATGGGCAAGTCGATGCCCGTTTCTTTGGCCAACATGACAGGTGGGAATTCAGTTAAAATATATGTGAATTGGCTGTGCTTTCTAAATTGTTGTGATAATTCTGCACTGTCAGAAGTTGTTTACACTATCCTGTCTTTGAATGTTTGATGGTAATAGCCGGAACAGTACTATTTAATGTATTTATCTGATCTAATCTATCTAAATGTATTTAAATTAAGATTTTGTCACATATTAAAATGAGGAGATATCTTTCATATCCATGTCCCTAGTAAATTGTTAAGATGATGGTTTTGTATGGCTGAAAAATCATGGATGTTAGAGATGGAAAAGGCCTTTTAAGTGGCTGTGTCCATTCTCTGGCCAGCGTAAGAATAAATGCATCATTTTGGATGAAAAACTCACATTGTAAAATGTAGTATCCTCATCTGAAATGCCAGTTTTGCTCCAGAGAGAGTTTGGTTAATTCATTTCGCTTAGCCTGGTCAGAGCTCTACTAGATAGAGGATACAGTGACCACTAACAGTGGGTTTAGCAAGAATTGAAAAACATGAATCTACAGGGCTGTATGAGGCCGTGCATTTATATACTCTTTATGGCTATGGAATAATTAAGTCAGAGCTCCTGGAATTTTACAGTCACCTGTGGGTTTGGTGGGTCTGGAGTTGGATAGCTACATGAAATCATGCAAAATATAATAAATTCTCCAAACCTCTCTACTGCACCTGTCCTGATAGAACTTCAGAGTATACTACACAGTATTCAGAGTAGCAGCTGTGTTAGTCTGTAGTCGCAAAAAGAAAAGGAGTACTTGTGGCACCTTAGAGACTAAGAAATTGGTCCTTTTCTTTTTACTATACAGTATGTATACAGTTTTACATTGTAAAGCATGTGCATGCCACAACTGCTAAGCAGTCCTTTTAAAACAAACTCTCTGATAGGCTTTTCTGCTTTGTCCCTAACCCCAGCTAGTCTAGATTTGAAGATTGTTTTTTAGGGGATCTTTTTACAGACTTAATGAATTATCTAGGTAAGGAGTCGTTTCACTGGCTGTGTTTCTGAGTCAAAAAATACGTTAGTGGTAATCTAAAACACAAATTATTTACCAAAAAACCCTACTAACTATGCAAGATTAATTAAAGTAAGAGGACATTCAAAATTTTTAGAGGATACATTGTGTGCTGGTCTTCGGATGTTTTGGTATTAAAACAAATTAATCTGGGTTAAAAACTAGCAATTTCAAATAAACAATGCAGAATTTAATTTTATATTTCCTTTTTTCTTTTTGTTTTTTACTGTTTTGTATGTAGGGCCTGGGTTCCAATAAATAATTGCTACCTCATGTCTAAAGAAATTCCTTTTTCTGTGAAAAAGACTAAAAGCATCTTCAACAGTGCAATGCAAGAGATGGAGGTTTATGTGGAGAATATTCGTAGAAAGTTTGGAGTATTTAATTACGCACCTTTCCGGACACCGTATACTCCCAACAACCAATACCAAATGTTATTAGACCCTACAAACCCAGCAGCTGGAACTGCAAAGACAGACAAACAAGAGAAAATCAAACTGAACTTCGACATGACAGCATCACCCAAGATTCTAATGAGCAAATCTATGCTGAGCAACACTGGTCGAAGGATTTCCTTGACAGATATGCCACGGTCACCAATGAGTACAAACTCATCAGTTCACACTGGATCCGATGTTGAACAGGATGCAGAGAAAAAAGCAACCTCCAGTCATTGTAGTGCAAGTGAAGAGTCCATGGACTTCATTGACAAGAGTTCAGGTAAAAGCTAGGGAAAGAGGGATGCTGCATTTGGTTTAAAACATTTTTTTTTCTTAAATGTAATTAATAAAAACAAGCTTTTTTGCCTGGCAGTTTACAAGAAAGTTGTAGATGAAGGGAGCAGTTTAATTTTATCCATCAAAAGGCACAGAAAAGAAATAATAGAATTAAATTGCATCAAGAAACATTTATTTTAAATAGCAGGATATTTTTGTAACTATCAGAATGAGAGCTTATGCACTCACCATCACTGGAGATATTCAAGTTGAAACTTGACAGACAATTTTTAGGACAAATTTAAGAATAATAAGGTCTATACTACTGTGTGCCTGATTCACCAATACATTACTCCATTGAAGTCAGTGGAGTTACACCAGTGTAAAGCCCTACAGTGCCAGGAGGCAGACTGGATAAGAGGAATCCTGATCAAGTGCAAGGGTCAGCAACCTTCAGCACACAGCCCATCAGGGTAATCCGCTAGCAGGCCGTGAGATATTTTGTTTACGTTGACCAGCCACAGACACTGTCCCCTGCAGCTCCCAGTGGCTGAGATTCACCATTCCCGGCCACTGGGAGCTGCGGGGGATATGCCTGCGGATTACCCTGATGTGGCATGTGCCGAAGGTTGCCAACCCCTGGTCTAGTGGTTAAAGCTCAGGACTGGGGATTAGCAGGTCTTTATTCTGTTTCCAGCTGTGCCACAGAGTTGAGCAAATCACTTAACCTGGATTTTTTTCTTCCATAAAGTGGGGTAGATCACATGCACCTCACGGAAGTGTTGTGGAAATTGATAATTAATGATTGTAAAGTTCTTTGTGATTCTTGGAAAAAAGCAAAAATCATCTTTGCATCAAAGCAGCTGCTGCTGCAATTGTTGGCTAAGATTTTCAAAAGTGACGAGTAGTTTGGGATGCCCAGTATTTGGGTCATTAACTTCAGACACCTTGAAAATTACTTGCTTTTCAGAGAGGACCTTCTTAAAGAATCATTTAAATACTGGCACTAATACTAGGTGTAATTTCAAGGGAGCTAATAACTTTAGTTTTTAAGGGTAGGGGAAATGACCTATCTAAACGATATTCAAAGAGCAGTGTAAAGGATTTCATATAAAAATTTGGAAACTGGAAAAACTAGATAACACAGCTTTAGGTATAATAGTAAAATGGAGTGAATTCTCAAATGTTGCTCATCTTAAACACAGAACTTAATTCAAGAAACTACCATTCATGTTTCTCAATCAAAAGAGGAGCCAAGCGTATGGGAAATAAATACATGAAATATTTTTTCCTTGTCCTTAGATTTATTTAAATTTCTGAGTTGCTCTTCTGCCTCCCTGTAGAGACTTTTATCTTGGATAGACATTTGAGAATTCCATTTCCTTCAAAATAATGTCTATTGAACCTGTAAAAACCTTTCTTAAACCTGTTTGTATGTTGTCAGAGGGACTCAGCTTTTTCGGTGTCTGTGTGATTGCACTGATGATATACACCTTTCTGAATCTCGTATTGTTTAGTGATGAACTCTAGTAGAACATCTGCTAGTGCATGTCATGAACAAGAAGGAGAAACTTCTGTACTAGCTGCCTTTTGGTTTAGAGAGCAGGGTTGCTGATAGCAGAGTCAGAGCTTATAAAGACTGGGAGTGGATGTGTCATTACACAAAGTAAAACTATTTCCCCATGTTTATTCCCCCCCCACCCCCCCACTGTTCCTCACACGTCCTTGTCAACTGCTGGAAATAGTCCACCTTGATTATCACTACAAAAGGTCCCGTCGTCCTGTCCTGCTCTCCTGCTTGGTAATAGCTCACCTTACCTGATCGCTCTTGGTACAGTGTGTATGGTAACACCCATTGTTTCATGTTCTCTGTGTATATAATTCTCCCCACTGTATTTTCCACTGCATGCATCCGATGAAGTGAGCTGTAGCTCATGAAAGCTCATGCTCAAATAAATTTGTTAGTCTCTAAGGTGCCACAAGTACTCCTTTTCTTTTCACTGGTAGAGTGTTCATCATCTTGTGAATTGCCACTCTCCTTTGAAGTCCCTGAGTGTAAGGAATTGTAGCGCGAGTCCTGTTTATTTCTCTTTTTTGGGGGAGGGTTCACTTTTTGGGAAGTATTTCTCTTCATGGAGAAACATTCGTTTGTATTTTACAATCACTTTTTTTAAATTGAGGAGTATTTGGATCTTCTTGCTAGTAGTGCCACTGTATAAGTGACATTGAGTCCCAGTCTTGCTCTGATTGATTTAGTGAGATTAGGATTGGGCCATTTATTTGCAACTCTGCCAGTTATAGCTACAGTGTCAGAAACAATAATCCAGTTTCCAACCTACTTTAAGTACTTCAAAAGGAAATTTTTAATTATTGAACAAAATCTTTACTATATAAACTCTTCACTGGTATGCTCTGCTCTTCCTGTAAACTCAGCAGAGTCAAAACATTCAGAAGCATAAACAGAAGTCCAGGATTTTTAATTTATTGATGTTGCATAACTCCACCTGATCACTTGATGTCTTCAGACATGATGTGTTAAGCTATTGTGTCAAGGCACCTCCTTTGTCTCACCAGCCCTAGCGCTTCCCCCTCTGGCGATGGTGGGCCTGGGGTAATCAGCCCCACTCAGACAGGGTTTGCCTTCTCCCTTCTGTGCTCCCTTGGTTGTATTTTCAGGGTAGGCCTGAGGGGTGATCCTCCACCAAACAAAACGGAAACAGACTTCTAAACAAAATCTGTGGGGGCGGAGGGGGAGGGGTACCTTAGGTGTCAGTTCTTCCCTTAGCAGGCACTCAGGTTTGGCTGTTTTGCTCTTTGGGAAGGAGCACAGCCTCTCACCCTAGAGCAGCCTATTTCCCTGCTGCCACTAGTCTGGCAGCAGCTTGTCTTTCTCTCCTCCCCTCCCCCCCAGCCCCCCAGGGGTTTTTAAAGGCCTCAGGCAGCCCTTAATTGGATTCAGGTGTCCCTAATTGACTTGAGGTAACCCCTTCTCAGCTGCTAAAAAAAGGGCTAATATATCGACCTTCCAGGACCCTATTGCAGCCGTCTGGCCTGACTTTGTCACACTATATAATAATTTTATTAAGATGATGTTGAAATAAAAAGAAAACGGTACAGAGTTTAAGCATAGAAGTTTCTGGTTATCAGGGAATAAGGTACAGATTATCAAGGGGTGTGAAATTTGGTTTAGGAACGGGTGGCGTAAGGAATACATAATCTATAATCTCCCCGATTGGGGGTAAAAGTTTAACAGGTCAAAGTACAGACATTGAGATATGGGGGTATGTTGTTCATATAATGGCTGTGTTCAGGTGTGGAGTATAATGAGTGGATATGATGATGAGAATGGATTTACCCTCATTTGGTGGGATTTAATGTTCAGTGAGTTTAAATGTACATGCTAAGTGTCCTATAGTTACCAGGCCCTTAAAGGTTAAATATCATAGGGCAACAGAAAACCTCTCTCTCGTGCTACTTTACATTAAGTCATCATCAAGTCTTCAGTTGCCTTTGAGTGGGGGGATCCAGTTACAACACAGTTCCAGTTTGTGGAATAAACAGAATCTTAAGTGTTTAGAACCAACCCAGATTTGGTTGGAATGCTATCAGGGATCGTTCTGCACTATAAAAGGAAATGGTGCTGAACCTGGTTCTTCTTCAAGGAGTGTCCCTATGGGTGTTCTACTTTAGGTGATTGTGCGCCCTGTGACTCTAGTCAGAGAATTTTGACAGCAGTACCTGTGCTGTGCATGCACTCTCCCCGTCTTGCGCCTGTGTCGGCACTTGACTAGCACTGCGCAGCCACCTCCACTCTCAGTTCCCTCTCTACTGCCCTTGATCCGAGTCAGAGCCCCAGCAGAGCGCTCACCTGTTTACCTCAGAATTAGTTTAGATAGATTAGTCACGTAGTTTTAGAGTAGTTAGGTTAGTTGATTCCCTTTTTTTCATTTTCTCCCCACTTAAAAAAAAAATCCTTAAGTGACGTTGTTTTCCCTCAAAATGCCAGCGTCTCCTGGCTTTAAATGCTGCATTTCCTGCCGGGAGGCAATTCCAATTTCTGACTGACACTCATAGTGTGACCGGTGCCTGGGGGAAATTCATGTGCCCCAAAAGTCCAAAAATTCAATAGTCTCACGGCCAGATCAAGAAAAGCCAGAGACCTTAAGCTGAAACTCCTCTTAATGGAGAAGTCCCTCTGTCCCGCTTCAGACCTGGGTTTGCAGACTTCTCCGGCAGCCCTGTCACCACATGCAGCTTCTGACAGACACCCCTCCTCCACCCCACAGGGAGGGGACCTGTCTTCTAAAGGATGTGGAAAGAGGAGAGCTAACACTCCCCCTGAAGACCACGCCAAAGAAGAAGTGTCTCTCGACTCCATCTGCTGCTTCGGTACCAACCACGCTGCGGCGTAGTACCTTTGAGTCGGCAGGGACTTCCGGCACTGGCAGTGCCTTTCAAGCCGCGGACCCTAAGCTGGCAGGCCCTAAGAAGGAGGGAAGGGGGAAGACCGCCGCCTCTACCTCGGGACCGACAACACACAAAAAGCGCTCAGTACCAAGTGACTCTGTACAACAAGCAACACTGCCACCTCCTGATATTATGCTGTATTGCACAGATACAGCACCGCAGATCCCCGCGCTGTCCTCGGTGCGATCTATGCAGGCTCTGTTCCTACCGACACTGCAAGGTCCCCTAGTACTGCCACAATTCTCGGTACCCGTATCTCCATCAGTACCACAACAATTTCTTGCTCCTAAAGACTTGACAGTTTCCCCAGTACCAGAATCACCTCTCTTTGGTACAGATACTGCTTTGGTACTTTCGCAGCCGCTCACTCCAACGACAAGAGCTGCTCCTCCTGAGGATGTGGAAGGAGAGGCTTTCTCCTCCAACAGTCTTTACCCATGCCAGCCAGTATTCGGTCTGCACTTCAAGAGCATCCCAACCTCCGACTCAGCCTGATTTTCAAGAGTGGTATGGTCATCTGTGGGGACCCCTGCCTGTGCCCTTCCCACCTCAGTGGGCATTCTGAGACCTGTGGGCAGCTTATAGATAGTTTTACTCTTAACACCACAACTGCCACCATGGAGACACACAGACATGCTATACCAAAATCCACAGTGCCACCAGATGCACCTCCCAAACAGAATTCTGAGGAGGCGGAAGAAATCTTAGATCAGGAGGCAGCTCCTGCTACCTTCACCTGACTCTCACCAGATCAGACTGTTATGCCTTTTACACCTACTGCTGGAGATGATCACAGGAACTTCCAGGATCTCTTCAGACGGATTGCTGACACGCTCCAGATAACCCTCGAGAAGGTCTCCAAATCATGACACGAGCCCTTGGATATACTCCACACATCCACCTCCTCTAAGATTGCCCTCCTGATTAATTCAGCACTCATGGAACCTACTAAGAACATATGGCTGACCCCCACTACCATCCCTCCCACATCTAAGAAAGCAGGCAAAAAATTCTGCATCCCTTAAAAAGGGATGGAATTTCTATTCGCACATTCTCAGCCAAATTCATTGGTAGTTGATGCAGTTAATGAAAAGGGCAAACAACGTTCCTCCAGAACCACCCCTTCTGATAAGGAGTGGAAATGACTAGACTTACTTGGCCGCGAGGCCTACATGCCAGAGGACAAAAGGGAGCAGTTGCTCATTTCTGAGGGTCATCTCTTGGCTAGGACAGCCCTCCAGGCATCTTTGGACTCTGCTGACAGGGTGGCAAGGACCATCGCAACCGCTGTAGTAATGCGCCAGGCATCCTGGCTTCATCCTGTCAGGATTCCCCAAGGTAGTCCAAGCCACGGTAGAGGACCTTCTGTTCAAGGGTCCAAAACTGTTCTCCAGCAAGACTAATGAGTCACTTCAGTTGTTGAAAGACTTGAGCCACTCTCAGATCTCTTGGCATTTATATGTCTGCAATAAAACATAAGCAAGACCGGTATTATACATTGCAGCAACCCAAACAAATCCCATACACGCAGCAACCGAGACAATATGCTAACCAACGGAGTAGACAGAGACAGACCAGACGCGGCCCAAACTCCTCTCAATCTACCATCTCTCAACAATCAACATCCAAACAGCAGATTTGAAGGTTTGGTCCAGGGCTTGTCCGACCTCTCTCATCTATTGCTGCCTTCATTACATCCCACCAACCATCCCTTCACCAAACACCTGATGCCGTTCTGTCCAACCTGGTGAACCATCACTTCTGGCAGATAGATTCTGGAAATCATCAGGACTGGCTACGCCATCCAGTTCTCTCCATCCCATCTACCCACCCTCCCTCCCCATCCCTCTTCAGGGACCTCTCTCACAAGCCTATCCTGAGACAGGAAGTGGAGCATCTCCCACAACTGGGAGCCAGTTCTCGTACATCACAGAGGGAATTCCCTTTATTTTTTAACACGAAAGAAATCTGGAGGAGTGGAGACCTATCCTTGATCTCAGGACATTAAACAAATTCATCAGAATGCAACGATTCAAGATGGTTACATTATCCACAATCGTTCCAGCACTGGAACAGGGGGGTTGGTTTGCAGCCCTCGACCTGCAAGATGCATATTTTCACATTACCATACGCCCAATGCACATGAAATTTCTTCAATTTGTACTGGGACAGGATCATTTCCAATATACATTACTACCCTTTGGCCTTTCCATGGCCCCCCGGATATTTTCTAAACTTCTTGCTGTGGCAGAGGCTCATCTTCACAAGCATGGGGTCATGATATGTCCCTACTTAGACGACTGTCTAATCAAGGCTCACACTCAGGAAGAAGCCAGCGCAGTCACGCAGCAGACTGTATCATTTTTTACCAGTCTAGGTCTACAAATAAACCTCCAAAAGTCCACATTAACATCAGTTCAGTAACTGGACTTTATCGGCACACACCTAAATTCTAGGGAAGCAGTAGCATCGTTACCTCGTGAGAGATTTACCGTTTTAATGAACATCATCAATACTTCGGTGCACAGACCCAGGATATCCGCTAGGATATGTCTCCAGCTACTAGGTCACATGGCGGCAACCACATATGTGGTAAAACACGCCAGGCTGCACATGCGCTGCTTGCAGGGTTGACTCAAGACGATGTTCACACCACACAAGCGCAACTTCAACAAACTTCTAAGCATACCAGTGTAGCCTGCATGTTCCACATAAACAGGGAGGTGCGAGGTCACATAAAAATGTGGACATGGTGTATACATCACAGCATCACCATATCAGCCACATATCTACCGGGGTCTCAGAATGTCATTGCCAATGCCCTAAGCCAGAGGTTCTCGAACGATCACGAGATCCAAAGCATATTCCACCAATGGGGGTTCCCCGCATTAGACTTGTTCACCACGAAAAAAAACAGCAGATGCACAGCCTTTTGCTCCAGAGCAGGCCTGGGATCGGGATCCAGAGGCGATGCATTCTTCATTCCCTGGGACTCATCCCTTCTTTATGCCTTCCCTCCCACCCCATTGCTGTCCAGGGTCTTGCACAAGATCAGAATTGATCAAGTCAAAGTCATCCTGATAGCACCAGCATGGCCCAGACAAACATGATACCTATACCTGAAACAGATGTCCTCATCCCCCCCCCCCCCCCCCCCCGGCATCTCCTCACATTTCTTCCAGTTCTCCTCTCTCAAGACGTGGGCCAGACTCTGCATCCAGGGTGAGGATATAACTTGTTCTGACGACATTAAAGACATCCTGCTAAACAGCAGGAGGCCCGCTACACGGGCTACGTACTTACATAAATGGAAGAGATTCCACATGTGGTGCCTAAACAAACAAATCGACACCACCACCTCAACTATACCAGTGGTCCTGGACTACATGCTCTACCTTAAGAAATGCAGCCTTTCAGTGAGTTCACTGCGGGTGCATCTGGCAGCCATTACAGCATTCCACTAGAAAGTGGATGGTGTTTTAGTCTTTGCTCACCCAATTACCAAAAGGTTCCTCCAGGGAGTGCGCGACCTCTACCCAGAACCCAGAGTCCCAGTGGCACCGTGGGACCTGACTTTACTGCTTCAGTCTCTCACAACTGCACATTTGAACCCCTGGCCACATGTTCCCTTCTACATCTTTCCATGAAAGTGGCCTTCCTACTTGCTATCATGTCTGCGAGACGCATGGGAGAAATTGGTGCTCTTATGGCTGGACTACCCTATACAGTTTTCCTCAAAAATAGGGTCACTCTCAGACCTCACCCCAAATTTTTGCCTAAGGTCCCTTCTTCCTTCCACATCAACCAGCCTATCCATCTTCCCACATTCTTCCCTAAACCTCACAAGAACAGACAAGAAGCGATTTTCCACACACTAGATGTCAGAAGGATGCTAGCCTTTTATTTCGAATGGACTAAATCACTTAGGAAAACGCCTAAATTGTTCCTTTCCACCATGGAATCCTCTAAAGGCAAACCCATCTCTAAACAGAGATTTTTCCAGATGGATTTCAGATTGCATCCAGGTCTGTTACCGACAACATGACCTGCAGCCCCCCTCACGGGTCCGAACACACTCCACCAGATCAATAGCCACATTGGTTGCCTTCTTACACAACGTGCCTATTACTGACATATGCAATGCAGCTACTTGGAAATCGCCACATACATTCATTCAACACTACATCATTGATCAGGTCTACCCATAAGGGATATGGGTATCCTTATGGGAGGCTACCCATAAGAAGGGGAGGTCTTTGGAGGGATAGCTCAATGGTTTGAGCATTGGCCTGCTAAACCCAGGGTTGTGAGTTCAATCCTTGAGGGGGTTATTTAGGGATCTGGGGGAACTATGGGGGATTGGTCCTGCTTTGAGCAGAGGGTTGGACTAGATGACCTCCCTTCCAACCCTGATGTTCTATGATATTCAAAACTGCCTAGCAGACATGTTTACCATTTGTAGAAGTCAGCCCACTTATTTAGGAGGCTAAATCAGGATTTCAGAATCTAAATTTGGGGGGAGGGATAGCTCAATGGTTTGAGCATTGGCCTGCTAAACCCAGGGTTGTGAGATCAATCCCTGAGGGGGCCATTTAGGGATTTGGGGCAAAAATTGGGGATTGGTCCTGCTTTGAGAGGGCGTTGGACTAGATGACCTCCTGAGGTCCCTTCCAACCCTGATATTCTATAATTCTAAGATTTACAGTCTCTGAAGACTCAGCCTCTCAGTTTGGTACTGTTGAGTCAAAGGACTCCTTCTCCAGTACCGGTAGAGCTGGAAGGCCCTGGAGCTTGAGGGAGAGACCTGGCTCTGACAGTGTTTCAGTACCCTGTACCAGGGACAAGGAGGGCAAGTATAAGCACCCCGATCTAGTACCATCAAGCTCAGTCGTGCCATCTGAACGTATCTATTTGACACCCTCGATCCCGAGCAAACAATAGCACCAGAGTCCATTGACATCTACATCAATATGCCTGCCATCAACAGTACTGTCATTTTCGGTTACCACATCGGTAATGATTCCCTACTCAGTACCACAAGAGTTTAGATATGTGAGGAACCTGTCCATAACAGATGAGCTGGAATTTCCGCTCCTCATGAGTACTGAGTGTCTTTCGGTACCGAGACCTTGGTCTCCAGACTGCTACCATTCCTCAGTACCACAAAACTCTCCAACCTTTTCTATGGAGGCTCCTCCATTGGATGATGTTGAGTAGGATGAAGGGGACTTCCAATCAGTCTCTTCAATTTCAGTCTAGGGTTTCCCATCATATCATGTCATTAACCCATTCTTTCACAGTCACAGGGAAGATCGTGACTGTCATCAAGGATGGTGGAACCAACCCTGCATGCCACCCACACTCCCATGTGTCGGTCTCCTCCTCCCCCCGCCTCCCGGTGGCCATACAGGGATCCCTGGGCTGCTTGCCAACAACAGTTCTCCACCGGTACCATCTCAAGGGGAAACTAGGCTTGTTCAGTTCTCTCCTCCCCAAACATCCTGACCCTTCACCCCTCCCCTCCCACCCCCAGAGGAGAAGACGTTTGAGGAATAGGAAGCCAGGGCAGATACATGGGCCACGTCTCAAACAACCATTTCATCCTCATTTCCAGATGAAGAAGTTACCCCTCCACCACCTTCCAAGGCTGACAATTTTCAGCAATTTTAAAACCTCATAAAGAGAGTAGCTGATACTCTTCAGATTCCACTCATAGAGGTCAGAGATTCACAACACAAGCTTTGGATGTTCTGCGGTCAGCAACAACCTCCAGGGGTGGCATTACCCGTCAGTGAGGCACTCCTGGGTCCAGCTAAGACTGTGTGGTAAACACCTGCTACTAGTCCACCAACATGTAAAAGAGCAGATAAAAAGTATTACAATCCCCCTAAGAATTTTGATTTCTTGTTCTCTCACCCCCCACCTAACTCCCTTGTAATGGATGCGGTAAACGAGTGGAGCAGGCAGCACTTCTCCTGGTCTGCTCCACATGACAAGGACCAAAAGAGACTGGATCTGTTTGGCCGGAAGTCCTATTCCTCAGTGACCCTGCAGGTCAGGATCATGAACTATCAGGCTGTTTTGGCCAAATACATTTTCACAAACTGTAATAGTTTCCACTGAATGCATCTGATGAAGTGAGCTGTAGCTCACGAAAGCTTATGCTCTAATAAATTTGTTAGTCTCTAAGGTGCCACAAGTCCTCCTTTTCTTCTTGTAATAGATTGATGGCCCATATTGAACACCTGCCACAGGAACATAGGGAGCAATTCCAGGCCCTCATTTCAATTATTAGCCAGAACCACTCTTCAAGCATCCTTGGATGCTGCAGACACTGCCACCAGGTCCATGTCCAGAGCTGTAATTATGTGCAGAGTATCCTGGCTCCAGCTCTTGTGGTTTCAGAGAGAAGTACAGTACACTGTTGAGGACCTCCCTTTCGATGGCTGTAGGCTTTTTTGGAGACCACAGATGAGTCATTGCATATGCTGGAGGACTCTAGAGCCAGTTTGTATTTCCTGGGCATATATACACCTAGAAATAAGAGGTGGTTTAGTAGGCCACAAATTGCCTAGAGGTCATGTCCTGCTCAGTTCTCTGGATTCCATAGATCCACTCAACACCCCCCACCCCCCCAAGACATAAGTTTCAAAGAAAGAGGGCTGCCCACCCACCCTCCATGACTACCAAACCGTCTCCTAAGCAGCAGTTTTGACAGGCAGGTTAAGGGTTTGAATCCTTCTGCACCTCCGATTTTACAGCTGCACCCATTTGTTCACCGCCTTTATGGACCTCCTTTCCCATTTCCAACATGTCTGGAGGTGGAGTACTACAAATAAGTAGGTCATAGAGGTCATAACATCAGGCTGTCATTCCAACCCTTCAGCTCCCCTCTTGAGCTTGTATTAAGATAGGAGGTGAACACTCCTCCAGTTAGGCCCAATAGAGTTGGTCCCTTCCCCTCACTTAGGTGAAAGGGGTTGTATTTGTAGTATTTCCTTAGATCAAAGAAGGAAAGAGAATAGAGACTGATCTTAGATCTAATATTTCCAAACAAGTTTGTAAAACCTGAAAAGTTCGGGATGGTGACTCTGGTAGCTATAATTTATTCACAGGAGATGGGGGGATTGGTTTTTGGCCCTTGACCTACAAGATGCCTATTTTCATATGCTCTTTGGACAGGAAATATATACAATTCATTATAGGCCAGGATCATTTCCAGTACCGAGTGCTTCCCTTTGGTCTCTCCTCTGCCCCAAGGGTGTTCTCCAAAGTTCTGGCAATAGTGGCTGCTTACCTCTGAGAGGAGGCTAATCCTGGTTTTCCTGTACCTAGACGTCTGGGTGCTCAAGGGCCGTTTTTTACAAAGTAGTGCTATCTTCCATCGGGACAGCCCTTGCTCTGTTCCAAGAATTGTGATTCAGAGACTGAAATAGTAATATAGTTTGGTTTTCATAGCGCTTCTCATTTGAATGGTGTTTTGCAGACCTATAAGGTAGATACTGCTTGTATGTTAACAGTGTAGGCAATGGAGCAGCTATTATATGCTAACCAATAACTTGTATGCAGTCCTTGTGTCATCTTCTTACTTCTAGTAAACCAGATTTGTTTTTCCTAATGTTAGTTAGATGTTTGTTTCACTTAGAGAATCACCAGAGAAGAGAACTTTTTAAGCCTCTTCTTAACATCTAACCATATCATACTCCCTTACCTCTTCCCAACAACTGTACTTCAGTGTCAGCATAGGGTACGTAACCGAGTCGTGGTATAGAAGTCAAATTCAGAATTTCCTGTCCCACTTCTAAAAGTGATGACAAGTTAACCATGAGAATTTTAAGTGATTTTGAAATCAATGAATTTGCCAGTAAAATCAGTGAATTTGCCAATAGGGCAGAGTAGTTCTCAAACTTTTGTACTGGTGACCCCTTTCACACAGCAAACCTCTGAGTGCGACCCCCCCCTTATAAATTAAAAACACTTTTTTATATATTTAACACCATTATAAATGCTGGATGCAAAGCGGGGTTTGGGGTGGAGGCTGACAGCTTGTGACCCCCGCATGTAATAACCTTGTGACCCCCTGAGGGATCCTGACCCCAGCTTGAGAACCCCTGCAATAGGGGAAAAGTGCTTGTAGAAATAGTCTACTTAACAGTTATTACTTTCAATCCAGTACAATTTAAAAAATAGAAGCAAATGGAAGGTCATGGAATTTGCATCGATTTCCTGAGCATCTTGCACAGCCCCCAGGACAAATGCTTGCAATTTTAGTAGAGCTGTCAACTGATTAAAAAAATTAATCGTGATAAATTAATCATGCCATTAAAAAGATTAATTGCATGATTAAACAATAATAGAATACCATTTATTTAAATATTTTTAGGTGTTTTCTACGTTTTCAAATATATTGATTTCAGTTAGAACACAGAATACAGAGTGTACAGTGCTCACTTTATATTTATTTTTCATTACAAATATTTGCACTGTAAAAAACAAAAGAAATAGTATTTTTCGATTCACCTAATACAAGTACTGTAGTGCAATCTGTTTATCATGAAAATCGAACTTACAAATGTAGAATTATGTACCAAAAATACCTGCATTCAAAAACAAAACAATGTAAAACTTTAGAGCCTACAAGTTCACTCAGTCCTACTTCTTGTTCAGCCAAATGCTCAGACAAACAAGTTGTTTACATTTACAGGAGATAATACTGCCCGCTTCTTTTCCACAATGTCACCTGAAAGAAAGAACAGGCATTCACATGGCACTGGTGTAGCCGGCGTAACAAGATACATACATGCCAGATGTGCTAAAGATTCATATGTCTCTTCATGCTTCAACAATCATTCCAGAGGACTTACACCCATGCTGATTATGGGTTCTGCTCGATAACAATCCAAAGCAGTGCAGACCGACGCATGTTCATTTTCATCGTCTGAGTCAGATGCCACCAGCAGAAGGTTGATTCTTTTTTTTGGTGGTTCGGGAAAGAAGGTTGATTCTTTTTTTTGGTGGTTCGGGTTCTGTAGTTTTCGCATCAGTGTTGCTCTTTTAAGATTTCTGAAAGCATGCTCCACATCTCGTCCCTCTCAGATTTTGGAAGGCGCTTCAGATTCTTAAATCTTGGGTCAAGTGTTGTAGCTATCTTTAGAAATGTCACATTGGTACCTTCTCTCTGTTTTGTCAAATCTGCAGTGAAAGTATTCTTAAAATGAACAGCGTGCTGAGTCATCATCCAAGACTACCATAACATGAAATATATGGCAGAATACGGGTAAAATAGAGTCGGAGACATACAATTCTCCCCCAAGGAATTCAGTCACAAATTTAATTAATGCATTCTTCTTTTAATGAGCGTCATCAGCATGGAAGCATGTCCTCTGGAATGGTGGCCGAATATTTATTAAGTATATTTTAAAATATAAATACATTATATAAATAATATTTAATAAATTTCAGTTGGTATTCTATTGTTTAACAATGCCATGAAAACTGATTAATTGTGATTAATTTTTTTAATCAAAATTAATTTTTTTGTTAATCGTGTGAGTTAACTGCGATTAATCGACAGCCCTAAATTTGAGTAAAGTTTGCCACACTTTTTTATTTATAGTTGATAGAATTTGATATATGATAGTCCAGCTGTAAGTTGCTGTTACCTATTTAAAATGATTCTTTCAGGGTGGATTTGATGTAAATTAAATTGATTTAAATCACTAGTCAGGAAGACTTGATTTAATCATGGTTTTCTACATAAAAGTGCATTCTTGTTGGTTGTTATAACCTTAATACATATTCTTCACAACTCAGATATAGATGTAGGTTTCATTTTTAGAAGGTACACACTATACATTTTTAAACAGTGATTTATTTTGAAAACTTTTCAGATTAGTTTTACAGCTATATCAGAAAATGAATTATTGGTTATTTCATTTACATTTCATTTATTTAAATAAACATGATTGTACCTTAACATACATTCTCTCCCAGTTTTGCTACCTTTTAGGAATGTCAGGATGCTCTATATTTCTTAAGGAAGAGCTATGAACTATACCCTTATTAATATTCAATAGTGTGTGTAAGTGGTGTATTTTCAAAGCATTAAGCAGAGATTTAATCAGATATCTCTCATGGAGAATCCTGAGTCTCATATGTAATGTCCTATATATGCTTCCTTTCCCAACCTATCTCCCTATCCCCAAAAAGTGGTGGTTTTTGAAACATGTAATTCACAGATAAAATGAAGCCTCTCAGAGCATGCAATTTCACATACTCCAGAGATATATGGGAATGTCTTGTTATCTTGTGCTAGGAGAATTGATATGCTACTGCTGTGCCGCTTTTGTTGTGAATTGTGCTTTTAATTCACCTTTAATACTCGTAGAGCCTGGAACAGGCATCTTTTTATACTTGCTTCTAAATAAATAAAATTAGATGCCAATTCAGTTTGTCAAGATCTTATTAATATCTAAAATACACAGAATCTTGACATCTAGAAACACCCAATAACTTGTATCAGAGTTTGTTATCAGAGCCAAAATAATTATTTGATTTAAAAGAACTGAATCACAAGTAAATTATTTATTTTAGGATTTCTTATTTAATTAGCTAAATGAAAGGGTTGTTGTAGCTTTAACAGAACTGTAACTTGCACTGCCAGCTATTAAAAACCTCTCCCTGCCCCTACTTATGTTAGTTGAAATGAAAAGCCATTTCACCACCCCCTGCTTTATTCTGGCTCATTTTGTTTTTAAATATTTCTCTACCAATTCTGTACTTTTTCAGCTTCTCCAGCACCAACAAGGACGGGCCAAACAGGGAGCTTATCAGGCAGCCCAAAACCTTTCTCTCCTCAAGCCTCAACACCTATTGCTGCTAAGCAAGAAAGAACTTCCACTCCAGGAAGCATTCTGAACCTTAACCTTGGTTAGTTCTAACTTTTGAAAGTCTAATACTGTTATAATAATGTAAATTACAGTGGAATGGATGTGAGAGAGTAGCAAATTGCATGTATGTGGATTTAAATGACCATAGTACTGAAGCACGTGTCACCATTGTTTCATCAGCAGAGCTATGCTATATTGTTTGAAAAGCTGGAAATGAAAGGTACATTTTTAAAAACACTTTTTTTCTTACTGATGAAAGGTAATAGTTAGTAGATTATATTTAGCTGGACTCTCAGAAGGCTAAACGAACCCTTAGTGCCAAGGCTGTCAGTACTGAGCTTTTCTTCTACAGTAGTGGATCTGCTTATTGTAGCTACAGTGTACTTCAGCCAAACAGACAATTAACCATAAGAAATAGTTTCTGTAATAGTGGAACAGAGTATGTGCTAAAGGTGAGAGTCAATAGCTGGAGTGTGGTAAATTACTTAAGCCAGATGGCTTGGATTCTTAGAAGGTGAGGTTAAGGGTTATGTAGGGAGTTTTAAATGAAATGTTTGGCTGCCTATAGTTCTTGTTGATACAGATGGAATTTTAAATCTGACAGTGCTTTCTGATTGACCTTTTAACATAGTTGTCTGAAGCTTTTTAGCTGGAACATCAGTTATCTCTTCAGAGTTAGGAAAATGTACCTTTGTTAAAATGTCAGTTTTTCCAAGAGTGAAAACAATGGATGGACTTTTTGTGATAGCATCAACTGTGCCAGATATGGATTACATTCCATCCTGAATACAGTAGTCTTCAGATGTGACTCATTAGGTCATATTGCCTTGTTTGAAGCATTGTGAGAATGGGGATTCTCTCCGACATCACTGAATGAAAGGCAAGAGAACGGCAGCAACTCATATGTTTCATGCAGAGAGCCATGTGGTAGTTCTTCCTTTTAAGCACTATGTTCACCTGCTTAGTCAGAGGAAATCTACTGGAGATAAGTCAACTATAGATACTCCTAGGTTGGCTGAAGTTACACTGCCAGTCAAGGATGGGGAATAATGAGCAAAACTGTACATTGATGTTCTCAGAGCAGAGATCCTTGGAATCAAAATTGGAACTACCTTTAACAGATTGTATGTCTGAGGGAGAAAAGAAGAGACCCTTGTCTTACCTTGTTTTACGTAATCTTTGCCTGCGCTTACATCTTGTCATGTCCAACTAATGTTATTTGTCTGTGGGTAAAATTACTGCAGCAGAGTTTTAGTGATTAGTTTTCTTTAACATATTTAGGGTCCAATTTTCAAAAGTTCAGCACCCAGCTGAACAACGGGAGTTCCTGGGTGCTCGCCATAGTAGTGATGTGTTACTTAATTCCTTCATTCTGGTCATCCATTACATGATCCTGCATACAGTGCAGTGGTGTTCCATATATCAGTGCAGTACTGGGGTACATAGTGAAACTTTCTGTCTGTGTGTACTTGGAACATTTAAGATTAGTCAAGTGATTGATTACATAAAGGTGTTCTTGGGGCATTACTCTTTCTAGCTGCAGAACAGTAATGGAAAAACAGAGGAAAGTTAATTGTCCAAAGAGCTATACAGTGTACTACATTAAACTTACTTTTTTTTTTTAACACATACTTAGACCTTGGTGACTTATTTATATTTTTACCAAAGCTGAAAAAGAGCATCCATCCAAAGCTCTGGACACCCCGGCAATCTTTTAAATTACAGAGTTATGCAAACAAATATGCTTCCTTGATAACTTCTTAAAAGCAATACCTCTATCACAGCAAAATTTAAGTCCACCAACAGAGTCCCTCCATAATGCAGCCTCACCAGTGTAAAAGCCAAGGACAAGAGATAGGCATTTCAGTTTACCCTGAAGGCTCAGAAACCGAAGCTGTTTTGATCATGGGGAGGGGACTAAATTCCAAAGCTGAACAGTCCTCCCAGAGAACACCTGTCACTTCCCTTTCTTACACCTGGAGGGTTCCAGCTCCAGAGCCTCCACTTGAGTGCAACTCTGACACTGTGGCTCAGGGACAGAAGCAATCCCTGAGAGGCTGTAATACGTGTTTTGGTAAGAGCAAATTAACATCTATTCTGGGAGAAGTTCACCGTCTCCTAAATGTAATTTTGCTTCAGCACATCTTTGGGTATTACTGTTTAATAGAAGCTCAGATTTCTAGACACGATTTGTGTGTTTCTCGGTTAAATGTACTAGGTGAAGATGATGATTTTTCCAGGAACTGTATATTGTACTCTGTTTTGGTTATTCATATCCTTATTCTGTTCTCTCTGTGTCAAAATAATTACGTAAAAGCATAAATATAAATTTTGAATTTGTAACAGATGTGGATCTGGGTCTACTTCTCTGTTGAGCACAATGCAACGGTTACTGGTGGGGAGATAAAATAGATGTAAAAAGCGAAGAGATAGGCATTGCAACATGCCCTGAACACCCAAAACCCAAGCTGTTTTGACCAAGGGAAGAGGGACAGTTTTAGAATTTTTCAGTATACTTTAACTATTTTGTTGTTGCTTTTTGTGCTGCGTGTGCAACATAGATTTCTTTAGCCTTGTCAGGGTTTCCCCCCCCATACACTCTGAACTCTGGGGTACAGATGTGGGGACCCACATAAAAGACCCCCCCCAAGCTTATATTTTACCAGCTTAGGTTAAAACTTTTCCAAGGCACAAATCCCTTTCCTTGTCCTTGGACTGGTATTGCTGCCACCACCAGGTGATTTAGACAAAATATTTAGGGAAGGGTCACTTGGAATCCCTATCCCCCCAAGCCCTTTTACCCCCTTTCCTGGGAAGGCTTGTGAATAATATACCTACCAATTGTCTTAGCAATGTGAGCACAGACCAGACCCTTTGCCTTCAGGACACTGAAATCAATCAGGTTCTTAAAAGAAGAACTGTATTATAAAGAAAAAAGTAAAAGAATCACACCTGCAAAATCAGGATGGAAGGTAACTTTACAGGGTAATAAAAGATTTAAAACACAGAGGATTCCTCTCTGGGCTCAGCTTCGCAGTTACAAAAACAGGAATGAAACTACCTCAATAGCACAGGAAAAATTCACAAGCCAAAACAAAAGATAACCTAACACATTTCCGTGCCCTACTTACAATTTCTGTGGTTTTAGATGGATTATTCCAGGTACATTTCAGGAGATATTGTACCTGCTTGGCTTCTCCCTCCATCCGGAGAGGGAACAACAAAAGAGAGCCACAAACAAATCCTTTCCCCCCAGATTTGAAAGTATCTTCTTTCCTCATTGGTGCTTCAGGTACCAACTAGGTTAATTGAACTACTTAACCCCTTACAGGTAAAGCAATCCAGTACAACTGCCAAGGAGGGATTTTATGCTACTGCATACATAAAGGTTGCTATCCTTCCCTCTATATTCATGACAGGTCCATATCATGAAATTGCCACTTGGTGACTATGAAAGCAAGTCTCCTTGCTGAATTTTAATGGAAAGCTTTTTCTGAAATCCTAGAAAGAGATTCAAGGTAATGATTTTCATATTAATCAATAACAATCAAACTGAGTAACTGAACACCAGCAGGCAGGGGGGCAATGTCAGTCATCTGAATAATATTCTCCATGTGGTTCATTGTCAAGTTGCTACTGCCTTTGTCTGGCTCCAATAGAGTTATCTAGTCTGGTTTCTTACAAAATCTATGTTTCACATAATTTTTTTGAATTGGATTGGTGTTTTCAACTCTCACTGATCCTGCTTAGACTAATTGGCTATCGAGTGCCATTTCTTGATGCAGCTAAATCCGTTAGGGCTGTCCATGTTCTCATAATTAGTTCACTTTACCAGTAGAACCCCTCCTAAAACATTATTAAATGTTAAGAAACCAGTGATAGCAACGAAGTTCTTGCCACAGAATAATTGGTATGGTCCCCTTTTACAAATTCACTGTTCCTAAAACTATAAATTATATACTGTCTATCATCCATAGCAGTAGGGATATATTACCTGACCAGGATGTTGATAGTGACTGAAATGCTCAGGGAGATTAGAAAGGCTATTAAAATAAAAAACTCAATAATAATGGGGGATTTCAACTATCCCCATATTGATTGGGTACACATAACCTCAGGAAGGGATGCAGAGATAAAGTTTCTTGACACCTTAAATGACTACTTCTTGGAGCAGCTAGTCCTGGAACCCACAAGAGGAGAGGCAATTCTTGATTTAGTCCTAAGTGGAGCGCAGGATCAGGCCCAAGAGATGAATATAGCTGGACCGCTTGGTAATAGTGACCATAATATAATTAAGTTTAACATCCCTGTGGCGGGGAAAACACTACAGCGGCCCAATATTGTAGCATTTAATTTCAGAAAGGCAAACTTGACAAAAATGAGGAGATTAGTGAAACAGAAATTAAAAGGTACAGCACCAAAAGTAAAATCCCTGCAAGCTGCATGGAAACTTTTAAAGACACCATAATAGAGGCTCAAGTTAAGTGTATACCCCAAATTAAAAAACATAGTAAGAGAACCAAAAAAGAGCCACCATGGCTAAACAACAAAGTAAAAGAAGCAGTGAGAGGCAAAAAGACATCCTTTAAAAGTGGAAGTTAAATCCTAATGAGGAAAATAGAAAGGAGCATAAACTCTGGCAAATGAAGTGTAAAAATATAATTAGGAAGGCCAAAGAAGAATTTGAAGAACAGCTAGCCTAGCCAAAGACTCAAAAAGTAATAGCAAAATTTTTTTTAAGTACATCAGAATCAGGAAGCCTGCTAAACAACCAGTGGGGCCACTGGATGATTGAGAATGCTAAAGGAGCACTAAAGGATGATAAGGCCATTGCAGATAAACTAAATTAATTATTTGCATCGGTTTTCATGGTTGAGGATGTGAGGGAGATTCCCAGACCTGAGCCGTTCTTTTTAAGTGACAAATCTGAGGAACTGTCCCAGATTGAGGTGTCATTAGGGGAGGTTTTGGAACAAATTGATAAACTAAGCAGTAATGAGTCACCAGGACCAGATGGTATTCACCCAAGAGTTCTGAAGGCTATTGAAGTTAGCTGGGATATTTCATACTCCAGAGCTAAACTCTGGCCTCAGTCACACCCGTGGATGGCTAGAGATGAACATGAGCGGTGACTTGAAATAAACAAAGCTCTGAAACACCAAATGTCGTCTGTAACCTATCATTTAAATCGGTGTAGGTACCAAATGACTGGAGGATAGCTAATGTGATGCTAATTTTTAAAAAGGACTCCAGAGGTGACCCTGGCAATTACAGGCCAGTAAGCCTGACTTTAGTACCGGGCAAACTGGTTGAAACTATAGTAAAGAACAAAATTCTCAGACACATAGATGAACATAATTTGTTGGGGAATAGTCAACGTGGTTTTTATAAAGGGAAATCATGCCTCGCCAATCTACTAGAATTCTTTGAGGGGATCAACAACCATGTTGACAAGGGGATCCAGTGGATATAGTGTATTTAGATTTTCAGAAAGCCTTTGACAAGGTCCCTCACCAAAGCCTCTTAAGCAAAGTAAGCAGTCATGGGATAAGAGGGAAGCTTCTCTCATGGATTGGTAATTGGTTAAAAGAGAGGAAACAAAGGGTAGGAATAAATGGTCAGTTTTCAGAATGGAGAGAGGTAAATAGTGGTGTCCCCTAGTGGTCTGTACTGGGCCCAGTCCTATTCAACATATTCATAAATGATCTGGAAAAAGGGGTAAACTGTGAGGTGGCAAAATTTGCAGATGATACAAAACTACTCAAGATAGTTAAGTCCCAAGCAGACTGCGAAGAGCTACAAAAGGATCTCACAAAACTGGGTGTCTGGGCAACAAAATGGCAGATGAAATTCAGTGTTGATATATGCAAAGTAATGCACATTGAAAAACATAATCCCAACTGTACATATAAAATGATGGGGTCTAAATTAGCTGTTACCACTCAAGAAAGAGATCTTGGAGCCATTGTGGATAGTTCTCTGAAAACATCCACTCAATGTGCAGCGGTAGTCAAAAAAACTAACAGAATGTTGGGAATCATTAAGAAAGGGATAGACAATAAGACAGAAAATATCATGTTTGCCTCTATATAAATCCCTGGTACGTCCATATCTTGAATACTGTGTGCAGATGTGGTCACCCCATCTCAAAAAAGATATATTGGAATTGGAAAAGGTTCAGTTAGTCTGCATTTTCATTTCATTCTAAAATTAAGTAATTTTACTACAAAATTTTCATTTATGAGGACAGTGGTGGTTCCCCTCGCCCCTTAAAGTATCTTTCTTAATTAAAGAATTCTTTTTATAATGTCTTTTTAGATCGCAGCAAAGCTGAGATGGATCTGAAAGAACTGAGTGAATCAGTCCAGCAGCAGTCCACACCTGTGCCGCTAATTTCACCAAAACGACAGATTCGCAGCAGGTTCCAACTTAATCTTGACAAGACAATAGAGAGTTGTAAAGCACAGTTAGGTATGCCCAACGTCCATTAAATAAGGGGAGCGTGAAACCTAAACTCAAAGGAAACTTTGATTTAAGGGTTGATTTTGTTTACAAACTTAAAAAGTATTTTTCCATGTTGTAAAACCTTAAACACTTTATACCCTAAAATGTAAAATCAGATGATAATGTTTGAATACTTAAGGGAATACATTTTGAATGTGTTAAGCTGGAACAATCTAACGTATAATAGAACCTGCTGTTACGAATCTCTCTTAAGAGCTTGCACGTTTTAACCTATGTTCTTTGCACCTTTCTGACCTAGATTAATATACTTATTTTGTGGTCTTATTTTTCCTTGTAACATGAAAAATTAAAGAACTGTAGCTAGTTCACTAAACACTACCTGGTATTAACATATCCAGTTACACATGGTAAGGGGTGGTGATACTATTAAATATTTGTATTGCACTATTGCTTTGCATGGCACTTCATAGTGATTTAAAAAACAACACCACTTCTCCTTGGAAAATCATCCTGTCTAAGGTCCTGATTTGCAAACATGCATGTAAGAAACTTTAGTCACATGGGTGGTCCCATTGATTCTAATGCGATTACTTTTGTAGTTAAAGTTACACATATGCATGTTAGCCAGACTGGCCCTAGGTTAGACAAATTTAGAACACGAAGATAACTGATAAACGAGTAGGCAGGGAAAGGAGGGCCAAGGGTTAAATCCAGTAAAAGTGTAAATCAGATTATAGAGAGTGACATTCTGACATTCTTAAATAGAGAGTGTGGTAGGACACAAGAGGAGGAGGATGTAGCTTAGGAATGGAAGTCAAGGTAGTAATACATATGTACTTTCCAGTGTATAGAATCATGCAAAATATTTTATTTTTCTATCAAATCACAGAATCACTATCCAGTTTATGTGGAACAGAGTACATTTGTTTTGTGTTTTTCTGTTTTAGGAATCAATGAAATCTCTGAAGATGTTTATAACGCAGTAGAACATAGTGACTCTGAGGATTCTGAAAAATCGGACACTAGTGACAGTGAATATATCAGTGATGATGAACAGAAATCAAAGAATGATCAGGAAGATGGAGAGGACAAAGAAAGTGGAAAAAGTGACAGAGAGTCACTGACCATGAAAAAAAAACCTAAACCCTCAGCTCCAGCTGAAGTCAAAGAGGAACTTCAAAGCACAAGTCCGGGAGTGGAGAAAACAGATGTCCCTGTCAAAGAAAAGGCGAATACAGACTCTGAGAAAGACTTTTCTGAAAAGGGAAAAAATTTGCAGCATCCTGCAAAAGAAAAACTGAAAGGTAAAGATGAGACAGACTCTCCAACTGTGCATCTGGGTCTGGACTCTGATTCAGAGAGTGAACTTGTCATCGATCTGGGGGAAGATCCTTGTGGGCGTGAGGGACGGAAAAACAAGAAAGAATCTAAAGAACCACCTCCTAAGCAAGATGGTAGGTTTAATTTATTTTCTTCTTTCATTTATGTGACAGACATAAAAGCAATGAACCCATAGTTTTCAATAATTGCTGGTCTCAGTGAATGATCGTTCACAGGAGATAGGTGCCTTTCACTAGTGCTCAGTATTGTAGCACATATACTGTACAACCTTGCATGAATTTGGAATTTAATTTGCAAGTTTTTCAAGATTTTTGAATTTCAACCATAACCATCACTCTTCTGTGAGCCCCGCAACAACATAATGATCCAGGAGATATTAGACTTGATCAATCACTCCCAAATGTGTGTAATCCCACTAAAGTCAATTTAACTGCTCCCATCAGTAAAAGTCATAAGAGCAGGTCTATTATGTACAATATCAGTTCATGTTATCCATGTGTTAATCATGGTAATTGTAAATTGCAATTAGCCATTAAGAAAAGTACTTTTCGCTAGCTGTGCTCAGCATTATAGCTGTTAGATAAAAAAATATTTGTCTAGACCAGTCAGTATTGTGGTAAGATGTGTGGTATATAAACCTAGCTAGATCTTATATTTAAGTTCTTTATTTTTCATATTAGAGAACTTTCTTTTTTTCCTCTTTGATTTTCTATCTTTTTACATAGTTTAGGTAGCATGTTGAATCAAGCATCCTATATAATGAAAGCTCTATAAGTGTTTTCATTCAGATTGCTAAGTATGGTCGAGAAGATGGATGCTTATTTGGTGCTTTTGGACTTTGAATCTTAAGACATGGACTATAATAGATAATTGTCACTATTAGCAAATCAGGGAAGCTGAGAATGTGTGTTGAGCTAGAAAGCAGTATATGACACACTTTCAGATGTGGATTTAATTTTTGGACTGTTTATTAGTTACCAAGGTTCTTCTTTAATTGAACAGTGGTTACTCATGGCACAGATTTATTAACTTCAGAACGGTTATTGAGTTATACATTAGTTAATACATTAGAAAAAGTTATCAGTAAAATGACTAATACTGAAAAGCTATAATTTTTCTTATAGATGCAAATTATATTTAACATTATTGAATTGAACATTTTTGCTGATTTAAAAATAATGTAGCATACAAAAAGTATATAAACAGCAAATAATTGACTTATGAATTGTTTACTGTTTGTAACAATTCTGACATACTTCCATCTGCAGGTGATTCAAAGATTAGATTCACAACTTTTTTAGTCAGGATAGAGTGGGGCTTTCTTTCACTTCAGTGCCTGGGAAAATTTGCTTTTTGCCAGTCCTTTAATGAATGGATCATAATCCATGAATGGGTGACATCCTTTTGTTCTTCTTTTGATTGAACAGAGATCTCACACAGTGGTTGCCTGTATTATATTGCCTTTACTATTTGCTCTTGCTATTAGAGCTCCTGCCCAGAGTAGGAAACCACACATAAATATTGAATGATGTCAGAATTAGTCTGCAAAATGTAGATTATCAGACTGGGCCTCACAGTAAATCTTTTCTGGTCCTGCTATTTATGATTTGGTGACCAAAGGAACCATTATTTTGTTTGGGACTGACTTTTGCCGTTGCATCAGTAAAACGTCTGACTTGACAATTCCAACCATCGTATGTAAGAATGGGATATCCTGTTCCAGTTCTGGGCTTTTGACACTACACTTCTAAATAAAGATAAGTCTTCCTCTCTCAGTCCATCTGTAAACACAGTGGTCTTCTGACTGACATGTTTTCTGATAGAATGCCACTCTTTTCTTTCTGACTGGTTGGCTTAAGATGGAGTTACCAATTGCAAGTTGATTAGGGAGGACATTTTTAAAGTAAAGTAATTGGTCATGTCAAAGCAATCTGTGTAAGGGCATGCATGTTGGAAACCTGAATAAGCAATGATGGTGGTGAAGAGTTTATTGCTTTTTTAAATGAGTGTTAGTTTTTCTGTGTCAGACTGCAGAAGAAAGCAGTCTCTTCTCCCCTAAGAGAGTAGACGGATTTCTTAGTGTCATTATTGTCAAAGATTCATAGTATCTGCATAAAAACTGTTGTGATCCAATAAGAAGTTGTGGGAGATTTCCAATGTATGTTGAACCCATAAATCTCCGATGTGCTGTACACAATACATTAACTTAGAGAATTGACAGTCCACTTTTGATTCAGGTGTTTTCTGAATACCTTATTCTTTCATTTCTTTGGCTTTGCCTGTCTTCAGAAAGTATTCTCAAGTGTGGGGTAAAGTTGCATTCCCTTTAGTTGATATTTAGATTACCACCTACATCCTAGCAGAGGCTAACTTGTCACATTTCTATCATAGTGAAGGCAAGAGATGTTTTATAAAATGTCTAGTAGTTGTGAATTGACTCAAAATACAGGTATGTGGGAAAATGCTTGGGGATGTGAATTTCACATACAGGAAAATAATTTGTTTTATTGGAATATGCATGTGTGTCTCTTCTTTTCCAAAACTGTGGCTAGAAATAAATAGACCAGAAATCTCAGTGAAAAGTCAATATTACATTTTATTTTTAAGTTGTAGGTAAAGTTCCACCTTCTTCCAGTGCAAGCAGTCAGCCTCCACCTGAAACTCCTGTGCTTACCCGGTCTGCAGCCCAAACTCCACCAGCTGGAGTCACAGCTACTACCAGTGCTACTTCTACTGTCACTGCTCCAGCAGCAGCCACAGGGAGCCCTGTGAAAAAGCAGAGGCCACTTCTACCTAAGGAAACAGCCCCTGCTGTGCAGCGAGTAGTGTGGAATTCTTCAAATAAATTTCAGACGTCGTCTCAGAAATGGCACATGCAAAAGGTACAGAGGCAACAGCAGCAGAGCCAGCAGTCTCAACAATCACAACAACCTCAGTCTTCTCAAGGGACAAGATATCAGACAAGACAGGCAGTAAAAGGTAACACTTGTAACAATGTGTCCATGGTGCCCTAATTGCCTAGTAGTGTTCATGGTGATCCAAGCCCTTCTAACCAGGAATTCTACCATGAAAACCAATATCTCAAAGTATGGCTCCACTCTGAAAAGTGACTCTTTAAAAAGGTAACAGCTTACTAAACTTATCAGCTTCCTGTGGTATGTCTTTAGAATCATTAACCCTTACTTTAATTACAATAAGTTTGCATACTTGTGCCATTGTCAACCATCACAGCTCTAGAAGAGTGAACTGAATTATTTTCTGGATCATAGAATCATAGAACTATAGGGCTGGAAGGGACCTCAGGAAGTCATCAGGTCCAGCCCCCTGTGTTGAGGCAGCCATCAGGACCAAGTATACCTAGACCAGTGATACTAAGACTGAGGCTTGGGAGCTGCAGGTGGCTCTTTAATGTGTCTCCTGCGGCTCTTTGCAGCTCATGATATTAAAACATTGTGTGATTTAATTATTAACCAATCTAAGTTATTACCCTATCAGGATTCTTTTACTATGTTATTAATCAGCTGTAGTTGATAAAATAATACTTGTTCAGAATAACCAAGACTATCTAGATAGGTAGTAGTAAATGAAATAATGAATTCACACGACTGTGGCTCTTTTGGGTAATGTTATTCACTAATGTGGCTCTTGAACCACTGAGGTCTGAGTATCACTGACCTAGACCATACCTGAAAGGTGTTCGTCAGCCTGTTTTTGATAACCTCCCCTGATGGGGATTTCACAACCTCCGTGGAAGCCTATTTCAGAGCTTAATCACCCTTGTAGTTAGGAAGCTTTTCCTAGTATCTAACCTAAATCTCCCTTGCTGTAGATTAAATCCATTACTTCCTTTCCTACCTTCTGTGGGAAACGGCTCCTGCAGGCGAAGGGGCTGCAGGGTCGTGCTGGCTGCTGCTTCCCACAGCTCCCATTAGCCGGGAACAGAGAACCGCAGCCACTGGGAGTTGCGGGGGGGAGCCTGCAGAAGGTCAACGTCCGCAAAATGTCTACTGGCCCTCAATCAGATTACCCTGATGGGCCGCATGTGTGCCGCAGGTTGCCCACCACTGCTTTAACATATTTGAAGATTGTAATCAAGTCCACCTTCAGTCTTTTCTCCAGACTAAACATGTCCAGTTTTTAATCTTTCGTCATAGGTGAGGTTTTCTAAACCTTTTATTATTGTTGTTGCTCTCCTGGACTCTCTCCCAATTTGTCCACCTCTTTCCTGAAGTGTGGCAGTCAGAATTGGACACATGACTCCAGCTTGAGGCCTCACCAGTGCCGAGTAGAGCAGGACAGTTACCTCCTATGTCTTACATGTTACATTCTTCTTAATACACCCCAAAATGATACTTGTTTTTTCACAGCTGCATCACATTATTGACTCTTGTTCAATTTGTAATCCCCTGTAACTCCCAGATCCTTTTCATAGGTGCTACCACTTAGCCAATTATTCCCCATTTTGTAGCTGTGCATTTGATTTTTCCTTCCTAAATGAAGTACTTTGTATTTGTCTTTATTGAATTTCATCTTGTTGATTTGAGACCAATTTTTCAAGGTAATTTTGAATTCTAATCCAGTCTTCCCAAGTGCTTTCAGCCCCGCCCAGTTTGGTGTCATCCACAAATTTTATAATATATTCTCCACTCCATTATCCAAGTCATTACTGAAAATATAGAATAGTACTGGACCCAGAACTAATCCCTGCGGTACACAAGATACATTCTCCCATTTTGACAGTAAACCATCTATTATTACTCTTTTGAGTACAGTCTTTCAAGCTGTTGTACATCCACTTTATGATAATTTCATCTAGACTACATTTCCCTAGTTTGTTTATAAGAATGTCAGGTGGGACTGGATCAAAAGCCTTACTAAAATTAAGATATATTACTTCTACTGCTTCCCCCCATCCAGTAGGCCAGCAGCCCTGTCAAAAAGGGAAATTAGGTTGGGTCTGCATTATTTATTTACAAATTCATGTTCGCTATTCCTTATAACTTTGTTATCTTCCAGGTGCATACAAATTGATTGTTTAATAATTTGTTCCAGTATCTTTTCAGGTATCACATTAAGATGACTGATCTATAATTCCCTAGGTCCTCTTTGTTTCCCTTTTTTAAGTGTGTTTGCCCTTCTCCAGTCCTCTGGTACCTCCCCCAACCGTCAGGAGTTATCAAAGATAATTGCTAATGGTTCCAAGATTGCTTCAGCTAGTTTCTTAAGTACTTTAGGGTAAATTTCATCAGGCCCTGCCAACTTGAATACATCGAACTTGTCTAAATATTCTTTAAGCTGTTCATTCCCTATTTTGGAGAAATATTTTCCCTATATGTGAACAGAATTGTCAACTATATGTTCTAGTTGCATGACTCCCTTTGTGTCCCCTTTTTCTTCAAATTGGGCCTCAGTTACACCTGGACAAGCCACAGAAGGCTGAGTCACACATATGTAAATACATGTTGCACATATGTAATTTGAGGATATGATTGCACAGGTGTTAAAAAGGCAGCATTTGGGTTGTGGAATCTTTTTTGCTGGCAATGATACATGAGCCAGGAAGAACCCAACTTAACTCTCAGGTCCCAGGCTGAGTTCGTGACACCGTCAATTAAAAATGTGAAACAGAAATAACTTTTTACTTGTAAACTGAGCAAATTTGATACAGAAAATTCACTGAGAAAAATAAGTGTGGAACCCCTGTGAAATCCTTATTTTTTAATAAAGAGTAGAATCATACTTAAAAATAAGTGCTTAATGTCTAGATTAAGTTTTAATATTCAGCATATTTGGACAAGATCACAAATTATACCCAAACTATTTTTGTTCCATTTTACATATCCTGTGTTAGAAGTATATTGGACTGGAAATTATTTTTGGTATACTAATTTTGATGTATATTAAATTGGCACAGGTAAAAGAATGCTGCACAGAGAAAACTTGGCAAACTTCTTTCAGTTGTAATGATTACATTTTAAACAACTTAGGGGTCCTTCATATCAGCAGTTGTTTTGAAAAAAAATTAGGTTCGAAGACTTTGTCTTAACAAAAAGGATTGAAGCATCTTAATCAATAGGGATCAAATTGTGATACCCTTATTCACATTGACTAGTACTTATTCCTGAAGAAGCCCCATACTAACAAGCATGAGCAAGGGTATGTCAAGTCTGGCTCTAGGTTTACAGTATAGAAATTAGCAATTTTGTGTTTAATTCAGTTACATCTGACATCACAATCCCCACTGTTCAAGCAGTTGATGGCCAAACTAGCTCACTGTTGATTTGGACTTAGATATGGCAAAAATTCCTCATGAAGGGGTACTTAAAACTAACAGCCGTGATGATGATGGCATTAATCACAAAGGAATGGAAGTAATGTCAGGAAATGAGACCAAAGCGTGCTTGAGAACGTGCTGTATGATGGCTCAGAGAGCATGTTTTCAAAGGCAAAAAAATCCTGTCAGTCAGCATTTCTGAGGCAGTTTACTGTGGCTAACAAAGCCTTGTACCAGAGACAAATGGATACTAGAGCATGCAAACTTCAGGCACCCTTTACAGTGATTCCAAGATGGAACTTTCATATTGTATATATGGTGGTAGCTGCTGGAAGCACAGCAGGCTGGAAATCTAGTAATTGGGCCTCTGAGAAGCAGGTTGAGGGAATCCTGGAAACTCAAGTGGGACACAGATTCACAGGAAATAATTGTACTGTGACCAGAATTGAAAGTGGCAAGCCTCTAAGCTGTGTCTGCATATTTACCTATAGGTCACATATAAGAGCCAAGCAAATGATTAATAAGGGCACTGGAGCATTATTTCATGAATATTACAGTTTTATAAATAATAGTAGCAAAAGCATTCATAACTTAGATTAGTGAAATGGCTAGATGCATCCATTTACTTAAGGATGCCTGTCATCAGCAAGCTAATAAACAGTTTTTTAGCTGTTTGCCTATTAATTAACTTATTTAAGTGGTTAATGTATACAGTGATTTAGTTTATTTGTATGTTTTATTTTCTTAGCTGTACAGCAAAAAGAGATCACCCAGAGCACTTCCACATCAACTATCACCTTAGTTACAAGTACTCAGCCTGTTTCTATGGTTACCAGTTCTGGATCTTCAAGTACACTTTCTTCTTCAATTAATACAGATTTGCCAATAGCAACAGCTTCAGCTGATGTGGCAGCAGATATTGCAAAGTACACTAGCAAAGTAAGTTCTTGAGCAGGGTTTTCTTCAAAAAATTATTTTGAAATAATTTGTGTCTCAACAGATTGTAAGGCCCTTATTAAAAGTGCTATAATTTGCTGAAATTTGGAAGAATGATTTATTATCTATTTCGGCTGGTATTAATAAGGTCACAAACTAAAAGACTTTGAAACATCAATCGTACTCAGAAAGATGAATTTCAAACGAAGGTTTTATTTTAAGCATGGCGAGTTATGTCATATCATTCCCCCCTTGAACTCTCAGGACACTGATCTAAGCAATATGGACCAGGTTTAATTTTTAAAAAATGGGAGAGAGAACAAGGTACACTAAAGATTTGTTCCTTTTTGTTCTTCAAAGGCCAAATTCTGGTTCTGTTGACTTCAGTGGGACCAAACTTTAAGCCTAAAAAGCTTGTCTCCAGTGCAACTAGAAGTCAGCAACTTTCACCAGAGGTCTTAATACAGTCCTTTACCATATGGCTAAAAACCATGTGTTAAGTCTTTGAGTCTGATTTGCCCCTCCCACATTTCACTTTTGTGGGACTACTCTTGTGCGTTCTAAAGAGGGGACAGATTAACCAGTAACAGAGAGCATCATGATCCAGTGGCTAGGGTACTGAACTGGAAGTTAGGAGACCCCAGTTCTATTCCTGGCTCTACCGTTGACATGTATGACTATGGGCAAGTGAATTCAATGTTCTGTCCCACATTCCCTATTTGTAAAATGGGCACATTTTGCTTCTGGTTTGGTTCAGCAATCTGTAAATTTTAGCCACAGGTCATATACACTGTACACTATAGTTATTTGACTACCACACTACTATTACAGTAGTGTCTCCTCCCATATCCCAATAACTACTCTCCTTTCTTAAATGATAGGCAATCTAGACCATATTTTTTATATTTCGTCATAGAAGAGTAAATCTATAATCAATCTTAAGAAATAATTCTCATGAACACTGTGGAATTGACTTTCTGTAGATCTCTGTTAAATAAATACATGTGTTCCTATTTTAAAACAATGTATATTTTCACCATATGGAAACTTCATTGAAGGTATAGGTTGGACATTGCTCAAAGAATGAAGGAGTTATGAGTAAGTGTGCGGCCTTATTTGGATGTAATTTATATATACAGTAGAGGTTTGTACATACGATTGGTTTGATTTGATGAAGAACAAAGTTTCTCTTCTAAAAGAAGCATGAGACTAGAGCTTCACGTATATTAGTTGAGAAGAAGTGCAGTATTTTATATATTCAACATTATTTCTTATCTTGGGACTAATACACATGATAATGCATAGAGATTGACTTAATTTTAACTACAATGTAAAATGCAGTTAATATATATACTGTACTTGTGGATTTCTTTCATGTTATTCGGGAATCAGTGCCTCTAGTTACTTGCCAAGATGAAACCTCAGGGCTCTATGGCATTCTTACAACATGTTACCACCAAAGCTGTTCTGTTCATAATTAGGCTTCCCATCTCCACTTCTCTGCCTTTCAGGTCCATTCTGCTGAGTGCATTAAAGAGCACGATTTTTATATACTTCTGTATCCTGCCTTTTTGTAAGAAAGGAGCCAGCAGTCAGTATGGGGTGTGGTGTGATGTGATACACTTGTTGTCATAAAGAAACCAAGCTCGCGATGGCATTTTGTTGGCTAATTGTCCAACAGAGCGGTAATGATGCCATCACTACTACAACCATCCTTTTTAAGAAACTGGTGGATATTGCAGGTTTCAGAGTAACAGCCGTGTTAGTCTGTATTCGCAAAAAGAAAAGGAGTACTTGTGGCACCTTAGAGACTAACCAGTTTATTTGAGCATAAGCTTCCGATGAAGTGAGCTGTAGCTCATGAAAGCTTATGCTCAAATAAATTGGTTAGTCTCTAAGGTGCCACAAGTACTCCTTTTCTTTTTATGGATATTGCAGAATCAGTTGGACAGTTAAAAATACTGTATTTCAGCCTTTTTAAAATCTGGGCTCAGTTTTATATCCCTTGGAAAATCATTTCAAAATCATGATCCAAAATCTCTTCATAATCCTAACTAGAAGTTTTTTTAAATGTACTCTGATAAATGTATATAAAGATATGTGGCATTGTTGACAGCAATATAAGTTTATTCATGCAAGGGAAAAAACGAGTAAAATGAATGTATTGGTCATTAAAAAATAGACTTTGGAAAAAAGTGATTTCTCTTTTTCAGATGATGGATGCAATAAAAGGAACAATGACTGAAATATATAACGATCTTTCCAAAAATACCACTGGAAGTACAATAGCTGAGGTCAGTATTGCTTTCATCAGAGCATATTGCTTTTTTTAAAACTTAGAAAATCATCAAACGTTAAAAAAAAATCCTTTATTTAAATAATATGGAAAACTTGGCCTGTATCCATGCCTAAAAGAAATTCTGAACTAAGGCTGCCTTTGGACCCTAACTTCTTTGCTGTCAAATCTATAACTTTTGTCACAGATACAAGTACCTTTGTTGTTGTTCTGTGGTAGCACCTAGGCGTCCTTGTTAGAGACCATACCACATTATGCTCGGGACTGTACAAACACAGAACATTACCATAAAAAAGTTGAGCACTTCAACCTAGCTCAAGAGGAGATTTTTTTCTTTTTTGGCTGATTTAAGTCCAAAACTACGCTCTATTGTAATGTAGCATTTTATGTTTAGTTTCATTTTGTTTTAGACAGTTGCACTTTCCCATGATCACATTGTAGAAACCGCAGTGTAGCTTTGATATTTCTCTCCAAAGACTCCTGATTATTTTATCATCATTCATCGTTTATTACATCGGATTTTTTTGTTGCAGTGTAAAACTCTGGATTTATTAGATGAAAGGATTGTATTTTGTATTAACTGCTACGGTTAGTAGTTATTTTCAGAGGTGATATCTCACTGCTTTTATGTGTTTTCTTTTAAAAACTGAACAAACTTTATTATGTAATGCAAACTGCCTTAGAACATAAGGAAGAGAAAACTCTGGAGCAGGAGTGACTTCTTTTAACCCAGAAGTGGAGGAGTATGTCTACACAACAACAACAGAAAAGCCCAAGGCGGTGAATCTCAGAGCCCAGTCAATGGACTCAGGCTCGTACTTCGGGGCTAAAAGTAGGAGTATAGATGTTCGGGTTTCAGCGGGACCCCGGGCTCTGAGACCCTTTCCCCTCATTGGTTTTTGCCTGGAACCCGGGCTCCAGCCCAAGCCTGAATGTCTAAACTGCTGTTGTTAGCCAGCTAGGGCAAGGCCCAGTCAGTTGACAAGGGTTCTGAGACTTGCTGCCACTGGTCTTTTATTTTTTGCTGTGTAAAAAACATATCCAAAATCATCCATTTGAGTGATTATGTCCCCAGTCTCTATGCTTCTTAAATTAATAAGAAGCATACTTTAGAATACTTGGGCCATTTAAAAAAAATTATAAGACATAAATAACTACAGTCAAAACTGAGGGATGTGGCTTAGGTTCAGATCAGATACATTTGAAGCCTGACAAATTTTAGTCCAACAGTTTTTAGAGATAAGGTGCCTGATACTCCATTTTCTTACATTTGTGTAAATTGGGAATGACTCCATTGTTGTCAATAGAGTTATGTTGGTGTAAAAATGATGGAAATAAGAGAAGAATAAGACCCAAGTTGAGCAGCATTGTTTTGAGTTTTAAAACAAGTCTCGCCCTTGTTTATGGTAGGAAACACCCGCAAGCAAGAGTTTGCTTTGTATCTCTCTTATTGATGCTTATGGATATTCTGGAACCTTGGTTAATTGGTCAGAATGCTTCAGGCCTAATTCTCATTTACACTTAAGATCTCTTTGCCAGAACAATGTAAAAGAGGCCTTATTGTAAATGAGAATCAGGCCCTTTGTCTCTAAGCCCAATTTTTCTAAATGATTAGGTAGCTACATTTTATATACACCAAATTTGTATTTTCCATTTTATTAAATCTTATCTCTTCGATATTTCAGATTCGTCGTTTGAGAATCGAAATAGAGAAACTTCAATGGTTACATCAGCAGGAACTCTCAGAAATGAAACACAATCTTGGTATGAAAAGTACAGCCTAAAATAATATGATTTCAAGCACTCTGGTGTATGTTTGGTTCATTTATGCAACAGAACAAATTGTCCATGTGTGAAGGGTTAGAAAATAGAACAGAACGTGCTGTGCTGATGCTACTGGGCATGTATCCAGTAAGTTAGACAGTTGCTGTTTTACTGAAAACAGCAGTTAAAAACAGTTTTGAGTTTAACCAGTGAAACAGAGTTAAGTTTGGGAAAAGGTTTCTGAGAAAGAGTATAGTAACCATGTGGATCATTGGATAACCTCTGTTAAGAGACCTAACTTATTAGTGAATGTTTTGACCTATTTATTTTGGGCTATCTGTTGAAAGACACAGTACTAACAGTAATTAGAGCTATGCAAAAAAATTTCAGCAAATAATTCACCAAACAAGCGCTTTTGGTGAACTTAAAACCATTTGCATATTGGTGTTGAATTAGCTGAATTGTTTCAACTGGACCAAAAAGATTGAAATATTTCAGAAATGTCAAAATAAAATGTTTTGTTTTGACCTGACTCAAACTATTTCATTTTGATGAAAGGAGAGGAAACTAGATTCACAAAATGGCCAGGAGTGTGGGAAGGGCCTCCCCTATAACTTTTAGCTCAGTGGTTAGGGAACTCACCTGGGAGACCATGGTTCTGTTCCTCTCTCTGCCTAATGTGGAAAAGGGATTTCAGCACTGGAAGTGAGTTCCCTAACCACTAGATTATCGGCTATTTGGGTCTTTCTCAGTATCTCCTGTGGACACTGTTCCACTTTGTATAAATATAAATAGTTACTGGTTCAAGGACTTGAACTTGGGTCTCCCACATTCTAAGTGAGGATCTCATTTTCAGCCAGCCTCCACTAATGGACCCCACAAGGTTTGGGCCTGCTCCCAATGAAATTGGTGTGTGTGGGGTTATTGGTGACTTCAGATTCTTTTTTGACTCAGTGTAACTGACTCTGCATGCATTCGATGAAGTGAGCTGTAGCTCATGAAAGCTTATGCTCAAATAAATTTGTTAGTCTCTAAGGTGCCACAAGTACTCCTTTTCTTTTGACTCTAGGACAGTGTTTCTCAAATATGGCCACCAGGGGCTTTTCTTGCAACCACAGCCTCCTGGGTGGTGTGGGGGGGTGTAGGGTGGGGGGTGAAAGCAGTGGTTTGGGCCCTGGCCACTTCTGGAGACAGAAAAGCTGGAGGAGCAGACAGCCAGTATGTGTTTCCCACCTTCCCAGGGGTGTGGGGTTGGGCTTCAGCCCAGGGGTGGTGGGTGGCAGGCTCCACCCATGGGCCTTTGGGCTCCATCCCCGGGCTCCATCCTCAGGCATGGGGTTTTGGGCTCCATTCCCTGGCTGTGAGGTGATGGGCTCTGGCCCTGAGCTCAACCTCTCCAATCACCCTTGGCCCGAGTGCCTGTCCCAGTGCTGCACTGCCTCCGTAACCACTTCCCTATTCAGGGCTTAATTTGTCTCTGGGCTTGCTGGGACTGAGTAAGTCTGCTGTGAAAAGTGATATTTGTATTAGGACTGTTGATTAATCACAGTTAACTCACACAATTAACTAAAAAAATTAATTGCGATTAAAAAAATTAATTGCGATTAACCGCAGTTTTAATCGCACTGTTAAACAATAGAGTACCAATTGAAATTTATTAAATATTTTGGATATTTTACTACATTTTCATATGTATTGTATTCTGTGTTGTAACTGAAATCAAAGTGAATATTATTTTTGCTTACAAATATTTGCACTGTAAAAAACAAAAGAAATAGTATTTTTCAATTCACCTCATACAAGTACTGTAGTACAGTCTCTTTGTCATGAAAGTGCAACTTACAAATGTAGAATTATGTACAAAAACCCTGCATTCAAAAATAAAACAATGTAAAATTTTAGAGCTTGCAAGTCTATTCGACATTGGTGAGGCCTCATCTGGAGTACTGTGTCCAGTTTTGGGCCCCACACTACAAGAAGGATGTGGATAAATTGGAGAGAGTCCAGCGAAGGGCAACAAAAATGATTAGGGGTCTAGAGCACATGACTTATGAGGAGAGGCTGAGGGAGCTGGGATTGTTTAGTCTGCAGAAGAGAAGAATGAGGGGGGATTTGATAGCTGCTTTCAACTACCTGAAAGGGGGTTCCAAAGAGGATGGCTCTAGACTGTTCTCAATGGTAGCAGATGACAGAACGAGGAGTAATGGTCTCAAGTTGCAATGGGGGAGGTTTAGATTGGATATTAGGAAAAACTTTTTCACTAAGAGGGTGGTGAAACACTGGAATGCGTTACCTAGGGAGGTGGTAGAATCTCCTTCGTTAGAAGTTTTTAAGGTCAGGCTTGACAAAGCCCTGGCTGGGATGATTTAACTGGGAATTGGTCCTGCTTCGAGCAGGGGGTTGGACTAGATGACCTTCTGGGGTCCCTTCCAACCCTGATATTCTATGATTCCACTCAGTTCTACTTCTTGTTCAGCCAATCGCTAAGACAAACGAGTATATTTACATTTGCAGGAGATAATGCTGTCCTCTTCTTATTTACAATGCAACCAGAAAGTGAGAACAGGCAATTGCATGGCCAGGTATTCAGAACATTTGTATGCCCGTTCATGCTTCGGCCACCATTCCAGAGGACATGCTTCCATGCTGATGACGCTCATTAAAAAAAGAATGCATTAACTACATTTGTGGCTGAACTCCTTGGTGGAGACTTGTATGTCCCGTGCTCTGTTTTACCCACATTCTGCCATATATTTCATGTTATAGCAGTCTTGGATGATGACCCAGCACATGTTGTCCATTTTATACTGCTGGCGGAATTTTGCACCAAAACATTAAAAATTCTGCATCAAAAAATTAAAATTTCTGCACATGATATTATAAAATTCTGCAAAATTCTTCATACTTTATTTGTCAAAATAACACAATATAATCACTCTGGTTTCAATTATTTTGGTAATTTATTTAAACTACTATAAAATGGATGGAGAATGGAGGTGGGGAGCATTGGAGGAAATTCCCAAACCCCCTTGCCTAACAGTAATGTAACTAGGTTTGACTCTTTATCAATAGTTATTAGTCAACAAATATATGCATCCATATTGTCAGTGTTACATCATAGTCAACTGAAGACCAAGTGAGGGCTGGGGAATCAAACTCACATTGCAGTTCAAAAATTTAGACCAATTCTAATCACTAAAGCACAGTCAGCATTTATAAGGCCATCCTGTCCTTTACACCACTCTGGCAATGTAAAGGAGCTTTAAAACTTTTACACCTATTTTATACTCCTAGGGGAATTCACAAAGAGAATGGGAGCAATTCACTAAGAAGGCAGGTTGCTACATCCTGCTCTGCCTGAGGGGACAGTGCCTGTCCCACACCTACCTCTTCAGAAACACTCCGAAGCCCTGCCCCTCCACACCAAATGTGCTGCAATAGCGAGTGAGAGGGACAGAGTATCTCTCTCACACACACACGACTGCACAGCCCCCCTGGGTGGTGATTTACATCTCTATTGGCTGCTTGGAGTGCCCGAACCAACCTGCCTGTGCTGCCTGGGAAAGGGCGCATGACCGTTTTTGCGACTTCCCATTGCTTCCCCATCAGAAGTCATTTTTCTGCGGAGAAGCAAAGAAATCTGCAGGGGACATGACTTCTGTGCCTGCGCAGTGATACAGAATTCCCCCAGGAGTAAAAATTTTAAGAACACTTTCACTGCAGATTTCACAAAATGCAAAGAAGGTATCAATGTGAGATTTCTAAAGATAGCTACAGCACTCGACCGAAGGTTTAAGAATCTGAAGTGCCTTCCAAAATCTGAGAGGGATGAGGTGTGGAGCATGCTTTCAGAAGTCTTAAAAGAGCAACATTCTGATGCGGAAACTACAGAATACGAACGACCAAAAAAGAAAATAAACCTTCTGCTAGTGGCATCTGACTCAGATAATAAAAATGAACATGTGTTTGTCCGCACTGCTTTGGCTTGTTATCGAGCAGAACCTGTCATCGGCATGGACACATGTCCCCTGGAATGGTGGTTAAAGGATGAAGGGACATATGAATCTTCAGCGCATCTGGCACGTAAATATCTTGCTACACTGGCTACAACAGTGCCACGAGAACGTCTGTTCTCACGTTCAGGTGACATTGTAAACAAGCGGGTAGCATTATCTCCTGCAAATGTAAACAAACTTGTTTGTCTTAGCGATTGGCTAAACAAGAAGTAGAACTGAATGGACTTGCAAGCTCTAAAATTTTACATTGTTTTATTTTTGAATGCAGAGTTTTTGTACATAATTCTACATTTGTAAGTTCAACTTTCATGACAAAGAAATTGCACTACAGTACTTGTATTAGGTGAATTGCAAAATACTATTCTGTTTTGTTATAGTGCGAATACTTGTAATGAAAAATAAATATAAAGTGAGCACTGTGCACTCTGTATTCTGTGTTGTAAATGAAATCAATATATTTGAAAATGTAGAAAACGTACAAAAATATTTAAATAAATGGTATCCTATTATTGTTTAACAGTGCAATTAATTGCGATTATTTTTTTTAATTGCTTGACAGCCCTAATTTGTATGTTTGTTAATATCACTTTTCCCAGCAGACTTACTAACTAGAAAGTCTTTAAAAAAAAAAAAAAAAAAAAAGCAACCAGGAAAAAAAAGCAAAAGAAACAATAAGAAAAAAGAAAAGAATGTACAAAGCACCTTGTGTTTCTATTCTGTTTAGGATCAGCAAAGAATAGAGACAACTGTACATTATTTTTATTACTGAGTCTGCAAAAAGAAAACCCTCCCTAAATAAATTATAATGATTTGGACATGTATATGTGCATATTTATTTGTTTTTCCTAAAGTTAATTAAGTATTTTAGGAAAAAATGTCAGAGCGGCCACCAGCAAGAGTTGGTAGCTGCACTCTGAGACCACCAAAAATTTGTTGAGAACCCTTGCTCCAGGATAAAACATTTATTTTAAAAACTGACTGACAGATACTCATCTCTTTATGCTACTCTGGCATTGCAAAGGGGCCAAAACACTGACTTAAACCAGCAGTTGAGGATTCCGCATCATGGGAGATTTTCAGTAAGAATAGAACCAGCATAGCTGGCTATAGGACACCTCTTCCCAGTCCCCACATCTCCACCACCATGTAGTCTAGGAAGTGAGAGCATGGTTAGAGTACTGCTGTACTTCAGTGATCATTGGCTGATGTAATGATTCCTGGGGGAAAGCTGCAGCGAAGCACAAGTTACAGAATTCCTGAATCCCTTTTAAATAACATGTGGTGTTGAACTGGCCTGAGGTCCAGGGGACAAAGTTGTGTAATAGTATCTTATTTCATCCCTTTGTGTCCTGTGAAGCTGTGCTGGAAATAAAGGTTGGGGGACTGAATTTTGGCAGATGCATAATTCTGTGTGTCTATCTCATTTTATTCATCGAAGTAAATATGACTTTCAAAGCTTTCTGGAATCATTTTGGCTTTGGAACTTTAACCTTGTTACAATTATGTCCTGGGAGAGCCGTGTTTGCGAAGACATTCAGACTCTTCTGTCTAAAGGAGCCAGGATACAGAATTGATGGATTTGTGTTTCTGGGAGGGAAGAGTGTGATCCATGGTCCTGTTTATTTGTTGAAAACTAGTTCACAGAGCAGTAGTGAACTCTTGGCTTCTGAGGCCAAAGGCTGTGCAAGGCAGCTGCAGCAGGGGGGGAGTACATCTTTGTACCACATGCAGCACAACTGAGGCATCAAGGAGCTAACTGTAATAGAAATAATAAATAATAATAGAGGGTAAAAATGATGGCCCCAAGATTTTGAGCCTGGTAATTTGCACCTTACCGATGGAGAAATATACACTCATCTTTCTTTGTGTCTCAACTAGAATTGACAATGGCAGAGATGCGGCAAAGTCTCGAGCAGGAGCGTGATCGTTTGATTGCTGAAGTAAAGAAGCAGCTGGAGTTGGAGAAGCAGCAAGCTGTGGATGAAACCAAGAAGAAGCAGTGGTGTGCCAACTGCAAGAAAGAGGCCATCTTCTACTGCTGCTGGAATACCAGCTACTGTGACTACCCCTGCCAGCAAGCTCACTGGCCTGAGCATATGAAATCCTGCACACAGTCAGGTAATCTGCCTCTGGGAAGCCTACCTCTCAGCTGCTCAGAGTGATGAAATACGGGGCCAGTGGAATTGGTGTCCGTTTATGTGTGCACAGATGTGCCAGTGGGGAGGGGTGGATGTGGATTCCAGTGGCTATATTGTATAAAACTTTTTTTTTATTTTAGCTACTGCAACCCAACAAGAAACAGATACAGAAATGAACTCAGAAACATTAAATAAATCGTCCCAGCCCAGCTCCAGTGCACAGCCTCCATCCACAGAAACAGCCAGCACCCCAAAGGAAAAGGACAGTGCAGCTGATAAAAACAAAGACTGTGTTACAGTGAGTATCACTGCAGTCACTTCAGCCTAAGAATGTGTCTGATTTCTCTTAAACCTGAGGCTAAGGCATCCTTGGGACATCAATAATTTTTGGCCCCTTGTACATTTCTAGAGGGTCATTTTGTGAGTGAGATAGGAAATAGTATTTTTCCTCCATCTTGACAAAACTATTACATTTGGAGGGAGAGAAGCAGGATGTCCTCCAGGATCACCCCTTCCCCTCCACTCATCCCCAATAAGACCTTACGTTGACTTGACATCCTTCCAGCCAAGGGGGACTGGACCTGTCTCCCTCCAGGGTCCATCAGTGTTGCTTCTGGTCTGGATCTTTCAAACATAATACAAATTGCCTTCTGGGCTGAGCAATACTGACTGCAGCACTCACAAACACTGCTGGATCTACAGTTAAGAGAACAGCGTGCAAGCATGAAATCCTCCTTGCCATCTACTCTGACAGTGTTCCGCAGGCAAGGGTGAGCAGGTACTCTGATGCAAAGGGCCCCATCACTGCATATACAAGATAAATGTCTATAATAAGGATTCCACTTTATAGGCGGGTTTTGACTAATAACCATTTCAACAGTAATGCTCTTCCTCCCTGCCAAGAAAAGGCTATTAAAGCAACAACTTTATTGGGGGCTGGCCCCTCACAATATCTCCCCCCATCCATTCCCCCACCTCAATGTATATCTCATTGACAATGTTTGAAAATGTTAAAAACAGAAAATATTATGTTGTAAAGTATTGTGATTCCAGCATGATATCTCATTGAGCTAGTCCTCTAGAGTGGGAAGTGTGGTGCACTAGAGAAACCTGTGTTCATTTCTGGCATCATTGGTAACATCTGGAATTAGATCTCCAGGTTTGATGTGGTTTCTAAGGGAGTAACTTGGGGTGGAACCATATTTGAGGAGAGAAAAAGGCAGTGTGTGTTTCACTTGAATGCACTACTAAAACTGGTGAACTCTATTGAGCTTCACTGGCTCAGTTGATGTCCGTACACATTGTTTGTGTCAATACAAACTTCTTTATCATGCGGTGTTATTGCAGGGGGAGGGAGGGAGAAAAGTCAGTTACCTAAGACTTCTGCCATGGAATGTTCCATTTTTTAAATTTAGAATTTCTTTCACATAGTTGTTCTACCTGAAATATCATGCTGTGTACATTGATCATGTTCATAATTTGAATTTTGTTTTAACAAAAGTAACCTGTGAATTCATTAAGATGCAAATTTTTGACACAACATCCAACATAAATTTCATATTATAATAGTAATAATAAATTAGGTGGAATTTATGTAAAAGCTGAGACTTTTACTGAGGTTACCTGTGCTGTCTCTGCAGATAGCAACAGGTGTGACAAGCAACCAGCCTATAAAACTGGTCCAGGTACCGCAGACCACCACCTATATTCCAACTACTCAACCCACAATTGTAAGTACACCATCATCATTTAAAGTCTGCAATAGAACTGCTCCTGGCATTAAAATAGCTCAATATCTTTTGGGGGTCGTTTCCTGTTTGTTGCTGTATCAGGATATGAATTCACTGGTATCAAGTCTCAGTTTGCAGTGCAAAATGCCTTATTTTGCTGTGCAACATTCCATCTTTCTCATGCCTTCCATTTTCATCGTTTGGTTATTACAAGGAACTGGGAAAAGCCACTGGGCATATATACTTAAGGCACTGAGGATAGTCAGACCATCGTCTGCATTAGAATGTTAATGTTGTTTACCCTTTTGATTTTGGTTATTTGACCAAGACATCATGGTAAATATAGCATTTATTTTATGTAGCATCTTTTCCTGTGGTATCCTAAAGAGCTTTGTATAATATTGCTATATTAGAGTTCTAGCCTTATGTTGCAGTAACTATGAAGGCAGAAGGAGCAGCTAATCTGCATTCATCAGTATTGTGTCTCAAATGTGTGTCATCAGGACCTGTGTAACTGAGAGAGGAAATGATGGCTATGTCACTGGGATTATCCCCACTTTTCTTTTTCCACTCCAAATGTGCCAAAGGCACTTTAATCTTCTCCTGGTGCACTCACCAGAGATGAGACGGAATTGAGCTCCATTTAATGTTTAAAGCTCCCTAACATAGCACTTTAAATTCCATGTAATGCTCCCTAATGCTGCACTTTGATTTCAGTGTGGAATCTGAGCTAAAGTTCATCATACCAACAGGGAAAAATGCTAGTGTCTCACTGACACTTAGCATCATATATTCCCCATTTTTGGGTGGTGGACAGTAAAAGTAACTCAGCCAGTGTTCATGTAAGCTGGTTTAGTTCATTTTCATACTGTGATCTTAATGGTTGCTTTGTTATAGAAGTTATTTGTGTTTTTTCATACAGTATTGCACAACCATCGTGTCCCATCCATTAATTCTGTCATTCTGAGGATATTCTTGCTGGATGTCATGATTTACAAAAACAGAAACCCCTTCCCAACAGCTGTTTCATTAATTTAATCACAACTGAGGGCACTCAGCACCTCTTAAGAAAGTACTTAGCACTATTGCAAGGTTGGCCCTATATTACCCTGACAGACTCCCAGAACCAGTGAGAAGCCATGATAACTGTTCTGAAATCAGACTGCAGGCATCAAACCAAGTTAGTTTCTTTGTGAAAGAATATCCTAAATTGGCCTCTTCGAGCATTCAGGAAATGGCAGTAACTTCCACAACTGACCTACTGAATATGGAGTGTGTATGTGACTTGAATAAAAAGGAATCTGAAAACCCTAAAAGGTTTTAGGTTCTTGCTTGTACGTGCACATACTTGCATCTGCTCTGCACAGCTGCAAACAACTTGTGTGTGCTAATACAGCCACGTATCCTTTAAATAGTCTAATGCCTGAGCATGCACAAATGTGTACTTTTGTGGAGAGGCTTTGCTGAAAATTTAACTCTGAGGAAATAACCACAACACATTTAAGGAGTCTTAACACATACCACACCTTGATCAGTAAAACAGGGATTAAAAATTAGGACTATTCCTATCTGAATATGTGTTTTTAAAAGATCCAGATAGCAAATTTAAGTTCCTTACTTTTACTACTAATAGACACTTTTCTAGGGGCGTTCTCAACTTGCTCCAGAATTATAAATTACGTCAACATAGCTACATCCATCAGGGGTGTGAAAGAACCCACACCCTCACCAACGTAGCTATGCCGACCTAATCCCCAGTGCAGCTATGTCATTGGAAGAATGTTTCCATCAATGTGGCTAACTTCATTCAGGGATGTGGTTGGTGTTCCTACACTGATGGACAAACTCCTTCCATCGATATAGGCTGTGTCCATGCTACAGGTTAAGCCAGCATATGCTGGCGCAGGCTATGTCTACACTTGAACTTTTGTTGGTCAGTGGTGTGAAAAAACACACTCCCGCCAACATAGCTACTGTCACTCATTGGGGGTGGTTTAATTATGCTGATGGGAGAGCTACACGGAAGACCTTACTGTGGTGTAGCAGCAGCAGTACAGCTGTGCCACTATAAGATCTCTAGTGTAGACATAGTCTCTGTAGCATAGACACAGTCTCACTTTCTAGTTCTCTAACTACCAATTGGTTTCCCACTTGAGGGTCCTTACTCTGAAGGGCTTCCAATAAACCTTTGCACATCTAAAGTCATCCTGATTACTAAATGGCTTTAGTCTTGAGTTTACTTAGCAAACTTATTCCATGTTTGGTTTTTTATTCTTCTTGGAATCAAAACAGTGCTAAATCTGTCATCTTTCCATTTCTGCGGAAATGTTGCAGCTTCTGCAATGAACTGAATTTATCACAAATATTCCAGCTTTTGAAGTCCTACCTAGCCAGGACAATAGCTACATTTGCTGAATACTACCAAGTCACCAGTATAAAACACTGTGGAAAATGTGCATTTCTTCTTCTGTCTTCTGTGGAGTTTTATATCCCATGTCAGAGGGAAGACTTGTGCATCCCTTTCAATTCCCCAAAAAGCCTTTGCTCCTTGTTTCTTTCCCTTTAAAACCTTCTGAACTGAAACTGATGCAGCTATTTGATCACCAGTTGGGCTTCAGAAGAAGTGTGTCAGAATATAGTTTACAGGTTGCTCAGTACTGCAGCTTCCAAACTGACTTACGTTTCTGGAGGAAGGTTAAAGTACAGAGATCTGGTTCCCAGGTCTGCCAGAGATTTGGTGTGACCTTGAGCAAGTCACTTAACCTTTTTGTGCCTCTGTGTGTCTAGCGTCTCTAGCTATAGAATAAAATACCTACCAGACAGGGTGTCATGAGACTCAATTTGCAAATGTGTATAAAGCACTTTGACACCTTCAGTTGGAAACCGTGACAGAAGTTCAAAGTTTTATTCTAAATTAATGTATTTACTGAGCTGTGTCTACACTATGGACCGTACAGCGGCACAGCTGTACCGCTACAGCTCTTCCGCTGTAAGGTCTCCTGTGTAGCCGCTCTTTGCCAGCAGGAGAGAGCTCTCCTGCCGGTATAATTAAACCACCCTCAATGAGCAGCCTTAGCTGTGTTAGCAGGAGACACTCTCCTGCCTACATAGCGCTAGCCACACCAGCACTTTTGCTGGTGAAAGTTATGTTGGTACAGGGGTGTGGTTTTTTAACAAGAAAAGTTTTACCGACAAAAGTGGTAGTATAGACAAAGCCTAAGAGTGGCAAAAGGCAATTCCCAATAATAGTAGGGTTTTGTTATTAATTGATTTGTGCAAAGTATGTTTGCAGTATTATAAATGCTATTGTTTTTATCCAAACATATATTTTTCATTCTCACCTGTGTGTAAGCGCACACGGGGGGGGATCTTTTCTGGGGAGAACAGAATGTAACTGTGAAACCCTAAATGCACCTGTAAACTCATATGTTTTGTATTCCAATTCAATTAGTCACAAATATGTTTTTCCAGGTAACAAAGCATTTTCACAGTCCCCTTCTGTATTAGTTTCGGGAAATGTACCACTGGATGGGCTAACACTGAGAACTGAATTCTTCAAGAATAGGCAGAATACTTACAGTGACCATAGGAACCACCTGTCCCTGTGTATAGCATAATAATTGGCTGTAGGGAAGTTGAGGAGATGTTACACTCTGCCTTTTGGTGGGGCAAAAATGTGGTAAGAAAAGGTGATAAATCTTAAATAAAAGATCCTACTTCTAGTTTTTCACTGGAAAATAATGGGCTCTATTTCTGTGGTGGTGTGAATGTGACCTTTAATATAACAATATGTGTTTTGCTTGGTTTTAATCCACAGACCATTCCTGTAGTGGTAAGTCCTTCTGCTGGGACAGTGGCAATGAGAACTGGAGTTCAGTATGTTCAGACCACAATGCCAGTCCAAGTACGAAGAGTCTAACTACTAACAAGAAGCCCAGGCGACTGTTGGAATAAATAACTAATAAAAATCTGTCTAATAGAAATGTGAAATAAACACAGTTCTTTGGATTAACCTCAAAGGTTCAGACTTTAGCTTTGTATATGTGTACAAAGCATTAACTACACTACATTAATGTAAAGCATTAGCGCTGGCTTTAAAAAGCTGAGGACAGGTAAGATCCATGTTAAATCTATGCTTCGGTTGTAAATAATGTACAATTTGTGGATGTCATTAAAGTTAGAGTACCATCTCCTTTTTATATTTGTATTGACTTTAACTTATAAAGAGTGTTTGAAGTTGGTAAAGGAAAGACTAAAACAGCCTTATCATGAACGAACATTGAAAACTGGACTTAAGGAACTGCAGTTGCACATAAAATCACTTACTTTTTAGTTATCAAGAGAGAATCTGATCATCTTAATTTGCATTTGGTAATTAAAACAATTGTGCACTTTGAAACTCAATTAAAATATCTTTTTGTGCAACTAAAGTTAAAAATGTACCTTTTAAAAATTCATTTTATTAGGCAAATTATGAAATTTCCAATCTGTGGACCTGAAGTACACAAAGAGGGTATTTTTTGTTTTTTTACAGTGACCAGACTGTTAAAAATGATATTGTTTACAGGAAACAGCTTAAATTTCATTCAGCCTAACAGCAGAAGAGTAGAAAGAATAATACCAACTAGTTGGTAACGATTTCTGATCAGTAGTATCAGATGTGAGAAAGGTGGATTTTTTTCCTATGGTTCATAGTTCAGTTTTTTTTAAAATCCTCTATAAAGAACTTTGAAATGCTTTTCAAATGGAACAAGAACTTGATTTGGAGAAGACTATGTATCAGGAAACATGGGCAAAGGACTTTTGATGCTGGGCTAGAGCATGTATTATTTATATGATGGAATTTATGTTTTTATGTAAGCATGAAACAGTACAGTATGAGAGAAAGTAACCCATGAAAATTCTGTCTGTTACACTTATACTGTAGTATCATTTTGTATGTTGTGTAAAACGAAAGCATTGAACAAAGCAAAGGTGATGTATGTATATGAGAAAATTAACTGTATTATATCATTCCAGTACATTTTGTTGTACATTTTAGTCATGTTGATTTCTCCCATTGTTTATAAAAGGATGCAGTTTGTACAGTCTCCAGCTAGATACCCACATTAGAGGAAGAAAAAAATCGAGAACAGAATATTCGTGAATTGCAGTTGTGTCAAAAATAGCCTAGCTGGCCTTATTTGTGAAGCATAATTGCTTTTAGCATATGGAAGTATTTTTTCACATTTTCTTTGTATAAAATTTGTATTAAACTTAAATATCTTTTTGATTATTGTGTTTCTTTGTGACTGAGACAGGTGACACACTCTATGCTTTGGGTTTCCCCAGTTTTTCAGGAATCGTCACAATTTTTTATTAAACTGTTTTAGAAAAATGGTTTGTGTTCCTAGATCTCCGGTTTCCTTCTATCTGGATGAATGTTTATTTCTGCAGTGTCCAGATCATGAAAATTTTCTTCATGTAGGATCTTCAGATTGAGAAATTTGGCGGCTTGACCAATGACCAAGTCTAGTCCAAGATGAGAACAAACAAAGCTATGTTTGCAATTTGTCCAGTGAACAAGGGGCCACTATGCATAAAATGTGCAGTCACCTTCATTTTTAATAGAGATGTATGCCAGGGAGACTACAGGCCCCAGCATTAATTGTTCTAACACCTGATCACTTGGATCAGGGCTAAGCATCACATGCCATTTATTGTCTCTACAAATTGTATCCATATGTTTAAAAATGAGGGTGGCTGTTGGTTATATTGCAGAACTTGTAGGGAAAGCCATATTTTGGCAACCCAGCTTTACAGACTTAATGTGCTCACTAATTGCCATGTCCCAAATTAATATATTAAAAGAGCTGCAATGAAACTGAATATAATTAAGAGAAACAGTCTTACCAACTCATGATTTTGTGAGGCGCACAGTATTTGTTGTCTGTTTAAAAGCACCAGTTTGTGGAGTGATGTTATTACACAAGAATGTCAGCATACTTTTTAAAATAAGTGTCTAGTCCTCATGGTCTCAAAGAAAAGCGTAAAAGCGTTTAAAAAAGTGAACCATAAAGGCTCAAAAATCAGAAGGCAAATGCCAATCCTTCTCCTTCCCCTTCCCTCCATATTACTGTTTTAAAAATCCCATTACTTTGAAGCCAATTTCATGTTTTGGGGCTTGTCTCATGATTTTTAATTGCTTAAGATGGATAATACTGTAAAGTTAAGAGTTCCAGAAAGAGGAATGACTTAGCAGGTATATTCTAGGCTCCCACACAGTTTTAACTTAACCTGGTAACATTTTAAAACTACAAACTTCCTTGTCTTCACTAAGATTTTAGCTCATGTTAGTTATGAGGTAGGAACATACCTTTTTTCTGAGTGAAGGATAGCTCTGATTTTTAACTATTACTGAACAAAGTCATTATGTTGCCTTGTACTAATGTGTGAGAAGGAGAAGGTTGGGCCAGTCTACACTGCACAGTTGTGTTGGCATAATCATGTCGGTCAGGGGTATGAAGAAAAAACCCCACTCTCCCTAGCTGACATAACTGTGTCAGCAAAACCCTCACTGTAGACACAATTGTGCTGGCAAAAGAGTGCTTCTGTCAGCAGAGCTAATACCATTTGGGGAGGTGGTTTACTATGCCCAGTCAAAAATGGACCCTGGCTCTCCAGTCAGCACTGCTGACCAGGTCATTAAAACTCCAGTCTCAGCAGGGCTAAATGGCTATGCGTGGCTCCCAGAAATGGCTGGAATGTCCAGCTTCTAGGCACAGGAGCAGCCAGGGGGGCTCTGTGCACTGCCCCCACCTTGAGCGCAAGCTCTGCAGCTCCAATTGGCTGGGAACCGCAGCACCTGCACGCAAGGACAGCGTGTAGAGCCCCTTGGCCCCTCTGCCTAGGAACCGGACATGCCGGCTGCTTCCAGGAGCTGCCTGAGGTAAGTGCCACCCAGCTGGAACCCAAACCCCCTCCTGTACCGCATCCCAGGTGAGAACCCCCTCCTGCACCCAAACTCCCTCCCAGAGACTGCACCTCAGCCCTTCACCCCCTCCTGCACCCCAACCCCCTGCCCCAGGTCAGAACGCCCTCCCACACCCTAACCCCCTCCCAGAGCCATCACAGCCCCCACACCCTAACCCCTGCCAAGTCCCCTCCTGCACCCAAACTCCCTCCCAGCACCCACACCATTCCCCCCCCCACACACACACGCCCTAACTCCCAGCCCTTCACCCCCTCCTGCACCCCAAACTCCTGCCCCAGCCAGATTAAAGTGAGGGAAGAGGGAGTGGGCGGCGCCTCCAAGAAGGGGCAGGGCCGCGGGGGAAAGGTGTTCCGTTTTGTCTGGGGTGAGAAAGTTGGCAAGCGTCGGGCCCGCACCTCAGGGGGTCGCTCTTACCTCCGCACTGGCCCGCCGGGGGGCACCAAGTCCAGGTACAGTAAGTGGGTTTTGGTGGTTTTATTTCGAACCCGCCAGGGCCAGGCCAGGCCAGGGCTGTCAACCCGGGCAGCTGTAAGGCGCTTTGTCCCGCCAGAGAACGCTACCACCCCCCGGACTCCGACCCCCGAGCGGGTGAGGCGCGGCCACCCCGGCAGACGAAGCTCGGACGGGCTCGAGTTAAACACCGCCCGCCCCCGGCGTTTCCCGGCTGCCCTCGAGGCAAAGCGCTCCCACGAGCGGGCCCCTCAGTCCAGCCGGGCCCAACCGAGGCCGCCCGCTCCCACGGCGGGGGAGGGGGGCACGACTGGGCGCGTGAAGGTGGCGGCGGCGGGCGCCTTCCCAGGTGCTCCTGCCCCGCCCACCCAGCCACCTTGATGGGCTTGCGGAGGGAGCTGTGGGGGGGTTAAGAGCGGATTGGGCGATTGCCCTGGTTGGTTGGCGGGAGGGCGGCCCCGGCTCGTTAGCGGCCCCTGCGCGCGCGGTGGCCGCCCTGCGGCAGCCTGTCAAGTGCTCCGCTCGTCTCTCGGTGTCCTTCGCGCGGCGGCGGCGGCGCCAAGCTGGGCGTTTGCCTGCGGCGTGGGGCGCCAGGGAGCGGTTGGGTTGGGCCCCTCCCTGCAGGCGCCCGGCTGCCTGGCCGGGGGGGTGGGATGGTGTTTCACACGGCGGGGCTAATGATGGCGTTTTGTTGCCATCATGTGGCTGCATGTGGGAACTAAAATAAAGTAAAAGCGCGGCCAAAAAAACACAAAACAACAAACCCACACAAAACCTTTATAAGGGAGAGATGGAAGGCAACAACAGTCTAACACTGGGGTAAATCCAGGGAACTCCCTTTGCAAATTTTTTTTTTTTTTTGCAAAGCATTAGTTAGCTCAAAAGAAGCAATTTTGTATATCGACATAAGAATGGCCATACTGGGTCAGACTCAAGGTCCCTCCAGCCCAGTATCCTGTCTACTGACAGTGGCCAATGCCAGGTGCCCCAGAGGGAGTGAACCTAACAGGTAATGATCTAGTGATCGCTCTCCTGTCATCCATCTCCACCCTCTGACAAACAAAGAATAGGGACACCTTTCGTTACCCATCCTGGATAATAGCTATGAATGGACTTAACCTCCATGAATTTATCCAGTTCTCTTTTAAACCCTGTTATAGTGCTAGCCTTCACAATCGCCTCAGGCAAGGAGTTCCACAGGTTGACTGTGTGCTGAGTGAAGAAGAACTTCCTTTTATTTGTTTTAACCTGCTACCCATTAATTTCATTTGGTGGCCCCTAGTTCTTATGGGAACAAGTAAATAACTTTTCCTTATTCACTTTCTCCACACCACTCATGATTCTATATACCTCTATCATGTCCCCCCTTAGTCTCCTCTTTTCCAAGGTGAAAAGTCCTAGCCTCTTTAATCTCTCCTCATATGGGACCTGTTCCAAACATCTAATCAGTTTAGTTGCCCTTTTCTGAACCTTTTCTAATGCCAGTATATCTTTTTAGAGATGAGGGGACCACATCTGTACACAGTTTTCAAGATATGGGCGTACCATGGATTTATATAAGGGCAATAAGATATTCTCCGTTTTATTCTCTATCCCTTTGTTAATGATTCCTAACATCCCGTTTACTTTTTTGACTGCCTCTGCACACTGCGTGGATGTCTTCAGAGAACTATCCACGATGACGCCAAGATCTTTCTCCTGATTAGTTGTAGCTAAATTAGCCCCCATCATATTGTATGTATAGTTGGGGTTATTTTTTCCAATGTGCATTACTTTACATTTATCCACATTAAATTTCATTCAACAGTATTCTGAATTAAATTTGTGTTGAGATTATTCACATGCTGGTGATGGGCCACAGTTTGGTTTCACAAAATCAAAAGCAGAGGTGGTTCAGCTCTGGATTAGGTTTTAATTGAATGATTAGCAACTTGTGGAGAGAGAGCTAATAAAACATATTTCTGGTTTTGGTACCTCTTGCCCAACTGTTATATGTGATTTAAGCACTATTGCTTGGCCCTATACAATACACAAAGCGTTTGCTTGCTGCCTAAAAGATGCAGTTAAGTGAAGATGTATGGATAGACCCTGAGGATGATGTCAGTTTAGGAAAACTAGGTGTTGCATGCATTTGAGTGTTCCTGAGGCTCACAGAAGAAGTGGCTCTTTAAAAGGGATTTGAATAAGAGGGTTGGGGGCTTTCAGTACTGGGGTTAGCAGATCATTCTGTGTATAAACAACATGGAAGGAGGTGTAAAAAATGGAAGTGGGAGAAGAAAATAAAGGTGATGGAGGGGATGGTGTCACCAGTTGAGCAAAGGAGACAAGAAGGCGAATACAGTAAGAAACTGATACGTAAGCCAGGGTGGAGCTTTGTAGGGTCTTGAAGCTGAGAACTTAAAATTTGATGGACTGGCAAAAGGAAAAGCAGGGGAGATATTGGAAGAGGAATGACAATGGCTGTTTTGTGCTGAATTACACTGTAGCCAAAGGCAGTGTTTGCAAGGAGGAGGTGGGGAACCAGGCTTTTCTGCGTATGGTCCCTCTCCTCCACCCAATAGAAAAACTACCTGAAACTTGGCTCTTGGGGACCATGTGGATTCCAGCCTGGCCTGGAGCCATGCTGAGCTGAGAATCCCCCTACAGCTCTGGCACTTTTAGCTGCACTTTTATCATCCATAATTCTGAAGACAAGATGCCACTTTACATTTGGCGACAGTTTAGCCAGTTACTTTGCATTGTTGGGGGTAACAGATGTGCTCAGAGCTACTCTTACTGCTACTCTTACTCATTTTTCCAAAGAAAATATTAATAAATACCCAATGGGAAAAGGTGAAAATTGACCAGGTTTGGGTTTTTTTTACATTCATTTACACAAAATGCCCTAACATACACAATACACTTGTTATATAACTTAGCATCTTTGTTTTTAAATACTACAACTATTCAAGTTTAGAGTCATGGCATGCAGGTAAACACCAGAGTAAACAATGGTAGAGACGAGATCTATATCATTTATTACTGTAGTGAAAGTCTGTGCATAATTATTGTAGTGAATCTTTTGCATGATGTCCCATGTGTCTGTTGAATACCTGAGGTGAAGACCTGTGCCCTATTGAAGTTAGTAGAAGTTTTGCCACTGACTTAAAGAATGAAATCCTGGTTCCACTGAAGTCTGTAGAATGTGGACATAAGAACAATTAAGTAAAGAAAGTCCCAGCAGCCAGAAAGGAGATGGGGGTGAGCGAGGCATAAATTATCAGCCAGAAAGGAAGGAAAGCACTAATAAAATAATACTTTGGCACTCATTTTTTGAAGCAGAAAGAATTAATCCAGCCCTAGCAATCTGCCTTTTAGGATGACAAGCTGTAACATATCTGTCAAAAGTAATTTATTTCATTTTAATTACAGTGTTTCCCAAGTCTGTTACAGTCCTGCAGCACCTGTGCTGCTCTGGTAGGCAACAGATTCAGCAAAACACCTACAATAAATCAGCCTTTACAACCTTCATCCCACCCAACTATGTAACAGCTGAATGATTGCCCTTAATTGCAGTAGCATCATAATACAAGTTCGAACTGGATCACAGAGTTTTCTTCCCAAGACCTCTGAGAAGCTCAATGAGGCTTGAAGTAAGGGACCTACTACTCTGCATCACCCACAGTCATCATTTGCTTACAAACACTTATTTCTGTGTTAAAAATGCTTACAGCAGTGGCCCCCAAGCCCAACAGTCACAGTGTTGTGAGGATATAGCATGTTGGTCAATACCTCTAGAAGACTGTAGTATATTCTTATAAAGTCTGCATCCAGTTTAAAATAAAGCTGACAGTAATGATCAGACATAATCGCAATTTGTGGATATCAAGAACTTTTTTCATTGTTAAAAATATATTTTGGTACTTATGCGAATACCTTGGCTCCTGAGTCTATGGAGAAAGTGACTTTTTGGAGGCACTGAAGTCAATGGGAATTTCTCCATGGCCTTCCACGGGCTTTGGGTCAGGCCCTTCATGCATGTATGCTTATTTGAAAGGAGAAAATTGACAGTTTATACAGCTAACTATTCCTGCTTGTTATACAACACCTATGTTTAATAGCATGTTATCGCAATCTCAACTATAAATGGTGCTATCACTCCACTTAAATAACCCTGATAGGTGGTTTAAATGCCTGTGGCTTCTTTGAATTTAAAATATGGATATATATTGTTCATTTCTTGACTTCTGGGAGCGGGTTCCTCAGCCCTGCTGTTTTGCTGCAGTGGGAATGATTAAACTTCTTTCGGAGTTCCCATGACATAAGTGCACTGAGCTAGAGGAAGGGCGGCGGGGGTGGGGGGTGGGGTTAGTTTAGTAATTACTTAGCCTATTAGCCAAGATAATGGTTTAAGGCCCAGTTTGTAGCTGGCATAAATAAATGTGTAACCCTGACGTTAATGGAGTTTGCCTACTTACTCCAGCAGTCAAGTTGGCCCTATAGGCTTCATTTCATGACTGACACTTGAGAAGGGCTCTCCACTTCCCTTACAAGATATTTTAAACTTTGAAGGAGAAAGTAATTTTCAAGCTTGTGCTGTTGAGTGAAGGTCAATATAAAAGGATTATTTAATCAACAATAGATGGGAAGATACAAATTCTTCTAAATACAATGCTACACAGTAAAATAGGAACACAGCCTGTGCCTAAATAATGGAACAAATGGTTTCTCTGGAAATGCAAGCCAGTGACTAAACAAGACACAGTTTAGTGCAGCTTGTTTTTCTCTATGTTTGGAAAGGTATTTTGCTCCCTGAAGTGTTAACATGTAAGTGGCAACAGCATTTGCTATATTCTGCAACTCTTATAGTCCTATTCAAGTTTTAAGAGGCCGGAATATAATCTACCATATAGGATAGCTATCTTTCACTGCCTCGTTTTTACTTAAGAGGACGGTTCAGAGGGAGGAGTGCTGACCCTCTGTAAGTGGAGAGGCTCTGATTATTAGCAGTCTTATATTAGTAATGTCATCAGTATGTCTGTTAGGCAAGGCTCGGTTTAATCATCTAGGGCTGAGAGGTGGCCTACATTACACTTGACTCAAGGGTCTTGGTCACCTCATAGCTGCCACTCACCTGATTGCTAGTGTAGTTTAGAAAGGCTGCAACAATGTTGGAAAATATTTTTAAACATGACTACAAACAATAGTCTGGACTGTGCCTGGCATATGGGTATTCCCAACTGCTAACCCAGGACTGATGTATATTTGCCTGTAGCCAGCTATTTGCAGAACAAAATGTTCCTAGATTCCCTCAGACAGGGAAGGCTAAGGCCACGCTTTTTAGTGAAAAGAGGACACCTGTCACTCCGTGTCTGGAAGCTGGTGCATGCCAGGTCTGCAGTACATCATTGCTCTTGCTGGCATATGCCACTCAATGTTACTGAGGCATAGAAGAGATGGACACAGCCAACTAGGGGAGCAATGAATGACTATGGAGAGAGCATATGCAGCAATACACAGGGGAGAGCAAGGGTGTGTGTGTACACATATGAGAGAGACAAAGCCCTAGAACTCTGTTGGGGTGGGAGGTTGGGGGTGATGGAGGTTGCAGGGAAGGAAAACCACAAGCACATAAGCGAGCCTGAGACTGACTGAACATGTTCAGAAAGCAGAGTCTCTTAACTCGCTTCAGAAAGAATGAGCTATTGGGTAAAATGAGACAGCCAATGCCTCCAAATTCCATGAGAAACAATTAGTTGATTGGCAAGTTCCTAAAAGCTGCAGCTTCGCTGTCTGTCAGTGGCCTACAATTCCCCAGAGTCACTGCCTTTTGGAGGTTTTACTCACATGTGTGTTTATCTCATGGGAACCTGTCTGTCAGTCAGACTTTCCCCCTGCCCCCAATTTCTCTGATTTCTTGTGCGAGTTTTGTGGTCAAATTTAATCTCTATTTATGCCAGCCAAACCTATTGCAGAAAGACTTTGCTTTGTCCTAGATTCCCTCTCTCAGCAGGCCATAAGGCTAGAGACTCCTCTGCTGGGGAACCACCCTTTGTTTTTGTTTTGTGCTATGCCCAGACCCGAAACAGATTTTTTTCCCCTCCTGCCTGCTGTAGGGGAGTGTGGATAACTTACTTTGCAGATGCTGAGTGGCTGATACTTTTAAGCCAGATGCTGAGATTAAATTACTCTGTGGTCAATACTCCACACTCACCCTGCAGGAAACTCTCTCGCTCAGAGCTGGCAATGGATCTTTATTTCCTGAACTGGCTGTTTTGAGATTCTCATCAAAGGCTTTATAGCTGTAGCTGTTGTATCTTTAAAACCTATTTAGCTTCACACCTGTGTGCAAACAGTAAATATGCTGCATTGGTAATGAGGCCAATACATTGTCACACTGTCTCTCTTTTGGGGAAATGCCCATTTAATATCTCCCATACCTCCTTCCTCTAAACCTTCCTCTGCTGTGAAATCTACAAATTACTCCCATCTGGCATTGGGTAGGCAAGGGGCAAACCTTGACTTCTGTTGATCTGCTAAACTTTGTTTTATTGTTACTATCTCCTCCCAACCAACATCCACCCAATTTGTCTGTTTTGTACACCAGTGGCGTCCTGTATGACATGTAGATTGTGGCCTCTCTGGGGTTGGGGTTGTTTTACTTGTCATATGTCTGTAGAGTGCCTGGCTCCATGAAGTCCTGATCCTTGACTGGGGTTTCAAGGTGCTACTGTAATAGAAATAAATAATAATAAAATCTGTATAGAGAATTAGAGATTTATCCAAGCCCAGGGAGCCAAAATGTTTGACATTGAGGGTTGCCAAGGCAGCTCAGCAGGAGCTTGTAGGCTGAATCTAATTTGCATATGATTTATTTACATAAATATTTTTGTCAAAAATAAATGTGCCGAGCTGTAATATTTGCTTGCACTTTATCTTCCCTTGATAGATGAACAGATGTTGTTTGCTGGCCAAGTTCTCTGGCACTTAACATTCAGGTGATTGTCTTTGCTCCTCATGCTGCCATCACAGGGAGCTCCCACAGACTTTAGTCTTTGCATCTCCAGTTTAAGTTCTCCTAGTCCATCTCTAGCTCAGAGGGAAAGCAAGAATTCTACACATCTGCTAGGCCCAGCAATGCATGGAGAGAAGAGAAGGCAGGTGTTCTATTTCCCCAAAATGTAAACGTAGTTTTATTTAATGCCTTTCATTCATCACAAGCTACATCTCCCCACCCACTGAAAAAAAGATGGCAGCATAAGGCACCGTTTAGACACATGCACAGTCCACATACCATCTAGATCAGGTTTAAAAAACATAGCTATAATTCTTACCAACAGTCCCAAATGTCCTCAATACTAATGTACACAATATGATTGTCCACAGAGTTTATCGTGGAGAAAAGAACTATTAAATTAGAATTGTAGGACCCTCTGCCCTCCCCCCAAAAAGAAGATAAAAACAGATACAGAGCTTAATACCAGAGTAATAGGATTAGTTCATAAATTAAAAAAATACAAAAAACCCCAACTATTTCACTCTTATTTTCAGAAAGTCCCACATAATGTAATGAAGAGTCCAGTGAGCATGCCCAAAATTCCATACTGTGTCCTTTCCCCCCCTTTCAAAGCAAGAAAACTGACAAGTAGACCCAGGACTTCTAGTCTTTTGTGTGCTTCAAAGATATTCACATGGCAATAAAACAGTCAAGAGTCCAGTATCAGCTCTAAGAATCCATTTTAGCCATAAAACTGCAGGATCCCCACTGGGTGATTTGAAGGTTTTTCCCTCCATCCAATGGAAGAAGGATGTGATACATTGCTTTCCTGATGCAGATTCTTAAAGGCTTCCATACAATGGGTTCCCCTTGAAGAAAGATTACTGCAATTGTTGTAGGATCAGTTATATAAAATACCAAAGAATACGTTGAGCTGATGTCTCTCTGAGTGAAGCTTGCCCAGCGCTGAGGCGTTGGGGTCTGCTACAAGTACTCAAGTTCCAGGGCGTGCCTGAGAGCCTCCAGGTCAGCATGACAGGAGATTCTCCAGAATGGCATGTTGTGCTGGAATGAAACCAAAATATATTTTTTAAACACAAGGATCAAAAGATCTTTCATAGTTTGCACCATGAACAATGGGATGTTACACCCTTAGCCATGAACTCACAATATTGCTACAGAGATAAAGGATCATCTTAGAAATTAAAAGAGGGGGGGTTGGTGTCCCCTCTACAGTTGTGTGTGTGTGCATCTGTAGAGACTAAAAAACACTGCAAAGTGCTGGAAATTGCAGAAACCTCCTGAGTTTATGAGGCACTTTCACATGCTGTCCTGCTTCGGAGGAAACAAGTGGGGCAGGGCAAGTTTCTGGATGCCTGCAAAGATTTTGTATTGTTATACATGAAAAACTTTACTTCCCATTTTCCCATTGGGTTTAGTGTGAATGTTTCTAGAATAATAATGTTCTTTGAAACAAAATCTTGCTGCTCCTTCCTGATGCCTAAAATCTATTGCAATAGGTGCCTTAGCAACATGACAGACAAGTGCTATGAGATTCTCCACCCAGCTCTGCAATCCTTTCCTATAACACATGCTCCAGGCCACGAAAACTACCTTTGTGTTGCCACCTCCCCATAGACTAGGAAGTTATGCAATAAAATGAAGTTGTTTACATAATCAAAAGCATGAACCATAAAGCAGTTGGTTTTATAACAATTACAGTTCACTCTGCAGGAAAGACAAACCCCACAGCAATCCGTAGGTACATAGGAATTGCCATAATAGATCAGGCCAGGGTCCATCTAACCCACTACCAGCTGTTTTAGAGGAAGATGCAAGAAACCTTGCACCAGGCAGTTATAGGATAACCTCTTGACATATACCAATGAAGTGCTCCTCGTGGCCCAGGACCCAGGAGACCTGGCATAGGTGGAGACTTGCCAAGCCATCTATTCAGCAGCCTCCTCCACCCCAAGTCAACTGGGTCAAGAGCTCTGGCCTGATGGCTGGGGAGAGGTGCCATACTGGCTACCTCCCACTCACGCACCAGATCATCCAATGGAGGTGCGGGTCCACTGTTCTATCTTGATGTGTACCTGTCTGCCACTGATCCCTTCCCGCTAGAGAATTGGATCGATCTGGAGGCCAGGGTGTCTGACCAGCTGTGGAGATGGACAGGGCTGCTCTGGTGCCTTTTCCCTTTGAAGGAGACTCCAGTGCTTGTAGTCTGGCATGGAGCGTGCTCACCTACATCTTCCTCCACTACCTCTGAGGGTGTCAAAATGACCAGCAGCAATTCTCTCTCTCCACCTGAGAGGTCTCCCTCCCGACCTCTCTGAGCTGCCAGTCTTCTACCAGGTCCTCCTCAGGACCTGGAAGCTACTCTCAGCAGCCAGGTCTGCAGCGCACACTGAGGGGGGAAGATTTCCTAACAGACCCCTGCTATACAACCCACACCTTCATGTGCAGGTAGTAGAGTCTCAGTTGGTGCACCAAAGAATGGTCCTGGCTGAGGACACCAGAATCTGAGACCTCCTGGACTACAGTAAAGAGGACCCTGCAGTGCTTGGCTAGCACATGGAGTTGCCCACTCTGCATGTCCCCCCTAGTGTGCTCCAGAAGGAGAAGGCAGCCTTGCCCCCAGCTTCTCTCACCTTTCTCAAGCGGGTCTTGCAGGAAGGTGCTCCCTGCCCACCCCTGGCCCTCTGGAGCTCATCATTGGCCTCTGCCCCACAAACCTCTCCAGTCCCCCCCAACACAAACCACCTGAGTTGGCTGAATGACATCTACTGGGCCTGTCTCCAAACTGCACCCAGAAAACACCTGTACACACTTGTACTTCATACCATCTACTTCCTCACCCTGACATCCTGCCCCAACTCCAACCAGTGGAGACCTGCTGTTCCACGGCCTACCAGAAGTATTAGTTGGTGGCTCCTTCATGGAGCTGTGAGCAGGGCCTTGTAGCTGGTGCAGTTCATGGAATCTCCCAGCACCTGCCCTTTCTGCAAAGAGAGGAAGACCCTGGCACATGTCTATGTAACATGTCTCAAGTTGTAGCTCCTATTCTAGAACTGCCTTCTGAGGTTCTGGCTGCACTTCGCTCTCCCCCCTCCTCATTTATGCACACCCCATTCACGGCCCCATGAAGTCATGAGACCACCTCCTCCTGGCACTGGCTAAGATGGCCATCCATCACACCAGGAGGAGGAAGCTGGATGGGGGTTGCTCTGCGACTGTGAGGCCTATTTCTGATCCCTTGTTATGTCATGCCTCTGAGTGGAGGTCCTCTGGGTGGTATCCACTGACTCTTTAGACACTTTTGAGGAGCAGTGGGTGCTGTCGGGGGATTCTTGGCTTGGTGTGCCCTTCCGGTGCCCTGCTTTTTTAACCTTTGACTCTCACTCCGTTCCTGTTTTTTCATTTATTTGTCGTCTGGGTTCAGTGGTTGAAGGGGCAAACTTTAGTTCTGGGCAGGCTTAGGCCTGCCCATCCCACTACCCGTAATAGGTACAGGATAACCCATCCCCAAGGAAGCTTCCTCCTGACTCCCATTTGTCAGAGGTTGGCTTATGCCCTAAAGCATGAAAATCTGTATCCTTTTCCAAACCCCTTGTTTATTTTTTAGTATTTACTATTATTACTCTAAATATGTTTGTTCTCCATACAATTATCTAAGTCCTCGCTGGTCCTTCTCTATTGAAATATCCCATTTAAAAATACAGTAGAACCTCAGAGTTATGAACACCAAAGTTATGAACTGACCAGTCAACCACACACCTCATTTGGAACCAGAAGTACACAATCAGGAAGCAGCAGAGACAAAAACATTAAAAGAAGGCAAATAAAGTACAGTACACTACTGTGTTAAAAGTAAACTACTAAAAAAATAAAGGGAAAGCAGCATTTTTTTTCTGCATAGTACAGTTTCAAAGCTGTATGAAGTCAATGTTCAGTTGTAAACTTTTGAAAGAACACTCAGAACGTTTTCTTCAGAATTACAACATTTCCGAGTTACGAACAATCTCCATTCGCAAGGTCTTCGTAATTCTGAGGTTCTACTGGATTCAGCTAAAATGATGTGACCTTCTTGCAGTCACCTTATTTTATTATGTCTCATTTAAAATAATGGAAACTATGCTTATGCTCTTTTGAAAGCCAGATTTATGTGTCCAAAAGAAAAAAATGCCAACTATTTGTGGGTGCCAGTAAACAAGTGATGTTCAAACACCAGGTTGGTCTGGTTAATATTCTGATAACTCTGTAGGTACAGTTTTGACAGTTGCGACCTGTGTTTAGTACTCTCTGTAGTTTTTATGGTCACTTCAGTTGTAAGGGGTGAATCTCAGAAGATTTGGAAGTTACATTCAGATCTTTATCCAAACTTCTTTGATTTGCTCTGGGTGGCTGAAGGTTTGAGTTGGTCCTTTTCTTAGCCAAACCAGTTCACTCATCCTAAGTTTGTACCAAAGACTGAGGCCTGGTCTACATGCACATTTTGTATAATGTGGTGCATACTGGTTTAATGGGCATACTGGTATAATGATGTCAGTTAATGCCAAAATAGTGATACCGGTACAGTCCCCAGCTTGGGTTATAGAAGTATGAGCCTGCCTTAACTGGTTTAGCTTACTCCCCTTCCCATATAGGAATAAGTTTAACTGTGTCACTAAGGGGATTGTACCACTTTAACTGCACCCATATAGATAAAGCGGTCCAACTTGTGTGTCTAGCTAAAGCCTTAATCTGGTTTCTTAACATTACACATTCTCATTTCCCAAGCAGACAAAATAGTTGAAGGAAGAGGATCCTTCCTAGGGCTACTACCTGCTTAGGACACTGTAGTGACACCAGATGTTCATTTTACATGGTGTCTATTTACACTCCTCTCTACTTAAATACAGTTCAAGCTCCTCTCTGCTATGTTGCCTATCAGTAAAAAAAAAAAAATCTTCCCTTGATGCTATTTATCACTTTGTTTGTTCACTACACACAGCAAGCAAACACAGGGGCATCTGAAGTGACTACAATGCATTGCTCTGCAATTTCACTTTATAGGGGAAAAGTTATTTCCTCTCCCCCTCCCTCAGACCCCTGGTGGATATAAAATCCCTTCCACTTAAATTATCTATCTTCCTTTCTTTAAAAAGAGGAAAGCTTGGACACTCAGCCACACCTGCTGTTCAGCTCTTGCAGATTTATCATTTGTGGATAGGTGAAGAAAAACGACTCACTAAAACTGAGATATTATCAGTGCTGCCAGCAAAACAGTGAAAGGCTCCCTGCCCGCCCCGTTTTTTGTATAAAGTCAGGTGTGTAGCTAGCAGCCCTGACTAATGATTGTCATCAATCAAAGGCTGTGACAGCTCCAGCAAAGAATGTGTTCTCCTAATGGGAGAGTTGATTAAACCAGGAGACACTAGCAAGAGGCCTCTTGAAACCCTGCCTGTAGAAGGCTGCTGAACCTTCCTGCTGCTTCATACTCCCATGGAGCCTGGCAGCCTTTGATGCAGTCATGTGCACTGACCCACTACCTTTGAAGTCTAGTGCAGGGCTGTCAAAAGGGCAGGCTATTATCACTTCACTTTCAGTCCATGCATTTTGGGTTCTTCGTGGACGGATTCTTAACCCTTAAGGAACCAGCTAAACACCTGGAATCTGGCTAATTTCCAGAGTTTTTTTTGTTGATGACAGGAATTGATGTGCCATGGTGGAAAAGGTTTTCTGGCTGCTTCAAGGCAGGACTGGGTTGAGACCCTGGGGACAGAGCAAGTGCTGACCCACCTTGCACCTGCTGGGATCCCCTCCTCCCTGAGCCTGTGCTTCCAATGTGAACAGCCTCGCCTGGCTGCTGCTTCCTGCCTCCTCATTCAGCCTCGGAACCAGCCAGGGGAAGTTGAGTTACCTAGGATGGTCATGCATGGAGCACAAGAGTCTTAGATGGGGCTGCAGGGGGAAGCAGGAAGACACCCTGAAAAAGATGTGATCTAATGGTGTTTCTGGCCATGTTGAAACCAAAACAGTGGCATTTTTCCCATCACGTTTCTACCCCACAGAAAGTTCAGGAACTCTCCTGACTCAGGGGTTCTTCTCTGAACTGTTCAGGGACTCCAACCTCCACTAACAGCCAGAAAGCCTCAGAGGCAGTAATCCAAAGATTTGCAGTTTGATTTCCCTTGTCTGTCAACAGCTCCACCATCCTCACCCAAACTCACACAGCCTTAGTGAGTGGCATCCATGACTCTTCCCCCCTGTGCCCGAAGTTTCTGACTATGCCCTGCCATGTTTTCTTATTTATCTTAGTTTTTTTCTACTGTGAAAGTCACTGTAGTATCCTCAGCCTCACCTCCAAATCTATCCTTCCTTATCACCATAAACCTGGCCTAGCCCTTGATCTTCTCATGGTATGCTATTGTTAGCTCTTCTCTCTGGCATCCCCACGTCTCCTCTCTCCCTCTTCCAGTCCACACAAAATGCAGTCACCAGGATGATCTTTCCTTCTCACTACTCTGATAATATCCACAGCAGCTGTTAGGCATGAATCATACAGGCAGTCTACACAGGGCACTGTAAGGGCACCTCTGGCTCAGCTGTCCTCCCACCCTGCATTGCCTGGGAGCGGCACCGGTATGGCTGCAGCCTCTTCATGGGTGCCCACCACCCTGCATCAGTAGCACATGAGAGCTGCAGTACAAGCACAGCTCCAATTCAGCTGCCTCCCCTCCACCACAGCTTTTCAGAAGGGGGAGATGTATGTCTCTTTAAGGGCACGCTCCATCCCCAAAGACATACTGTACCAGCAGCCAGGGCTCAGAGCCACTGCACCACCCCAGCAGCAGCACCACCACCATTAGTGACTGTCTTCACTGCCATGATGAGAAGGGCATTTCCTAATAGGCTGGAAAGCCCGCAAGAGCCCATGTTGAATGCCATATTTCAACAGTTTGGCATCTGGTGCCAGTGGAAAGCAAGAAAGAGAGACATACAAATATTTTAAAAGTGAAGAATCAAAATGTTTTGAACTTCAATTAAAAAACAAATCAGTTTTGGATTCAGTTAGAAATCTGGGCAAAAGTCTAGATTGCATCTTACTGTATCTGAAATGTTCTGCTAATCCCTAACTGGAAGTCTCATCTGGTACCTAACATCAGGTTGTGGCTTGCTTGGGCTTTCCCAGTCAGCTGACATGTGATGCAACGAACACTGGCTCTGCAGTTCTCTTCAGAATGCCAGTGACAAAGGGCCGTGTCTGTCCAATGAGTATGTAATACTCTCAGGATTCTGGGTTCATTATCCCTGATCATGTGACTTTCGGATCCTTCCATTTTTGTTTTATTTGCATTTGATGTGCCTCCCAGTTTTTTGTTTGTTTTGGTTTTTTGCTTAAAATTAATCAAATGGCTCTATAAAATCATTAATGAAAGAAAAACAGCCACTCACTATTAGTCTCCTTGTTATTGACTGTAACAACATTAGCCTCCATGACAGCACTAAGTATTAATATGCTGTGATAAATCACTCCTGAGAAATTCTGCTGGAGTTTGGAAATTTTAAGAGTGTGGCATATAGATCAGAAACTCCAGAGTTCACCATGCTTGCTTCAGCTGACATCACACAAGCGGGGTTTGTTTCTTGTCATGTGTCTAATGCCATCTTTATTAATCAGGAACTGTTCCTGGAACATGTAATAGAAACTAGCAGTGCTTGAGACCACCTGAAAGGCTGCAATGGTTGCCAGGGCTATGGAAGTGGGATTTGCAGTAGGAAATTGCTCAGGATGCTGTGAGGATTTGCAAACGGGGAAAAGAGCCCAGCTGTAAACAACGTGGAGGGGAAGAAGTTTCATTTAATGCTTAGTAAAATAAAGATCCATTGAACTGAAAACTCGAAGAACTCGGAATTGTACATACAACTGTACCTTTTTTGCTCCCTGTTCCTCTTCAACACCATCTCCTATTACAACATACACGGCTTTCCTTCCAAACCTCTGCATTATCCGTTCAAAACAGCTCTCTTTCCCTGAGCAACAAAAAAGAAAAAGTATTAGTTATCTAAGAGAACTGGGCAGTCGGGCTGGAATTCAGCTTTGAGGGCTGGGACAGGGCCTGATTTAATTTGTTTCTTTGTATTTGTAATCTGGTTCTCAAATTAAGATTTAGGCAACATTCTCTGAGATGCCATTACACAAGCTAGCAGCACCTTCTTTACCTACCTAGTGTTGCCAGCTCCCTTGTGTTTACAACAAGTCTTGTGATTTTTGGTGTATTTCTTAAAGCCCCTGCTGCTGGAGACATGCAATTCTCTGAGAATCTCAGGGCTTGTCTATACAGTGGGGTTATGTGCATACGGGGGGGGGGGGGAATTCTAAAGTGCACTAACATGTTTTGCATTAATTGGTCTGTACAGACCATGCTGGTGTGCACTAAAGGTTCCATAGTGCACATTAATATATCTGTACTATGTTAAAGTGCACTAGGGAATCTTTAGTGCGTACCAGCAGGGTGTACACAAACCAATTAATGCACAACATGTTAGTGCACTTTAGAAATCACACCCCCGCCTCCCCCTAGTGCACATTACCCCACCATGAAGACAAGTCCTCAGCTTTAATTTTAAAAAGAATAAAGTTTCTAGTGGTCATGGTTGCAGAGAAAAGCTTGAAAATCTGAACCAAAAAGACTCAAACATTAGACTGCAAATAAAAATAACCCAACATTTATCGTTTTTAAGTCTCTTGATTTTTAAACCAATTTAGTGTTTTGTGAATACTTGGTGTTGGCAACATGGCAAACATGCTTTAGGGTTTAAGTCCAACAACCTAGGACAACTGTGAGGTATCCAGTAGGGCTGGCCAAAAAATTTCCACCTAAACTTTCTACTACACAGAATTTTTCATGAAAAATATCTGCTTTCTGCAGAAACATTTCAATTTTTGTCAAAAAGTATTCACCCGAAAAACTTTCAGCTTTTGATCATATATTTTTTTTAAATGAACACTTTTTTGTTTGTTTGGGGTTTTTTATTTTTGTTGACATTTTCTACTTTCAGCCTTCCTTGCAAGCTAGTGCTATTGGGGTGGGACAGAAATGTCATTTTGAGGGAGTGCAAGAATCTAAGAGGTGCTAGCCACAAGGGTATGTCAGAGGTTCAGGGAGCTTCTGGGTATCTATGGACCACAATATAAAAATAATTAATAATATCACAAAAGGGCAAGAAGAAGGGATGTACAGCCTCTGGAGGAGGTTAGGGATTTTTGGATATTAGGCCTTGTGTAGTTCTTTTTGGCTGGATGGTAGTGTGGAGTTGTGAGAAGCTGAAATTCACATTCTTATCCATATTTTTATCCACAAAGGGAAAGCAAATAGGACCATCTGGTCATTCCTGATATGGCAATATGATATACTAGTGCTGCTTAACATACATTTACAAAACAAATTAGAAACATTAATCTTCACAGCACCATGGGAAGTAGAGAATGATCATCACCTCTTTACATACAGGGAAACAGGGACCCCCAGAGATTAAGGCCAACATTCTCAAACTTTTTTAAAAGTTTTAATTTAATTGATCTGGCCACGGTCACACAGTGAGTCACAATGGCAGAGAGAAGATGAGATCTTGGGAGTTCCTGGTTCTTAGTCACATACTCAGAACACTAGACCATCCTGCTTTCTCTATAATCGCTGCATCTTTTTACAGCTGGTCACTGTAAGAATGTCCTCACCAGACTCCTGACCAAAACTTTGGAACAATCAAAGAAGTCTCCCCCCAGAAAATCCATCACAGGTTTTATATTGAGCCTGGTTTATGCAGGGGGAGGAGTTTAGTGGGTCCAGCAGTATACTAGTGTGGTGCAGATGTGATCCATGAAATTCATAGTTATGTATCTCAGCACTGAGTCCATATGCTTTGATTTAAAGGAGCTCCCAGTCAGCTATCACACAACATTAAATATTCTATTCTGCACCTTCAGAGCTTCTCTTTATTTTATTTATAGGCATTCCTTTTGGTGCTCACCAAGTGTCTCAGCCTTACAAACAATGAGCTTAAATGCCCAGCACTGCTGTGAGGTAGGTGAGTATTATTAGCCCCAGTTTAGCGATGGGAAGCTGAACCACAGAAAGCCTAAGTGACTTGCCCTGGATCATACAGAAATTCTGGGGTAGAATTGAGCCCAGAAATTGAGCCCAGATCTCCTGTTTCTCAGTCCAACGCCTGAACCAAAAGACCATCATCCTTCCTTCCTTCGGCCCTGTGTACATTCAAAGATTGTAACCAGGTATAGCTGTAAACCTGGTCGTGTTAGCAAACAAGATTGTTAATACCTGTTAGCAATTACAGCACATAACCATGGCTTTTCTATCTTGATTCACGGTTGCTTTTCTGTAACTCGTCCAGTTCACTGTCCAGCCCAGCCCCCCAGTGTAAACAGGTCCTTTAGCCATGTTTATGTAACAGGTTCGATTAGCATTCCTTCCTCTCAGATATGTGAGATAGGGTATTCCAGAACATATGGCCCACAGGCTGCTAATGCTGTTGGGCGTGCATGTCTCCTAGGCACTGTATCGCCTACTGAGGCACTGTGGGAGAGCTACTTTGATTCTTCCTATGCTGCACTGACACAAACATGGGCAGTTAGTGTGTTAGATGTGGAGGCACCAACAGGAGGATCATGTGATTCTATTGTGAATAAAGCTGCTGCAGGAACACAATTCAACCGTGCTTGCTGTAAGTGGGTCAGATGCGAGGGCCACAACCTGGTCACAAACAGCCAATTGCACTTTAGACGAGGCCTTAGCTGCATTGCTCTTACCTGTCTTTGTTGCACTATAGATGTTTTCAATGGGGAAGACTGTGCCCAGTCCATATAGCAGCACTTTAGCAAGAGCTGGTATGAGCTGAGTTGTGGTGACCAACACGTTTACACAGTTAGGCCTAGAAAACAAAGTGGTTAGTTGAAATTGCAGTGAGTGAGGCAATCTGTGTCCTTTTCTCCTGATAGCCTCTGAGCTGGGAGCACAGGGCAGGATGCAACCCGAAAAAGCTCCAGAGAAGTTGGTGACTATGTGATGGAAGGTGACTGAGGTTTTTTGTACACTCTCTTTATTAATTTATGAGAAATTAAATAATTTAAAACAAACCAGTGACAGAGACTTTGCATATCACAACCAACCACTGAGGTGCTTTAAATGGTGGTAAATCTCCAATGTCATTTACACTGTGTCCCTTGGGTGAACTAAGTCAGGGCTAGTAGTGCTTCTATTTCCCCTTACTTGCAAATCTGTTTAGTACCTTCCTGGGAATGCTACAAATGAGATATCCAGCAGCAAGGCAGGAAAACCAGCTGATTTTCTTTTGTTTGGTCCTTTGTATCAGATTGAGCTCACCCCTACCCTGGATAATACAAATCTGGAAAACATGTGCAGATGGGCCTCCCACATATTTGGCCAGCAAAATCCTATAAACGTGCCCTGGTTTGTTTGGAGGAAAAGAAGAGAAGCAAAAGAAACTCTTGGATCTCATATGTAGGTGATTCCTTAAGCTGTTCTTACCGGGAATGTATCAAATTCAGAGCCTTGAGAGCATGAGTGAGCCAGAGATCAGTCAGAGCTTCCAGTTCTGCTCTTAACTGAAGCCAGGTTTCCCTCTTAGGAGCTCCTATTAAACCTGCAAGCAAGGAAATTAAGCAACATTATTTGTAGCTGCACGGAAAGGGAATGACTTGCACAGCTTAGTACACAGTACACTAAATGGCCTCCTGCTCTCTCCTGGCCATGTTTGAATCCTATCCTACCTCTCGATTTGCTCCTCTTTCATTCCTGGTGGAGACTCCTTCTAATCCCGCTGCTATGGAGTGTGTCAAGGCTCTGCCCTGAGTCCCCTTCCCTTCTCCCTCTGGAACCTGCTGCTAGCCTTCTTTTTGGACATCGCTTCAAAGTAGATGATGCCCTGAATGCCCCCAATGTTTCTCACTCCTATTCATCCACTTCCCTCATTCCGCCTCCCGTCTTGACCCCAGTCTCTTTTGCACAAGTCACAGTTGAGGGGCTTTAATCTGTCACTGGTCTCTGCTTCAACCCACTGAACCTCTAGATGGCTGCTGTGCAAAGTGTTTCACGACTAAGGCCCTGTTGTATGGAGAAACCTTCTCTGAAATACATTAACTGGTGTGGTAGTTAGCACTGGCACATTTAGCCAGTATTTTGCTCAGCTCCGTCTCTGTAGTTAGCAATTTGCATGGCTCAGTTAGAATGCTTTTCTGAAATTTCCCATAGAGTTTATGTACAAACTAAGCAATAATGATTGAGGCGCCGGGCATTTCCTGAGAATTAACGACCAGTGCGGAAGAGATAGAGGTCGGAGCAGAAGCAGATGACTGTTGGGTCCTGCTGGTCATTAATCCCGCTGAAAATCTGTTCACAAGGTCGTTATTCCCAGTATATATGGGAAGGTCATTATTCCCACTAAATAAGTAAAAGGCAAATATTTAAAATACCTTTAGGAATATTATTATTTTTGGTTATATGTTATTCTGGCTCTAGCTCTGGGACACCTGTGCTGACAAAATCCCACCCCAGCCTAAGAGAGAAACTAGCTTAGCTAAATTGGATGCTGTGAGATCAAGGAGGCTAGAACATCCCCTTGTCTTGTGATATCGTTTTGATGGGATGTGGGATAGGGAACTGTGACTCAGGAATACTCTTTCCTTCCATATACACAAGAGCTCATCTATGCATCCCTCTGCGTGAGACTCGAGATATTGGTTTTAGGTTGTTTGAAGGGTGTGTGTGTGTTTTATTTATTGTATGTTTTGGGAGGTGATGAAAGTAATGTTTTCTGCACCAGCTCTGGTGATAATTTATTGGGTCACACAGCTTTCTTTTGGCAAAGATATGTGGTTTTAATTGTATTTGTTAGGGATCCCATGGACTTTGGAGATGGGGTGCCCTTTAATGAGGTGCACAAATATCAGCGTGAATGAAATGTATATTTTAAAAATATTTGGTTTTTTTATTAACCTATTGCCAGGTTCATCGCATGGATAGGGAATTAGTGCCTAGACCGTTATTATTTGAGTGCTGAGTGTGCTAGGCTCTGTACAATAGAGAACAGAAATTAGCCACTCCTGAAAGACCTTACAATAATTTCTGAGCCACATTTAGAGTAGACACAGCACGCTGTGTATAAGGTTCTTGAAGCAGGGCTTGATTTCTCCTCTCATGTACAGGGGAACAGGCATGGGGAACACAGAACTTTACAGAGCCCTCTTAGGAGCAGTAATATTTCATTTCCTGCTAATTAGAGATAGACCTGAACCACAACCTCTTGTCTGATCAACTCCTGACCTTGAGAAGGGTGTGTAAAATCTAGATCCAGATTTTGTAGCTTGGTCCACTATCTCTAATGCCTTTCCCAGGACCTCAGAGCACTTGGCAAAAGCTAACCAAGCCTCACAACACACCCATGTGAGCTAGGTATTAGCCCCAGTCTGCACATGGGAAAACTCTGGTGTAGACAGGCTGCAACTTACCCATCCTGTTACAATGTGTCAGAGATGGGAATAGGGTACAGGAGCAGTCTTGACTCCCAGTCCCTTGCTCTAACAATTAGACTGCATTTCCCCCTACAACAAATGAGTTTGCGCCTTGTTTTTGGAGTGCCTAGGCTATTCTGTCATGACCATTGTTATTTAAGGATAACACTGCTTAATTCTGCTGAAACACTTGCCTAGCAGTTCAGTTCTCCAAACATCAAGGTACGCTGCTCGCTATAGTACCTAAGTACGCTGCTTGCTATACACCTACCTTGTAGTGTTTATTCTGCTGAACAGAGAGAGTTTTTATGAAAGATGAAAGGGGCCATTCCCTGGCTGGAGACACTCACCTCCTACATTGTTTTTGTAGGTATTGTACATCTCTTTCACCCGCCGGTAGCGGAATGCTAATTTCCTCATCCAGTCAACTCCCCCGTGAACTCCAGAGCCCAGACACAGATTTGCACCGGCAGTTGAACTGTGAAAGCCATCTGCTGAGAAGTTATATGTGCTGGTGGGGGGGAAGCAGGGGAAAGAGGAGGAGGAAGAAACAGGAAAGAGTGTTAGTGCAATTATATAATACAAGGTTCCTTCCAACAGGGTGTGGAAACAAGTGAAGGGGGCAGAGGAAGAGGGACACCAGACGTTGCTGGAGAGTAATGGAGGCAGCTGGTAAAGCACAGGGTGAGGAGGAATAAATCTCTTCTTGCCCCTACCAGTGTTTCTGTTAATACCTATCAATTTGTGGTGTGCTAATTTATTTGTTGGGCTAAATCTTCAGTCAATTTTCATTACAACTCCTGCTGAATTTGTGGGTACACCTATTTGCATGCACAACTCTTCCCCCAGCCCTCCAACACATACTTATAAAAGCAAATTAGGCAGACTGACAATTTTTTATACAAATGCGGGTATGTAATTGCATGTGCATTTTGCACACAATTGTGCATCTGACGGTGTTAAACATCTGGTGCGATAATGACAGATATGTACAATAAAAGGTATGGTTTTCCATGTGCAACTGGATACAACTACTGATCCTATAGGGGGATTAATGGGGTAAAAATTTTGGCCCATTAATTTTGACAAGAAAAACCTATTTTCAGGCATGAGGAACCAACAAGATTGCCAGAGGTGTGGAGCCTAGCACTGCTCCCCTATCTTCACGTATCTAGTTTCTACACATCTCTGAAAACAATGAGGAATTTATGGGGCACAAATGGTGAAATGCCTTCTGATGAAGACATCGTACATGTTGGTTACTACCACGCATTCATTGTGAGAGTCTTAGAACTACCTTAAACACAGAGAAAAACAGGACTGTACTCTACATGAAAATCACAACTGGGCACCGAATCACTACGCATGCCTGGCTTACTGAAACACAGCTGCTAATGCAACTATCTGTCTGCATAAATACTCAAATCCTAAAGAAGGTAATTCTGATGTAGACCTTTCCGATTGTTTGGCATTCTATGTTAATACCGGGCTTTGAGCCTGTTTTAGAACAAGAATTAACAGTGGAAGGAAAGGGCAGTGACTGCTTACAACACGATCATAAACATTCTCCACCAAAATCCCTTTAATGCTGCCCAAGCAGAGCCCAGAAGAAGAGAATAAAATGGGTAAGGCATATAGGAAAGATGACAAAGGCCTTGTCTATGAAGGAAGTTAAGTCAAATCAACTAAAGGTGAGAATTTAAAGCAGGTTAAACTCCTGTGTGGATGCTCTCATTCAGAAATAAAGTGACATTTTATTTCAATTTAGCTTAATTCACTTCCCAAAATTATTTTGGCTTAATTTCCCTAAGCATATGAGAAGTTTTTGAAAAGCAGCAGAGATCTTTTGGGCTGGGGCTTGTTGCAGGATGAAAAGAGATGCTGTTAGCAGATTGCTTTCCCATATACTCTCAGAACAGGATTATTTGCACTCATTTACTTAAGGTAAAATCCAGTTTATCATTTGTATATGTCTGCACTCACACCTGGATTTGCTGTGCAGTAGAGCCTGCTTACAGACTAATAAAACAGCCTGAAAGTCTCCCATTCTTTCAATGCTTTGCAAAGCACAAACTACAATCCTAAATGACATGAGACCTCTTCTCCAGGGCCGGATTAATTTAGGGGCTTTAGGGGCTGCAGCCCAGGGCCTTGGGCTAAGGGGGGCCCTGCAGGCCCATGGGTCAGATGTGGCCCGCTGCTTCTTTTCATCCAGCCTGTGGCAAGTCTCACCAGACACCAGTCCCTAAGCCTCAACGCCTCCCCTGGGGCTAGCACCACAAGCGCCAGCTCGCTGATGTGCCCCTGTGGCCCCTAGGCGAGGGCATTCAGGGAATCTCTGCGCACTGCCCCCACTCCCAGTGCCGGCTCCACAGGTCCCATTGGCCAGGGACCGTGGCCAATGGGAGCTGTGGGGGCAGCGCTTGCAGGCATGGGCAGCATGCACCGTGCAGAGCAGCCTGGTCCCTCTGCCTAGGGGCTGGACGTGTCGGCCACCTTGGGGAGAAGAGCAGCGCGGAGCCAGGGCAGGCAAGGATCCTGCCTTAGCCTTGCTGTGCCGTCAACCAGGAGCCGCCTGAGGTAAGCACCTCCCAGCCAGAGCCTGCACCCATCCCCCCCCTCCTGTACCCCAAGCCTCTACCCCAGCCCAAAGCCCCTCCTGCACCCAAATTCACTCCCAGACCCCGCGCCCCCTCCTGTGCCCAAACTCCCACCCAGAGCGCACACCCTGAACCACCTGCATAAGCCTGCATCCCAATCTCCCTTGTCACAGCCCTGGCCCCACCCCAGAGCCCACCCCCACATCTGGAGCTGCACCCCCTCCCACATCCCAATCCCCTTCCCCAGCCCTGAGCCCACTCCTGCACTCCAAACGCCCAGGGACCCCAGAAAATCTAATAGCGCCTGGCCCACAGGAGAGTTAATCTGGCCCTGCTCCTCTGAGTGAAGCTTTTCTGTGTGGGGAAAACTGCCTTCCCTATGAGGCTTCCACAGTACTCTGTACTGAGTAGCTACATCCATTTATCATGTAAACAATCCATTGGAAAACAACTGAGTGTAAGCACAGGTCCCGGTTGCCACACAATGTAGGTGAACAACTGCACACCCAATTTGTACACACAATTACTGTGAATGTACATGCACACTTGGCAAATGCACATGCAAATTTATTGTGTGCATGATTACCTGATTTACACAGTATTGGTGTATGCAAATCTGGAGTAATATTTCCATGACAAAGCCAATTTTTATTGGTCTACCTGCCATTCACAATGTAAGATTGCTGGACACTAACAATCACTCCTTTAAATCAAAGAAGACATTTTATTGTGACACTGAGTTCTGGCTGTACCATTTTGTGCTCTGTGATGGGTGACAGATAAGCCTAAATTGCAGGGTTGTTTCCCTGAGGAATATGTCTAACACCTTCATGAGCTTCTGGTAGCATTGATCAAAGGTACCTCTTTTTTGGGAATACTATTCAGTGCAGCATGAGTCTAAAACGCAGGACTAAATTTTCAAAGTACTGCACAGTTCTTAGCCATGAAGTTCATGTCGGGCATAATCAATGCTGTGACCATGGAGTTGTCAACATATCCCACATAAAGAAATGTCACGTGGAAAATAAGTAGCTGGGATGCGTAGCTGTTACAATCAGAGGACAATGCATTGAGGCAATTAATTCTCAAATTATATAGCAAGTAGAATAGGGTGATGTGTTAATAGTACAGTTGCCACAGTAACCTTGAGATCTTACAATAAATAACAATACTCTAACCAGGAGTCAATTCCAGTGGAAAATATGATAATTACATTGTAACCCATAACCATACAATTTCCTTTTAATACCACAGAATATGGGGATACATATAGGACCGTCAGCTGCAAAAGTAGGAACTCTCCCATTAGTTTTGGCAAAGCTCCTGGGAATTCTGGGCCTGAGTTTCATACAGTCCAGACACAACACTGCACAAGTCTAAGGCTCAAGAATGGTTTTGAAATGGTTTGGTCCAATCTACGTTGGCTGGCCAAACCATATTTGAAACTGGTGTAGCTGAGCTGAGTTCAACCCATTTTCAAACTTGTTTTCCAGTATGGTTTAAAGCTTAATATGGACAGGGCGTGAGAGTAAGGCCTGGGCATATTAGTGTGAGAAAGAGGAGTTTTGTGCTCCCATGTGTTGATGAATGCAAGGAGTATGGAAGGGGAAAACAGCAAGATCAAGAATGTTATTTATATTATACCATTGCTCATCCTCAAGCCATTTCCAAGGCTGGAGCTGGAGTTTGAGCTGGAGATTCCAGTCCAGAGATTACTTACCTTAGATCTTGTCCATTGTCATCTGATGATACGTCATCTATGTGTATTTGGTCACAGTCCTGCAAAGCATAAACAAACAAAAACAAAAAAACCCAAACGAGTCAGAAAATGATATTGTCTTGGAATAACAAATTTGAAGGAAGAATTTTATCATTGAATAATCATAGAATCATAGGACTGGAAGGGACCTCAAGAGGTCATCTAGTCCAGTCCCTGCACTCATGGAAGGACTAAGTATCATGAAGTGAAAAACGCATTAAGGGCAGATATCAAGGTAAAATCAGGTCCCCCATGTATTGCTAATACTTTCAACAAATTCCAGTCAATTAATTAGATTATAAGCCAATTTCAGATGCTGCTTGGCCACAACATGAATAGAATTACTGTGCATAAGCAAGAATTGTCTGAGATCACAATAGTTCTTGAATTGCACATTAAGGTGCTTCCTGGTCATACAGAAACGCGTAAAGCTCATGCAAAGGAACTTGTTTGTCTCTTGACCAGTAAAACAGAGAAACATTAGTAGTTTACAGGCATTGTGTGGTACCAGAATCAGCAGCTTTCCCCCATTAAAGAAAAGGAATACTTGTGGCACCTTAGAGACTAACATATTTATTTGAGCATAAGCTTTCGTGAGCTACAGCTCACTTCATCGGATGCATTCAGTGGAAATTACAGTGGGGAGATTTATATACACAGAGAACATGACACAATGGGTGTTACCATACAGACTGTAACGACAGTGATCAGGTAAGGTGAGCTATTACCAGAAGGAGAGTGTGGGGGGGGGGAGGAGGACCTTTTGTAGTGATAATCAAGGTGGGCCATTTCCAGCAGTTGACAAGAACATCTGAGGAACAGTGGGGGAGGGGAAATAGTTTTACTTTGTGTAATTACCCATCCACTCCCAGTCTTGTCTACAGCCAAGCTCTACGATACAATCGCATTTGCTCCAACCCCTCACACAGAGACAAACACCTACAAGATCTCTATCAAGCGTTCTTACAACTACAATACCCACCTGCTGAAGAAACATATTGACAGAGCCAGAAGAGTACCCAGAAGTTACCTACTATAGGACAGGCCCAACAGAGAAAATAACAGAACGCCCCTAGCCATCACCTTCAGCCCCCAACTAAAACCTCTCCAACGCATCATCAAGGATCTACAACCTATCCTGAAGGATGACTCATCACTCTCACAGATCTTGGGAGACAGGCCAGTCCTTGCTTACAGACAGCCCCCCAGCCTGAAGCAAAAACTCACCAGCAACCACACAACAGAACCACTACCCCAGGAACCTATCCTTGCAACAAAGCCCGTTGCCAACTGTGTCCACATATCTATTCAGGGGACATCATCATAGGGCCTAATCACATCAGCCACACTATCAGAGGCTCATTCACCTGCACATCTACCAATATGATATATGCCATCATGTGCCAGCAATGCCCCTCTGCCATGTACATTGGCCAAACTGGACAGTCTCTATGTAAAAGAATAAATGGACACAAATCAGACGTCAAGAATTATAACATTCAAAAACCAGTCGGAGAACACTTCAATCTCTTTGGTCACTCGATTACAGACCTAAAAGTGGCAATTCTTCAACAAAAAAAATTTCAGAAACAGACTCCAACGAGAGACTGCTGAATTGGAATTAATTTGCAAACTGGATACAATTAACTTAGGCTTGAATAAAGACTGGGAGTGGATGTGTCATTACACAAAGTTAAACTATTTCCCCATGTTTATTCCCCCACCCCACCCCCGCTGTTCCTCAGACATTCTTGTCAACTGCTGGAAATGGCCCACCTTGATTATCACTACAAAAGGTTACCCCCCCGTCCTCCCCCACTCTCCTGCTGGTAATAGCTCACCTTACCCGATCACTCTCATTACAGTGTGTATGGTAACACCCATTGTTTCATGTTCTCTGTGTATATAAATCTTCCCACTGTATTTTCCACTGAATGCATCTGATGAAGTGAGCTGTAGCTCACGAAAGCTTATGCTCAAATAAATTGGTTAGTCTCTAAGGTGCCACAAGTCCTCCTTTTCTTTTTGCGGATACAGACTAACATGGCTGCTACTCTGAAACCTGTACCAATAAGAATATTCAGGCTTAATTTAAGGAAAAGAAGAAAACCCTTTTCTAGGTCTTTCCACAGAAATTTCTTGTCTGAGACATGTCTTGTTCCTATAGTGTTTCCCCAGTGCTTGCTGGGGCTTTACCCTGTCCTGCCCATGCACCAAGAGGAGAAGGGACCCTTTCATATCCACATTCCACAGACAGAGTTAAGAAATAATGCACATAAGTAATAAGGAAATCAATACACAGGAAATTTAAACTGAATAGATTATGCACTTGGAGCATGAAATATGCACTCTAGATCATATCATCTAAATTCTTCATTGTTTGAGTGGTGACGGCTTTACCTCAAAATCTCAGTAAATGTTATTTATATGGCTTCTTTCTCTGAATTGACATTGTGATTAAAAAGGGGATGGGAAGAAAGTCAGGAAGCCCTTTTCTCTCCCTTCTTTGACTCTAGCAGGGAAGGGACAATGTATCTTGCAAAGGCCCTTGGAAGTCAGCAGATATTGTTCTGGTTTTTTGGCTGATCTAGTCACTCTTTGTTATCTACCCTATGAAGCTTGTAGTAATCTCTCTACACAGCCAAAGATTTTCTATGAGCGATTTAAATCCACCCCTTCTGCCCACACACACAAAATCTTGTGGCTAGATTTCCAAAGGGAGGACATCACAGACGTGCCTTCAGAAATGATTGTGAGACAGGTCTGTTCACAAATCCTACATTTCTGCAGATTGGGTAAAAATTTCAAAATCACTTAAGTGACTGAGGCCATTTTGAAAGTATAACTTAGGCTCCTAAGTCCCATTTTCAAAAGTGATTAAATCACTCCTGTGCTTTTGAAAATTTTACCCACCATCCCTATCAGGAAGGCAGAGTTTCCTGAGCTGCAAATGCACTTGAGGGTTGTAATGCGACAGAAGTACATATAATTTTGTGCACACATTTTCCTTTGAAAATGTAGCCCTAAAATTTCAAGAACCATCATGTCAGAGATGTATTAATGCTGCTTCCCTTATGGTATAATGCTGCATCCCTTATGATACAATTCCTGACTTTTGCTGAGTAGGGGTTTCTAAAGTATCTAATCCAATCCACTTCCTATCTCCTCTGTTTCTTGCTTTATAATTGACGCCAGTATTTTAAGTGAGCGCCGACTCTACAAATGAGAGCTGAGAAAATAAATTAATAACAGATCTCTGCTGGCACACACCCCCATTCTAAAATTAAAAAAACATTCCCAACAGTGGTTGTGAGCTGTGAAAGCATGCTGGAATAATATTGTCACAGCCCACTCAGCTACAGTTGCATTGTGCTGTGCATTATGTAAGGGGAAAGGTATTTGTGGGGGATCTGCTTTTCTCATTTACGAATGAATTGTTCTGTACACTGAAGTGTGACAACAGTAGCTATCACATTTCTGACTTAATAAAATACCATGACACTTGGTGAGACGCTACCTCATAGTCCACCAGCCGACCTATCATGTTACTGGGTAAAACACAGAGAAGCTGAACAAGGCAAGAATGTAGACTGTGCTTTACTACTTGGTTACCAGACTAATTTTTCATTCTCACTGAATTTACTTGAGACCTTAATGAGAGAGGAAGGAGGACAGGAATATCTGGGCAGCTGAACAGAAGATCCAGATTGTTTGAATGAAAGTCAGCAATGAGGACATTTCCGAACCCTAGTTTTCACATCCGTTGGCTTTTTTGAAATGATTCTCTGGGATCTCATAGAGCTACATGATTAGTGTGGTGCATACAGGCTATACCTGATTCAGGAAATATAAGGCCCCAACCGCCTCTGAGAACCAAACCTTTTCTGAAGTTCTGAAATGTTTGGACCATTCTTTTATTTACTTCTGCATATAGGTGGGACTTGATGCAGACAAGTTAAAGTAACAGGAAACAGTTTGTGTTCATGATATGTCCACATTTTACAAAAGGCTCAAGAGGTGATATTTAGGATATCCTTGGTTACACAAACAGCTATCCCTCACTGTGGCAACAGGGCCACTGAACAACACTCGGAATGCTTAGCCCCCAGGGATGGCTTCAAAAGGTAGGTTTATAAACACTGTACTAATCTCTCTGACACCTGTTTTTCTGTTTTGCATTTTCTAGACTGCCCACCAAACAAATGTGGAAGAGAGGGATGCATATCTTTCTAGATAGAGATGCACAGGGAGCCAGCAGGGTCTAGTGAAATAAGCATGGAAGTTGAAGCCCAAGACACCCGAGTTCTAATTCTGCTCCTACCGCGTTATATTGCCTTGAACAAGTCACTTATCCTCTCTACTCTTCCATCTAATAAAATGGAGAATGGATAATACTTGCCTCTCAATGGGGGTGTGAGAATTAGTTCATGTGTGTGCAGTGTTTTGAAGAGGTAAAATGCTATATGAGGCCTATATATACACAATATACTGTGTCGCCTCCATTTTTAGACTGCAGGCATATAAACACAGGCACCCAATTTGTGTGCATCACAGTAACTGTGTATGCGGATGATTAGTTACACATCTAGCCAGAGAGACAAGGTGGGTGAGGTAATATATTTTATTGAACCAACCTCTGTTGGGGAAAGAGACAAGCTTTCGAGCTACAGGTCTGAAGACATGAAAAAGAGCTCAGTGTAGCCTGAAAGCTTGACTCTTTCACCAACAGAAGTTGGTCCAATAAGAGCCCACCCCCCCAGCTGGAGCTGCATCCCCTTCTGCACCCCAATCTCCTGCCCCAGCCCTGAGCCCAACTCCAAACACCCCGGGGCCCCACAAAATCTAATAGCCTTGGGCCCACAGGAGAATTAATCCAGCCCTGCTCCTGGGAAACCACTAGTAAACTAGTAAAAAGACCTTGTATAGATGAATCAGAAAACCTCCTGAAGTCCAATGGGGTAACTCCCAACTCCCTAATGACAAACTGGCCTCCACGCATTGAGCAGAGGCCTGGTTTGCTGCTGCTTCCTATCTCTTGGTCAGCTGCATGTGGTAGAACCTTCAGAACTTGAAGCACTCTAGCCTCCAGGCCTGGCTGTGTGAGAATAGACTCAGCTGCTATAGCAGCATATAATGCGTGCAATTGTTTGGAAGGTGAGCACAGCAGCAGCATTTGGAGGCTCAGCACTCATCCTGAACTGCTAGTTCAATATAAAGCTAGGCAGGAAGGTTGTAGATGGAGGAGACCTTTGTGCAAGGGGATAATGGGAGACAAGGAAAGTACCCAGCATCAAAAAAGCCCGGAGGGGCTATTACAGGTACATTCACCAAGAGCTGGGAACCACTGTTCTAATGAACTCACCTTGCCAGGAAAGAGGATGGGGTGAGTGTATACAGCACACTAGTCTGAATTCTCTCTCTGTGATCTGATAATATCTGTGGTTCCAGTACAACATCCATATGCAAGTCCTGCAGCTGACTGCAGGGAAAATAGGGCAATCAGAAGCTTTGCTGTGCCATTGCCTTCCTGGAAATAAATAGATGCTCTTTGTGGACATTGTACTACCACTAATAAGCTTCCTCAGTTTCTTCATTTGCCTTAGGGCTGGCTCAAATAAATGGTTAGTTTCCGTTCCTCTGGCCTTTTTCAGCTGTGCAGAAATGAAGGCACCTGTGCTTAAAATGGCTGGCCTGAACACAAGTTCTCTTGCTCTGGGGCTTAACAGTATCAGATGTCACATTCACCTGTTCCCTGCAGTTTTCTTGTTCCTTAATACAAGCTCTCACTTTGCCTTTCTTCTGTACATGCCTGAATGCAGGGCAGCTCCACGGGCAGTTTCAGCATTGTAGCATGGTGTGGATTGAGCTTACTGAGCCCTGGTCAAGTCACCATTACGCCACTTGGTGGGGCTGCTGTATACTGTAATCTCAGCAGATCTAAACCTGAGTCAGTCTCTCTGGGCTTGTTTTTCTGTCTCTCTCTCTCTCTTTTTTTTTTTTTTTTTTTTTTTTTTTTTACAGACTATTGTTCATTGTATCTCCTTCAAGCCCAACAGTTGGTGCCCACAAAATCCTCAGCTATCACTCCGCGAATCCTCTGGCCTGAAAGTCATTGTTTTATCAGGAGCGGCATGGCTAGTGAATAAAGACACTAAAGTTGAATAAAGTTCAATAAAGTTGAAATTTTTGTGTTGCTTTTTGAGGGGTGGGAGGAGTATGGTAAGGCAAACATTTTTGTCAAAAGTTTTCATTTCTTCTGAAAAATTCGGTTTTTCGATGAACAGTCTAATGCTCCCTCTTCCCCCCCCAAAAACGGAGGTTGTTTTCATTTTAGAAAACTGGGGAAATTCTGCAAAAAAGTTACGGAAAGAAAATAAAATTTCATGGAAAACACCTACTGCTTTCCAACCGGCTGTACGACTGATACTTGTTGACAATAATCTTCAAAGTTGTCTGATAAGCCTGTCTCTCACCTCAAATCCTCTTTGGGTAGTTAAGGTTAGCTAGGCAGTAACTGTTCTCAGAACTGGGTTCTGAACAATTCATGTCCTGCAGTCAGACCTTCGCTGCTGAAGGCTCTTGTACTGCTATTCACTCCCACTGACAGATACATCAAAGCCATGATGCAGTTTTTTATTTTGTTGTTCTTATGTGTTACACTTCTGAAATAACACAGTCAGACTGACAAGTGCTATAGAAATCAGTAAAATCATTTATTTTCACCAGCACACCTGTATCCCATACTCACACAACTTTGCTATGGATGCGCCAAACTGGCTCAGATAAAATAAAGTTACTCCACAAGCCCAAGAATCAAGCTGAAAGTTTTTAACAGCACAGGTTTGCTGCTCCAGTGGGCTTGGACTGTTTGGAGAGGGAAGTAGCTGGAGTCTTTGTGCATTTCTTCATACCAAATCAGACCTTTTTGAGGTTTATGCATCAACATGGAAAGTGACAAAAAAAAACAACAGAATACTTCACTCTTTGTGAATTTAACCTGGAGCCAACAGCTTGTGACTAATGTGGACAAACTTAACGGTGACAGAACAGTACTCAGGGGAATGGTTTTACTTAGGCCTGGTCTTCACTGAAAAGTTATATTGACATAGCTACATCAGTCAGTGGCGTGAAAAAACACACGCCCCTGACTGAGGTATCTATGCCAACATAACCCCCTGTGTAGACACAGCTATGTTGATGGGAGTGGCGTTCCAGCAACACAGTTAACTTCTTTTGGGGAAGTGGTGTTCCTACACCCTTCTGTTGGTGTAGGCTGCGTATATGCTACGGGGCTATGCCAGCGTAGCTACGGTGGTATCGTCTCCATAGTGCAGATGTAATCTTAGCACTTACGTAGTCCTCTCCACCTTCACAGGGGTTATGGAGATATTAATTAATTACTCACAGTGCCTGTCTGAGGTAGAAGGGTGCCGTCATCATCATCATCTCCATTTACAGATGGGAAAACTGAGGCAGAGAGGGGCAAAGACTTACCCACTAGGTCACACAGTGCATCAGGTCTTGCAAGGGCTACAGACCAGTTCTAGAAGTTTTATAGCCCTTCATTAAGGCACCAGAAGCTAAGACTGGAAATCTCAAATGCTGGGTCACTTTAAATAAAATATTTACCTTTTTCCAGTAGTTATAGGTGAATTTAAGAATTTTTCACCTGCCAAGACCTGAGCTAAGGATTCTGTTCTGCTTGCAGCAGCTGAAATCCTCAGGGACATTTGTAACTGTAGTGACAGTGACATTCCTCACCCTGCTCTGAGGTGCTTGGCAAACCATCAACTGAATTCAGGTCTTGAAAGATAAGTAAAACAAGGGGGGAAATGTTTTCAAATGTAATGATGTGCAAGTTTTAATCTTTCACAGCTGTGGTACATGTCTAGTGGAATGAGCATGGTGCTGCTGCAGTGCAAGCCTGGACAAATCGCTTCCCCCGGCCTCAGTTTCCACACATGTGAAATGGAGTTAACACCATCTACCCACCTCAGATGAAGAGTGTTGGGTATGTGCTAAATATTATCACTTTTTATTTAGTGCCTTAAATAGTTTCTTCCTCTTTTTCTCTATGAAAGATTTTCACTTCACACTTTATGTATCCCCATCACTAAACACTTCTTTGGAAGGCTGGGAGAGGAAGGAAATGTCAGTTCAGGTGCTACAGACCATTTGTCTTTCAAGGGAAATGAAAATTCTTAGCAAGTGAAGTCCCAAATTCTATAGAGAGCCGTACAAGGAAAGTTTTTAACTCCTTGTAACCCACATAGCAATTCAATATAGCTGAGAAGAGAAGGACAAAGGAATTAGAAGCCCTCATGGGACCCATTTCACGCAGGCTCTGGAACAGTTAAATTCTTACTTTTCCAAATGAATAAACAGACTGAGGAGGGATCTCTGCCTATGGGATGCAGGCACAGAACTGATGTTTTTTCCCCTAGACCATTCCAAGCAATTTCCTGAGTGTATTGTGCCCAAAGCACCTGAAGAGAATTCTAACTCATTCCTTTCAAGGAAATGTCGTCCAGCCTTAGAAAACCCTGAACAAAATTATGTAACTCATTTAGGCCCATTCCTTATGATGGGCTGGTTACAAGCTCAAAAAGCTTTTCATCGACACTGCATAGCTAGTTGCTCAGCTGTATATACGCTATCTTTTCTTGAGCTTCAGCACCTGTTCTAAATGGCCTTTGGTGTGTTTTACATCAGTGATGGTATATTTTTACCGGATGCTTCATCATCAGAACTGGCATTCCCTCAGTTAGGGAAGACTTTCTGGCGTTAGTGCAAAGATGCACACATGCTCTCATTCGTGCCATGAGTTTGACAGTCAGGAGCTCTTCACTCTACCTTTTGTGTGTGCAGAATAGAGCTTGTAGAGGAACAGAGACCCTTTCAACTGCTTCTGTACTGGCTCAGAACTAACTGTAAACCTGCCCCCATAAGATCTGTGCTAATTTAGTTTAATGAAATTATTAAATAGCAAATTTCAGAAGGACAAAGCAACATTGTCCTCATTATTATTAGTAGTAGTAGTAAAACTACCAATAGACATCACTGTTACTCTGTTGTTGTTTTTTTTAAAGCTTTAGCAGAGCAAAGATGTCAGAGAGATGTGGCAAGGTATGCTTCCAATAAGCCATCTTAGGCCCACTTCTTTGGGTCAGTAATGAAAGTTTCAGGACCAGAAAACCAAGGGTTTCTAAATCAGATGCAGATGATTAAATAGGAAGATGTTAAATAAAATATGCGGTTACATACCTCCAGGTCATTAAAGAACAGATGTGTATCTGCAAGGTTGAAGATCATTTCTTCCATCATAAGACCTATCCGCACAGACGTGGTGGTGTCCTGTTCGACAGAAAAAATGTGTGCAGTCTTTAGTGATTTTAATCATCCTCTTTCCCTGATTTCTGGCTATTGGGAGTGAATTTGGGACCTGTCCTACTCATGCAGCCATTAATGTAATTTACTTCTCAAATATATTTATCATAGGTTTCTACCCTCGAATTTTACTCTGGTATACGGTTGAACTCTGTCCTCTGGTGATGCATGCAGCTCCCTTTGAACATTAAAACCCTGCACTTAGCACATTTCAGATGAGGACAACAGGAAGCTTTAAAAACTTTAAGCTTCCAGGCTCACAAGGGAGGTCAGTATTGTTCCTCATTTTACTTGTAAATGTGACTTATCTAAGGTCAAATAACAAGTCAGTGAACAGAACCCAGGAGTTCTGACTTCCAGCCCCCCTGCTCTAACTATAAAGTCAGACTCCTTTCTCTACAGGGCATATTCACATCATTCAATCAACAAAATGTCTTCACTGCACAGTTAACCTGGGTGATAGGCACCTGAGTTAGGCTAGCCTGGATATGAGCATCCCCACAGCAAAGCCAGACCTGCATCACTATGTCCTCACTGTTTCTACATTTACTCATGTGTGTCTGGGGGCATATCCCATGGTTCTTTGTTGAGGTACTCTAAGATTCTTTCCCAGTCAATTGTGTAGGAGAACTTGTTTGTCCTTTGGGGGAATTGTGGGAAGGGCACTGGAGGACTTTCTGCACTTGAGTGATTTAACCTGCATCCTCACTACAAAGTGGGTGGGTTCTAGCCTGAGTTAAAGTGTAGCCTGGGTTTTAACTCACAACTCCAGCCAGGTCAAGGCACCTCCAAATCTGAGTAAAAGGTCTGTGCGTGTGGATGGGGAGAAAGAAGGGAAAGGGGGGCTAAAACATGGTAAAAGCCAAGGTTAACTCTGAAGTGAAGATATACCCTTAGTTCTATTCTTGAAATTCCCACCAACTGCAATGGGGATCTGGTGGACAGACTAAGTGTTTCTTTTAGGCATCATCTACACACAACAGTTGAACTACTTTAACTATCCAAGTACAGTTAAACCCTCTAGTGCAGACAGAGTTATATCAGTGTAAGTGTGCTTCTGGGTAGAGTTATTCCCATACAGCAGTGGTTCCCAAACTAGGGGAGCCGCTTGTTCAGGGAAAGCCCCTGGCAGGCCGGGCCAGTTTGTTTACCTGTCGCATCCGCAGGTTTGGCCGATCGCGGTTCCCGCTGGCTGTGGTTCGCCACTCCAGGCCAATGGGGGCTGCGGGAAGGGCAGCCAGCACGTCCCTCGGCCCGTGCCGCTTCCCACAGCCCCCATTGGTCGAGAACAACAAACCGCAGCCACTGGGAGCCGTGATCGGCCGAAACAAACTGGCCCAGCCCGCCACAGGCTTTTCCTGAACAAGCGGTGCCTCTAGTTTGGGAACCACTGCCATACAGAAAGCATCTTTCTACTGCTATATCTGCATCCACACTACAGTCTGTACTGGTCTAACTATAAAAACACATGTGTAAACCAGACTGGTTATGCTGTGTGTTAGAAATAGCAATATGCCTCGGACACTGCATACTCAAGTTTGACCAACCCTAAGATGTTTTTTTTTTCCTGATAACTTCAAATATCAGTAGTACCACTAACAGTAATGCTTAGCTCTTGTACAGCACTTTCACCTGAAGATCTCAAAGTGCTTTACAGAGGAGAGGCTCAAGTTCCCTAGCCACAAGTCACGATGCCTCCAGCTTTTAAAAACAAATTTATATCAGTGAAAGTTACACACAGAGAGTTATCAAGAAGTCCACGTAAACATACGTACCCCAGGCCCTGCTCCTGCCACCAATGAAACCAGTGGCAAAACCTCCACTGAGTTCAACTACAGCAAGAACTGTGCCTTCTGTGGCACTATTATAACCTTCATCCTCCCAGTTCCCCAGCTTTGTTTGTTGCTTTCATTCATTGCATCGTATCAACCCTTAGATCGTGAACCCCTAGGGGCAGGGATCGTGTCTATTTTATTCCTATGCAGTGCGTTGTACAATCAGAGCACTGTATACATAAGAGAAAAATTCCTCCTGGTCACCCCATTCTACCACTTGGAAAACAGTCAATGTTACCAAAACAAAATTAAATGAAATAAGATAATCACTGATTTTTCGTATAATTAATTTTACACCAGCCTTGGAAGGAAGCTCCTCTCATCAGGTAAGCAGTCCCACAGTATGGGACCTGCTGTCCATTTGTTGGGAATGTATAACTCCTGATAACCACTTAGTTTATTAGTTCAAAACTGACAAACAAGCACCTGACACAGCCTCTTCTGTGATTTGTTGCTCCACATTGCTCCTTAGGAATCTGCTGTGACCTATACCTCAACCTAGCTCTCCACAATATTAAATACAATTCTGTCATTTTCCATGTCACACCTTCCCACACACAGACCTTCAGCCCCAAATAATTAACTTGCTGCTCCAAGCCCAGTGTGAAATAATAGGAACACACATGATGTAGCAGAGTCTTAAGTGCTATTCAGGTGAAAATTATTTTCTTAATCACTAAATAAATATTTCTACGACACAAACAAAAATACTGTTGTTAATTTGGTAAACACCCTCCTAGCTCAAATGGATTTTGCCTGATCAAGTTAAACAGAAACAGAAAGCTTGAAAAAGGAGAGCTTCCACAACAGGCTTTCATTTGTAATTCATCTTTATTAGGTCAGGGATCTCTCATCTTTGTGTGCCTTGAGTGTACGTGTGTGGTTTTCTCCCACTGAAGTTACAAGACCTGCTATGACAGTACAGATTTATATGTGGACTTTGCCCTAATTTTCTGCAGATTTCTGTGGAGTCATGTTATTGCATGGTGAGGTCAGTAATGAATTAGTTTGGGAGGTCTACCAGGGAACGCAATGTTTGGAGGCTGACTATGTTTCAGTCAACCTTTGTGGCAGATGCTGTTGACACGGATGGTGTATCACACAGTAACCTAATTGTTACGTATTCTTGGTGTAGCTCTTTAATTAGAGGACAGTGGCTGTGGTTTCAGATTTATGGATGACTCATAGGGACTGCACTAAACTAGAGAAAAGCTCCGTCACTCATGCTTGAACATGCTTACCACTGCCCTAGAGAGAACGGCACTTTCTCCTATTGGGTGGAAAGTAAAAAATCAAAAGCTTCTCCTTGAACACTCCTGATCCAAAATGTTGTCATCAGAAGTCTAAGTCACTCACCTGCAACATCTTACCTTTTTAAGTATTTGTTTATTTCATGTCAGTGCAACAATTTCTCTCTGAGAATATTTATGTATGGGGATCAAGGGTCAGAGTAAGAGCCAGGTCTATGCTGGTGATTTCAGCTATTGTAGTAGCTGCCACCAGGTGAAATCCTAACAGAGACTAGCAAACCTGCTGTTAGTGACCAGGATATAGGTGGTCTGACCTAGTGGTCAGAGCAGGAGTCAGGTCTCATGCGTGCAGCAGGCATCCAGGGAACAGAGTTGAGGATTAACACCAGACCCAACTGCTGATTGCCAAAGTCAGAACCAGGAATCAAAGCTCAGGGTCAGAACTGGGATTAGATACCAGGAGTCAAGCCAGAGTCAGAAGTCAGAGCCAGGACTGGTAAATGATTGTCAGGCAGGAACCAGAGGAGAAGAAAGGATCAGGCATGGAGCAGCAGCACAGCGGGAAATAGGAGCAAGAGCAGGGGTAAGGAGCAGAGTAGGAATCAGGAACAAGATTGAATGCAGGCACCAGTAGGGTCCAACACAGCAGCAACAGGCAATCACCAAGTTGCTCAGACAATTTCCTGTGCCTCCCTCTGTCTTAAATAGCATGGCTGGACCAATTGGTGAAGCCAGGCAATCCTCCAGTCAGGACTCCTGTGGGTGGTACCTTGGCTGAGGCTGCAGTTCTGCTAGCTCATTGGCCCACGAGGTTTCAGCAGACATCAGGTGGTGGCCAAGATGCGGTGGCTCTCTGGGAACTCCCAAGCCTGGGTTTGAGGCCTGAGACATCACATCTGCTATAAGTTGTGATCTGCGCCAGTGCAACTTTACCTCTGCTTGAAACTGGGGTAAGACGCACTGTTGCAAAACGTGTCTTAAAAAGGGCATTGCCTGCCTACTCTAGGAGTTCACATCAATGCACCTACCTATGTCAGTACCACTAATGGTTGAAATCAGAGCAAATCATCAGCGTACATGGCACCATCACATAGTGACACAAGTTAGAGCATGTTAATTCTCTTAAGGACACTGGGTGCTTAGGAGGCTTTACTTAATATTTTGTGCATGCGTTTTGGCTATCATAAAAGCTCTACCTGAATAACACTGAACTGAATTTTATTATACAAATGAAGTTACTGTCATGGACTAGCACATAGGCAGCCATATCTGGTGGTCATGCCTAGTGGTCAGAGCGGGAGACAGGTGCCTGGAACCAGAGGCAGGGGTCGGAGACAGAGTCAGGAGTCAAGCTAAGGGTCAAATCTGGAGTCAGCAGCCGGGGTGGAGGTGTAGAACCAGGGATCTGGTACAAGGCAGGAACCAGGAGTAGGGCAGGAAGGCAGGAGTCAGACAAGGTCCAACATAGCAGCTAGGCAGGAATTCATCTAGGTCCTCAGATAACTTCTTCTGCCTCCTTCTGGCTTAAATAGCGAGTCTGAGCCAATTGAAGAGGCCGGATGTCTCTTCCAATCAGGAGCTTCATGGGTAGTGCCTCCATTTTGAACTACAATCCATCAGCCCACACTCCATGTTGGTAACAACAAGCTGCTAGGTGATGGCTGCATCCGGGGCAGGGGCGCCGGATCCTTCATGAAAGTGGGGGGCCATGAGGCCCTGCCCCCTCCATGGCCCTGCCTCTCCTCTTCCCTTTGAGGCCCCACCCCCAGGTCAGAAGCCAGAGCCTGGCCAGGGTAACAGCCGCCCAGACAGCTGTGGGGAGCCCTGGACCCTCCACCTGCCCTGAGTGGGGGGCCCGAGAGCAGCCCCCAGCCCATGTCCCCATCCTCCAGGGCCCCCCATGGTAGGTGGAGAGTTCGGGGCTCGCTACAGTTGCCTGGGTTCCCTGGGTAGCTCTTACCTTGGCCCGACTCCATCTTCTGGCCTGGATGGGGCAGAGCCTCAGGGGCCGAAGAGCAGCAGACGGGTGAGGTAAGAGCAGCCTGGGGGGCCTGGGCTACTGTGGGGAACCCTGGACCCTCCGCCTGCCCTGAGGGGTGGGGACATGTACTAGGAGACCCCCACCTAGGTCAGATGGAGGGTCCAGGGCGCCACACAGCTGTCCGGGCCCCCAGCCAGTTCTTATCTCAGCCTGGCTCTGGCTTCCGACCTGGTCGGGGGATGGGGGCGGCGCTCAGACGGAAGAGGAGGTGTAGGGGACCAGGGCCTGTCCTGAGAAGTGGACAGGCCAGGCCCTCCCATTTTCAAAAGGCCTGGGTTCAAGAAACACAATCCCTCAAAGTTACATCAAGGGAGCTGTTTTGGAAGAAAGACGTTGCTAGGAAGTAATCAATTTTTTGTTTTAATGAAGCAATTTATTTCTTCTATACACCAAGGGCCACTGCCTTTTAAACCTCTTTTAGCATATCTTGTTCAGCATCTTTCATTTGGTTCTTTTATTTGGGTCTGTTTGCAGCTTTACTGGTATCAATAGCCAAATTGGAGTGGGGAATGTTTGTTCAGAGCAGTGTATGAAGTTCACTTTCTCTTAAACCAAAACAATATGTAGATTAAACTGCAGAGGAGAAAAAATCTTTCCCTTGAGATAGAGAGTGTGATGGAATGAAAATAAAAACAGAAAAATGGGGAAGTCATTTGGGGAAATAATTTGGCACTAATGCATAGGTCTGTATGGACACTTCCTCTACAGTGGGATTCTTTTCCAAGTCTTAAACAGCCTGACAAAGTAAAACAGGAAAATGAGCACTCCCAGTATCATTTATTATATGTGTTTGTGCCCAGAAGCACCAGTCAAGGCTTATTGTTTTTACATGTAGATGCATGGATTTGAATTCACCCAGAAATAAGGCCGTTCAATATCTGAAGACAGGACAAACTCTGTCCTCCTCTCTGGGAGGACTTGAGTTTCTGGAAGATCACTTTGAACAAGTTGGAAGCACTGTCAGCTCAGTATCAAGCAGATACGTCTAGGGTAGGACACAAAATCGGTGTCCAGATACAATTGTTTGAGACTCATGTAAGCCTATGTAAAGAGTTTGAAGCTGATGTCAATGTAGGTATCGGGACACAAAGACAGACTTAAGGCCCATAGTAATTGTCATATGGAGACTTTGCTCCACAGCCAGCTTTCTCTTTGCACTCCCTTCCTACCAAGACAGGCTGAGAACTGGACTCAGTCCCAGGCCTGCTCTCCTTTTATGTTGGCTGGCACCGAGCCTAAAGAGCTGTTTCAGCAGCCACTAATCGGCCAGGCATAAGGGAGCACTGGGTTTTGGGAGAGCAGGTATCATAAAAGCCGTTACAGTGGCTCTGCGTTACCTGAGGTTCCCCATACGCTGTAGGGGGATGCTCTAGTAGGTGGCTAAGCCAGCTTTCGGGCAGCTTTGTATCAGCAGAGGAGTGCAAAGTTGCCCTAATACTCTGGAATGCTGAGCCCTATAACTCTCAGGGATCTTTTACTTCCCCAGTGTGTTATGCTCATGTGCACTGAGAACAATTAACCCAAATTGCTCAGTTCTAAGTGATACTTTCACTTTGCATACGAACCCACTGGGGAGACTGGGCCCTCAGACTCCTAGAAAATGAATCTCCTCCCATCAACCAGACCTCACGCTGAAAATGAATTAAATGGGAAATACAAGCTCTGAGTGTTTGTTTAGTAACATTAAACGAGCGAAGTCCTACCTTTTTACTAATCTACTGGTTATGCTTTAGCAAAGAAGAACAATGAGAAGGTGGGATAGAAAACAAGAAATAAATCCCTTATAAAACCTAGGCGATCACAATCCACCCCTGAATGTGTCACCTCACCTCAGCCATGCACAGCTGCTGGAGCTTCCTAACATGGTAAAATTAAGCAGCCTCACTCAATTACCTGTGAGGCTCGGTTGTGGCACTAAGAGATGATCCAGGAGCCCCTAGGGATGTCAGCTGCTGTGCCACCATTGGATGTAACACCTGCTCCTTCCCATGGGATTGGAGACGCTAGCCACAAAGCAGCATCAGTTTGGAACAGTCTCTTGTGCACTGGGGAGTACAATACAAGGACTGAAACTGTGCCCATTAATGCAGGAGGAAAGACCCTTGCACTCTTACCTCATCTTCCTCTCCTGCCTGGGGCTGGGCACCTAAGCACTTAGCTTGTAAAGAATAGGGAGGTTAATTACACACTCCCACTGTCAAACACTCTGCTTCAGTGTATTTCTCAATGGGCAGGAAAATCTCCAACTCCTTCTCTGTGAGCAAGGTGGGCTCCCAAAAATGGAAAGACACAACTTTTTTTTACAACAGTTTGGACTGGTAGTATTTGAACTGGTAAGTGATATTAAAACTGTCTCCTTGTGATGTGCTCAGCCATCGCTGTTATTTCTAGCCAAGGAGGACTTCAGGATTACATGCTATTGCACAGTTCAAGTCAGGTGCCTGATGCTGTGAGATGCCTTGCATCCGCTATTCCTATTGGACTAAAGGCATCCAGACCCTCCTAGGATCTGGCTCCACTGCTCTGGGGGAATGATGTTTTGTTCTCTTGCTACAAGAGCAGCCATACTGGAGGAGACCAATGATCTATCCAGTTCCAGGGCTAGCACAGCTTCAGAGGAAGGCAAAAAATGCTCAGTCCATCAGGATGAAGTTTCTTCTTGATCCCACTTAGTGACTGTGGTGTTATTGTGACTTTAAGAGAATGAACAGACTCTTCAGGGAGTGGAAGCTGATAATCTGAGGAGGCAGTTGGTTTTAGGTTAGACTGATAGATTGACCTGTATATATGTTATGTTAACAACAGACTTTATTAGATATATAGTTAAGTTACTAGCAATTAATTATTATTACGACTAGTGGATTACTTGAATATAAAACAACACTGATCAGCTAATGCAGCTACACAGGTTGGGGGGTTGTTGGAAGCTACCAGCAGACCAGGACACACCACCTCAAAGCGGCACCAGACCCAGCCAGAACAACAGATGCAAAACCTGTAGACATAGCTCCACAGCTACGATGATCAACACACCCCACCACAACTCACCTTTCAAGACCCAGGGGACCCACTCATGCCCTATCACAACGCACGGTGTACCTCATCCAGTGCACTGAATGCCCCAATAACAACTATGTGGGTGAAACCGGACAATCACTAGGTTCTTGAATGAATTTACACAGGAAAATGATAAAAGACAAAAAACACCATATCACCTATGGGTGAACGCTTTTCACAAAACGATCACTCTATATCTGACCTCTCAGTCCTCATCCTCAAAGGAAAACTGCACAACACCTTCAAAAGATGAGCCCGGGGGGTTAAATTCCTATAATTTTGCTAGACACTAAAAATCCTGGAATGAATAGACACACTGGATTTACGGTTTAATACAATCTGTAACCTACTTAAACTACCTCCCCAGCTTTTTTTTTTTTTTTTTTTTTTTTGCCTTTCCCTCCTATGACTGGAGAGGTGTTAATGGGCCATTTCACCTTGAATGCTCCCTTGAATATGTGTTAACTACTTATGCTAAACAATCTGTTTCACCTTGTATTTAACTGCGACACTAAGTATCTTTCCCAGATCTGAAGAAGAGCTCTGTGTAAGCTCAAAAGCTTGCCTCTCTCACCAATAAAAGTTGGTCCAATAAAAGATATTACCTCACACACCTTGCCCTAAAGTATGCATTAAAAATTCATGTATTTATTACCACCTGCAGCTACTACCCCTCCAGTTGGCTGGCCCATCAGAGCCAGTTACCTTCTACTTTAAAGCTCTTGGTGATATTGTAAAAGGAAGTGAGTAGGCAGTTTTATCTCTGGCAATCTCTCAAGTGTAAGTCATTCTCTCCTCGGTTTCTGGTTCCAAAACACTCTAGTTCCAAGCTTCTGTCTTGCAGGTAAATTGTTCAGACTTGCATGCCATTAGCAAAGGGGCAGAGCTGGCTGCTTTGATAACACATCCAGGATAACACATTGAGGCAGCTTGTTGTCTGAGTTTGTCTCTGTTTAGATATGTGCCAATTAACCTGACACTCTGGATGTTAGGACAATGTAATTCTGAGCCCACATTTTGAATTCAGATTTTTTTTCCTTAAATAAAAAAAACCAAACCCTAGTATTTAAAACCAATCAGACTTTAACCTCCTGCCAAATACCTGTTTATGCTGTGAACAAATAATTACTTTTCTACAAGGAAGAAAGTATTAATTAAGAGTATTCATCAGACTCCTATTCTGTGAGGTTTATCTGATGGAGGTGTCAGCCAGAGGTGAGAGATGGATTAGTACACAATCAAGGACTTTCCAAGTTAAATCTCCTCCTTGCGGTTAGCTGTTAATAATGAAGTTGTCACTAAAAGAAAGAATTTAATGGTTTTAATTGGGTTTAATTACTTGGAAACTCCTGGAAAATGGACCAGTTTGTTTGATTGCAATATATAAAAAAGTGAAGGTTGTAAAGAGTGAGAGAGAGAGAGGGATGGGCCACATGTTTGAACAAAGACAGGTTGTAAGAATCATTTATTTTTTGGCTGTTGAGTTGCATGCCCTGATCAGAACGTGACGGATGGATGTGGCTTTCTCATCCATGAGTAACCAGCAGGGGTGTGCATGGGTTCTGTTATTTCTAGTGCAAGTAGGTGTGATTTTTTTGTACTGGGCTTTGTGCGGGGGGGTATCCTTCAATTTTTTCCATGGCAATTTTTTTTTAAAGTCCGGGGGGGAGGGGGGAGCATTTATAGAGCTAGACTAATGCTAGATGTAGCCTTCTCCAAGCATTTCGGTTCCTAGATGGTAGAGCTATGATAAGATGGGGGTAAAATTTTCAAAAGTGCTTAAGTGACTTAGGAGTCAAGTCGCATTTCCAAGTGATTTAGGAGCTTAACTCTTATTGAAAGTCAATGGGACTTATTGAAAATGGGACTTAGTCACTTAAAAATTTCACTCCAGATATACAGTAATAAGTCATCAAGACCAGATGGTACTCGCTCAAGAGTTTTGAAAGAACTCAAATGTGAAATTGCAGAACTACTAACTGTAGTTTGTAACCTATCATTTAAATCAGCTTCTGTACCAAATGACTGGAGGATAGCTAACATGACACCAATTTTTAAAAAGGGCTTCCGATGTGATCCCAGCAATTACAGGCCAGTAAGCCTGACTTCAGTACCGGGCAAATTGGTTGAAACAACAGTAAGAAATAAAATGGTCAGACACATAAAAGAACATAATTTTTGGGGAAGAATCAACATGGTTTTTGTACAGGGAAATCATGCTTCACCAATTCTTTGAGGGGGTCAACAAGCATGTGGACAACGGGGACCCAGTGGGTACAGTGCAGTGAGCTGTAGCTCATGAAAGCTCATGCTCAAATAAATTGGTTAGTCTCTAAGGTGCCACAAGTCCTCCTTTTCTTTTAGTGGGTACAGTGTACATAGATTTTCAGAAAGCCTTTGACAAGGTCCCTCACCAAAGGCCCTTAAGCATAGTGACCTGTCATGAGATAAGAGGGAAGGTTCCTCTCATGGACTGGCAACTGGTTAAAAGATAGGAAACAAAGGGTAGGAATAAAGGGTCAGTTTTCAGAGTGGAGAGAGGTAAATAGTGGTGTCCCCCAGGGGTCTGTACTGGGCACAGTCCTATTCAACATATTCATAAATGATCTGGAAAAAGGGGTAAACTGTGAGGTGGCAAAATTTGCAGATGATACAAAACTACCCAAGATAGTTAAGTCCCAAGCAGACTGCGAAGAGCTACAAAAGGATCTCACAAAACTGGGTGTCTGGGCAACAAAATGGCAGATAAATTCAATGTTGATATATGCAAAGTAATGCACACTGGAAAACATAATCCCAACTATACATATAAAAGGATAGAGTCTAAATTAGCCGTTACCACTCAAGAAAGAGATCTGGGAGCCATTGTGGATAGTTCTCTGAAAACATCCACTCAATGTTTGGAGGGGAGGGATAGCTCAGTGGTTTGAGCATTGGTCTGCAAAACCCAGAGTTGTCAGTTCAATCCTTGAGGGGGCCATTTAGGGATCTGGGACAAAAACTGGGGATTGGTCCTGCTTTGAGCAGGGGTTTGGACTAGATGACCTCCTGAGGTCCCTTCTAATCCTGATATTCTATGAATGTGCAGCGGCAGTCAAAAAAACTAACAGAATGTTGGAAATCCTTAAGAAAGGGATAGATAATAAGACAGAAAATATCATATTGCCTCTATATAAATCCCAGGTACACCCACTATCTTGAATACTGCATGCAGATGTGGTTGCCCCATCTCAAAAAAGATATATTGGAATTGGAAAAGGTTCAGAAAAGGGCAACAGAAATGATTAGGGGTATGGAACGGCTGCCATATGAGGAGAGATTAGTAACACTGGAACTTTTCAGCTTGGAAAAGAGACAACTAAGGTGGGGATGTGATAGAGGTCTACAAAATCATGACTGGTGTGGAGAAAGTAAATGAGGAACTGTTATTTACTCCTTCTCATAACACAAGAACTAGGGGTCACCAAATGAAATTAATAGGCAGCAGGTTTAAAACAAACAAAAGGAAGTATTTTTTTACACAATGCACAGTCAACCTGTGGAACTCCTTGTCAGAGGATGTTGTGAAGGCCAAGACTATAACAGGTTAAAAAAGGACTAAAGTTCATGGAGGATAGGTCCATCAGTGGCTATTAGCCAGGATGGGCAGGGATGATGTCCCTAGCCTCTGTTTGCCAGAAGCTGGGAATGGGCAACAGGGTATGGATCACTTGATGATTACCTGTTCTGTTCATTCCCTCTGGGGCACCTGGCATTGGCCACTGTCAGAAGACAGGATACTGGGCTAGATGGACCTTTGGTCTGACCCAGTATGACCGTCTTTATGATCTCTCATTATGCCAACCCCATGACCATCTCCCATAAGCTAAAAGGGCCCGTGAAACACATACACATGTATAGATATTTGCTTTACCTGAACTCTGCAAAATTCAGGTTTATTAGCCATCCTGTGGAACCTGAATGAACAGCCCTAATAACCACTACCACTGTAAACTTTGCCAGGCAAAAGTAAATGCCAGACAGAAAAAAACCTTCCCTGATTTCTTTTATTCACAGCTGCCTTTTTGTATATCCTGCTAATGTGATTTGGGAAGTAACAAAACAAACCCTGCTAACATCATCCAGGGCACCTGACAGGTACCTAAATACCAGCAGTAAATCCCAAGGCAGCACTGAATTAAATAAGATGAGATGTTATTTTTGATCTGTTTCATACAATTGACTTGGCTCCTAAAATCTTTTTCTACGGTGAATGTCTAATGGAAAGTTAGTACAGTACTAAAAATAGCAAGATTTTTTCAAATCCATTTTAACAGAGTTGCCCATAGTACAAGCCAATCTTTATGTCTGTAACTTGAAGCACTGCTGAAGTGCTTCTTGTGTGGATTTATTCCAGTCCAGCCTCTACTGCTTTTCTTCACGGAACTTAGAGTAAGAACAGCAAAGAACAATTTTGGGTAGAGATCGGCTTAGTTTTAAACACCGCTTTGTCACAGACAGTCCTGATGTCCCCACGAACGTTCCACAACCTGCAAGTTTGGCTTGCAAGGTATAAAATAAACATCTTCAAACATCTTTGGGGCTGAACTGACATTGTGATGTCTTGACACTGAGTTGCAATAGGATGATGCCAATGCCAACATATCACAACACCAGAACACAACATGGTGATGTGGTGACTTTGCCCGAAGAGGCAATGTTCTAAAGATCGATTGATTATTTGTATTACAGTAATGGCTAGAGGCCCTGACCAAATTCAGGGCTCCACTGCTAGACAGTGCACACACACACACAGGTGTACACACACACACCCTGGCCTTTTCTAGACTAATACTTTCTAACTAACATAACTGAAAGTCTTGGGTAGACAAGGCAAGCAGCCTTTAACATGCGCTAAGCTGATGGGGTTAGCTGGGGATAGGGCAGCCTAGACTTTAACTTGACCATCTTAGCATACATTACAGTATGCACTGCCTTGTCTACACTGCAATTTTTCAAACACGTTAGCTAACATTGTAACATCAAACCTTTAAATCCTAGTGTAGACAAGGCCACAGTGAAAGTCACTAACCACCCCAAGGAGCTTGCAGTCTAAACAGACAAGACTGTAAGGGTAGGAGGAAAAAGTAGCATTATTATCCCCATTTTACAAATGGAGAACTGAGGCACAGAGAGACTTAGAGACCTAGTGACTTGCCCAAGGTCACAAAGGACATCTATGGCAGATCAGGGAACTGAATTCAGATCTCTTGCCTCTCAGTTCAGTGACTTATCCACTAGACCATACTGCCTCTCCTGAAGGTATCCTCCTTAGTCTGTCATCACTAACTATAATACAGAGAATGTCCTATTGAACATTAGAAAATCACTGATTTCTGGTTGCAGTCCATTTACAGGTCTCTTACTGTTGGATCCCCCATTCACAGCTTATTCAGCATATGATTCAATTCAGGTGAGCCTTCAGAGGAACTGATCAGCTTGTCTGGCACAATTCTGCTGTGTTTTTTCATATGGAGTTTTGCTGGCTGGAGACTGCTCATCAGAATGTAAATAAAGCTGGTGCTTTCCTAAGACTTGCATCTGGCCCCAATGCTGTTTTGGTTATACACATTACTGCTCCAATTCTCTCATGTTGCATTATTTGTTTTCACTGTGATCTTGACAACAAACATTGTGAACGATCCATTCCTTGTAGGGCTTAAAAACTGGACCCTCCGATTAAAAAAAGTCCTGCATACCTTTTTGACCTAAAGGAGAATCTTCAATATTGGTCAGCAGTAATGTGGAATCCTGCCTCTAGGCTCTGGCCACTGGAGGGCAAACCTGCTGGAATCCTGATTTCTCTTGCTTGGCTAGCAGCCTCCTCAGTCTTCTGTGCCATCCTCAGTATACCTCAAAGGTGATAATATGGATATTTTCACATTGTTCAAAAGCAAATTCTGAAAAGACTCCAAATTACTGATGCTCCTGGAGTTGTGTTTGACAAATATTTCCCATTGGAGATAAAACAAGAAAATACACTGTGCAGTTATACTTTGCTGCCAGAGTAAGACATCTAAAGGGGCAATTATAGATCCAAAAATAAACCTGGAGCCTCGTATTCAAGAGGCGATTCATCTGCCTCCTATAAACTGTAGGGCAAAACCAAAGTGCATGCTCTCTTTTATCAGGCAGCTGGGTGCTCTGAAATTCCCATTTGCTAAGTCTTCAATACCAGCATGCCTTTCTTCGTCACCTTCAGACTGCAGTTTGTGGAGAGCATAGTAACCCTTGCTAGCCACACATTGAGGAATAATGTAGGATGCATTATAAAATATTAATTGCTTTTAGAATCTGCCAAAGGCTCATTTCAGGGTACTATCGCCATGTTGTATCCCTATGTCTCTGTCCTGCACCATTTTAATTTGTTTCAAAATAATTTCCAAATGCCAGATGCAGAGCCATGGACGTGAGACCTCCTACCAGAAGACAGGGCGTATTTAGGATCAAGTGACTTGGGCCAGGAAATAAAGTTCAATCTCTTACCAGCGGACTTGTGTGTCACATGTTTATTGGAGGTATGACCAGAGATGGGTGAGAGCATCTTCTCAGCGGGCAAAATCGTTGAAGCTGCCAAGAGAAATCCCTCCTTCTCATCTTGGCAAAACTGAGGCCTGGTCTACACTAGGAGTTTAGGTCAAATTTAGCAGCGTTATCTCGATTTAACCCTGCACCCGTCCACACGACGAAGCCCTTTTTTTCGACTTAAAGGGCTCTTAAAATCGATTTCTTTACTCCACCCCCGACGAGGGGATTAGCGCTGAAATCGGCCTTGCCAGGTCGAATTTGGGGTACTGTGGATGCAATTCGACAGTATTGGCCTCCGGGAGCTATCCCAGAGTGCTCAGTTGTGACTGCTCTGGACAGCGCTCTCAACTCAGATGCACTGCCCAGGTAGACAGGAAAAGGCCCACAAACTTTTTAATTTCATTTCCTGTTTGGCCAGCGAGGCAAGCTCACCTGCACAGGTCACCATGCAGAGCTCATCATCACAGGAGACCATGCAGTCCCAGAATTGCCAAAGAGCTCCAGCATGGACCGAACGGGAGGTACAGGATCTGATCGCTGTATGGGGAGATGAATCCGTGCTGGCAGAACTCCATTCGAAAAGACAAAATGCCAAAATATTTGAAAAAATCTCCAATGGCATGAAGGACATAGGCTATAACAGGGACCAGCAGCAGTGCCGTGTGAAAATTAAGGAGCTCAGGCAAGCCTACCAAAAAACCAGAGAGGCAAATGGCCGCTCCGGTTCAGAGCCCCAGGCATGCCGCTTCTATGACGAGCTGCATGCCATTCTAGGGGATGCAGCCACCACTACCCCAACCCTGTGCTTTGATTCCATCCAAGGACTGGCAGGCAACACGGAAGCGGGTTTTGGGGGTGAGGAAGATGATGATGAGGAGGTGGTTGTAGATAGCTCACAGCAAGGAAGTGGAGAAACCGGTTTCCCCAACAGCCAGGATCTGTTTCTCACCCTGGATCTGGAGCCAGTACCCCCCGAACCCACCCAAGGCAGGCTCCCAGACCCTGAAGGCAGAGAAGGGACCTCTGGTGAGTGTACCTTTGTAAATATTATACATCGTTTAAAAGAAAGCGTGTTTAATGATTAATTTTCCCTGGCATTTGCGGCCAGTACAGCTACTGGAAAAGTCTGTTAACTTGTCTGGGGATGGGATCATCCCAGAGAATTGGGGGTGGGTGTGTGTGTGTGTGGGGGGGGAGTTAGTTGGGTTTCTGCTGCACGTGAACCCGGAAACCGCAGCCCCTCCTTTTAAATTGCCAATCCATTTTTTAATGGGCAATCCAACAGCTACTTTGTATGGGAAATGAGGGCGCTGCTGTTTGAAGCCATTCCCACATGTTATGAAGGTTAACGAAGCCAAAAGACTGTGGCTTACCATGGCTGCCTGCAAGCCGAATTCTGCTGCCCGGCCCTGCATGAGTGATCTCTCACACCAAACCGGCATACCCTCAATAAAAGGCAAAATGCGACCTTGTAATGAAAGCACATGTGCTATGTAATGTTAACAGCAAGGTTTACCATGAAAGCGTGTACTCATTGTTCTATAAAATGTGTCTTTTTAACTACCACTCTCCCTTTTTTTTTCCTCCACCAGCTGGATATGTTTCTCCTTCCCAGAGACTAGCGAAGATTAGAAGGAGAAAAAAAAGCACTCATGATGAAATGTTCTCTGACCTCATGCTGTCCTCCCACACTGACAGAGCACAGCAAAATACGTGGAGGCAGACAATCTCAGAGTACAGGAAAACACAATACGACTGTGAGGAGAGGTAGTGGGCTGAAGATGGTAGGTGGCGTCAGCTTGCTGAAAGAAGGCAGGAGTCAGTGCTCAGGCTGCTGGAGGATCAAACTCATATGCTCCAATGTATGGTTGAGCTGAAGGAAAGACAGCAGGAGAACAGACCGCCGCTACAGCCCCTGTGTAACCAGACCGCCCTCCTCCCCAGGTTCCATAGCCTCCTCACCCACACACCCAAGAATGCGGTATGGGGGCCTCCGGCCACCCAGCCTCTCCACCCCAGAGGATTGCTCAAGCAACAGAAGGCTGGCATTCAATAAGTTTTAAAGTGCTGTGTGGCCTTGCCCTTCCCTCCTCCACCACCCCACCCGGTGCTTCCCTCCTCCACCACCCCTCCCGGGCTACCCTGGCAGTTATCCCCCATTTGTGTGATGAATAAATAAAGAATGCATGAATATGAAGCAACAATGACTTTACTGCCTCTGCAAGCAGTGATCGAAGGGGGGAGGGGAGGGTGCTTAGCTTACAGGAAAGTAGAGTGAAACCGGGACGAGGGGGCGGTGTTCCACCAAGGAGAAACAAACAGAACTTTCACACCGTAGCCTGGCCAGTCATGAAACTGGTTTTCAAAGCTTCTCTGATACGCACCACACCCTCCTGTACTCTTCTAACCACCCTGGTGTCTGGCTGCGTGTAATCAGAGGCCAGGGGATTTTCCTCCAACTCCCACCCCACCATAAACGTCTCCCCCTTACTCTCACAGATATTGTGGAGCACACAGCAAGCAGTAATAACAATGGGAATATTGGTTTCGCTGAGGTCTAACCGAGTAAATAAACTGCGCCAGCGCACTTTTAAACATCCAAATGCACATTCTACCACCAGTCTGCACTTGCTCAGCCTATAGTTGAACAGCTCCTGACTACTCCCCAGGGTGCCTGTGTATGGCTTCATAAGCCATGGCATTAAGGGGTAGGCTGGGTCCCCAAGGATAACTATAGGCATTTCAACATCCCCAACAGTAATTTTCTGGTCTGGAAAGTAAGTCCCTTGCTGCAGCTTTTGAAACAGACCAGAGTTCCTGAAGATGCGAGCTTCATGTACCTTTCCCAGCCATCCCACGTTGATGTTGGTGAAACGTCCCTTGTTATCCACCAGTGCTTGCAGCACCATTGAAAAGTACCCCTTGCGGTTTATGCACTCGCTGCCTTGGTGCTCCGGTGCCAAGATAGGGATATGGGTTCCGTCTATTGCCCCACCACAGTTAGGGAATCCCATTGCAGCAAAGCCATCCACTATGACCTGCACATTTCCCAGAGTCAGTACCCTTGATATAAGCAGCTCAGTGATAGCGTTGGCTACTTGCATCATAGCAGCCCCCACAGTAGATTTGCCCACTCCAAATTGATTCCCGACTGACCGGTAGCTGTCTGGCATTGCAAGCTTCCACAGGGCTATCACAGCTTGCTTCTGAACTGTGAGGGCTGCTCTCATCTTGGTATTCTTGTGCTTCAGGGCAGGGGAAAGCAAGTCACAAAGTTCCATGAAAGTGCCCTTATGCATGCGAAAGTTTTGCAGCCACTGGAAATCGTCCCAGACCCGCAACACTATGCGGTCCCACCACTCTGTGCTTGTTTCCCGGGCCCAGAATTGGCGTTCCATGCCATAAATCTGCCCAATTGACACCATGATGTGCACATTGCAAAGGCCCATACTTTGTGAGAAGTCTATGTCCGTGTCCTCATCACTCTCGTCACCACGCTGCAGTCGCCTCCTCCTCACCTGGTTTCGCTTTTCTTGCAGGTTATAGTCCTCCATATCCTGCTGGATAACACATGCGGTGTTTATAGTGCTCATAATTGCCACGGTGATCTGAGCGGGCTCCATGTTCCCAGTGCTATGGTGTCTGCACTGAAAAAAGGCGTGAAACGATTGTCTGCCGTTGCTCTGACGGAGGGAGGGGCGACTGACAACATGGTTTATAGGGCTGGCTTACAGGGAATTAAAATCAACAAATCAACTTTGCATCAAGGAGAAACAGAATGGCACCCTCAAGGATAGAACTCAAAACCCTGGGTTTAGCAGGCCGTTGATTTCACAGAGGGAGGGAGGAAAAAATGAATACAAAACAAATCTGGTCTATTTCTTGTTTTGATCCACTTCATCTATCTTTATACATCTTGCTGGCAGAAGACGGTGCAGTATGACTGCTGGCCATCATCGTCTCCTGGCTGCTCATTAAAACACAGTGCAGTAGGACTGCCGGCAGGACTGAATCGCCATGAGACAAAACTTAAAAGGGTAATGACCTGGCTGAGTCATTCCCATGTTCGCCCAGGCGCCCAACCTCACCGAGGTCGTTTAAAAGAACACCCTGGAGTACGTCAACGATGGCTACCAGTCATACTGCACTGTCTGCCGCAAAAGGCAATGAACGGCTGCTGTGTAGCAATGCAGTACCGTGTCTGCCAACACCCAGGAGACATACAGTGACGGAGAGCTGAGCAGGCTCCATGCTTGCCATGGTATGGTGTCTGCTCGGGTAACCCAGGAAAAAAGGCACGAAACAATTGTCTGCTGTTGCTTTCATGGAGGGAGGGAGGAAGGGAAAGGGGGGCCTGACGATATGTACCCAGAACCACCCGCGACAATGTTTTTGTCCCATCAGGCATTGGGATTTCTACCCAGAATTCAAATGGGCGGCGGAGACTGCAGGAACAGTGGGATAGCTACCGACAGTGCAACGCTCCGGAAGTCAACGGTTGCCTCGGTACTGTGGATGCACTCCACAGACTAAATGCCGGATAAATGCACTAAGACCATTTGTGTGGGGACACACACAATCATCTGTATAAAAACGCTTTCTATAAATTTGACCTAACTTCGTAGTGTAGACATAGCCAAAGTGAAACCTCTTTTTCCCTTGTGTGTGTGCGTATGTGCACGCATGGCAGTGGTGAAACCAAAAGGCAGTTTCTTTAGATGAAAAACTCTTTTTTGCTCTTTTGTTATCCAAGCAGCAGATTTAATTCGGACACGTGGAGGTCAGATTGAAAATGGCAGTATCGTGCTATCCATCCTGTGTCACTTTTCACACAGCAGCAGTATGTTGAAGTCCAGTGCAGCACTACATGTTAGGTATTAATCGCATTTATTACAGTAGCGCCTGAGGGCCAACCAAGAATAGGGTCCCATTGTGCTAGGTGCTGTACAGACACTGAGTAGTAGATGGTCCCTGCCCCGTAGAGCTTTCAATCTAAATAGACAAGACGGACACGGGGTAGGGAAAGGGACAGAACACACGGGCAGGTGTGGAGCGAAGATGAGGCAAAGAGACAGTGGAGGAGGGAGAAGGCGAAGATGGGAGCAAACGGTCACTCAGCACAGGGCAGAAAAACTCCAGCCAAAATGATGGAAAGTTCTCTGAATGTCCAGAGGTCCCTGCTTGTGCTGCTTCTGGTCCTTCTGTCTGGCTCCTCTCCTGCAGTTTTCCCCACAGGCCACATTGTGGGAGTGGCCTGGGAAGACACCCTCTGGTTCCTTATACCCACAGATTGGAAGGGTCTCCCCAACCCAGATCTGGATCCAGGACATGCTTGGGGGAGGATGGGCCCCAGCTAGACTCCGTTTTGCCCCCTGCTCCCCAGTGCAGCAGTCCCTTCTTTGACTGCTTCTGGTCCCACTGGCTGGAGTCTTACATAAGAGAATCCTATCTTTATAAGCGGGTACCTGTCCAGATATAGCTGGGGACAATGCCTTGAAGCTGTTCTACTTTTTATCAGAAGATGGATAAAGTTCATTCATTGAGCAGATAGAGCAAAAGCGGATGGATTACTGAGCCTGTCAACAATAGCCCCAAATATGTCCCTGCTTTAAATGTGCAGCTTATGACACGGCGACAAGAATTTCATGGTAATTCAAAGGATCTCTGAGCAAAACCCCAGGAGTCTATTGATCAGAAAAGAATCTATCCTCAGAACTGCAGAGGCAAATGGCTCTTAAGCGCGATAGGAAATAATTCCTGTTATTAAGGCATATGAACGGCTTATGCCCAAAGGTTTTGTCAGTCTACAATTTATTTCTCATCACCCTCCCTTCTCCCTCATCAGGAATGTAAAATAATTCTCATCCAAATCCCCGCACAAAGAAAAGGGCCACATTTTCTCAAGCAAGCCCATAAAGGTCACATGCAAAACAGTGTGCACCTGGATGGAAACAGGTAATAATGGACACCAAACATTTACAACAGGTGTATTACATATAGAATTACCTGTTTGTGCCTGCATTTTACCTGAGGAAGTTAAGGTTTTTAGTACCTGCCCCTAAAATATCAGAAGAAAACAAAATGTCATGATTTAGAGATGCTCAGGAGCAGGCAGGGCCATCCCTAGCCATTTGGGTGCCCTACACAGCCCCCCCCCCCCCCCCCCCGGCCTCCTCCCAGGGTCTCGGAGGCAGGAGCTGTGGGGGAGGGACTTTTGGGGGCCCCACAGGCCCAGAGTCACCCAAGGGATTAGTGTGGGGCCAGCCCCAGCCATGTCGATTGGGGGAAGGGATCCCCCTGGCAGTCACCGGCAGTGGTGGGAAGTGGAGCAGCCTGGCCCCAGCCACCTCTACTCCGCCAGCTCCCAGCCGCGTCGGTCTGCTTCCCACCGTCAGTGAGTGCGGGGAGGTTGGGGAAAGGACGCCTGCCGCACTCCCCAGCGGCGGGAAGCGGAGCGATGCAGCCCCAGGCCGCTCCGCTTCCCTTGCCCCGGCCCCAGCCGTTTCGCTCGGGGGTGGTGGGGGGGTAGGGAAAGGTTCCCCCGCCCCCTCACCGGCGGCGGGAAGCAGAGTGTCGTGGCTCCAGCCAGCTCTACTCCACCAGCTCCCACGGCGCGGGGCTCCACTTCCCGCCACCGGATGGGGGGGAACCTTTATCAAGGTGCCCCAAATTTCATGGTGCCCTACGCAGCTGCGTATGCCTAAGGACAGCCCTGGGAGCAGGCCTCCTTAGCTAGCACTGGTTTGACAATCAAGCACCATTTGTGAAATGTATTTTATGATAGAAATAATCCTTTAATACTCCTGGATGCCACACGTGCACTCTGCTTGGAAAATCCCTGGTTTACGTAAACTCTTCGACAAGAGATTAAATCTATAAAAGCTCTTCAGAATGTCTCCTGTGCCCATTTTTCAAACTGTCATGGGTCTGTCTTCCCTGTTTTGTATTCCTGCTTCCCATCAGCATAAATTATTAATGTAGAAGTTTGCTCCCGAAATACACATTAGAAAATAATTGAATCACTGCGATTATTTATCCTTATATAGTCTGCCCTCCCCCCAATAATGAACTAATAATTGATACAATGACATGTCTAAAATAACAGACTCCTTATTACCTGAAATGACTGAATGCTTTTCTTATTTAACTTTAAAAGGGCATTAAATACAAAGTGTAGCCTCCAGTGGGTAAAAAAAACTCTTCAACTTCCTCAGAAAATCCTTCCCAAATTGTATTCATCTTGACTTAATCCAGGATCTACTGAGTGAATTAGGCTGTATTTGTTTTGAAAATCTATTTTATAGAGTTCCAGGGACTCTGTTTTCCTTAGGAAGGGCTTATTCTGCCTTTTTGACCAGGATGCCTGCTAGCAGGCTCTAGCCTAGGTCTCTGCAGGTTGTTAATGTCGCGAGGTACCCAGCACATGTGACTAACAAAATGAAAATAAACACAGCTGAGCCAGGGAGAAATTGGAAGGTTTTCTCATTAAAGAAATAAAATAAACAGATGTCCTTAAGCACTTTGGCTCATGTTTGTCAAAGGAACGGAAAACTCTTAGATGTTTGAACAGCAGCAGTGATATAGGGCCACATCTCAAGCAAAAGAAGACGAATGTGGGGGGAGCCCTTGGCACTTTGAATTAACTAATAGTCCTCAAGGGAGAGTGCTTTTGATTTGAACCTTAGCAACTTCTACAAATAGTTTTTAACTGCTAAGTAATAAAATGGCTTTTTATTCCTTCTCAGTTTGTAAAGTAGTAAAGGACAGATCCAGCCATTAGAACCATGAATCACCATCAGATTTGATTAAATCCCTATGGTGTTTCAATTGGATAGTAGCTTTGGGGGCCTGTCTGAGCACATGGCAATGCACAGCACAAGCTGTTTTAGGCATAAAAGTGAAGGCAGAAAGAAAATCAGGGCTGGGATTTTGAAAGAGCCTTGTGTGCAACTGGTCGGAAGTTCCTTAATGAAATATTTTTTGTCTGAAAATGCCAATTCCCTTTTGTCAGGAAGGTTTCTTAGGTCCAGGATGGAATTTCTGGACAAAACAAGAGACACCCACCCACCCCAGGACAGCCAATAGCCCAGTGGCTAGGGTACTCACATGGGATGTGGGAGGACACCCACGTTAAACTCTTGCTCCAAATCAGGCAGAGCAGGAATCTAAACACGGGTCTCCCACATCCCAAATGAATGGATTACTCGCTACTCTGAGGGAGGTCTCTCTCCCTTGTTTTTCTGTGAAAAATTTTAAAAGATCTCAAGCTTGTCCCAATATGAAACCAAATGCCGAAACCTGGAAATTCTCTGTGAAACAGAATTTGTGTTTTCTGGCCAGACTTAGTCATGAGAGAGCTAGGCATCTAATTCTCATGGAAAGTCAATGGAATTGGGCACTTAATTCCCCAAGGTCCCACTGAAAATTCCTTAAAGCTGGTGTTGGAGTATAAATCTCAAAAGTCAATCAAGCATACAAGAGACTAGGAAAACCCAGAAATATACTGTAAGGGGTGTTGAAACTCTGGTTCAGGTTCTCCCTCAGACTTGAACCTGTCACTAATGAGGTTACACAGAGCAGAGACTCTGTGGATACAGAGGATTATTCCCCACAGTATATTTCCCTAGTGCTTTTCCCAGGCTAGTTTTAAAGTGTCCCAGTGACGGAGCTTTCATCACTTTCCTCAGAAAGTTTATTCCACAGTCGAATAATGCTCACCAGGAAGACACTTTTCCTTTCAGCATACTGGAATTCTCCGTTTGTGCAGTGTTCCTAAGCGAAGCTGTACCAAACATGCATAGTTAAGCTGCAAACCACTTAGTTTCAGGGTTTTATTTTAACTGGAAATCTGGCCATGTTTATCAAGGTGCGGTGAATCTATGCTCAGTTTTGGGCAAACTTGAGCCAATGTATAGTTTTGGGTGGAAGCTGTATAAAACTCAGTAGGTTTAACCTCACTTCAACTTGAACCTGGTGATTCTAGATGAATTTCACTGTGAAATACAGGGATCATTGTTTGAACCGAAAACACAGAGCAAGACAGCCAACCTTGCCTGTGTTATCTCATAAGATTAGCTGAAATAGATTCATTTCCACAAAACACAAGTTTTTGACAGATTGACATTTTCCAATGGAAAAACATTCAATTAGAAAATTTCCAACCAGCTTTAGTATGTGCAGTGGTACAGATTACACCTGCTTAAAACTGGGGTAAATTCCACTGTGCTTTCCTTGCCTACTCTATGCTTTGTACTGCTGGTTGCTGGCCACTGATGGCTGAAATTCAGATAAATCCCCCAGACAGATAAGACCTGCGATGGTATAGTATAAGAAAGATAGCTAATTTTAAATTCTCCCATTCTAAAGAAACTCACATGCAGAAAATGAGTGTAAGAGCATAACTGTTTCTAAGCTTTTTGTTTAAAAATTAGACACAATGTGCTCTGTTATGCATCTGCAGTGGTTTCTGTTAAAATCCAGTCAATCTGAGATGCTGACTAATTCCAGAAGGTGATGTGTATCTTACGTTCAAATGTACAGATCAAAACCCCTTGTCGACAATATTAAAGGGTTGATGAAGAACCACCAAAATTCCATGTTCTGGTAGCAATGTCAGCTGTTTTCTGACATTTTCAGTTTTGTAATTCAGTGCTAAAACTAAATCCATTCCATTTCCCCCCAAGACTTGTTATATGGAAGGAGTAATTATAATACTAGATGTAGTTCACTAGTCACTTTTTTTATTACAGTAGCACTCAGGGACCCCACTTAAGATTAGGGCACCATTGTGCTAGGCACTATACTAGCAGAGTAGGAGACATCACCTGCCCTGAAGAACTTAGTCTAAATATACAAAACAGAAAAAGTGCGGGAGTAAGGAAGTATTATTATCCCCTACTTAACATACCAGCAGCTGGGGAAAAAAAAATTATTTAGTGTCTCTCTTTTTCTCTTTACCATTCATTAAAAAAGTGTTAGAGTGAACTATCAAATAATTGTGTTTCACTGCTACTGGGAAGGAATGCAGAAAAGACCCCTAACAACTGGAACGTGCAAATTAAAAAATCTGTTGACAATTAAGGATATAGAAACTATGAAGAACGGGTTTAGAAATTTCCCAAAATTTGGGCATAGGAAGAGGAGAACAGGTCAATGAATTCTCCTGACAAGAGTATTTGCTATTTCCTTTACCAAGTATTAAATTAACAGCACCGTAAAGAGGCACTTTTCTGCCCTGCGTCTGGTTATTTCAAACCAAAACTTGGAACGAGAGGCCAAACCCGGTAACGTACCATCCTCCTGTCTGAGACCTCTGCACTGAATTCAGCTAAAGCTCTAGTAACATTGCAATTGGTTTTAACTCACTTATTTCCCCTTGTGTTTTCCTCAGAGGCCAGTACTTCGGTGTTCAGTTCTTTACAGACCTAATAAAGAGTGCAATCATCCTTTCGATTGCATGGAAGCTCTCTTTAATATGTGCCTGAAGGGATTATATTAAGGGTGTATATTAAGCCATAAAAATGAACTGCTATGTCTATTGAGCATTCTAGTCTCACAACAAATACTCTACACCCATACTGTAAGCAGAAGCCTGTGGAACAGGTTTCTAAACTCTACTGAATACAATATTCAGGGTTAACTGGATATAGCGGTGGAACCTTGTTTTGCTCTGCATCCAGGGGCCTCCTGCTGAGAGGCAAGGGGGTGGAGAAATTTTCTCCTGCTTGCCAGCTTCTCTACCACATTCAGATAGATCAAAAACTCACTTTACCTGCCCATGGAAGATATTTTGTTATTTTGATAGCTATTCCACTTCACAATGGGAACAGCAATGGCACATCCCCTTAATCACAAGCATGGCAACTGAGGACCAACCTCTGTCCTGACAGGCTCAGCTGGGAATTGTACCCTCAGCATATAAGGCTATCTTTTGACTTCCAGGATGACATGCTGACCCCTCACAATACAGACACAACTCATAGGTGCACGGAAACTTCCATTGTACTTCAAGTCTCACCTTTTCTACAGCTGCTCCTCCCCCAGCCCCCTCTCTAAGGCATAGGAAGCACTTCTTTTAAAAACTTTATCCCACCTGTTGACATTTGTTTGTGAAAAAATACCGGGAAAGAAAATAAAGGGAGACTTGGAGCTCACAGGCCACTTTTGATTTCCAACAGAGGGGATATGTTGCATGGACTGCATGCGAAACCCATTAAGATTAAATATAAGGAGGCTGTATAGTCTGCTGCCCAGAGCAGAGGACTGAGGCTGGGAGATAAGTAGAAGCAGAAGTCCAGGCTCAGCCATTAACATGCTGTTTAACCATGGGCAAGTGATCAGTCCACCTTGTGCTGCAATTATGACTATTATTTATTGGTGCTCCATGCTCAGTGCTTTCCAAACACTTCCAGAGGACAGTCTCTGCTCCAAGGAGCTCATTAGCTAAGGAATGGCCTGGCTTTGAGTGGGATGTTCCCGCCTTATAGTTGTGACTTGGAGAAAATAACTAGGAGCTCCAGCACTAGACGTGGTCAGAAAATTTCAACCAAAACAAAGTTTTGATGAAACCTGAAAAATACTGTGAATTTTTATTTATTTATTTTGCAAAAGAGGTTTTGGTCAGCTCTACCCTACTAGTATGGTCAATGAGGTACTGCTGGTAGAAGTGAGCGCTTTTGGAGGTGAGAGACCCAGGGTTCTAATCCCAGCTGCCCCAGTAGAAGAGGGAGATTTAATTAGTAATGTGTCTGTCTAATTAGAGGCATGTGTATCTTTAATATCAATTATGGATAAAGAGAATATATTTTAGGCCTGGATATCTGAGATTAATACTTTCTGTATTATTCAGGTATGAAATTTTGGAGCTCTATTCAACTCTGACTTGGCTGCTTCTCTCATATTTGTGAATTCAACTTGCTTAAACACTTCTGGATTGGGTTTATTATTTAATGGTTCCCATGACAGAAGTTTGGTGTGTGTTCCATTTCCCTTTTGACTTAAATTGATTTGGATCAGGCTCTATTTCAATATGGGTCTTTAGATCAAAACCTTGGTTAATCATCGTTTTCGTTTGGAGCCATTTTCCTTATAGAAAAGTTCTATGGAATTCAATAGAGATGAAATCAGTAGGATCTGTTGAAATTCAGGGGTTCTATAAAAATTATTCAAAAAATCTTTTAGAACTTAATAAAAAAGGAGAGCCTTTCTAATGATATTTTTAACCACCCCTTCAAATTCTATAATTCTCTATTCTACAGAATGCTTAAGAACTACCCTGTGGAAAGGTTCTCACTTTATTTTCCATAGAGCTTTTTCATACTGGACAGCCATGTGTGTTTTCGTTTTCCTATTTTCTCTCCTCAATCCCTTATGCAAGTAGGTTTTCAAAAGTGCTCAGGATTAGCCTACCTCTGCTTCCATTGAAGTGAAAGGTAAGATTCCCACTGAAATCAACATGAGTTTTACCACTGCAGTCAATGGGAATAGTTATGTCCATGATAAGTGCTTTTGAAAATCTTAGTCTAAAGTTCACTTTCTCGGTTCTCCCTAACCTTCGCATACGCTCTTTCAGAATACGCAGCCTATGTTTACATAGCCTCAGTTACAGCTCCCTGATCCAGAGACCAATCTATGTTGGCCCCAGTGCGGTAGGCTCCAAGTCATTTCATCTTAGTAGAGGATCTGTACAGTGTAACTGAACTCAACCACCACCATTGAATTACCTTGCCCCGACATACTTCCTGTGCCCAGGATGGCTAGCACAGGAGCTGACTTTGCACCAGCATGGAGTTGCCCTCCATTAGGGAAATTTCCATCAGCCGTTTACCACCAAAACTCAATCCTCAGTATGATTGCACAAGTTTATTTTTCTTTATCTTGCCTGTTCCTTTTCTATTTTTTGCATGCAGCCAGGTGAGAACTTACACAATGTCTGCTGCAAATTGTCTCATTCATTACATTCAGTGGGAAAAGAAACTATTCCAATTACCTGGTACAACATAGGCCTGAATAAATCCCTGTTCGGAAATGTGTGCTTGATTTTCAGAAGGTGCTGCTAGAAGTGTTAGTGGCATTCCAAATGCTGCAGTGGATTTCTGCACCACAAACACCATTTTATATCCTTTACAAGTGTGCACATCTAACAGCGGACAATAAATCTATCTCACTAATTACACATCCAGGTTGTTATAACCATCATAAATCAAGTACAGCTGGTAAAGCCATAAAATGATGTCAAATCATATTTCTAGTTACTACAGAGAAATAGGATTATTTGCCAGTCTCTCAATGAAGCTGCAATGTTAAAAGTCATACGCAGAAATAGTTGTCAGATAGGTTATCCACCTTTAATTAGGTAATGATATTGTCTTTTTTTCTCTCCTCATTTAAAAATGCTTGACATTATGTAAGTCAGTCATTTGAACAAGAATTTATAATAGGAAAACTGCCATACAAATAAATGAGGCATAAGTACTATTATTATTAAGTACCTGCTGTTTCAGAATTCCTTAGCAGCTAAGTTCAGTATATTTCAAAGCTTCCTCTATTAATTACAGATAGGGTTTACTAAATAAATGCTGTCATCAGCTTAAACACCAGATTTTCAAAAGTATTTATGTACCCTGAAGATGTTGACTGGGGGGTAGTAGGCCCTAGGCACTTTTGAGAATCCTACTATGTGCCTAAATACCTTCAAAAAAATCTAGCCTTAAGTGGCCATCTGAGCTCATTAGTGGGAAGATGCAATGCTACACTTGGAAGGAACTTGGGTTAATCAATATAAAAAGTCTCTTAAAAAAAAGAAATCATTTGTCTGAGATTCTTATGAAAACAATAGACAAGCAGAAAATATTACTGTGTGCAGGCTAGAGTTACTATTTTCTGGCTGCTGGATAAGTTATTTCTCCTAGGAGAAAGGCCTTGAAAGAACAACAGCTCAGTGTCCTATCTAGCAGCAAATGAACAAAGCAAGCTTTTGAAGAAGAAGGGCTACATACAATATAAAGGGAAACTAAATTAAATTTTCACATGTTTGAGGGAAATACCACTGGACTTATTTATAACAAAATCTGTCTGAACAAAACGGGCAGCATCTGTTAGAAAAGCTGCCTTATTAACTGCCCCCACAATTCCCAATGCAATTTTGCGTGACAGACAATAATGTTAAAAAAATATGAATTAAATTTTACCTTCCCGTATCTGGATGCAAAGGTTCCCGTGAGTAAGGAGTGAAAAATAATTATCGTCTCATCCAAATCCCACACAAACACCCGCTGTGGTGAAAGACAAAGGGGAGGGGAAGAGACAAATACATTCACACGTTAAGCATTTTCAGGAGTGAATTTAATTAGGAAAAAATATTATGTGGCTACATATTTTTTAAGGTAACAAAATCACTTTAAGCATTGATCACAGCTGCCTTTTTAAGGTTGGTAAAACAAACAAACAAAAAACCCCAAACTCTGCTCTCCGATTCCATATCTGGTCTGACAATCTGCTTTCCCAATATGCATAGAAATCCCAGTAGGATATTATGTCAGGAGAGCAAAATAACAGACTCCAACGCTGCCTTAAAAGCCAGAGTACAGAATTTTGCCTATGACGATTATACTGAGACATCATTTTTCTTTTAAAACTACATCAGCCGTGGTGGCGAGATCTCAAACATTTTGCCTATGTTTTGGCTCATGCCATTCTCTGGTCTAACAGTGGATTATTTGCAAATCAATGTAGCAATTTCTCTTGGCTGGATTTATGATCAGAAAAGGAATTAATATTGTTACCTCAATCTCATTGTCAACTGTAGGGGAAGGATCGTTGCTTCTTTTTGATCGGCCTCGTAACTTTCCATCAGACCCTCGGTGTTGCCTGTCTGTTTCTGTATCTTTTACTGGTGTGGTTGCATATTCCCCTATTGAGAGAAAAAGGGATCTTGCTGAAAGCCTAAATTTTGCAGTGTATTTCTTTTCACATGTGTTTCTTGTGATACTTTTATGTTATCCAAGAAGTATCTTTTAGCAAAGGTGTGACAACTGCTTTGGTATTTGGTACTTAGTTATTGCACAAGCCTCTTAAAAAAAAAAAGTTTGTTCCAAAGGTTTGTGTTTGAGTGGGTCAAACAATAGAAACATTTCACAAACATTTAAGAAAATATATTTTAAAGTTTAAAAAAAAAACCAACAGATTTCATTTTTTTGAAAATTTTCATATTTTTTAAAATCAGGGGTTTTTTTTAGTATTCTGGGGTTTCCTTTCTCCCTTTTTTATTGGAAATGGGGAAGTAAAAAAAGCAAAATTTCAAAACATGAATTTTTTTAAGTGAATTTTCATGATTAAAAAGGCCATTTTTCAACAACAAAAAATTGTTTACAAAACCCAGCTCTAGAATATTCCCAAATACATGTGTGTTTTAATCCAGTTTAGCTGTTTATCAGAGGACAGAAGGTACAGCAGTTTAGAAACACTTGAGAATAATAAACCAAAGGTGAAGGTCACTGTGTAAAGCATCAATTAATAGGATTCACTTTCATAAAACTCTCTAGATATCACTTACGTTAAATTACAAATCCTTTTCAAACATTTTTCTTTTCACCTTGCTAATTTGTAGCCTCTCAATCCTCCTGGTAGAGACGCACTCTTCTTAAGGAGAGTTTGGGTTGTTCCTAAGAAGTCTCTTTGAAATCACTGTTTCTCAAGTAGACTGAGATAAGATCTAAGGAACAGAAAATCCTCCAACTGCTTTTAGAGCAATCTGCGATCACTTTTTAAAAGCAATATTAGTTTATTTTTCTTTTTGAACAACCACAGATGTTCGGATTTGTTCCATAAGTCAGCAGACCATACAATGGGCGGTATATTGTGATCATCCACAAATTATGTGGTATTTTATATAAATGTTATTGCATGCCAATGAAAACTTTAGTGGAAAAGTGACATCTGAAAGCTGTATTCAGACAGTACATAGGAGGATAATGATCTGTCAGTAATTCCATAGATCGCTTGAGCCCTCAAAGTCTCAAAAGTAAGCACTCCAGGAGAGTCGAGATAATTTCAAAGGTATTGATGCCATATGTGGAATTCATAATTGACATTTAACACAACCTGTTTTCTCTTGATTTTTTTTAAGAGAGAATCACTTGAATTCCTTTTAACATACTTACGAAGTCGGATGTTATGTTTAGTGGCTAGAAATTAGCTAAAAACGAGAAGGAGGCTGCAAAGTTAGGAACTTTTTAGATTTTGCGTGAGTTTGGATATAGATTTTGGGTTGGGCTCATCACTAATAAAAACTATCTGTTAACACATTAGCCTGTTTAAAAGTCGTGATTAATAACATTTTCCCTTTCTAAACCATCTTTTATTTGAAGGTGTGAGACCACTCACACCAGGAACACATTTGGGCTATAGGAAGCAATCAAGAAATACTCATGAAAAGAACATGGCTTATACAGCACCTACATTTTCTGAATTGTTCTCTAAATTTGTGCCTGCAGTTGTAATGTCATCAGCCTTTGCCCCCACAAAGGACATATGCAAAATTGCTGGTGTAAGTAACAGAACTTTGCCATGAACTTTAATTTGTTGGTGTAAATTTATACGCTCACAAATCAGACAGCAAAGTTGTATTATTTGTGCCCACAGATGATTGAGCCTGTAAAACAGTGAACTGGTTTTACGTAATATAATGTATCCACCTACCAGACAGTGATTCTGTGCTTTGACTGGTGATGTTGTGTGAAGACTCTTGGAGAGAGTATGTGGATGTCGGGATGGCTGATGGACTGATGCTATTCGCCGATACATAAGGAGAGTTGTAGGAAGAGGTGTAATACTGAGAGTACTGGCTTTGAGGAAAGCTTGGATAGGACGAGTATTCCTTTGGGGGAAAAGAGACATGAGTAATCCTCCTGCATCACAGGCTTTTACTACACAGACAAGTGGGTAAGGTAAAGCACATGGCAGATACCTTCAAGAGTTGTGGGATCTGGGCACACTTTTTCCAAAGACTCTTGTTCAGGTCACTCTGGTAGGTATTTCTGCTTCGCCCATGTCTAGTTCTGCTTCATTTGCATCAGCAGAATTTACAAGGAGAGAAGAGTCATAACAAGCCCTGCCTTTTTCTGTGGGATTTGTTCACCATGGCTGGCCCTTTCTGAGCACAGGGTACAGCAATTTTATGCAGGGGAGTGATGTGAACTACTGTTTCCAAAGGGACTGAGATGCAACAGATGGCCACTGTAAGCAGTTCTAAGCACAAAAGTGACTAAAAGAACAGGTGAAAAATACGGAGTGGGGAAATCACAAAAATATTTGCAATTTTCCTCTACCTGTTATCAACGTTTTTGATCAGCTGTAGAACGGGTGACAAAATGAAAAAAATAATACTCCGCTTTATAGAGCGCTTTTATCAGTAAATCTCTAAGCACTTTACAAAGGAGGGTACCATTATTATCCCCATTTTACAGATGGGGAAACTGAGGCACAGAGGTGATGTGATTTGCCCAAGTTTACCAAACAGGCCAGGGGCAGAGCCAGGAATAGAGCCCAGGGCTCCTGAGTCCCAGTCTAGTGTTCTATCCACTAAGCCACACAGAAATGTCTAGAAAATATTTTGAAGTGTTTCCCAAACGGTTTAGTTAGTGAATGAATCCCTAAACAATCTCCCCTTCCCAAAGGTAAGTTAACTACATAAGAGGTTTCAGAGTAACAGCCGTGTTAGTCTGTATTTGCAAAAAGAAAAGGAGTACTTGTGGCACCTTAGAGACTAATTATCACTACAAATAATCACCCATTTTTTCATGGTTTGTGTGTATAAAAACGTCTTCTGTATTTTCCACAGTATGCATCCGATGAAGTGAGCTGTAGCTCACGAAAGCTTACGCTCAAATAAATTGGTTAGTCTCTAAGGTGCCACACGTACTCCTTTTCTTTTTACATAAGAGGTGCAGATGATCTTTGCTGGGGCGGGGAGCAGGGGGGAAAGGAGGATTAATCCCAATATACCTCACTGGAACTCAATCCTGGGAGAAACATTTTAAGCAATCTTAGGCCTGAAGTTAATGGGAAGCGTCCATTGACTGATTCAGTAGGAGCTGGATCAGGCCCATCGCAAAAGTATCACAATAATAAGTCCCTTTGCTGAGTTCAGCATACAGCACATTTCTAGGCTCTCCACTAAAGTTGCAGGGCCTCTCTGTGAGGGATGAGTGTACTGTATACTACTTACCACACTCTAGGATTTAATAAGACATATAAATTAATTAAATGGACAGCATCAAGGCCAGGAGATCTAAAATAATACCTTCCAGCTGTGTTTTGCTTTTCAGGAGCACACATGCCCTTCATAGCCTCCCTCCATTCTGCCTATCTGCTCCTTTCCTGTGAGGAGGTGGGATATTGAAATACACAAGATTATTCCTCTCTGGGCACTTCAAAACATGATATTTTGTTGCTGTTGTAAATTTCAGATCCTAGCATATTCACATCAATTGATCAGAATGGCGTGACAAAGCAGTCTGCATGCACTTATGGTACGGGGATGCAGATACCAGTGACGTCCAAGCCACAGTCTAACACACTGGGGTGGTTGCTGGTAGTGTTTGACTGTTTATCGCCGCTGTAGCCCTCATGTTGGGAGAGCTGATGAGGGTTCCAAACTCAGGTAAAGCTATTTAAAAACACCATACTTTTATTTTTAATTTAAACAATAGTTCTGCTTTGGGTATTTCAACCCTGAAAAAATAAATCACAGGATCAAGGTGGCATACCAAGGTTTTTTTTAAAAAACTTTAAGTCTTTGCCCATTTTTGTTTCTTCATGACATATAACGAAAGATGGAATTTTTTTGTTTTAAATATTTGTCAAAAAAAAACATTTTTTTTTACTTCAGAAATAGCAAGAATGTCAAACCCAATCTTCTCTGGCTGTTGTGCAGGACAGGGTAAGGGTCTCAGATGTATCTTGTGAGCTCTCACTCTTTAACTTAAGGGGTGGAATACTGAATTTTTAACAAAGAGGCATTCTCAGAAATGTTCACGTGACATTGATTTTAAATAGGTGTTAACTAAAAATCCCTCCCTCCCTCAACTAATCGTGTTTTAGGCTGATGTGATAATTCCACTAGTTCTCAGTCACCTGAGAGTCCTCAAGGGCAAACAGACCTGAGTTTCCAATACAAAATAAAGCTGAAAAGAAAACTAAGGCTTTTTTCCTTTTTCTTAAGGTCTTTTTTATCCCATCATTAAAAAAAGAAGACACGAGCCCAATTATTTTTCCCTTTTGCACGTCACCTTCAAACTTCAATCAGGTGCATGTCTCTGGGCCTTTACTGACCATAGTGTCTTTCAGCAGAATATGAAACAAAGAAACAACCCACTATTGTTTTCAGAAATACAAGAGCCACTATCAACTCCTTGCAGGGAGGAAATTGGAATTTACTGTTCCTTGGTCTTGCAAGGTGACTTGCTAAGGACAATGTCTTCATGTTTGGCCCAGACAAACTGAGCAACTGGCTATTAAGCAGCCTGAATTTTCTTATTGTGGCTGTGCCTTATATAATACACACACACTATATAAAGGTGCCAACAAATGTGAACAAATGTGAAGCTCACAGACAGGTGTACACTCAGATAAGGAAGAGTATGGATGGCTTAGATAGCTCAGTATTCATCAGAGTCTGTGTATGACACTTTCAGATTGTTTATTCATATTTATTACCTAAAGCCAAGAGACCAGAGGAAAGGGTACAAAGGGGGAGCTCTCTATAGCTGATGGAAAGACACTGCTTTTAAGAAAGCTATCATATGATACCATGGGCTCCCCATAAGAATTCTGAAATGCTTTCAGCATTGCAGCCCAACAACTGCCCAGGTCAGAGAACGCCAGGGGAGAGACATACAGTTTTGGCAGGGCTCTGTTGCAAAGATCCCTGCTGAGCCATTGCTGTGCATATATGTATCCATTTATTTAAAACACAAAAGGCCAGATGTTAGGTCAATCACCAGGCCAGGTATCCATGGAAATAGGTGGTTTCTGTGACTACATATACTATTAGCCTCCTTAAATACATGTGAAAATTGTGGCAGTCTCTCTGATCTGGAAGATCTTGGTCTTTAAAATAAGGGACATTGGAAATAACTACTGAGGCTGTACCTGATGAACAGTGCTGAATCCTGCAGAATTGGTCAGGCCATTGGCTCCTTGGTAAATCCCTGATGTGCCTGTGAAAAATAATATCACATTTACGTATAACAGATTTCCTAAATATCAATGTAACAGAATATGCTTACATCGACAGTCACACAACGGTAGGAATAATACATTTATCCTACAAAACAGTATGTGGCAAGTCAAGAAAGCTAGGGAATTGCTTCTAATGCCAAGATTTGGGCCACTGCTGAATTCAAAGGTAACCGCAAAATCCATTTTAAAAATATGTAATGGAGCCAGGAAGTAGCCACATGCTAAAGCTGGAAAAGTTGGCTGAAAACAAGCTTGCAACATGGGTCCTTGTGAAACATGATTTGTATTTTTCAAGATACATTAGCACAGAACTTTCCAAATGTCTTCCTACACTGTGCCTCTAGAGTTTACATCTTTTCATCCACGTAAATACCTGCAATTGTACATCCCATCAGTTGTTTGTGCAAACAAAGACTTCAGGTGCAAGCCATATGCCCTGCAAATATATGTTTTGGTAAACCAAGTACACATGAAGTTTGAAAATTTGGACCTACATGCCTCTTTCCAGGGTTAGAATTTCATTGTCAAGTTTCCTGGCAATGCAGGGACTGGAAGCATTGGCACTGCTTAGTCCTGATGTTATTAAGAAGAGGGATGGATGCCTCATATCACCCTTGCATAGTTTCCTCGGGTTGATATTTGCATCTGCTTCTGGGGGGAAGAGCTACTGCATCTGCACTGCAGGACATTGTGTGCAGGGATGGGGTGAGGGGAGGATTGAGAATTCACAGCACAAGGACAGGAGGGGGAATTGGTCGTGGTGCAGAAACAGAATATCCTGAAGCTTCCCATCCCCTAGATCCTCCCCCCTGGAAATGTCTAGACTGTTATATTAACTGCAGTCTACAAAGTTTCAGCTTCAGGAGTTCCCTCTTCAAACGATTGGAGAACCACATCCTGAAAGCTCTTCTTCCTTCAGCTTGTGTAGTGCGACAATAGCTCAGAACCATGTGTTTTGTCCCCTAATTTGTGAAGCAGTGCTTGCTCCCAGAGCTGGGCCCAATTCTGCTTGTAAACTACCCTCCTGTCTAACACAGAGAGGCAATCTAAAGAACATATAGTGCTCCATCTTGATGGAAACCTCCAGCCAGCCTCCACAAAAGCATTACCTTTTGTGACCTATTATCTCTGTGGCAGCCTCAACTTCATATTAGTGATGAGGGCAGCTGTGATCTGCAAGCTAGATGTTATTTTGTGCTCCTGGCAGCTTGTCACTGTGGTCCTTGGCTGGGCATCATTCAATCACCCCCTTTGTTTTATTAGACTAGAACCTGAGGACCCTAATTGCAGATACACATAAGAGCGTCATTTTTCGTACTCTGGCTAGTGCCATGTGAATTTCTCTCTCATATATATATATATATATGCCCAGTGCTGCTCTAACCAGAAGTTGGAAACAAATGCCTCTAATGTCTTCACGTGGTGTCCTTTCTCCAAAGATTGACTTGTTTGTTTTTATTTTAAGACCCTAGATTAGCTGAGGAATGGACAGCTGAACAAACTGCAGCCCGCCAAGTGCAGTCACAAAAGCACATGCAGTGAGAAATAAATCTCATGCCAGAAAGAAACAAGGAGGAGGATCTGTCTTCAGAACTAATTTGTCGCCACATGTAGCCTTTAAAAGCCTTACAAAAAAAAGTGGGAGGAGGAGGGGAGGGAGGATGGGCTGATCAAGAGCTAAAGTTTTCTTTCAGTGCAGCCCCCTGTAGAATGCCAGACTCTGTCATTTCTTCATCTGGGGACCATCCCACATTATTACACACACGCACACCAGAGGGTTCAGATGCCAGAGAAATACATCAAAAAGAACCTGCAGGTATTAACAGCTTTTTTTGTTTTCTGGTGAAACAGGTCTACCCCTACCCAGAAAGAATGTCAGTGGATAAATCAAAATCCAAGAGATTAATAGGCCAGGCCTGGTTTTCAAACAAGCAGTGCTGGTAATTGTGTGGGTCCTTGGATACGCTCAGTGGTCCAGATCCTCAGTTTGTGTAAATGCTCCATGTCCACTGCTGGGGTCTGAGCCAGAGAGTCATGCTCTGGTGGCATTGGAAGAGGAAGCGTCACATGAGCAAATTTCACCTGCTACTAGTGGTTCTGGAGGACGTGACAACTCACTGTCCGATCCTTCCCTCCCAAAATGGTCAAGCCAGCCCTTCTGTAGCAGCCTGGAAGAGCATTTCTGTACTACAGCACCCTCAGCTAGACATTCATCCCACACTTAGTTTTGTCATTTCTTCTTTGCACACTTTTTAAAAACAGGATGAACAGATTCCCCTAGTAACTAAGCATCTCTGAACAAAGTGTGAAAGAGAGTAACAGATCCCCGATGCTTACAGGCAAATACAACTTTCACAGAACACAAAACAGCTCTTGTACACCGGAGCTCAAAACAATACAGGAGGGAATGTTTGATCTTCCTCAGCTGTCAGTTTAAAACAATCCATCATCCTTTATTAAAGCTGTCAGGAGGGGGATGAGTTAGCTCGAGGGACTCATGCTCCATGTGTAAACTGTGATGAGAACATGTTTATTGCTGTGCTACTTGCAGATGATACTGTATCTTTCTGGTTTTCCAAATGATTAGAGGTAATTAAAAGTCAATATGTAATATGGGAATGAACTTGCATTGAACTTTGCACCTGCTGTGTAATCAAAGTGTGTGTTTGTGCGTGTATCTGGAGGGGAATTGCAGGAGTAGTGTGTGGGAGGGTTGAGCTTCGTAGCCTCCTATCAAATTCAAGACTGGATTCTACACTATCGATTAAACTACTCCAAAAACAGTATAGTGCAAAAAGAAAAGTGGTGGAGAGTTAATGTCTCTTTGAGGAAATCTGTGCTCAAAACCACAAAAATATTCTGCACATAAGAGTATCTTAACAAGCTCTCTTCCCAGATGTGTACAATGCTGCTCCATTTCCCATGGGATTTTAAAAGGGAAAACTTGAAAGGAAAACACACTTTCTAATTCTGTAATTTTATCCTTTAGTGAATTTAGGGAAGGCAGAAAGATGCTACATTGATAAATCTGGAGAAATGAATGCAGGGTAGAGGCAATGAACACTTCCCACATACATACACTGTCTCTTGTCAATGTGTCCCAACCGTGACTAGAAGCATCCACCTCTTGGAGAAAGGAGTTCAGTCTCCATTAACCATTCAATACTCAGCCTCTTCACTGAGACTGCCAACAAGGGCAGTGTGGCAAATTGCCAGTACGATTATGATGGGTCCCGCGCTTCCTCTTCTTGGGTGGGGGTTCAGGGCACAGTTTCCTGCCCCTGAATTAGGATATTTACTGTCCCACTAGTAATCCAGAGAAGGGTAGTGGAGAGGGAGGGACCCGGGCCCGCCCTCTATTCCGGGTCCCAGCCCAGGGGCCCTAGGGATAGTGGTAAACCACTTGAACTAGTGCTTCCTTCCCCTGGGCTACTTCACTCTCCTGCTCTTCAGCTTGTGGGGCTTCCTGCCCTCTCTCTCTCTGCACAAGCCGGGTGTCTCTTTACCTAGGATCCTGGTCTTCTAGCCAGTCACGGCACTTCTCCAAACTCTCCTCTGCTCCAATTCCTTCAAACTGCTCTCTGCTCCAACTCCTGTTTTTGGCTGATTGAAGCAGGGGGGTTTTATCAGTTGACTAGCTTCAGGTGCTTTTAATTAATCTATAGAAACCTTTCTTCCCTCTACAGGGAATAAGGCTTCTCCTCATCCTGGGACTTACACATCTCTCCTATATCACTCTCCTGCTGCCTTCTGGCCATGCTGTATCACAGGCAGTTACTGCCAATTGTTGGGGAGGCAGAATTGACACCTGTCTACTGGGAACTGGACCAAGACTCATCATCTCATTGCACATATGCCACCAAACAGATTTTCACTGGGTGGTGTCTTTCAGTCAGTGGGCTGGATTTGAACCAGCGAATTAGCTCTGTATTCCATTCCTAAACTCTTGCGCATCGTTGTCTTAATTAGACCAAAGTTAACCATCCTGCTTCCTCTCCTATCATGCGTATCACGCTGTATGGGTAAAGGACCCAGTGGGTGCTCTGCAGATGCCCACTGAGCAGAGTCTTCTCCTGACACCCTACAACTGGGGCTGCAGAAAGAGCTGGCTCCATCATTAGATACACCTGGCAATGCTCTTGTGACCATTGCTAACAAAAAAATAAATAATCAAAATTTCCATTCCGCTGATTCACAATAAAGACTTGAAATATCAAAAACGTTTATGAAATGGAAAGTTCTCAAAGATTTGGATAAAAAGTGTAGACACATTTAATTTCAGCTTGGTTCAACATTACTCTGTGTTCTTCTAAGCTGCTGTGGGAGTTGTAGTTCAAATGGCTCCTGCTCCCATTCTCACCTATGGGCTGGGCTCCCTAGCCAGACTACATTTCCCATAATTTTTTTTTTGGTGGTTTTCTTTCTGGTTAAACTGTTGTGCTGCATCATGGAAGATGCAGTCTGGCCAGAGAGCCCAGCCCAGCGAGGAGATGGAGGGCAGTGGGCACAAGGCACTGCAGCGGTTCACAAGAACACAGACTAATGGTGAACCCAACCCCAAATATTTTGTTTCAGTTTTTCCTGACTGAAAACTGAAAAAGTTCAGTAAAATCAAACATTTGCCACAGACAGTTTTGATTTTGTGGAAACTTCATTTTCCACAAAAAAAAGTCAAAAAATTCTCAAAAAGTTCCAGTAGTGACACTGTCAAATGACACCCTTCACCCAGCCATTATCAAGCACCTCCCTTCCATTCCTGTTGTTTCCTGCCACCTGTCCACTTATGTCAAACTCTTTCCCAGGTGGTAGGATGTGCTTCGATAACCAGCGATGGGCTTGAGCAGCTTCTGAAAAGTTTAGGTTGTGTGTGTGTGGGCGGAGAAAGGGGAGGTCTCTGGAGTCCTTGGGATGTGTCCCATATTTGGAATGCCTGGGCTCTCTCATCTCTGAACTGATGCTGCCCTGATGTGTAGGGCTATTGCTTTTAGATGCTCCTAATGGATGGCACAACATCCCAACCTTGAGCTAATGGCAATTGGCTGATCTTTAATAGTGTACCTGAAAGTAACCAAGATGGGCCCAAATCAAAAATCTGGAGCCAAACTCCACCAAGTTGTCACACTGTGAAATTCGAGCCAAACTCTATAGCTCCCGTCCATCTATAGGAAATACCAAGAGGAGGCACTTCCTGAAGCTGTATTAAAACACCAAAGCTTTCCTATGACTCCTTAGTCCTCCAGTACCTGATTTACTAAGGTCTAGGATTGCTATATGGTGGAGGAAGGGAGTAATACAGCAAGTCATGTTGTACACTGAAATCCTCAGCCATTCCTAATAATAATACTACCATTCTATAACACGGAAACACAAATAATTAAGTGCACATTTATTCAGTACTTCTCCCTTTCAGAGTTTCTCTCTCACCTAATGGATATATTTACTGTATCATGGATGAGTGAGTGAGCAACATTTATCTACCTTGCTGGATCCGTGTCTCCCAGCTTGCATTTGAACTCCCCACTTTTAAATCAGAAACACAGCCCAGAATCTCGCCCTTGGCATCTTCTCCATATGGAGTGTAGTTCACATCTGTGTTCAATCAAATCAGTTGCTAAATGTCACAATGCCCTCATTCACAGGTCGCTTAAAGAACATTTAGCTGGTAATAAAACAACCTGGATTCTAGAAGAGAACAGTTCTTCAGACATACTGTACAGTAAATGTTCCCACCGAGTACATCTAGCACAAGCGAACACAAATGCAAAGACACCATACAACAGCTGTGCATGCTCTGTAAAAAAAAAAAATCTCTCCGTAGATCCAGTGCCATAGACTTTCTTGTGATGGGGAGAAGAGGGATACATTGGAGTGCACAAGGGCAACACTCAAAGTGAAACTTTAGTGAGTTTATTAATGTTATAGCCTGTCCCTCAGGGTAAATGGATTCCCTTTGCTATTCCTCTATTTTTAAAAAATTAAAATAGATTTAAAAAATGTGGGCCATTTTCAGATACAGTTTCATTTGTGCCTGAGCCGGATCGGGGCTGCAAGTAACTGCTGAGAAAAAGCTTTCATACTGAGCTTTCAGACCCCAAGCTGACAGGGCAACTTGCAGGCCTGCCAGGTGTCCCGTACCTCATGCGACACTCACGCATGCAGAAATCCCCACGCATTCCCACAGACTGAATGTCACACATGCAGCTGGATTGCAGAAATAGTCTACCGTTGGGGCTGCTGGGGCACCTGCTGAGCAGGCACACAAATGGCTTCTGTCTTGCTGCGCCCCTTATAAGAAATAAGTGGGGAAAGAGCAGCTGGGAGGGCAGCCAGGTGGCAGCAACAGCAAGTGGAGACAGGGACAGGTGGCGAGGGGCACCCAGTACTGGCCCCAGGCTCCCTCCCACAGCCACCAATTTGACCCCTTCAGCAAGTCCCAGATTCCACCCAGCCCACAGCCACCCCACCCGGCTACCCCCATCTTCCCAGGTACCCCCATAGACCCAGCTGTCTCCAGCTTCTCACCCAGCCATCCAGCTCCCTCCCTAGACATCCCACAAACCCCACCTACCTCTTCCCAGCTTCCCCAGACACCCTGAACAACCCCCCAAACTTAACTCTAGGCAGCTTCTCCCTCCCACAATCTCTAGTCCCAGCCACTGAGCTTGTCTCTTCTCCCCCCAGCCCTGCCAACACTCACAAATCCAGTTTCCCCCTCCAGTTACACCCGCAAATCTAACTACCCTAGAGCTATCTCCCAGCCCTCGTGGACATTACACAAGCGCAGCTATTCTGGTACTCCCCTGTCCTCTGAAAGCTCTCACCAATGCCCACCTACTCCCCAGACATCCTTCAGGACCTGCTAGAGCTGCCAGGTTTTGTCCTTCCCGCACCAGCATCTGGGGCAGGGAACAATGACTTTAAGCCGAAGTTTATGGTCAGTTACAAACATGTAAATTTTAATGAGTAATTTGCATGCTTGCAAATAAATAGGCACAAAATGTCCCATATGAATCTGCACAAAACTTGGCAGCTGTGAACTTGCAAAAAAAAAAAAAAAAAAGTAAGGCCCTCTAGTAGTAGTCCTTTAGCTCTCCCTTTCAGTCATTAATGGATTCAGCCCTAGGCTTTGAGAAGTTAATTGTGGCCTTTGCCCCTCAAGACAGCCCCAACAAGGTTTCAGACAGGCTGTCAGTGGGCCCTGCCCATACACCTCTTCTGCTGCTTTGGTCCTCTTTGGAAAGTCTGCCGGTAACCAGCTGCCCTGCACTGATCCCTGTGGAGAGAAATGCAGTCCTTGGACCTAATTTACTACTGCATTCATCTAATTTCTATTTCAATAAAACCACCAGCAATATTGTTTATTTTCCTATGCTTTCTTCACTTATAAAATGTCTCCTTTCTTCTCTCCTGTGCCTAACTCCTCACCTCCTTACCTCCAATAGCTTCTTGAAATCCAAAGACCACAGTAAACTGCCCAATCTTTTTTGCAATCTCTCTATACTGCACTCCTGGTAGTGCTGGAATGCCTAACAAATTCTATGTGTTAGATGTTACAAAGTTCTCAGTTTCTCTCCCTACCCCATCTCCTTAATGGTGGGTTTTTTCCATCCCTTTTCCACTCGGGAAAGTAAGGATGACAAAGCAAGTTTGGCAATGAGATTGATGGCTGTTCTCAATGTTTTCGGGAGTGAGTTCCACCCAGGCACTATCAAGAAAACTCTGTCTCTGCACTTACATGGCTCACTCATGCTGCTGAGAGTTCCATTGTTTCAGAGGAATGTAGCTGTCATGGGATGCTACAGTTATTGCAAATGATGTGACCTGTTGGGTAATGTGGGGCAGTCCCACAGAGGGTTCTGAAGATTAGGGCTATGACCTTGAACTTGACAGTCCGTGGGGACCAACGTAGGGAGGAGAGCACCATGGAGATGTTCTCTCGGTGGGCTCTGTTGGTGAGTACGTGAGCTGCTACCCTCGGAACTAACAGGAGCTTTTTCTAGTTCATGCTTTCATTCTAGAACTGAATACACTGAAACAATCAAGTGCCACAAGAATGTAGATGGCCAAGTCTGAAGAGATGTAAGTCTGGAACATGGCATTTTTCACAGACCTAACTATTTTGGTATACAGTAGCAGTGAGGAGTCCAGGAACACCCAAAGGGTGCACAATATCTAGACTACCCGTGGCCGCCTTGAGTGGTGGCTGATGTTATGGTGGTGACAACTTGCAGAAGTGGTTGAAAAGATAGAAACAAAATGATGATCCACTGATTCTTCCAGTTCACAAATGATCAGTTCCAATGAAAGATCTCTGAAAGGATTTTTTTTTATAATCTCCTAATACTAATAAACTAAATGTCCCATGAAATAGTGACACACCAGGTTTTATAACCCTGCACAACGTGGCATGGGCTGTTCTACACAAAACATGTTGTTCAGACTTACATTAAAAAGCTGTTGCTCCTACAGGGAACAGTGCTGGCAGTCAGCGATGCAAGGAAAAGTACCAGCATAACTCCCAGTAGTGTTTGCATTACTCTATTCTATGGCCAACATCTGGCGGGTGACTTCGGTGGTCATTCAGAAGGTTTTTTACAGCATTTAACCTCTCTGACAATCTAATGTTTCCTGCAGTAAATATTGCCTTCTCCAAGCTGATACTTTTTTAGATAGAGGTTAAGCACCTGTCAAAATTACCCCCCACCAACAATACTCCAGTGCCTTGTAAGATTCTAAATCCTATGACATCTGCCTGCATTTATTGGGCAAGGAATCTCATAAAATGTTACACTGCTGTCAGCTGTGAAGGTATTTCAAGTGAGTATCTGACCTGCTAAAGGAGAAGATAAACTCAGCCCATATGTACGCTGTGTCACACTGCTCAACTGTTTGCCATTAGGCATAATGATTCCTTCCACCAAACAGCCTGCCCTGTATTTCCATCTGGAAGGACTTGGATACTACTGAGAAGAACACATTGTAAAAACCTATATGGAAAGAGTGGCTCTGCACAATAGCACTGTAGCATTTTACTGCAGTAGCTTCTGCTAAAGCATACTGCTCTTTTAGAAACACAATGAATCTTGCACCAACAAATACCTCCTGTAGAATACCCTGTTTTATGCCACCAATTTAAAATATACCCATGGGATTTCCACTATGATTTTGTTCAACCTTTGGTTTAGAAACCATCTCTACTAGGCTGACTGATTTTTGCTGGTCATTTGGGTGACTACTTAGGACATATTTCATTGTACAACGTTTCTGGACCAAAATCTCCTTCTTATGCTGCTTTGGGTCTGTGACCCATAATTCATTACTCACCCATGGCTGTAAAGCATGATGAACAAGACTGCTGTAAGGGTTTGGCTTTTATCTTCCTTTTCCTTTTTATAGGTGACCTGCTCCACATGACTCAATTCATTTTAAGGGTTTGAAAGTTCCTAGATTGCCTGCATTCACTAACCGGAGTCTGGTGCTGAGAAAGTGTCCCCTATATTATTTCTGAGAAAACGTTCACTCTAACCAGCTTTATAGGTGGCCGGTGCAGGTACCATAGGAAACAAAGTTACATTTTCTTTAAAAATGCATCACAAGGAAACTTTTTGAGCAAGTATCAGAGTAACAGCCGTGTTAGTCTGTATTCGCAAAAAGAAAAGGAGTACTTGTGGCACCTTAGAGACTAACCAATTTATCTGAGCATGAGCTTTCATCGGATGAAGTGAGCTGTAGCTCACAAAAGCTCATGCTCAAATAAATTGGTTAGTCTCTAAGGTGCCACAAGTACTCCTTTTCTTTTTGAGCAAGTAGTAGACAATGCTGCAAAAAAACTTAGCTGAATTCAGTACAATTCCACATCACAATCTCCACCATCAAAGACCTCTTGTTGGACATCTCAGCAGAGGAACCAAATACTAAATAACCCTTTCATCCTAGTGGTGGTCCCTTGCATGGTCAAGTTGAGTAGGACAACATGAAATAAACATGTATTGCCACTAACTGTGCTGTACCTGTCTTGTGGTGAGAAGCCCTCAGTTTCAAGGGCTCTCTATCAGATACCTTCAGCCGGCACTAAAATCTAGTTACACCATCTAAACTTTATGTGGTGCATAACAGGCATGAATGTTATCCAGGAGCTGGTAACAAACCCTATATTTAGGTTGCCCACCATTTTCTGGGGGCACCACATGGGATTGGAACCTAGCCAGGCGCCCTGCAAACACAAGATTGTACCCAATGGCCCCTTCCCCTTGGGGGCACCACATGGAGTAGGAGTTCCCCTAATTTATGGGGGCAAGGAGGAGAAGAAAGTGAGAACAGGCTCTCCCAGCCCTGGACCCAGCACCTGGACCTAGTGGGCCATCCTCCTTCTAGGATAACAGTCTTCTCTTTCTATCAGCTAGTGTAGTTAATCCTATAGGTCAAGTGGTAGCAGTCTGTGCTTCAGTGCTGAAGTTTCAGGGTTCAAATGCTGCTGATAAATCTATCATGGGATTGGAATGAGGTATGTTATAGTGGTATATAATGTAGTTAGTTTTTATCTTTTTCCTTTAAAAAACGCTCCAGAAAATTACATTATTTTCCCTCTTTAAAAAAAAAAAGACCTTAAAGAACATTATTTCGGTTGTAGCATTTGAAAGTTAGGTAATAGCAGATCTACTTGTCTGTGCAAACACATGTTGAGCCCCTTTGTCCAGATGCAGTGTGATAGCCTATAATCACACGATAACATTTTTTCCCACAGGATCCCTGCCTCATTCAGTACGCAGAATGGACGGAGCACAAGAGGGAAGAATTAAGATTACACAGGCCACCGTAAATCTGACATTTTCTAACTTGAGTACATGACCTTGCAACCTTAATGTTTCTTAATGTAGTTTTTTATATATAATTTTATCTAGACTATGTTAAAATTCCCTTTACTTGATAAACATTTTTATGAAAGCATTGTTAGGGTTCCAAGTCAAGTATTCAATGAACCTTGTGTAACTTTCAGAATATTCTATGCAAGCCTAAAATTAAGGTGAGTAACCAAGAAAAGCTTCCTTATCTTCATTATCTTTCTCCTCTTTCTTCCCTCCCACTAAGTTATTTTTGGTACACAACATACTCTGTTGCAAAAAAAACCCCTCCCCCCAAACAAAACAATGCCCTCCACCCCCAAAGCATACACCATCACTCCCATCTTAAATCTCACTGTAGACTTAGTCGAAGTCAGGAACACCTCGTGAAGGAATTCTGATTGCAGATGAACTCGCAGTAAGATCTTTGGAATACCAAAAGTCCTCATGCATAATGACTGCAGAGCTACAGAGTTTCATGGCTTACAACGCTGTCTTCTGCTTCTGTTGCATCACTTTGTACCATGTGCTTGTAGACTGGGTTAATGATGCAACTGTGGACTAAACCCTGTTTTCTACTGTGATGTCAAATGCACATGAAAGAATAATCGATAATTTCAAAACTAGATGCCCATTCCTCATTCAGGTATTGATACTATATTCTGATTTGTTTTTCTTTTTTGGCAAATGACCCAAGAGGTGCAAGATACTCCATGTAATTTAATTCTGCCACCAGAAATTAAATTTTGGAAATTGAGTAACAACTCTTAAAATCCTGCAGTTTGGTGTCTTTTCAAGCTGTAATATGAATTTTGGATGTGAGCTGATTCAAGTATGTATTCACCTCTTAGCATTAAATATATTTCTATTAGCCCTTGGAAAAATATGCCCTTTTCCTGGCCTTCTTTTTATCAGTTATACATAGTTCCATTGCTCACTAGAAATGGGGAATTGAGACCTAAGATCTTCTGGAAGCAAAGATGTATTGTTTCCTTTAGGGTATATGAAATAATTTGGTTTGTAATTCAGATTGCAATAGAAACAACAGTATAGATTCATAGAAAGGAATCTCAGCATAAATCTTTGAAGTGCTATATACCTTAGAATTCTTCCAATTTCTTTTTAATTTTAAAGCTGCATATATATGCAAGAGTAAATATGGATGGTCAATACAGAATTCTATTGCTTTGGTCCAATGAATTAACAGCATTTTTAATCTAAATCCTGGGAAATTCGAACTATATCTGCATTTCTAAAGTACTCATTGGTTATGGTGCCTAGGCACAGTCAACATGCCTTGTGATCAGGTGTAGGAGCTTCCAGACACTCTTCTCTGCATTAGAAACTGCTTTGTGATGGGAAGAATTAAGTGAACTGGGCTGCCTGGGTCCTGATGATCAGGGGGGAAGTAAGTCAGATGTCCCTTTAATGGCACTTGCCAACTAAAACCAAATCTTAAAGCTGAAAATAAAAAGGTGAGCATAACACAAACTGACAAGAGCCTGGAAACTCAGAAGTAAGGTGGGTTCCCAACCTTTGCCTATGCTATTGACAGGAAGAAACTGAACAGGTGCTGAGGATCAAGTGCCAACTTGGACTTCAAACATCCAGGACTTCAATGTGTCAAGCCAACACTATTTTGCATGTGTAGATCCCTGTTCTAATAATTGTCTATTGTCAACAGTTTCCTGGAAAACGAAGAATTTAAACACCACATTCCCCTGTAATATATAAACCGAATTCTTATCTAGGAGTGTTACATTCTGAGATGCCATAAGCAACACAGTAGTTAGGTTCTAGTACACCAAATACCAGGTTTTCAGACTAGCCTCAGACAAGCCTTTCTTTTTGCAAGAGCAAATGTAACCACTTGGAGAGGTGATGACCCAATCTGTGCTTGCAAATCAGTGAACAGTCCACATGCTAGTATTTATAGCCACAATTCATCTCGGTCACAGAAAAAAATACAGGCATTTTTTAATACTGAAATTAGTATAGGAGAAGTCATGTACAAAGACTTACTACATCTAGTTGCACTTCAACTTTATACAGTGAAATTCTATTGTTCCTATTCCAGGATTCAGCCTTTTTGGAAAATATCTTCTTGTTTCTCAGTCTAAATTAACTCCTAAGTCATGGAGGATGGTGAGACTTCTGAATTCCATTTGTATATTGTCAGAACAGCTTTTTCTGATTTCCACCAGGGAATGAGACACAAGAAATAAGAATATAAAGATCTATAAAGAACAGAAGTTTCTGTTTGTGATCAGCAGAGTCATCTTCTGGAGGGTTCCCGAGGAGAACAATCCTTTGATTCACTGAAGAATCCACATTCTGTTCCAACCATTTATTCAATATTTGTTGTATATTTTCCCAGGATTATTGAAGTTTCACACAATTCATAGCATATTTATGAAGTTTGCCAGTGCAATTTTTCCAGGCCAAACTGTGCCTGCAAAAAGACAAAGGGCTGTCTTTTGAAAATCTGGACCTTACGTCTTAAGCTTAAGATGTACAAACAGCAACCTCCAGTTGAAATTAGCTTTGGATGGTTCTTACTGCTCAGCCAGCGGCTGGGTCCTCTTATCTCTCAACAGAGCTGCTGCCCAAAGCCTACAAAGATCCTAATTAATCTCATCACAGATACCATGCAGGACTTGTGCTCAGCAAGTCCAGCTATTGAATATGGGCTCAACTATCATGTCCATTCTGTGCCGCTGTCTGCTCCTCAGCTAGCAGACTAGATATAGGATTTTCCATAATTTCACACATTTTTAGGCCAGAAGAAACCATTAGATCATCTCGACTGACGTCCGGTATAACACAGGCCATGGAATTTCATCCAGTTACTCCTGTACTGAGCCAAATAACTCATGTTTGACTAAAGCATATCTTCCAGAAAGGCCTCTAGTCTTTTTTGAGAGGAGGGCAGATATTTTTAAAGCATTAAGAATCAAACTAAGTGAATTTCCATTTTTATTGCATCTTACTTAGTATACAGACAATATAGTGACAACAGCCATTCATATATAGACGGGCTTGGAAGATTCCTCCTCTACCCTTGTCTCTGGAGGGATTCCTCTTATCTTCTCCTGAACATTTCAACGGATGATACCTCAGCCACCACCCACAGCAAATATTCATCTTCAAAATTTATGACTATTTCTGGTTGTAGAAATTCTAAGACGCAACAAAAACTGCTATTTTTAAATTTAACTTAGTTTTTGGCAGTGGGGTTTTCCCTGTTCTCCATTGAGCCTTGAGAATCTGCTCCCATCCAATCCCAAACTTGAAACCTCATCCACTGACCCTGGTGCCCACCACAGATCATCCTTCCAGCCACTGGCCAGGACAGGTGGGATGGGTGTTCCAAACCATTTTTTTAAATTAATATCTGGTTTAAAAAGAGTCTCGAAATTATGATCACCCATCTGTATGTCTATCTTTTCCCCTCCCCTCTATACCCAATCACATCTCCCTCCCAAGTTCATGAAGACCTCATTTAATAAAGGCTTAAGAGTACACTTTTGTGGCCAAGTTACAACAAACAACAACAACAAAAAACATGAATGTGAATGCAAATGTCAACAACAGTGTCTCTACCGCAGCAAACCATGGCAGAGCTAAAGTGGGGTTTTCTCCCTAGGTAGCAGTAGCACAGATCCCCTTGCAACATACAGTGCAGCATTGTCAACACCTTTCTCTCCCCCTCCATTACCCCCCTCTGCCACAAAAATGCCTGGTTTTAAAACAAAGTAAATTTAGCACGGTCCGCATTTGGTGTTTTGAAACGTTTGAAAGGAAGACTGTGCTGCTATTCATGGGGAACTTGTATTTATACTGTAAAAAGTGAGGTCTGACCCCTTCTGATGAGAGGCCTCTCCCCCCTGAACTCACTGTGATATGGGGCACAGCTCTGCCGCCATAGTCTTAGACTGCGACTAATGCGAACCAGCTGGTGGAGCAGAAGACTTGAAAGGGGCTACTCATTTTCTAGGGAGGTTTTAATTTTATGAAGCTAAAGCATCTTAGTGACAGTTTGCTGAGAACATTCTCTCCCTCTCTTTCATTTTGGGAGACTTCAGATGGATTTATTGTCTACATCCTATAGTGTAACTCACATTACTCAAGTGAGAGCTTAAATTACCTCACCATACACTTGTATATTTCATCACTAAGCATTTAAGATGCTAGATTTTCAAATATTAGCACTCAGTTTCTCCTTGTTAAACACACATATGCACACCACTAATCACTTGTTACATGGGTCCACAAGCACCTATTTTGCACATGTGCAAGCGTTACATAAGATTACTAGCAATTTAAGCATCCATTTTAAAATGTAGAAAATATTACCTATGTTGTACCTAAATCATGAGCTAAAAATGTTCCCTTCAGTAGAAAACCCACATCTGCCTACTAAATATATATTGAGTTTTGTTTTGTTTTTTGGGGGGAAGGGTGTTTAAGGTAGGGCAATATTTCATATCACAAATATAGGTAATATATGCAGTTAAGTCCAATGCAAGTCATCATTGCAGATATGAAATCTACTTATCTGTTAATTCGTTAGGATATCTGCTATCTGTACAAGGAAGCTACATTCTCAGCAGTAACAAAGAATTCCCATTTATAGGTTTTTGGCCCCAAATATATGTGCACAGAACTCAATACTGCCCTGCAATCTCATGGCAAAAACAAGTTATCATAGTTATGTAACTGAACTTTTCTTTATACTATACAAAGTATTCTGTGACTAAAGGGATTTGGATTTTTTTGTTTTTTAAATGGTGGGCAAACACTTTCCTGCCCAAATAAAACATTTGGAATGGTCTTTGGCTGCAGTTTAAGTGTTGTGCAATTTCATTAGCACATAGTTTCAAACCAGCATTTGTTTAAACAATAATAATTGAAGAGCAGGGCATTTCCTGGGGATTAAGGACCAGCTGGGAGGAGATGGCCTGAGGTGCAATTAAGGGACCACACCCGCTCACTAATCCACAGGAAATGCCCTGCAGCCTGGTCCTTATTGCTGTTTCCACACAGCTGATGCATTGTATGTTAGCCAGCGTGGCTGCTGGAGTTGTTTCTCAGTATTCCACTCAGCTGATCAAATGACAATCTTGTCTTGTTGCGAAAGTCTCTTAAGAGTAAGGAGTGACAATTTTGCTTTTACAGAGGACCAGATTTTGTTCTGTTACATCAGTGAAAATCCAGAGGAAACTCCACTGGTGGAGTGACACCAGTGCCAAAATCCACAGTAACTGAGGGTGAAAGCAGACACAGAGTTCCTTTCTCTCTCTCACACACAGTCATGCGCATGAAGGGGCACCAGCAGCAGTTGGCCCCAGGAAAAGGAAAGGTGGCACCAAAAGATACAAGAACAACCAAATGGCAAAAAGGGGGATGGAAGAGGGATGGAAATGAGAAGGGACACACAAGACTTGTTAATACACTTGGTAGAGCTGGGTACAGCATGGAGTGTTAGTGTTGCTAAGACGGGCCGCCCTCCTGTATTGGACGCCAGTGGCCTAATGGCTGTCAAATGTGGGGATGGATTCTGCAACAAAATGGATATAAGGTCTGCTCAAAATTTTCCAAGTTTCAATCTTTTAAACATTTTGTCAAAATTCTGAATTTCAACAAAGGGGATGAATTAAAAAAAAAATAAAGTAATGGAAAATTTCTCCCATATTCTGACCAGCTACCATATTAGAGCTGGATGGAAAATTTGTTGAAATTTTGAATTTTGGGGGCGGGGGGGAAGGGAAACATTTTTCCTATTTTTTTGATCAGCTCCAATGGCTAGAAGAAGATAGGAAGGAAATGTCCAGGATTTATTTTATTTTTTTGGAAAAATTCCCTCTGCTAGGATTGGTGGAACATTCTTTTTTTCCCCTCCCTTGCTAATGGAACACCTAGGGTCAGATTTTTTAATTTTATTTATTTATTTATTGGCCAGATTAGGAGCCTAAATGCATGCACTACTGTGCACCTAATTTGCATGTGCAATTACCACAGTTGCAGGCAAAACAGGTAACTGCCAATCGGATGCATTTAGGGATTTGCTCATCTGATGTCTGCACTCAGTTTTGGTAACTGCCCTTTTAGATTGTTTTGGGCATGGACTGAATTTAATCTGTGTGTCTTGCATCATGTTATCCGTGCTAAATGAATGATAATTTCATAAGCAAATTAGCACATCATTGTTCCTCTAAAGGGTCTGAAGATTTGGCCCTAGAAGTAGTTTGTTAAAAGGCACAATAACTCTCTTCTGTTACCTAGTCTAGGATGTCATCTTTCTGGGAAAAGCTGGAAAGCTTGTCTCCCTCACTAACAGAAGTTGTTCCAATAAAAGAGATTATCCCACCCAGCCCTGTCTCTCTAATCTTTCTGGGAGTCAGTACCGAAGGTTTCAGAGTAACAGCCGTGTTAGTCTGTATTCGCAAAAAGAAAAGGAGTACTTGTGGCACCTTAGAGACTAACCAATTTATTTGAGCATGAGCTTTCATGAGCTACAGCTCACTTCATCGGATGCATACTGTGGAAACTGCAGAAGACATTATATACACCGAAGGTGTGTGCCTAGATGCAGGTCCACTGAGGGAATGGTATAGGCCTAAAGCAATGTTTCCTTCATGCATAAACACCTTAATTAGAGATTTCAATTAGTGAGCACTGGGGCACATTACCTTGAAAGTAAAAGGGTCTAAAGCAAGGCGCTCCCTCCTCTTTTCATTTGAAATTGCCCTGGGAGCAACTGGTACCCCCAAAACAGTCACATATCCTGGTCTCTCCCATTTTCCTATCTGTGTGTTCTTGAATTTCCTTCATCATGAAAAACATTTTATTTTCACAAAGATATTTGTTGCATGTAAATTTATATGCCAGTTACATAAATTCACTATTTTAGAACAAATATAAAGTTTCAGGGTGTAGCCATATAATTCAAAGATTGATCACACATTAAGATCGATTTTTTACAGTGCAATTACATTAAAAGAGATTTCAGTTTAAAATATCTTTGTTATATATTTCATTTTATGCCATATGTTTGCAAGATGTGAAACTGCTTAGTCCTATCCCCTATGTTTTACATATATGTGTCACACTGTATCAGATATTTAGCATATGGATACTGGCACCACATTAGGGTTATTTTCGTGTCAGGGGCCAGGCCCACCTTTTCTATTTCATTGGGTTTCCCCCACTATGTCTTCAGAATAGTGTCCCTCTTATTCTGCATATCTTTAGTGACCAAAATTATTTTTTTACTCCTGCTAGCACATCATGCACACAATTGGCATCTGGAGTTCCAAACGAAAAGTCAAATTCTGCCCTATAACAATGTCTAATGAGATTGCACAGGGAAAGCAGATTTTGGCTTCAAGAATCCTTATTACTTATAATGATGGACAAGGAGGAGAGATTCTGGCTTGCTTCTCATTATCCCAGGCTGAGGCTGTGCTGGCATTTGGGAAAAAAAAACCCAAATTTTAACTTGGGACCTGAGAAAATGTGATCTAGAGTCACGGTAAGACAAAGCATGTGGAGCTCATGATGGCATTTTTTACAATCTTGATTGGCACAATACATCCATGGTATGCTCCTATTCCCTGGTTGGATGTGTGTAACTCTTAGAACCAGTGTTCTGGTGTGAATTCTGCACGATTTGCTTAGAGTTCATGGTTTCACCAAACACTCCTGCTCATAAACTCATTTGCTAAAATATTAATGGGAAGTCAGCCCTAAATCCGGGAAATCACAGTTGAAGCTAATTCATTTACACATTTGTACTATATATATTTCAGTAATTTTACATCTTTTCCCAGGAGAACTATTTTTCTCACAAATTAAAATGCAGAACTGTCCAACATGGGGTGCTGTAAGAACCTTTCCTGATCATAGTCGTGCATGTGTCACTGTCTTTGAAGAGCCCTTTTCTCTTTTAAAATGATGTAAAATACTTTGTCCTTGATGCAGAGTTGAGAGTTTGACTTTTAAAGCCCTCCTGAGCTTTGGCTTTATAAAAAGTAAATAAATAAATTGTACTTTCAGCTGTTTTAGCCCATCACCCTGACTCACTCTGTGGGCTCAACAGCAGGGTGACCAGCGGGACTGATCTGAGCTGGGAAGAGATCCAATAAGGTCCTGGAGACAGAGTGAGCGTGGAAAGTCACTTGTTAATGTCAGGGAGAGAAAACAATCTGCCCTCACCCCCTCCCTCCCAGGAGCACTAGCGTGGGAAAGCGTGGAGTGCACATTCCTCAGTAGCAATTGGGGCAGGAAGGCTCAGAGCATCCCAGCCAAACCTTTCACCAGCACTCAGGAAAGGTAAATAAACTTTAGGTTAAAGCCCTTGTGCTCCTGAGCAGCTAGGACAAGGGGAAACAGCTTATTTATTCCTGGACAGTTTTACTGGGGACCAGCACCTGCCACTATAAAAACTCTTTTTACAGTACCGGCTTTGAGAGGCTGCCTGAAATTATCCAACTGGGGACACCAATAAAGCATTGTGAAATGATCTAACTGTACAGCATTGACACAGTGGACACTTGAAAGACTTCTGTGTGTGCAGACAAGCATGAAGTTCTTTCCAGTTCATTTTAAGTATAATTTACACTATTTGCCTGTGTCAGTAGTTTTGGACAAGTAGCATCCAGTATTTGCATTCACAAGTGATAGTGCACAAGATTCGCTCATACAAATCTCCAGATTGCACAAAGAGAGGCCATCTTTGAAAATTTTGGTCCCAAGTGAGTAACGAGTACCTTCCAAAACAACTCAGATTTTTGTAGCTAATACAAAGCACATGTGCAGACCCTCTAAAAGGTCTGAGGAAACAAAAAGTGGGCAGGAATATTACCCGCCTTACGAGACACCATTGGAAAATGCCTGTACTTTGTCAATAGCAGTTTTACAGCCATTAGCACTAAATCTCACTGAAGTTAATTGGGACACAGTACAGCTGCTACTGCTGCAAGGGGACATCAGGCCCAGCACTTCCTGACACAGATGAAGCTGCACTCAGCCCACGACATTCCCATATCTAGAGCTGATGGTAAGAACAAACGGATGCTTTTCCAACGATACACAGAAAGAAGGGTCCTTATTGCAGAACAGCATGCTTATTGTTCAGAGTTATTTTAAGACTGAGATGCAGAAAGGAGAAAGTGGAAGCAACCATTAATCCAGTGACAAGGATGGTCAGGAAGAATCCTTTACATTTCAGGACAGAATAAATATATAGCTTCCAGGGATGTGATTAGCAGTTGATAACTTCATTCTGGATTCCTCCAAATGCCCCAGTGTGAACCTGATCCAGAGTTCGCTTAAGTCAATGGGAGTCTTTCCGTTGATTCAGTGGGCTCTGTGTTAAGTACTAGATAAGGCTGATGTTTACAGCCAATTCCCCCAGTGCTCCTGTATGTACTGCCAGTGCTACTGTGGTTAAGGATTCATCAGTTTCTGCTGGCCCACATACTCTAAGGGGTGTAGTAGCACCCTACAATGAAAACTGGCTCTGATAATCTTAGCATATGACATCTCAGCCCAGGATCACCTCTCCCTTCCCAACTTCCGTAGATTATTGCTGTATCTAAATTTTAAAAAAATCTGTTTATGGTTATATGTCTATTTAGGGTTTGATTTTTTTAAATTTAAAAAGAAAAATAAAGCAGAGCAGAGGACAAGTTATACTCAGTGTGTCCGTCCATCCCTTCACGGATGGGCAGGAAAACAATTCCCTTCCTCTTTCTTTGCAGCATGTCCGTGGGTAGTTTAGCTGTAAACAGAAAAGGGCATTGTGGCCACAACAAGGCCATAGTCTAGAGATCAAAAGAAAGGACTGGAAGACAGAAGACGTGGGTTCTCTTTCCTCTCCACCACTAACTGATTATGTGACCTTGGGAAAGTCACTTAACTTTTCTGTGGTTCAGTTTCTAAAATGTGTTGAGACTCTCAGATAAAGGGGCAAGATAAGTGCAAAGCATTATCATCCTTTGTATTTTGCTTTCCCTCTCCCAGTTGAATCCTGGAGTGATTTGTTCTGACTCTCTAAATGCTTATCCTTTCCCTTCTATAACTCAGCCTCCCACAGAGCCCACACCCTTGGCTTTTTGAAGCTTGCACAGGCTAAGAAACAGCAGAAATATTTTGCATATAGATCACAAGTCCTCTCAGCATCAGTCCCTTAATGTTCATTAGTTTCATTTAGTCACAATTCTTCACATCACAGAGAAGTCACTGGCACTGTAAAATGTAGGTGCACTGAAGTCTAGTGAAGGACAAAATTCCAGGTGAGGAGGAGAAAATACTTTTTTTCATCCTGTCCAATTCAGTGCAACCTTCATATTGGACTCAAACTGGTGTGTCACTACTCTAAGTGAAAATGAAGCTACTCTCCCCTTGGATATTTTAGATTACTTCATGTGTAGGAATGACATGACCCACTTTATATCAGCAACACACTAATCAGTTCCTACACCCTATGCCCCTCACTGTAAAAAGCAACAGCGCACTGGTACATAGAACAGGAAATATGCCACAATAATTTCACTCTCCAGCTGCCAGTACATTAGATCTAATCACCACTTCCTGCAATGTTTTCTGGGCAAGCACTTTTAGATCCAGATTATTAGAGCTATTGCATAACCCAAACTGTAGCGCAGATTGCCCTCCCCCACATTTTTTTGCTTCCTGTAAGGATTTTGAAAATGAGAACACATCCCCCATCCTCTTGGTGAATGACACAAGGAAGTATTAGAAAATTAATACTATTCACTAAGGTCAGGGGCTGCAAATGCCACAGCATAAAACAGACAGAATATATAAAGTATCAAGAAAGATACTGGAAGTGAACCACTCCCAATTCAGGTATCTGACTGATAGCACCAAAATCAAATTCCACTGCATCAAAAAAATAGGCTAACAAAAAAAATCACAAATTAAATTCCAATATTTTAATGTACTTTATGAGTCTAGGACTCCACACTGAAATCAACAAATAAAAAGCAGTGTTACCAACCCTCGTGAGTCTTATGATATCTGGAAGTCTCATGATATCTGGTGTTTCTCTAAAAGCCCCTGCTCCAGGAGTCAAAGTGATTAGGTTGAAACTCAGGTTTTACTGGGTGTGTGGGAGTGGAGTAAATTTCTGGCCCTCCCCTCATAATTGTCAAGAAAAGCTTGAAAATGTGACCCAAAGCTGTGTAAAAATCTCAAGCTTTTAAAGCCAATCTCATTATTTGATTTTTGGAGCCTGACTCATCATCTATGAACACTTGGGGTTGTCAATATTGAAAATGGTTCTTCCACACTCAGCATATTTCAGATCAAAATAACAGCAATTTGGTACTCTCCTGTTTTTCTTCATATTTCCAACAGATGAAACCTGATTTTACTGCCTGGTGCTTGGAGCTGCAGACCTTAGTAGACTATAAACTGCAAGAAAATTAGCCCTACTGACCATGCATCTGGTAGGTGTACGGTGCTTGTCCTGTTGTTGGGGTACTGAAGGTGGATCCATAGCTAAGAAACCCACTCTGTCCTGGAGAATGGCTCAGACTATCTTCTGTTTTGATGCCTTTGGAGGATATAAAAGGAACCAAACGCACAATGTTAGGGTTCTGCTTGATCTCATCATATACAGGTATAACAAAAAATTTCAATGCCTTTGACATTTTAGCTAGAGTTGACACTGATCAAACTATTGTTTTTAATATTCAGTTTGGATTTAACCTTTTTTATTAGCAAACAAATCCCAATTTTTTAAAACATTTTCATTATTCACTAGTAGCATTAGCCAAATATTTTTCTGAAATAACGTATGGCCTATATGTTCACCACAAACTATTTGTGTTAACTATACTAAGTAGTCATTATTGGGTGATTGATTGCCATGATACAGTTTCTGTTCTCTGAATGGATGACTAACTTAAAGACAGGAAAATAACAAGTAATCCACTTTCCAGAAAGATTTTTTGGACAACTAAACACTTGTGCCAAACTTCATTAAACTTTTGCAGTTGTGAACATACTGAGGGGTTCTCAGAATGCTGGTAATTGCTAACAACATGATCACATGAATTATAGTAAACTAAACTCAGTTACTTCTATTCACGTAAACATTCATGATTGAAAGATTTTTTTAAATTAAATTATTTCATCAGCTCCATTTAGAATGAGATAACGCAATATTTGTCAGCAAGTCATATTGGAGGGATATCAGTTAGGTGTGAACACTAGATAGTCACATATAGTTAACAATTGTAAAGCTGAGCAATGCACAAATCCCTAGAAAAATCTCCTTGGTACTAAAATCAGGCAATTAAAATGCATGTCAAATCACAGAAGGAGCAACACTAACTGAATTTAACATTGCAAGATGGAACCTTCGCAGGCAGTGAAAGGGTCTGATATTTTATCACCCGGGCCTGCTGAGATCATGCTGCTGTATTTTTAAAGTAAATAGCTGAAAGGTGTGTCTTTTTTACAAACCTTTTGGGTCTGGTCCTCTGCCTCTTTGCATGTGTATTTGCACAAAACAAAATATGGTCACAAAACACACCCTGAGTGCCACGGTTAAACAAAGAGACTATTGATGGTCTGCTCTTGGATTTATGAGCTGCCCAGGTTGCTGCCATTTTTGTGCACTTCTGGGCAAACCATCCAAAGCAACATCAAATTAATTTGGCTTCAGCCAACCAAGTTGTTGCTGTCTATCTTGGCCAATTCCTTCAATGTGAGAAAGCACAGTGAGTCTGCACTCGCTGAGGGTGGGAGTAAATTTTACTGAATAGCTTCTCCTGGGACAAAGTCACGTATTTCTAAGGAGAAACAATCAATGTTAGATGAAATGCATGCAATTTAAATGCAGATTACCAATGGGATAACAACATTCCATACTGAAACCCAGGAAATTTGTTTGGACAATGAGCAAGTGCGGGCTGTGGTAGGTGTCAGGCTCCCTTATTGCTGGTAGAGCCTGTCTGCTAGGGGGTTTGCGGGTGTGCGCAAAGAGAAACTGTTTTTCATAACATCACATTTGTTTTTCAATTACATCAGCACCATGCATGTGAACACTCAACCTATTACAGCCCTGATCACAATTAATCTTCAGTGACTGGGCCTTTCTGGAAGTCTAAAAATTGTTGTCAGACAGCGAAATAACTTAGCACCAAATTAATTTCCACACAATGCTCTGTTTTGTCTAGAAACTGGCCTAGTTTTATTTTTTGTGTCTAAAAACAATACTGCTTCATTGTTCTTGGTCGTCAGCCAGGTGGGATTTCTCATATACAGTATCATATATATTATTGAGGGTGGGGGCAAGGGAGGGAAACCACTCTTCAAGGATGGTAATAGGTAATCTACAGGATTTATAAGCAGTATGCGGGCCTGACATGTGTGTGCCCTAAAGACGCTAGCCAGTAGCAAATGGCTATATTTTCACCTGCTCTAACAGGGACAACTGTTCAGAGTTTGCCTTGGAAACCATCCAGCTGATACATTTGTGTTTGTAATTCCAGAAAATCAACTCAAAACATTCCTCTAATCGTCATGATAGATTTTACTTTCCCAAGCCTGTTACCCAGACCTTTCACAGATTGTTAGGTTGGAGTTTTCCTGAACTAAAAACTTTGTCAATAGCTGTGTAACAGGTTTGTGTTTTTATGGCTATATGTTGGGAAGCAATACTGTACTTACCAAATAAACAAGGGCATGGGAGCTCAAAGACTGTCAAAACTGACTGTAGGATTGGAAGCAAAACCACACAGCAGTTTTGGGTAGTACTGAATATGCTATAAGCATGTGAATAGCACAATTCCAGTAGCAAGTAGATCTACTGAAGCTTTATAGTGTGACTGAAAATAATCAAACCCACTAAATAGATCTCACATGACATCAATTTACACAGAATGGAGACTGGCTCCCCTTCAATTTGAACACACAGAGGAGGTGGAACAGATTCTTAGATGTTGAAATGGTAAGACAGCCTCAGGAAAAAATCTGCTTTCCATTATCTTTACTATACTGTATGTCTGAAAACATTTATTGTATTTACATTTAGAATATATATGCAATATTTAATAATAATACCTTGCAAATGTATTAGTATCTCTAATCACAAAGCATTGTGTAGTACAGAGATCATTTCACCCACCACTTGTTAAATTTACTCATCTGCAGTGTAATAACCATTCTGTATCATCAGTGATACACACAAGTTTTTAGGAAGGAAATGAAGACTGGCCCATGTAACTGAAACTGCAAAGGGAACGTAGGGAGGCAAAGCACAGTTTGCAAAAGTAGATTTTTTTTACCACCCCACCTCCCCTCCCAATCTTGCAAGCCTGGACATACAGGTCTAGATCCTCTGCTGATGTAAAGCAGCATAGCTCCCACTGCAGTCCAGTGAGGCTATGCCAGTTTGCGCCAGTTGAGGATTTACCCCAAGGTCTCTAATGGTCACAAGTGTTCAGAGCCTTATTACAAAGATGGTACCTCCAAGAGAAAAGCACTTTCTAGGAGGCTGGCCTCAGTACTGAGTCACAGGAAACTTCACCAGCTACGGACTCCCTACTGTCATGCTTTGCAGCACCTGGATTTTTCCAGGATATCTCCTATTCTGCTGCTGCCCAGGTCCAACCCTACTTAGTTTATAGGATTATAACTCAGGCTAGTATGTGCCTTTCCACTTGAGCTGAATATCTGGAGAGCACAGAGGAAAGTCTTTCTAAAACTTTTGACAAATCTGAATTTTTCTCCAAGCCAAAAAAGAAAAGGAAAAAACCCCAGCCACTGTAGAATTAAAGAGTTTTTGACTGGAAGGTTTAATCATTAAGTATGCTCTTTTTGGGTCAGAAGAATAAGACATTCTCTAGTGAAAGCAGAAGCTCTTAGAGATAACCTAACAAAGTAAGATTACTCACTGTAGGAGGGTATTCCATAAGGTTGTCCTGGTGGAGGGTATGCAGCGTAAGTAGCGGCTTGCTGGATTCCTGCACTGTACTGGGTCTGTCCATAGGTTGCCATTGTTGGAAAAGATGGGACTGTCACTATATGGGGATGATGTCTGTTCAGAACAAGAAAACAGACTGTCTATGGCAATACTAATCGTATGTGGTTTTCTAGAGTAATCTCACTAATCTGGCTGCAAAATCTTCCAGTGACATATTTGACTAGAATGGCTACACGTGATGTTATTCTACATATTATAGGCATATAAAATATGCCACACTGGGTCAGACCGTTTGCTCAAGTACCCCACTTCTGGCAGTGGGCTACAGAGATATCACTAAGTGAGAGGGCACAATGCCATCCTAATGCTTGGTCAGTGCTATAACCTCGGGCGGCACAAAATATTTGTCACTTTTTAAAATTGTTGCAATCTGTGATTTTCAGGTTTCATTTCAAAGTCACAAAAACAATCCAGTTTCCTGGAACACCTTTGAAATGTCACATTTTCCTCTGTAGTCACTTATAAATGATCCTATGTTCAAAATGATAAGATCTGCATTCCCGGGGTAGAAATGAGTTGTATGGAGAACCTCCAAGTCTCTTTGACTCCCTGTCCAACTTGATTAATAAATGGTTTTCTGGGGCTAACACCAGGTCTACTCTACAAACGTTTGAAGGCACAGCTGTATTGGTCAGAGGTGTGGTGAGGAGTTCTCTGACTGACATAGCTGTGCTGGCAAAAGCCCCTAATATAGCATCTTGCTAAAACTGTACTTTTGTTTGTATAGTTTATTTGGCTCGGGGGGTGGGGGGTGTGTGGAGGGAAATAAGCTATACTGGCAAAAGCACAAGAAGCTTCACCGGTATAACAGCATCTACACTAGGGGTGATTTTGCTGGGATAGGATACCAGTATAGCTATGCCAGCCAGGGGCTCCTAGGGCAGATCTGGCCTGCGACTTGCAGTAGAACAGGTGCAAAGGCTGAAGGATCATGTTCTTCAGGCTTTTCAAGGTTGCAGGGGCCCCCCCCTCAAAATGGTTAATCAGCAAAACAAAGTGTATAATCTATAGTACTTGAACGCTGTCAGACACACTCACTCTGTGGAGTAGAGATGGAGAGGACACTGTGATGCTGCTTTGTTACCTGAAAAACAAAATTAAAGTGTCTCTGGTTTTCAGTAACATTCTGTTATATGGCTAAGTTGATGCCACTGTTCTGATCATTGCTAGACACAGAAATGTACACAATAACTAGACGAATATTTGTATTGAAATCCTCAAAGACTTTTAAGGCAATTATGAGAAACTACACAGTAACTTTCCATTTTAATGCTAATTAATAAAATCAGCTTTATGTGCACCCAGGAACCTATCAATTGATTGACTAATCTACCGGGTTTTTCTTGATGTAAGTATGGAGCCACATAATGATGGTGGGCCCAGTTCTGCAGCCATCAGCAGTCCCAGTGATTTCACTACCACTACCCATGTTGACTACTCAGCAATGCATGATTTCAATAGGACTACTCATGTGACAAGGGTTGCAAAAGCAACCTCTTTAGTTGTGAAATGACATTTACAAAACACACCATGTTCTGTCTTTAAAATTTCTTTTGTATTCCCACCATTCGGTGTCCCACTTTTTTAAAATGTATCAGGACAAAGATTCTTTAAGTTTTCATCTCTCCTTGTACTGGATCTTGGAAGACAATTATTGCCTAGCCCGTTGATTACAATATTAGCATAGCACTGAAAACTGGTAACACAAGTGAACACACATAGGTTGCCTTCCCACACACCATATGTTTATATCCAGCAAAATCAATAAAATCTCTTTTAGAGGCAAATTTAGGTTTAAGTAAGACTAAAAAAAAACCTGTTAGGTTAACTTCTGAGTTGCCTGATGCCACAGGCATGCATTCAGCAGGACACACAACAGCGTGTCCTGCTATACCAGACACGCATGCATTGGGGTGCACTCACAATGCCACCTTGTGTACTAAGCAGAATGCTTCAACAATGCCATCCAACGTGCTAGGTCCCAATTCCTAACTGAGGCCTTCAGATGTTACAGCACTATAAACAATAAATCATAATCAGTAATGTCAGGCAGGACACATCCACCATGTTCCTGATGTCAACAGTGCTATCCAACATGCCAGGCTAACTGCACACTGTGCCAGGGAGTGCACATCTAATGTCATATTGCCCAGCATCATTTAATGTGTCCGGGAGAACACGCATGACCATTACATTACAGGGGCAGCCCCAGTGCTGGCATTACTATGAGATTTGCTATGCAGGATTCATAATTCACCCAACTTGTCAGGCAGAACAGAACGCACCTGCACTGCAGGCCCCACAAACCAGAGAGGGGGCACCTGCAGCGCCTCCCAGTGCATGCAAGTTGCCATGTGACACAGGAGGTAGGAAGCATCTGCAGCACAATCCAATGCATCAGCTAGGACACACCCGCAATGCTACAAGAGAATTATCCTCATTAGGAAGTCACCTAAAATTATACGACTTCAGTGTGCTCAGCGATGCATAAGTTAGTGAATTAAACATTTTAAACATGTTTTATTTAATGAAATATGCAAATATGTATAAACTCGAAATATATGGAAATAATCCTATGGGCTCAAGTAACTTGTCATTCCATTAATCTAGAGAGAACATTTCCAAAATATACAGCATGCCGTTATATAAAAGATTCATCTTTCCCAGTCCCCTCTCCAGCTCTCTCCTGGAAATTAAATTATACTCCACCCCCCCCCCCCGGCCAGCTTTTTTCATGGTGGTTTATGTGGTTTTATCATGCTTATTCTAAAATTCGGATTAAATTGAGGTATTAAGAAAAAAGACATTAAACCCAATGGAATTTTTTAATTACAGACTTAATTAAAAATTATTTGTATCTATTGTAATTTTTCTGTTTCCTTGTTTATGGGGAGCCATGAACATGTTAACAGTGGAATGGGTACTTGAAAAACAAAATTATTATTAATAGTAATTAAAAGGGAAATTATTCTCTTTCTAAATTTTAAATGTGTATATTCTCCTTCAATAACATTATTACTACAAATGATTAAACAGATGCATTTCCTGAAAAATAATTATTTATTAGAGCTGCTCAAAAGATGGGAACATTTCTATGAACATTTTTGTAAACAATTCATTCCTTGTTTGGTCAAAGTTTCGAATAGTCTAAGAAAAGTTTACTCAAAAAAAATCAACATTCACAAAATGTATACAACTTATTTATTATTTACTCATCTGTCTATTTATGTAGTTGTGTCAATGTTTTTATAGAGGTTAGAAGTCAACTACTTTAGAGCTTAAGTGACTGTACTTAAATCCTTATTGCCATATTTAGGCATCTAAAGGAAAGGTGCCTCTTTCCAGAGATGCTACAGAAACTCCCCCTACTCTTCTCATTTGCTGTCACAACACCCTATCATTCAGGCCCGAAAGCTGAAGTCATCTTTGACTGCTCTCTCTCTCTTGCCCCACACATTGAAGACATGCCCAGATTCTCCCACTTCCCTCCCACACAATGTCTATGACACATCTTTTTTTCCCTATGCCTTTCAACCCCCCAATTTGATTCCTGTAACCTCTTTCCTTCTGGTTTCCCTGACACATCACCTGCCCTCTCCCCATCCAGGACATAACAAGCATAGCTACTGAGATCATATTCCTTGCTAATTGCTCAGACCGTATCACCTCCCTCTTTGAATCCCTACTCCACTATGTGCCACTTTCTCCCCAACCTCTTCAGCATCTAATTCAGCTTCTTGTCCTTCCCTTCAGAGCCCTTCCTGATTCCACTCCTCTCTACCATCCTCCACACCTCCCCTAACCCTCTTCCTTCTGCCAGTTATGTCACCCTTGACACAGTGAGTGAAATCCTGACTCCATTGAAGTCAATGGCAAAACTACCATTCACTTCAATGGGGCCAGGATTTCACCCCACTCTTAGTTCACTGCCCCCACAGCCATCTGCATCCAAGCTATCTGCTCCATATGGAAAGCTCTTCCTGTGCTAACCCACAGACACTACCCTCTCCACATCCAAATCCACCCTAAAGGACCAGTTCTACCATGATGTCTAGGAGAAACTTGTCAGCTGATAATGGCAAGGTAACTGTCGACTCAGGTCCTATGCCTTTTAAAAAGGAAAAACCATTGGGCTACCTGACATTGTATTTAATGATGCATCTTTTTGTCCTACCCCTCATTAGTCTGCCTGTACCTCTCACATTTTAGACTGTAATGTTTTCCAGGCAGGGTATAGCACATTATCTGTTTGTACAGCACGTACTGCACGGGGCGGTATTGATGGAAACAAAATAACAGTAATAACTCCTCCAATGGCCTTGGACAAATCGTTTAGGTTAAGGTGGGATTCTCACAGCAACCTAAAGGAATCGGACATCCCCCTTGGAGTTGAGCACTTAAATCCCTGAGGCTTTTTTGAACATCCCAGCCCTCACCTCTCTGCCTCAGTTTCTCCATCTGTAATATGAGGATGATACTGACCTACCACACTGGGGTGTGACTGTAAGGATTATTTCATGTTTGTAAAACATTGTAAAAAAGACGTATTAGTGACAAGGAGATATAGGAGAAAGATTCTGTTTAAAAAAGTAGGGCTTACCTGATTCAACGATTTCACTATGAGCAATTTGCTTGGACTTACCTGCAAGAAAGTTTTTAATACAATTAGATTTTAGATTTTGAAAATAAATTCTTACTCTTTCTATAGCCTAGACCCTTTTTCCCCTAATAACACTGTATTTTTGTAAAATACATCCTTTCTGTTTTTCATTTTTTAATGCCTTTGTGTTTGAAAATGGTAGGAGAACTAACAGGCCAACAGCAGCAGGTTCGTTTTATTGCTGCATATTTTTTAAGATTAAAAGCAGGCTCAGGGTTGAATATGTATTCAATACATTCTTTCAGAATGAGAAATAGGCACTTATTGTGGGGGTATGCATGTCCATGTATAACGTGTTACTACACTGTTTTGGACCATTACTTTAGAATACTGTCCTTTTTTAATAGGATACTTTTATTACTTGTACTTTGTGTCCTAAAGGAAAATGTAAAGTCAATTAAAATATAAACATTTTGATCCAAATATTCAGGATTTCATACTCTGGGTGAATCTGCATGTACAATTACTATGATGTCACATCCAGTGACAGCAATTGCACACGAAAATGACCACACAGACAGCTAACTGGACGTCTGCATGCACAAGCATTGCAACTGAACTTGCAGCTGTGACAATTCCATGTGAAACTCAGGCACATAAATTTGTATCCATTTTTGCAGATGAAACTCTGGAAATCTGCACCCTAACGTTTGCACAAATATTTTCATTTCCCCCAAATCAATAAGTAACATTTTCAAGTGAAAGAATATAACATACAATGTTGTTTCGGGGAGCTTCTCATAACATGCAAAAAGAAATAGCTACAATATTTCTGGTAGAAATCCATTAACATTAGCTGTCACTAGCACAACAGTGTTCAAGTGCAGAGCTTTTCCTGCAATGACTCTTATATAGCACAATAAAAGTTGGTAACACTTTACAGACATATGAGAAGAAAATGTCTTTGCCCCAAGGAGTCTGTAAGTTTTAGCTCCAACACTTCTATAAATATATACATTTTAAAGGTATTTCCTATAGATTCTGATCCTTCCAACAAACCTTTTGAATTGGTGGTCATGCTATACATGCTTCGATCCAACTTAATTCCTAAAGGCTCAACAAACACAGATACAACATGTGGCTTCTAACACACGCAGCCAACATACAGTGGCTTCTAACACCCTGCAAATAAAGAGTTAAACACGATAGTTAAACATAATAGTCAGTGCCTTTTGCTAACTCTGCTCCAACAGGAAGGCTGAGGGATCCTGACCACAGCAAACAATAGCTGGAACTGTACTGGCGAGAACTAGTTTGGCTGCATCATTTGCCAATAATTTTAAAAACAGATTTAACATTCTTCTGTTTCCTTCACTTGAACAGTATAATGGGAGAGATGGCGGGGGGAGGGGAGGAGAAGGAGGAGGGCAGATAAGTTTCCATCATAGCCTCAACCACTGAAAGAATTTGCCCCTTGGTACCTGCCAAATATGAAACTCCATACCACAGATCTGGGGAGTGACTGTTCAGAAATGACAGCAATGATCTCAGCTCGACATGAAGTGTGGCACAGCAACTGCTTTGGTAAAATGTTTCCTATTTGCATTCTGGGCGATTAGGAATGGCAGCCTCTGTGCTTTCACCCCTTCTCTCCTCCGAACAGCAACATGACTACTAGAACTCGGGGTTCAAATTAATGCTACCCTTAGGGGCTGATGGATTGGTGGGGGCCAAAAATAAAACAGCCAACGATGATTTAAAATACACTTTTATACACACGTTATTCTGATGTGCATGTATGTCTATGATTTCATTTCTAATTGCATTCAAATCAGATTCAAACATCACCGGACTTGTTACAAAAACATCAAATAGAAATTTTAACTGCTTCTTGCATCAAAGGACTAATTCTTACAAGCACAGGCCTCATACCTGGTCAGTTCCTTTTGTTGTTGTATATACCCCTGATGCTAACAGTCTAAAGTTAATAAACCATAAGCAGAAGAGGCAGCCTACCTTCTATGTCATCTGGAGCTGTGGCATAAATGTTAGAAAGGTTAAGCTTCAGTCTGTCGGGACACTGTCTGTTTACAGTCAGGCTGGGTGATATCACTAGATCTAGCATTTCCTTATACCTGAAGGAAAACAAAGGAACATATAATTTATTCATTAATTATGCATGCTTGCTAATGATTCCATTTTATCCCTAAGAGTATAAATATTAAAGCTGATTACCTAAACCCAAGCTTCATATAAATTCTACATAATAACGTTCACTAAAGTTTTCATCAAAGGGAAATGCTGAATTAAAATGAAGTATTTGTTTCCTTGGAGATTACACCCATTTGATTAATGTTTCTCTCTCTTCCTGGATTTTGCCATCACAAAATTAAATTTCTGAATCTCTTAAATGCCGTCAGAACAAGCAATATATTTAAGTATTAACCACACCTCCTTATGTGTGCAGTGGTATCTGATAAGGCTCTGGGAATAAGAATTAAGGGCTGAATATGAAGTTGAGGGCAGTTAACTATATTACCCAGCCTTAAGATATAACAAGAAGAAAGTTATTACTTGTGATGGGAGAGATTCGAAGATCCAGGTTAATCCTGATAACTTTTGGATGTTTCTCCGAAAGCCACTCCAAACCTCTCTGTTCTGACCATCAGGTGGCAAAGTTACACAAGAACAGTCTCTCTCTTGAAAGTCACCTGATTTTGGTTAAGCTGGAAATGCCACAGGAGCAATTGCTGTCATGTGGGGTTTAAGTTTTCAGATGAAACCAGATATACGTATATATAAAACATCCACACAATGGTAATATAATACATGATAACAACAGATCAGATAAACTAGTGCAGATAAAATAAGGACCACCACCAGGAACATTACTCAAAACTCAACACACACACACACACAGAGTACGTGTGTGAATACCAATCTAAACACTACATTTCAAACTTAACTTCAAGCACCTACGCTTTCAGAAGTGCTCCCAAGACCTCCCTTTGAACTACAGTTGCTCACCACCTTTGGAATTTCAGGCTACTTTTTTATGGGTTTAGGTGCTTAACTTTGGGCACCTAAGTTTGAAAATTTTGGCCACTGTGATCGGGGTAGACACAACTAGGGACCCATATGTCACTTTAGAAAGGTGCAGGCAGTTTTACATAAAATAAGTTTCATAGACATCAATCTTCTACAAAGATCGGCAGTAGGAATAAGTCACTTGTTTCCTGTGCGGACATGGAAACCTCCCCTAAGTTTTGAACTTTGAAGAAATCCAGTGGCCTACGAGGGAAACCCAGTGGCCTTAGAAATTCCAGAGCTAAATGGGTAAAGATGAACTGTTTACAAAAACAGATCGAAGGATTCAAAGACACTGCACTATTTTTTTCCCTTTGCGCTTCGCAGCCATACAAGCAGCTTGCACCATTTGTCAGGCTTGTCCTCACTCCAGTCCCCCTGAGGCTATCGCATTAAGAGAAAGCATGATTCTGCTTTTAGAGAAGCGTTCCAGAGCAGGGACAGGGAGCAGAACCTGGGAGATGACAGCTGTGGGGATAGGGAGTGGGGGGAGGGGAGAAGTACTTCAAAAGGCTCCCACTGCTGTGAATGGATCAGAAGCATACGGAGGGTCCCAAGTCAGGGTTTGAACCAGCTCACCTTTCTATTTACCGCTGAACACATTGTTCAGCTAACTCAGCTGCGGACTACTCCCTGCTCCACGATAACGATCCGTCTATTCAGTAGTATAAAGGCAGCAGATGGCGTGGCAGTGACTGTGGAGCTGGTATTAAAATGCATAGTACAGTACACTTAAAATGGCACGACGTTAAAACTTAGCAACATACAAATCTGAAGCCTGGACACTGTACTTCTGTTAAACTAGCCTAGGCACTTCCATTTGGTCTATTGTATTTTCTTTTCTTTTTTGCTTAAGGGAAAATATCAGTATGTAAAGTGACCAGCATGGAGAGATCAAGAACAATAAACTATGTACTTTTCATCTGAGCATTTCCAACCACTTTACAAACAGCACAAGCCCCCTGGGAGCTAGGTTAGTATCATTATACGCTGGGGTAAGCTAGGCACAGAGAGGCGAAGTGTGTTGCCCAAGATCAAACAGCTGAGACTGAAACAGAATTCAGGAGTTCTGACTTCAAACTCCTCACTCTAACTACGCAGCAACTGCTCCCCATCAATTCATCAAATCTATCCACTGGGGATGTGCACAAGGCCAACAATGGATACCAGATAGCTTGAATATTTGCATGGGATTTGGATACCAAAAATGTTCAGCTACATCAACTCCATCTTCACAGCCCATTCTCCCTTTTCTTCCTCCAACGTGACACCTTTGGCTTCCCCTCATCTGCCTCCCTGGACTGCCCATGCACACACGCATACCATTACCTTCTAGTACAGTACCTCACGCACAGAGTCAAATCTTGTGCTTCAGCGAAGCCACCTAACTGTGCACAAACTGGGTGAACTAAAATCAGCAGAAACTGGCCAAATCTGTATGTTCCCTGCTCCATAACTGCAGTGTCTTACAGACAATTTCATTAAAAAGAAAACCTTCCATGTATCAATATTTTGCATTCGGATAGCCCCTTTCACTTGAGGACCTCAAAGCATTTTACACAGCCTCAGAACGGCTGGGCAACCAAAGTTAAGTGCTATTCTTGTTTTACAGATGAGGAAACTGAAGCACAGCGAGACAAAAATCAGAAGGTGGGGGGGGAGCTTTTAATTACACCCACAAATACTTGTCTGTGCAATCAATTGCATTTAGATTTATCTAGCTATCGGAGTTATATGTGGGTGCAAAACTGGCCTCTGGCTTTAAAAATCTCTCCCTATGTGACTTGTCCTAAGTCACACAGTGAGTCAACAGCAGAGCTGGAAATGGAAGCCACCAGTCCTGACTCTCTAACCTACACAATCCAGCGAACTATCCCTACAAAGTCAAACAGCACACTTTGAAGAAACAGTGAAATATACCCTGCTTCTGCCATTGTTAACAATAATAATCCCATAATGTATAACAGGAGAGCCAGTTACATTTTTGCATGACACATACAAGATTTTACATTTTCCTTTGGTTAGCAGTGTGGTGATCTGCTGGATTGTATTACATTCACTTGCACAAGCTCAAGAGCAAAGGCAAACATGGGTTCCCTCGCTGCTTATGATACGAAACATTCCTTTTACTGCTTTTCATAACAATAGTGCAAGCTCCCTCTGTGCCACTCCAGCAACTTAAAGGGAGGGGAGATTTCCTGTGATTCCCCCAGTTGGGGATTTCCTTAGTGGGAGAAACCTTAGCAGTTGGAGAGCTGGTGTAGCTAGCGCATATACTTCTATCCCTAGTCCAGAGGGCATGCCAAGGTGGGTAGGAGAACTAGCCAGAGTGTGATAGGCTCTGTCTCCAGAAAGATGGCAAACCATTGGGAACTGTTGTCATCTTGTGCAACTTAGAGCAGCTCCTAGGACTTAGGGAGCTGTAACTGACTTTCTTGCAGACCACTCCACTCTGCTGTGCCCAGTACAATGCAGAATCTGTCCCTGAGTATTTTAAGAATGCCAGTGACCAGGAGGCAGAGTCCTGAAATGTACTGGATAAGTTTAAAATATTGAAAGTGCATCCATTAGACAAATCTGCAGGCAAAGCCTTTAGGTTACTGTATGTTGGTCAGGCTTTCTATTCCATTGTGAAGTGACATCCAACTGTCTCATTTATATTTTAAAATCTCTACAACCAAATTGGGAAGGGGAAAAAAATATTTAGTTCCAGATCCCTGCCAAGATTGGGATGCTCTATACAATTTCTCAAATAACACGCACCCTTCAATGAACTCCAAAATCCCATTATTCATGACACTGCCCAGATTGTTGCCAAGTGAATGGGAGCAGATGTTTAAGGGGGGGGTGGATCTTTTATAATGATTAATGCACTCTAATTACATCATTGTTCGGGGATTTCATTAGCCATTGCCTGATTGATGATTTTTCTATTGTTTTTCCCCTGCTCGCTTTTGTAATACCAAAGTCCATATCCCACTTCCCAGTATGTGCTCTTTAACTTTTTTCCAAATGTTTCAACTCCTGTTTTTCTTTAAATTGTATATTTTGGCATGTGCAAAAGGTAACTGCATGTAAAATGTGTATATGTGTGTGCAAGTTTACGCTTTTGAGTACTATTCCCTCTCTCACACACAGTTACCAACAAGTGTATCTTGCTAAAACAACATCTAAATTTTGAAAATTTTATACCAACTATCTAAAGAAAATCTTCAGTAAAACAGGGGAGCCTGGATGAACTTGGGCTCAGCAAAATGACATCTGAGGGTGCAATCTGTGAAATGATGGGTTTTATTTATTTATTTAATACTGCAGACAACAGTTTCTGGGTTGAGTAACATACAGGAGAATCAGCAGTAATGGTTGCTGAATCTGCTTTGATTAAAACCATCAATGGTAGCATGTTCGGCTGAGACACATCTGGAAGAGCTTTTGGTTTTTATAATCTTTTAAAAAAAGAACCATGTGTGAATTTGGTGCTCAGCTTTTCCATTAGAATCCCCTTCTCAAAAAGCAATATTTTGCCCCGAAAGTTGGCCCACAGTATCTCGGCCAAGAAGCAGAAACTTTTCTTTTACTAATGTTTAGAAAAAAAATCTTTTCGGTCATTTTGAAGTTAGAGAAGCCAAATTAAACATTTTAAGGTTTCAGATTCTTGGCTGAGGTGCCAGGGTAACTTACAAATCACATTTTATTTTACAATGATGTTTGAAGGCTGCAAACCCAGGCCCCAATTCAAGGCATTCAAAAACGTGCCTAAGATTAAGTAAGTGAGTAATCCTATCGCTATTCAGCAGAGCACTTAAACCTGTGCTTAAGTGCTTTGCTGAATTGGGGCCACAGTGTGCAGACCGAGCCAGACAAGCACTCTACTACTATGGTACTGAGGATCAGATATATAGTATTCTGAAAAGGGGAAACCAAAAACCAGCCTAGATATTGCAGGTCAGATCCAATTGCACCACAGCTCTGCTCAGCACTGCCGAAAGGGAGGTGTGTGGAGGAGGGTTGTGGTTCTTTTGCACTCCTTGGATCCCTTGGATTTGTTTGACCCTGGCATAACTTAGAGCAGCCCTCAAGATACTTTAAAAGTTCCACTGATTTTAACACCTGAAGCACCACTAAGTGAGGTTGGGGATGAGGGAGAGCTAGCGAGGCATTCCTATCCCTCCCAGGAGAATATTTGGCTGCCTGTTTGTGCAAAGGAGCTGGAAAAGAGGACAGGATCTGGCTGTGTGTGTCTGCAATCTTCACTTGCCTCTGAAATGCAGCTCTTTCAGGAGCGAGAATACAGCAGCGATTCTGGGCCAGCAGCTCAAAACAAAACAAGTTTAAAAGCATGTCTGCAGAGTTACCGGGGTTTTATTTTTTACAAGACAAACAGGATTTTGCATCCACCACAAGCAAGCGGGAGAGCAGTAGGGGGCCACGTTTTCACTGGGATGTTAGCAGTGACCAGGACAATAGGCTAAGAACAGTGACCCAGTTGCCCAGTGAGTATCGCACAGCATGAAGGGGTAAAGAAGGGCTGTCAACTGGTCGGCTTTACTATAGGTGCTTCTGTACCAGAGGGTCTTTAGGAGATCTGAATAAGGAGAGGCTCCTGGACCAGCTCAGGAAGGATATTCCATTGATACAGGGCAGCATGGAAGAAAATGCTGAGATGGTTGTGGGGGAAGCGGGTATCGAAGGTGCTGTCAGTGGATGAGCGGATGAGGTGGGGACAAGACAGAAGGGAAGGAAGGAAGAAAGGTGGATCATTAGCTCTTTGAAAAAGTCAGCAAGATCCTGCAGAGAGAGGGAGGAGGGCATTGGAGCAGGGACAGGTTTTTAGGAGAGCCAAAGGTTGCAGAATAAGCTATGTGAATGGTGGAGAAAGGCCTGCCAAGAGATAGCAAAAACCGTATGTGGGGATCCCCTCAAGAAATCTTAATTTTCTCTGGCTAGAGGCCAAATACAAGCTGAAACCACCAGATTTGCCTAACTACGTGCATGTGCCAGCACAGAGCCCTGAGCAGGATCAGCACATGTCTAATCCTTTGCTTTGGCTTGGTTTGGGAGGGGAGGAATAGAGACAGAAGGAACATTTTTGTCTTTCTGCCCTGATTTTGTCTGGTTTTACTAACCTCGCTGATAAGTTTCACCTTCCCGCTCCTCCCGAACTGGGGAAAGGGGACTCAGCAGACAGTTACTAGCTTAGGACTACAGACTCGCAAGAGTTTGCATTATAACAACCCAGAGAGCTTGATCTTCTGTCTTGCTGATTTCAGAGGGAAACATACCCTGCTTGAAATGCCCTGCAAAGAGTCCCTCTGATTTCCAGACCAGAAGTTCGCAGCAGCTGAAGCAGAGGCAGTCCCCTCCAAAATACACCCACACAGGTTTTTTACAAGACTCAGCATGTATCATCACAGGACAACTGGGAAAACTTGTCCGTATTTATTATATATATTGAAACAAGCATGGTGTGCTGTATGCTATACAGAAGAATACGGACCTCCAGCCAGGCCAAATGCTGTAATGATGCTGGATGCCTTAAAAACATCTAAAACAGGGATCTCAAACTCAAATCACCACAAGGGCCACATGAGGACTAGTATATTGGCCCAAGGGAGGCATCACTGACACCTTTTCATATAAAGGTACAAAAGCACTCCCACTTCCATGAGGCCCCGCCCCTGCCCCACCTCTTCCCAGCCCCCATTCCAACCCCTTCCCCAAAGTCCCCACTCCAACTCTGCCCCCTCCCTGCCCCTATTCCAACCTCTTCCCCAAATCCCCACCCCTGTCCCGCCTCTTCTCCACCTCCTCCCCTGAGTGCGCGGCTCCCAACTCCTCCTCCCTCCCTCCTGGAAAGCGCTAAGCGCCACCAAACAGCTGTTTGGTGGCAGGAAGTGCCTGGAGGTAGGCAGAGGAGTGAGGATGCAATGCACTCGGGGCAAGGGAGGGCGACAGGTGAGGGGAGCTTGGCAGGTGGCAGCAAATAACTCCACGGGCCGCCGTGTGTTTGAGATCCCTGATCTAAAAGGTGACATGCAAAAAAAGAAGAAAAATGGATCTCTGCTTCTTTATGATATATAAGAAGGCCTGAAAAGATTTTGTCCTTAAAAGAAAAAAAAGGCCAGAGGATCTACTTTCTTTTCCTTTCTTAAAAAAAAGTCTTGGTTAAATTTTTCAAAAATGCCTAAATGATTTAGGAACCAAAGTTTTATTTGTAAAATTGACTTAAGCATTGAGGCCCATATCTTCAAAGATATTTAGGCACCTGAATCCCACTGATTTCAATGAGACAGGTTCCTAAATCACTTGTGAAAATGAGACTTAGCACTTATGAACATTTTACCTCATCTATACTGGGGGATTCTATGGTAGCTGGAGACCTGGTGAAATTACACCACCACAAAAAATTAAAATCTGAAAAGTTGAAAGAGGAAGAATTTTTTCAGGCAGACTTTAAAATTTTTGTTGCCTGTTTTTGTTAATGTATATTTAACTCCAATGCCCAATTAACTCTTGGGAGAAAGCGACATCTTTGGTAGAGATTCAACATCCTTCACCTTCGTTTAGGTGGGAGAGTTCACTGTACACATCCTCTGAGGCCCTCCCCATGAATTCCTCCAGCAAAACCAGGAGAGGGAAATACGGCTATTGCTGATCATTTCCAAGGTAAGAATGAAAACAAGAAAAAATAGCTGTAAATGTAAAAGAAGTATTCAGGCCTTTTTTCTGAATAGAAAAGCAGAGTAAAAAAGGGGTTAAGGCTCAGTTTTTATGTTTCCTTTCAAGCTCCCATTTCTTACAGAATTTTAGTTTATTAATAAAAGGCTCCCAGGAAACCAGGCGCGGGCATCACTCACTGACCACTACAGGCATCACCATACAGCTCTCACATGCTTCTTTTAAATGCTTTGCTTCCTTGGATGACGCTGCAGCTCAGACAGCTTTTCTGGCAGGAACTGCCTTCCTAAGAGCTTGTAAAATTATCACACAGCTTGCAGCTTCTATGCAGCTGCCAAATTTCAGCTCCTCTTCTCCACATCCTCCCACGCCAAACAAAAGTCACCAGCAGGGAAAATCACCGTTCCCCCTAAGACATCAGCGATGGGAGGAATCCCAGTTCCCCTCTACCTGGCCACATCACAAAAGGGAGAATCTCCATGATCTCAAGCCCACCTCCCAAGTTATCACCAGAGGGAATTCCCAGTACTGAAGGTATTGGCTTCTCACTTCCACACACACCAAGTGGAGGTGAGCAATCCTGTTTCCCTTGTTGCTATGTTCAATTATGCATCACTCTAATAGTTGCTCTCTCTGTAATAGACTCTCTGCTCCTTCTGTATCAGGCACTCAGCACTTCTGCAGGTGAAAGCATCTCTCTCTCTCTCTCTCTCTCTCTCTCATATATATGAATCGGAGGATCCCGTGATGGAAAAAGACCTATTAGCTCACGAAGTCCATCCCCCGATACAGCAGATAAATCCACGCACTAAAGACCTGAACAAGCATAAATTTAAACTTGAGCTGGCATAAATGCTTCTTCTGCAAAACTGACAATAAGCTGTGATGACGAGATATCATTTCAAGGTGACCTTGAGGGCACTGCAGCTTGGGCTGTTTTTATTCCTGAGAGATAGCTATTTTCTACTGTCATTATCAAACTTAATGCAGTGGCAGATTTTTCATCTGATAATTCCCTGCACCATTCCAAGTACTAAAAGCAGAGGTGCTCAGAGAAGCTTCTGACTATTCTGTAGTAACACAGATATGAAATTGCAGAACTACTAATTCTGGTATGAACGTGTCGCTTAAATCATCCTCTGTACCAGAGTACTGGAGGGAAGCTAATGTGATACTGATGTTTAAAAAAGGCTCCAGAGGCAATCTTGGCAACTACAGGCCAGTAAACCTAACTTCAGTACCAGACAAATTGGCTGAAACTATAGTAAAGAACAGAATTATCAGACACACAGACAAACAAGATATGTTGGGAAAGAGTCAGCACAACTTTTGTAAAGGGAAATCATGCCTCACAAATCCATTGGAATTCTCTGAGGGTGTCAACAAGCATGTGGACAAGGATGAACAAGACAATATCGTGTACTTGGACTTTCAGAAAGCCTTTGACAAGGTCCCTCGCCAAAGGCTCTTAAGCAAACTAAGCAGTCATGAGACAAAAGGGAAGATCCTCTCATGGATCAGAAAGAAAGGGTAGGAATAAATGGTCAGTTTTCACAAGGGAAAGAGATAAATAGCAGGGTCCCCCAAGGATCTGAACTGGGACCAGTGCTGTTCAACATATTCACAAATGATCTGGAAAAGGGGGTTAACAGCGAGGTGGCAAAATGTGCAGACGATACAAAATTACTCAAGATAGTTTAGTCCAAAACTGACTATGAAGAGTTACAAAGGGATCTCATTAAAGTAGGTGACTGGGCAACCAAAATGGCAGATTAAATTCAATGTTGATATATGCAAAGTAATGCACATTGGAAAAAATAATCCCAACTATACATACAAAATGATGGGGTCCATATTAGCTGTTACCACTCAAGAAAGAGATATTGGAGTCACTGTGGATAGTTTCCTGAAAATATCTGCTCAATGTGCAGCGACAGTCAAAAAAGGCTAAAAGAATGTTAGGAACTATTAGGAAAAGGATAGATAATAAAACAGAAAATAGCATAATGCTACTATTTAAATCCATGGCATGCCCATACCATGAATACTGTGTGCAATTCTGATCTTCACATCTCAAAAAAGATATATTGGAATTGCAAGAGGTACAGAGAAGGGCAACAAAAATGATTAGAGGAATGGAACTGCTTCCATATGTGGAGAGATTAAAAAGTCTGCGACTGTTCATCTTGGAAAAGATGACCAAGGGGGGGTACGATAGAGGTCTATAAAGTCATGAATGGTGTGGAAAAAGTGAATAAGGAAGTGTTATTTACTCCTTCATATAACACAAGAACTAGGAGTCACCAGGTTTACAATAAAGAAAAGGAAGTACTTCTCCACACAATGCACAGTCAACCTGTGGAACTCGTTGCCGGAAGATGTTCTGAAGGCCAGAAGTATAAATGGGTTCAAAAAAAATTAGATAAATTCATGGAGGATAGGTCCATCGATGGCTATTAGTCAAGATAGTCAGGGATGCAACTCCATGCTCTGGGTGTCCCTAAACATCTGACTGCCAGAAGCTGGGACTGTATCACAGGGAATGGATCACTTGATAATTGCCCAGTTCTATTCATTCCCTTTGAAGCATCTGGCATTGACCACTGCCAGAAGACAGGATACTTGGCTAGGTGGATCACTGGTCTGATCCAGTATGGTCGTTCTTATGTTCTCTCTCTTCCACGGCACAAAGCCAGGGCCTTGAGTAACTCTGTTGTGGGCTGTAGCACAAAACACTAGTGATGGCTTATGGGGTACCCAGGACTGTGAGTCTCTTCGTGAACCCACCCCCAGGGAAAGGGAGTCTTTTTTATAATAGCTGGGTGTCAGATCCCTGGCACCACTAGTCTTTCAGCCACTCAAGCATTCTTCTCTGGGCTATGTCAGCCCTAGCTTCACCTTGCAGGTTAACAATAGGTGCACCCCAATCCCTGAGCCCCCCTTGAATTGTTCTCCTTTGATATCCAGCCCTTGACACTGGACACTCACAGAAATTCCAGATCCCCTGCACACAAAGGGGCAGTGTACCATAGTTTACCAGTTTTACCTTAAACCACCGCTCCTGTAAACCACACCAAACTTGTGAGCACTTATAATAAAACAAAATAAGGTTTATTAAAGGAAGAATACAGATTTAATTAGAAATAAGAGAGTGTAGTGGAAACAAGCCATTACAATACAAAACAAAACATCAGTCGCAAACCTTGGTCTATATCTTTCCTATCTAATAAAGTAGATTCTCCCCTGAAAGTTCAGTTAGTTGCAGGGCTGGCTCATTTCCTAATAACCAGGATCCAAAAGTTCATGGACATTCCCCACTCCTCTACAGGTTTCCTCAGTGAATGGATCCAGAGGGTCTTTCCCTACACTCTGCTGTACTGAAATCAATATTTTGTTTCTATTCACAGCCAGTGCAAAGCTCTGTCTGGTGTAATGTTCCTCTCAGAAGTTTTGATTGTTTGGTGGTGCCTCTGATGGTTTTCCACTGATAGTTTTGGGAGGGAGCAAGGCTGCTCAGTCGAGCCTTGCATTATCTCACTGGCTGATAAGGAAGGAGTGACAATTCCCTCTTGCTTGGATGGGCCACCCCGGAGGCACATTACTTCTTGGTGATTGATTTCTACTCGTAGTCCACAGAGCATATTTTCAATATAAATACTTTGTTCCTTATATATTACCTGTACATAAATCTTGCAATGAAAATTTTAAAGCCCTGTGCGATGTAATTAGCCTGACCTAAACCCCACGGTAGACACAGTTTGGTCGACAGAAGAATTATTCCATCAACCTAGCTACTGCCTCTCGGAGAGGTGGACTTACTACAGGGATGGAAGAACCCCTTCTGTCACTGCAGCGTCTATGGTACAATGGAGCAGCTGCTTCCCTTTCTCTCCCTGTATCTCTCTTCTATTTCTTTCCTCCACAACAGAGGAAGGCTAGAGACAGCTTCCTCTGAGGCCAGTTGATCCTGTTTTTAAATCAGTTGGGGGCAGGGGGGTACCTGAGAGTAATACAGAGTGCTCCTACCACATATCCAGGATGAGGTGTACTGCTTCTTCCCCATTCTGAACTCCTACCACCCACGGACTGCAGGACATCATGCACCCAGTTCACTGACAGGCCAGCACAATGACTTCTGCCAATACAAGTACAATTATGATGCCAATGGCAGCGTTTGTTAATAGCTTTCCTATTAAACAATTAAGTCAAGTACCCAGACAAAGTACATTCACCTGCAAAAAAAAACCCAAAACAAATACCAGTACACCTGTCCAATGTTTTCGAATATTAACATTTGATAAGCATGTCTGGTCTGTTAAATATGATTAGGCAGAGATTTCACTCAATCTAATAAAAACAATAAAAGTAATAGAGATGTTATAACAATGCTCCAAAGGTGACACTGTGCTAAATAGAAAGAATGACTCTATTCCTGTATAATGCCTCTTTAAACAAAAGCTCAATCTTGTAATGATTGTTTTGTTTCTGATATTTACATGGCAAGAATTTATAAACTTGTTAGAACTTCCTAAATAAATAAATGTTATTTAAAAAATCAAGTTCCTACGGACTAAATCAAGAAAAGAATCCACATGAAAGTCTGTCAGTGCCCTCTGAATTCATCCCAGTGGGCCCAGATATTGGAGGGCATCCAATACAACAGGAAACAGCTCCCACTGCTCTCAGACATTTTCAACACCCAAGTATTCGGACAACGGAGTGCAGGTCTGCATTTTTGTAACTGGCCTAATATTCATGCTTGGCCTTATTTTAACACTGATTTAAATATTTATTTGTATTCAAACTCTTCAGGGCAGGGGACCATCTTTTATTTTGTCATGTACTTTACTGAGCACATTACTTTAATATTTATAATAATAATACTTCTGAAATTTCACAGTCAGAAGGAACATTTCACATTTCAACAGGAACAGAATGATAAACTGACAGCCTATGATTTAATATACCACAGCATTACTAACACTTTCTATAGACAAACTAATATTTTACAGTACTGCCAAATCATGCAATTTTATCACCAGTCTTGTGACATTTGGTATTTTTGTTAAAGCCCCTGTTACTGGAATAATGTGACTGTGAGAATCTCATCTTTCATTTTAATAAAACTGTACTTTTCTAGCCCTCATGTGAGTGGAGAAAAGCATCAGAACAAACTTCAAGGGCTTAAAAGCCCAAAGGCAAATAAAAAGAATCAAAAATTATCTAAAGTCTAGTAATTTATAAGCCAATCTCATGATTTTTGAATGGCTGGGGTTGGAAAAACTGATTGTACATGTCCCACCACAAGTTCTGAATTTCCTGAAGCGCTGGCTTGTTTGCCTTAGTCACCTCTTATGATTCCAGACCACTTCCCTATGTTTACGTACATCCTGTTGCTTCTTGCCTCAGGCCTGTAGCTTAAACAAGATGGACAGTTTTTTGTGTAAATAAAATGCCCATCTTTCTTTCAGCAAAGCTACCTGGCACCCCTTCTTTCTATACACCCTCCCCAAAACTCTCAATCCCCACACCTGCCTTGTGGTCAGACAGAGCAAAATGGGGGTGGCCATTCATTAACAGAGGCCATAACTGGGCAATGGTCCTCTGTACACTTCCTGCAATTAACGTGTGAAAGAGATTGGAGGAAGATAGACCAGAGGATGCATCAGCACTTTCTGGTTGATTAGTCCAAGGTATGTTTGGGACTAAACATCCCAAGAAAATGTAGTGTATATAAAACAAACAAGCCAACCCAGCCAACTGTGAATGTTTGTTACAAAGTACAGGGAAAAAAACCCTTTAGGAGACACAGTCTGAGGTTTGAAAGGTAACTTGGAAGTAAGAGAAGAGCTGATCCTAGGGCTTTGTTCTCCCACTGAGTGTAGTGAAGTACCACTTGAAAGAGACTGGACTTGAAATGAAACAAACAAAAAAGTGTGGTTTGAAAGAAAAAAGAAAAAAAGTGTTTCTTTCAAAATGTTGTGAAATGCTGTACTGCAGTATGCAACACTAACAGCATTTTAAACACTGAATGTCACAATTCAACATGATAATAAAGGCACACCTGCAGGGATACACAGGGAGGTGAATGCTTGGAGCCCTTCAAAACAAGGATAACATTCTCCTCAGACACTCACACAGAGGCTCTGTCTTCAAATATCCTGTTCTCCGTATGTGCATCAAAACGCTGCATCCAACCTCAAGCACTCAAAAATCATGAGATTTAAAATAAAAAATAAATAAATTTTGGATTATTTGCCTTCTGTTTTTTTAATCGTTAAGGTTCATGTTATCTGGTTTTTCTACACGCTTATTTACAATAAAACACCTAAAAATCTCACAAAATAACATGACTCCAGGAGTTAGTGCATTAAGAAAAACACCAAGTGCCATGAGATTTGCAAAATACCCTGAGAAGTGGCAACACTGATACATGCACCAAAGCACTCCATCTCATGCTGTGTCAATCTGCGGAGGATTTCATCCCAAAAATCATCTGTTACTCTTACATCATTACTATTTTATCTAGTACTTAATGAATATTAGAAGGTGAATAAAATTTTGAGAAGCTAATCCAGCTACCAGATCTTCATAGTTTAAGTGGTCATAGATTTCACTGGGATACAAAATTCAAAGTAGAACAAAAACCGCATCCCATGAAGAGTTTCTGCTCATTCAGAAAGGTCAGCTCTGTTTCACTTGTGGGAGTGGACAGTAGAAAGAATCAGCTTTGGTAACACTGCATTCCTGTACGCAGAGGACCTTCTATTCAAAGACTGTTGAAGGAGAAAGTTCTCTTATCTATCGGACTCTATGGAAAACTAATGTCTTGTCTACGCACAAGTTGTACAATAGTTAAAGTGCTGCAACTCCCTACTGTGGATGCGGACACTATAAAGGTGTCATTCATTATAAAGGTGTTTTATACCAGTATAGTTATTCCCATAGCCCTGGTCTACACTACAAGTTTAGGTCGAATTTAGCAGCATTAGGTCTATTTAACCCTGCACCCGTCCACACGACCAAGCCTGTTTTGTCGACTTAAAGGGCTCTTAAAATCGATTTCTGTACTTCTCCCCAGCAAGGGGAGCAGCGCTAAAATTGACCTCACTGGGTCGAATTTGGGGTAGTGTGGACACAATTCGATGGTATTGGCCTCCGGGAGCTATTCCAGAGTGCTCCATTGTGACCTCTCTGGACAGCACTCTCAACTCAGATGGACTGGCCAGGTAGACAGGAAAAGCCTCAGGAACTTTTGAATTTCATTTCCTGTTTGGCCAGAGTGGTGATCTGATCAGCACAGGTGACCATGGAGTCCCAGAATCGCAAAAGAGCTCCAGTATGGACCGAACGGGAGACACTGGATCTGATCGCTGTACGGGGAGAAGAATCCGTGCAGGCAGAACTCCGTTCCAAAAGACAAAAATGCCAACATATATGCCAAAATCTCCAAGGGCATGATGGACAGAAGCTACAACAGGGACACACAGGAGTGCCTCGTGAAAGTTAAGGAGCTGAGGCAAGCCTACCAAAAAACAAAGGATGCAAACGGTCGCTCCGGGTCAGAGCCCCACACATGCCGCTTCTATGATGAGCTGCATGCAATTCTAGGGAGCACCCCAACCACTACCCCACCACTGTCCGTGGACACCTGCATGGGGGGAGTCTCACGCAACAGGGATGAGGATTTTGTGGATGAGGAGGAGGAGGAAGCTGAGGATAGCGCACAGCAGGCAAGCGGAGAATCCCTTCTCCCCAGCAGCCAGGAACTGTTCATCATCCTGGAGCCAATACCCTCCCAACCCCGCAAGGTGGGCTCCTGGGCCATGAAGCCAGAGAAGGCACCTCTGGTGAGTGTACCTTTGTAAATATAATACAAGATTTAAAAGCAAGCATGTTTAATGATTAATTTGCCCTGAAGACTTGGGATGTATTCGCAGCCAGTATAGCTACTGGAAAAGTCTGTTAACGTGTCTGGGGATGGAGCAGAAATCCTCCAGGGACATCTCCATGAAGCTCTCCTGGAGGTACTCTAAAAGCCCTTGCAGAAGGTTTCTGGGGAGGTCAGCCTTATTCCGTCCTCCATGGTAGGACACTTTTACCGCCAAGCCAGTAGCAAGTAGTCTGGAATCATTGCAGAACAAAGCATTGCAGCGAATTGGCCTGGGCTTTGGTGGCATTAAACCAACATCCATTCTTTATCTCTTTGTGTTAGGCTCAGGAGAGTGATATCATTCACGGTCACCTGGTTCAAATATGGGAAATTTGTTTAAGGGGACATTCAGAGGTGCCCGCTCCTACTGGACTGTTTGCCTTTGGCTGAAAAGAAATCATCCCCACTGATAGCCAAGCGGTGACGGGAGGCCTGTTCATGCTGAGCTGTTCGCGTTTGGCTGACAGGGATCATCCCAGAGAACTGCGGGGGGGGGGTTGGGTTGTGCTGCACATTCACCCTAAAACCGCAGCCCCTCCTTTTAAATGGCCAACCCAACGGGCTTTGCTTGGTATGGGAAAGGAGGACGCTGCTGTTTGAAACCGTTCCCACATGTTATGAAGGTTGAAGAAGCTGAAACCCTTTGCCTTACCATGGCTGCCTACAAGCCAAATTCTGTTGCCCAGCCGAGTACGTGTGATGTCTCACACCAAACCGGCAAGCACTCAATATAAGAGGCAAAATGCGACCTTGTACCAAAAGCACATGTGCTATGAAATGTGAATCGCTTAATTCAGTGTGAAATAGTCCTCCCTTTGTTCTCTAAAATGTATCTTTTTAAATACTACTCTCCCTTTTTTTCCTCCCGCAGTGTAAATGTTTCTGCACTCCCCCTATCATCTCCGTCTCAGAGGCTAGCGCAGATTAGAAGGCGAAAAAAACTGCACTCACGATGAAATGTTCTCAGAGCTCATGCAGTCCTCCCGCACTGAAAGAGCTCAGCAGAATGCACGGAGGCAAACATGGCAGAGACCAGGAAAGCATTAAATGAACGCGATGAGAGGAGGGAGGAACACAAAGAGAGGAGGGAGGAGCACGATGAAAGGAGGCAGGATGCAATGCTGAGTCCAATGGGGGAGCAAACTGACATGCTCAGGCATCTGGTGGAGCTGCAGGAAAGGTAGCAGGAGCACAGACTGCCGCTGCAGCTCCTGTATAACTGCCTGCCCTCCTCCCTAAGTTCCATATCCTCCTCACCCAGATGCCCAAGAACATATCGGGGCGGGGGAGGCTACGGGCACCCAGCCACTCCACCCCAGAGGATCGCCCAAGCAACAGAAGGCTGGCATTCAATAAGTCTTGAACTGTAGTGTGGCCTTGTCCTTCCCTCCTCCCCTCATCCACCACCCCACCCGGTGCTTCCCTCCTCACTCACCCGTCCCGAGCTACCTTGTGAGTTTTCCCCCTATTTTTGTGATGAATTAATAAAGAATGCATGATTTTGAAACAATAATGACTTTATTGCCTCTGAAAGCGGTGATTGAAGGGGGGAGGTCGGTTGGCTTACAGGGAAGTAGAGTCAACCAAGGGGGCGGGTTTTCATTAAGGAGAAACAAACAGAACTGTCACACTGTAGCCTGGCCAGTCATGAAACTGGATTTCAAAGCTTCTCTGATGTGAAGGGCGCCCAGCTGCGCTCTTCTAATCGCCCTGGTGTCGGGCTGCATGTAATCGGCCGCCAGGCGATTTGCCTCAGCCTCCCACCCTGCCATAAGCGTCTCCCCCTTCCTCTCACAGATATTGTGGAGCACACAGCAAGCAGCAATAACAGTGGGAATATTGGTTTCGCTGAGGTCTAACCTAGTCAGTAAACTGCGCCACTGAGCTTTTAAACGTCCAAATGCACATTCTACCACCATTCTGCACTTGCTTAGCTTATAGTTGAACTGCTCCTTACTACTGTCCAGGGTGCCTGTGTATGGCTTTATAAGCCATGGCATTAAGGGGTACGCTGCGTCCCCAAGGATAGCTATAGGCATTTCAACATCCCCAACGGTAATTTTCTGGTCTGGGAAGTAAGTTCCTTCCTGCAGCTGTTCAAACAGACCAGAGTTCCTGAAGATGCGGGCGTCATGCACCTTTCCCGGCCATCCCACGTTGATGTCGGTGAAACGTCCCTTGTGATCCACCAGTGCTTGCAGCACCATTGAAAACTACCCCTTGCAGTTTACGTACTGGCTGCCAAGGTGGTCCGGTCCCTAGATAGGGATATGCGTTCCGTCTATCACCCCACCACAGTTAAGGGAACCCCACTGCAGCAAAGCCATCCACCATGACCTGCACATTTCCCAAAGTCACTACCCTTGATAGCAGCAGCTCAGTGATTGCGTTGGCTACTTGGATCACAGCAGTCCCCACAGTAGATTTACCCACTCCAAATTGATTCCCGACTGACCGGCGTTGCAAGCTTCCAGAGGGCTATCGCCACTCGCTTCTCAGCTGTGAGGGCTGCTCTCATCTTGGTATTCTTGCGCTTCAGGGCAGGGGAAAGCAAGTCACAAAGTTCCATGAAAGTGCCCTTATGCATGCGAAAGTTTCGCAGCCACTGGGAATCATCCCAGACCTGCAACACTATGCGGTCCCACCAGTCTGTGCTTGTTTCCCGGGCCCAGAATCAGTGTTCCACAGCATGAACCTGCCCCATTACCACCATGATGTCCAAATTGCCAGCGCTTTGTGAGAAGTCTGTGTCCATGTCCTCATCACTATCGTGATCGCGCTGTCGTCGCCTCCTCCCCTGCTTTTGCAGGTTCTGCACATACTGCAGGATAATGCGCGAGGTGTTTGCAATGCTCACAACAGCAGCGGTGAGTTGAGCGGGCTCCACGCTTGCTATGGTATGGCATCTGCAGGAGAGCAGAGTTGCAGCAGAAGTGGTGGACGACGACGGATGCCACGAAAATAGATATTTATACGGAATAACGAGAGGACCTGCGAGGTGGATTCATGGCACCAGGAGGGCAGGAGAACAGAGTTGCTGCGGAAGCGGTGGAGGACGACGGTTAGCACCGCGCACATTTCCCGAGGAAAAACTCAAGTTCCCAGGAGAACATGACAGACAACATGGAGAAATTCGCTATTGAGACAATAAACAGCAGAGCAGAATTGCAGGGGAAGCGGTGGATGACAACAATGGTTAGCAGTCCTGCTGCACCATCTGCTGACAGCAGTATGGCGTCTGCATGGAAAAAAGGCACGAAATGATTGTCTGCCGTTGCTTTCACGGAGGGAGGGGCGACTGACAACATGTACCCAAAACCACCCACGACAATGTTTTTGCCCCATCAGGCATTGGAAACTCAACCCAGAATTCCAGCGGGCTGTGGAGACTGTGGGAACTGTGGGATAGCTACCCACAATGCAATGCTCCGAAAGTCGATGCTAGCCACAATACTGTGGATGCACTCCGCCGACTTAATGCGCTTAGTGTGGACATATGCAATCAACTGTATAAAATTGATTTCTGAAAATCAACTTCTATAAGATCGACCTAATTTAGTAGTGTAGACATAGCCATACAAGGCATAGGAATAAACTATGCTGGCATAAATCACCTTTATTCCAGCATAACTGTGTCCACACTACAGCTTTTACTGGTATGACTTTTTGATTTTTTTTTAAACTGAAATAATTAGAGCCCCTAACTGAAACAGTTATACTGGTAAAACTTTTAAGTGTAAACCAGGCTTAAAAGCCACTGACAGAGCAGAGCAGAAAATGGGAAAATGTTCTGCTAAAGTTTTCAGACCTTTTTTTGTCAAAATTTCAAACTTTCCCAGCTACTGAACTTCTTTTCAAACAGAAAGAAACATGTCTACCTTCACAGATACCAAGGCTGGGGGAGAGTGAGTGTGTTGGCAGGTTGTCTCTAAGTTCAGACAGCTCCTGCCTGTCTGCCTCTGTGTTCGTAGTGTGGGAGACAGCACAGCACCATTCCACGTTAATGATTTGCTCTTTGTTGCCGCAGTTGAGCAGCATGCTTAGCTGTCAGAACTTTCCGGAGCTTTGAAATGGGAGGGATGCATGCCTGTGTGGCAGGAATGCAGGGCAGCCGAGTTCAAAACAGTGAGTAGAGCAGTCACGGCGGGCATTGTGGGACACTGGGAGAGGCCTGTTACGGCAATATAATGAACGGCAGCCCCTAAACTGACACTTTGTCACTTTAGGTTTGTGGCAAAAAGCTTTATGCCCCTTGTCGAGGTGCTTTTATTTTGTCGCCAAAACTGAAGAGTTTTGTTGCCATAAGTGGCACTGCAGTGTGTACAGCTCCACTGTTTCATTGTCGAAAGCTGCCTTTTGACAACAAAACTCCGCAGTGCAGACAAGGCCCTTCCTGTTGCAGGCACATGTTCTTCACTGGGCATTTGGCTAAACCTGCATTTGTGACTGTGTGAAGAGGACTCTGTCTCTGTTCCCTCTTCATTTCTTTAATTTAGGGTTGGCAACTTTCTAATCTCAGAAAACAAAACATCCTTGGCCCCACCCTCTGCCCCGTCCCTTCTCTGAGGCCTCACCTCGCTTCCAGCAGCTCTCATTGGCCTGGAGCAGTGAACCGTGGCCACTGGGAACCGCGATTGGCTGAACCTACAGACGCGGCAGGTAAACAAACCGGCCCGGCCCGCCAGGGGCTTTCCCTGCACAAGCAGCGGAACAAGTTTGGGAACCACTGGTCTCGACAATTAAACCTGCGATTTCAAGAGCATACCTCCATTTCAAACACAAGTGAACTCAGCCAGTGCAAATCACAAATTTCCTTGTCTATGGTTGGGGGTTTGTTTGCACCAGCACAGTGATACTTGTGTCTGAGTCCCAAAGCTAGACAAGGCCTTATACAAATCTCATCTGCAAATATGCTAAAATAAAGAGTTAATAGAGACAGAAAGGCATAGAAAAGCTGTTCGAGATGGCAGACTGTGCAGTGAAGAAGGCTCTTGCAGCAACAATACAGAGACTGTGTAAAGATACAGAAAAGAAGCCAGCACTAGACAAGCAGAGGGAAGAGAGAGCTGATGAGAGAGCCAAAGGTCCCTAAGGTTGGCTGCAGAAAATCCACAGAGGACGGGTAAATGGATGGAGCAGTCTTTTCCTTTTGGGGAATTTAGGCACATTATTTGTGCAGACAGAACCCATTTCCAGCTGTGTGCTCGTTCCAGGAGGTCTGAGTTTTTGTTTGCAAACAGAACAATAGTAGTGCAACGTCAGTTTTCCTTTGGCTACTTTGGCAATAGAGAGTAGGAGGAGCGGTGCTGGATGGTTTCTGAGCACCAAGAGGAATGAAGAATGTGTAACTCAGGCCATTAGGTGGAACAAATGCCAAAGTGAAACATTTTCCAGGAAGTTTGGTGTCAGAATGTTTTACCTTGGGGAGGGGAGGCCCGCTGCAAGGAGTGCTGGAGGCTGCCTTTCTTCTCAGATGGATGGCTTAGGTTTGTTGTGGGTCTGAATGTGCATGGTTACCCATAAACATTCATATCACCCAGCTCCAAAGGGACAACTCTTGATTCACATGGTCATGATGCATCATTTATGCAGATTTCCCATGGCAGTTTGCACTGTAAAAGGAAAGCAGCAGAACACACTTGCTCACAATAGAGAGCACCTCTGTTCATCAACCCACAGAAAAGAATGCATGTGAGAAAGGGAGGTGTTCCCAACGAAACACAAGACAGGTTTATTCTTATACAAGAGAGAGTATATAATAGCTTTCAGTAGGAAACAGTGTAGTCCAGTGGCTCATGCACTGGACTGGGACCCAGGAAACCTGGGTTCTATTCCCTACTATGCCACTGATTAGCCATGTGATAGTGGACAAGTTCTTCACCTCTCTTATCTCAGCTGGGGCCTCTAGTTCCCACTCTAGTACAAATAAAAATAAAGAGCCTAAAGGCTGCAGTGTATCTTTAACCTAATCCAAGGCAGGTTCATTTGTATTCTTGCAATCTACCCTGCTTCTACAGAACTATTTACCATGCTCTTTAATAAACACAAGTATTTGCTGCAACAATATTGGGGAAGGTGTGGTACCATGCTGTCAGCCCAATACAGAGGAGCTGCATAAGAAGCACACTCAATAATTATTGCAAAAAACGTGTGCTTTCAAGTGAGCATTCCGTTGAGTGCTTCTCAGGAACAGTGCTCTACCAGGAACAGTGCTTTTCCATTCACACAACACAGCTTGATGGAGGAAGGCAATTGTGTGGCTAAAGTGAATAAGTGGGCTTCAAGATAAGTAGGTTCTGAAACAGGCTCTCTGTGTGACCCTGGCTAAGTCACATCACCTTTCTGTACTTCAGTTTCTTCTTCTGTAAAATGGAGGTAATATCTCCCTGAATTACAGGGATGCTGGAAGGGTTACTTGTTTGTAAAGCACTTGGATGTCTCTTGGATGAAAGGTGCTACAGAAATGCAAACACCACACTGTTTTGAATAATCCTTGATGCTGTGCCTGTCAAATTGCCTTAGTGAAATTAAGGGTGGAAGATCTTACATAGCCGAAGTTATAGAAAACTATGTATAAATATATTGAATGTTAAATAAATATGAAGAGTGAAAGAAAGTCAGTGGCATACCAAGCAGTAGCATAGATAGGCTGCTGCCAGCATTTTAACCACCATAGCTGAGATTTTCAAAGGAGTCAAAGGGAATTTCAGTGGGAGCTGAGGAAAAAACTCCCTTCAGGTTCTTTGAAAACCTCAGCCCGTTTGTCTAGATGTGCTTTAAGACATCTGTGACTGGTCTGTGCTCCCACTGGTGGGGGCAGACCTGCTAGGGGTAGTAATGGTGGGTTATTTTAGGGGAAAATACTAGAGTAGATAACCTCTCCAGGTATAGTTACTGCTCTTGGTGCTTACTGGGACAAATCAGGAACGCTGGCGGTTTGGCATGTTCAGTGGCGGATTAGCCACTGGACCAACGGGGCCCGTGCTCATGGGCCCCAGCCAATTGTGGTGACCCAGAAAAATGGGCGCTTCCGTGCCCCAACGCATTCCACCCACCAGCTGCTCCTACTGGGGAGCAGGGTCGGGGCGCAGGGGTTTGCCCCGTTCTGCCCGCCCGCTGCTCCTGCTGGGCAGCAGGATCGGAGCGTGGGGGCTTCCCCGCAATTTATGATGCCTTCTGTCTTTGTTTAGGGGCCCCAAGGCCAGAGCTTCTGGAGAAGGTGGGAGAAAGTCTCCCTTATTCCCTTGCTACAAAGGAGGAGACCAGGACAGGCCCTCAGGGTGAAAGACTGTTGTGCCTGGGAAGGGCTGTTTGTTTGGTTTGGACTCATCCTTGCCCTGGAAAGGGTGTGTGATGAGGTATACTTGCTCCGCACTGGACGGGGGAGGGTTAACCCTACACTGTGGGTTGAGGAAGCCACACCCCCTTTACCCTACTGGGCATGCTCCAGGTGCACTGGTATAAGAGGGAGCAGCTCAGCTTAGTTGGGGCTGACTGCTTGTGAGAAAGGATGTGCTCTGTTGGCTCTAGTTGAAGATTGCCTGAAGCTGGAGATGCTGTAACCCAAGCAGGTGCTAAGGCACCTACTGGGACCCTGCTGTGTCAGGAGTCACTGGGGATGGTGCAGACCAGAGACAGCAGAGATGCCCAGACCACAGCAATGGGCACTACAGTAGGAAGCAGCCCAGGGTAATTAGATAGTGGCCCAGTTAGTGAGCTGGTGTTTTGAGTCAGTGTGTTTTGGTTGGAACCTCCTAGCTGACTCAGCAATGTGTATCCCTGCCACTACCTGGGCTTGGGCCCAGTGGAGAGGAAGGTCCTGGACCCCTCCTACCAGGACCGCACTCCCCCTCCTTGTGTGTGGCAGCCAGCTTCCTGATGAATTTTGACTGCTAGGCCTTACTGCCCTGTTGTCTTGGGGTGAATGTACTGATTGTGGCTAGTAGGCCTTACTGTCCCACTAAGAGGGGCAAGCTTATTGACTTTGGCCATTGAGCTGAACTGCCCAGCTGTCAGAGGTGAATACGTGGACTCTAGCTGTTATGCCTCACTACCCTGTTGAGAAGGGCAAATATATGGACTTTAGCGGCTAGGCCTTACAGTCCTGCCAACTGTGGCAAATCTATTCATGTTGGCCAGTGGGCCCCACTGCCCTGCAAACTGGGGTGGATGTACTGACTTTAGCCACTAGGCCTCACTGCCCCACTAAGAAGGGTGACTCTATAGACTGACTACTAGACCTTACTGCCTTGCTAAGAGGGGCGAACCTATTGACTTTGGCCATTGGGCTGTACTGCCCTGCTCCTGGGGGGGTGAGTACATTGACTTTAACCATGAGGCCTCATTGCCCTGCCAAGAAGGGTGAACCCATGGACTCTGGCCACTAAACCTTACTCCCCTGTCTCTTGGGGGCGATTGTACTGATTGTAGCTACTAGGTCATTCTACCCCGCAAAGAGGGGCAGATCTATTGATGCTAGCCATTGGGCTGCATTGCCCTGTCTCACTGGGGCTAACTTGCTGACTATAGCAGCTGAGCCTTACTGCACTACCAACGGGGACCAATTTATTGGACCGCACTCCCCTGCTAAGAATGGAGAATATATTGACTGGGGTTTAGGAGTGTGATGGGGTGCACTTGCCCCACACTGGATGGGGTCATCCCCAACCCTGTCACCGGAGGACTTCAGTTTGGTGAGAGGGCTGAGTTGTCCTACCAACCTGGGGAAGACTGTCTTGAAGGGCAACCTGAAGCAGTGGATTCATCTGTGCCAGAGAGGTCAGATGTACCAATACACTTACTAATACTCTACTTTGGCTAAGGACACCCCTTATGCTAGTCTTGCAATCCCTGCTGTAGGTGATGTCCTGTACATCTAAGGGGAATGCCAAAAACGGTAGTGCCTTTAAAACTGAGTTGCATTCATGGACAGCAAGTACAATCTACTACATTTTAATAGTGTCTGAAGACCCTGTACTGTTTTGACTCAGCATAGGAGTCTGGAATTTATACATCTTCTCAACCATCCCTCAGTTCTTCATGTGAAGAAATTGTGGCAGTCCATTAATATATGATGGAATAGCAAGGAGTATAATAAACCCCTAGCTCCCAAAAGTTGGTTCTCCTAATTGCTCATTTTCTGTTAATAGTCTGATTTCTCCCACCCCCGTGGTTTCCTTGCTGTGGTCTTTGTTAAAACACCACTAAATCAGAACTTGTGGTTAAAACGCATTGAGTAATTCCTGATTAAGCATGTTCATGGGAGCAGTAGAAGGTAAAGTCCTTTTTATAGTTTGAGGATAGTATGGCAGGCAGGGCGATTCTCCTGCAGGCTATTTGTCCTTTGTTTGGAAGGATTCTTTCCTCCCACTTCTGCAAGACTGAAGAAGCCCATTCCACCGAGAGTCAAGAAACCTGGACCCCTGTCCTGGTTCTGCAGATAATTTTCTGTGTAACCTTGGTCAAGTCATTTAGCCTCTCTGTGCCTCATTTGTGCCCATTTTACAGGCAGGGAAATCTTCCACCCATCTTTGTAAATGTTTTGAATGAAATTGCTGTTTTAGTGCTAAGGATTAATGTAATATTGAGGGCACAAAAAATGTAGACTGGTCTGTGGGGAATCATGGATTTAGTGCTTAGAAAATCTGGTACCATGTCCATTCAAACTGGACAGACCTATTGCCTTGCCTTTCATTCTCTCCCTGCTTTGAACATCCTTAGTCATGAGCCTAGGGGCCAAAGCTCTTTGTATGCTATTTCATAGCAATGGCCATCAAGTTGAATTTGGATACAATTGGTACCATATACTACTAAATAACCCAGCAGCTCCCTCAGAGTGCAAGTCCTGGAGCTAACATTAATCTAGCCCTGAATGACAAGCCCTGAAGCCATTCAAAATTTTCTTTCACTGTTTTGATTTAAAATATTTGATCTTCACTAAGACCCATGAATCCCAGTCTCAATATATCTAATTCAGAGAACAAAACAGTACTTTTACTGTAAGTGGGCAAGGACTCATTCATCTCCTAGTATTTCCTGAAATTCAATGAGATTATGTCTCTGTATCTTGTGTATTGGCTTTGAGTCAGGGCACCAGTTTGGATTCAGCTGAATACCGTGGAAAAATGTTTAAACTTCTAATAAATCCACACTATGAACCTCCAATGTTTCTCTGCCACAACCATTCTTATTTATTTGAAGAAAGCATGTGGTCTTTGAGTTGGAGAGTGCACCACCCTCTTTTTTTATTTTTTTAATAAAAAAAAAAAAAAATCTTCCCTGTGGCCTTCATCCCCTGGGCCAGATGGAAAACTACTTGGTTACCAGAAGTCATGGGAGGTTACACCATAGATGTTCTCTGGCAGAACAACGCCAGGGTTCTATGCGCAGCTCTGCACCAACTCAGTGGCCCTGTAGAAGTAATTTAATCACTTCTCCCTCAATTTGCATATGACCCAGCTCAGAATTGTTGTGATCAATTAGAACCATATATGCAAAAATCGCTTGCCTAATTTGCACACTTGAGTGGAATTGTGTGTACAAATTAATGTTGGGTCTTTAGCTGTCCATTTGCACACACAGTTCAGGCATGCATAGTTGCCAGTATTGCATGCTCATCAGGCTTGTAATTTCACAGAAAATTCAGTCGGGCTACAGATTTGTCATGGCATTTTTATCAAAAGAGTGAAGCAGTCATGGTAACTTTAGTAAAAGTCACAGGTTTAATGACTGCACCATGACTTTCGACTTAAACACAAAATGCTCTGAGAAAGACATTAAACTCTTCAAAATCCTAATAGACCGTCGTCATCCTGCTACACTGCCAGCACCTCCTCATCCCGCTAAGGGGGAAGTGACCACCCACAGCAACACCCTCCACCCCACCACCACAACTCCAGTCCCAGCTTGGTGAGAAGGGGAGACCCTTGGGGTGGCAGGGTGGGGCTGGAAAGCAAGCCTGCCCCACACTCTCCCCACAGTGACAGCTGCTTGGTCCCAGGGTTGAGAGCAAGCCTGCCTGCACTCACCTCAGCATTGGCAGCAATGGCTCCTGTGCCCCACAGAGTGTTGGCAGAGCCAAACCTGAGCAATGCTGCAACCCCATGCACCAGGTGGCAATGCCTGGAGTAGGGAGCCAGGCCCAGCCACACGAGACACAGGAGTTGCCTCGGCAGGATGAGTGCATGGTGGGCTTGCTCTCCAACCCCCTCTCCCACAGGGGCCTCCCATCCTCCCCAGGCCAGTCGGATGACCCACCTAGAGTCTTCAGTATCCATGACTTTTGTCACCATGACAAACCTGCAGCCCTAATCATAAGCCTCCATCCTTTATTCTTATTTTTAAATCAGAACTTCATTACTTAAGTGAATGTCTTGTCGAGAATATGTAGCCATGCAAAAATAAATATTTATTAGTGTCAGTATTTTCAGTGGCAGAATTCTGGAGCATGAGTGGGGTGATGGTCACCTGGCATTACAATGGGATGCCTTGATCCGTAGTGGGAGGTGGGAAGACAATGCACTATTTTTTCCTTTGTAAGCATGCACATGGTGTGTAAGCAGACACAAGTAGAGCATAACACAGCTCTGTGTTGGGGGGAGGAGGGAAGCTCCATTAGATCAATAGCTACCCCTCGTGCTGTACCTCCCATAGTGACTCACTAGAAGCAGTTTGATTCACACTGCATCTCTGATGGGCCTTGTACTGATCTCACATCAGTCTCTGGAGCAGCAGCCGAACAAGTTATTTCATTGGCTATGTCTACATTAGAGATCTTATGGCAGCACAGCTGTACCGATGTCCTATCCTGATGGGAGAGCCCTCTCCCATCAACATAGCACTATGCACACTGCCACTTATGTCAGTGTAACTTATGTTGCTCAGGGGTGTGTGTTCTTTTTCACACCCCCTGGGTGACACAAGTTAAACCGACATAAGTAGTAGTGTTGACATGGCCTGAAGCTGGTGTTGGTGAGAGCAGAATCAGGAAGCAGTGAGCTTTAAATTCATTCTCAACGTAGGCAGGACTCATCGCTGATAGTAGTGTTGTCAACCAGCGAGCTCTTGTGACACAGTCTGCAGTGACGCTACTGCCCTAACAACTGAAATGCCAAAGCTCAGCAAGACCCAAAAAGGAGAGGACAAAACTAGAAAAACCAACAACATATTCCAGGCTGGCACAGTTCTCACACATGAGCCTATTCCTCTTTGTAAAGTCAGTTCTGATAAAGAATGGTGCTTCCGGAAGGTATTATGGCACAAAATCAAACAGGATCTGAATCACCTACCAAAAATTACAGGAATACAAACACCTGAACTGGTTCTTTTCTGTAAGAATTGCATTTAAATAGTTTAAATAGCCTTCTTACTCCTTTTTCCATCTTTCCCATGATGCAGTTGCAGTACAATGCATCTTACAAACAGAACACAGAGCAGTAACCAAAATGATGTTTGAAGGGGCTACAGCTCTCAATTACAGTAACAGACAAGGTGCTGGCAGTTTAGCCACTTAGCCTAAGGAGTTTTATTACTAGCTGCTAGGTTTCTTTGACAAGGGTGTTACCATAATATAGGTCACTGGTGAAGTCTAGAGCATAAGAAAACCATCCTTTTGGCAGCAGGTATTCACTCACTTCCACACCAAACTGAACCTACAGAAAGCCTCTAGCTGGCTGTAAGCCAACCAAACCTTTGTGCAGAATCACAATTGACAGTGGATTGCATTTACTCAAAGAAAATACAGATCTGTATGGAACAAAGAGAACGCAGAGGTCTGAATTAGTTGCTCTTTTCAGGCGTTCTTTACAAGGGGGTTTTGTACTACTGGATGGTTCTGAACCAATGGAGACTGATGTCCTTTTAAAAATCCATATAGCATCTTTCGGACTGACAACAACAGTGCAAGTCTTCCAGTCTGCTCTCCAGTATGTCTTATCCCTGACCTAAATGGAGAAGGAGGGGGATTTATTTTCCATGCTCATTGCAGGGGACTGGGTTGGTGTTTTTTGTGATGTGGACATCTGCTTGGCACAGGACTGATGCCACCAGTTTATTTCACACAGACAACCAGACTGCCATCTGATTACTAGCGAATGAAAGTTATCTGTTCTACATTTGCAGCAGGACGCCCAGAATGAGAGCCCAGATTCCCATGTTAGCTCCTAAGGGCTCAAACTCTGGCTGCCTGGTGAAGATGGGCACAAGTCAGACATGGGGGACCGTGGTACAGAAGGCTTTCCACCCTGAATGTGGGCTACCAGCAAAGCCAGAGTACCAGAGCCTTGCAGGCATGTTCCAAAGCAGGCCCTAGGTATTGAGGCTCATGCTCATGCACATGTCCGTCTGATCCTCAACGGTAACTATGAAACCCTCCCGTGCTGTTTTGTTTGTACTTGTTGCAGGAATAATCCTTGAAGGCAGCCATTGCTTGTAGGAATACAGAAGCACAATAAAAACTCCTTTACAGCATGAGTTGGCACATACTTGCAGGGCATTTCCATGGGCAAGCAGAATTTATTTGTTTTAAACAAACTGACTTAAATCAGCTAGTATATGCATCCCAACTCCTTCCGTTGACTAATAAACTCACAAAGCACAACTGTCAGATCTAGTCATATGCAAAATTTCAAATAATGACTATAAATGATTACCTTTAGAGCAGCAGTTCTCAACCAGGGGGGTGGGGGCCTGTGAGCAGGTTTCAGGGGGTCCATCAAGCAGGGCTGGCATTAGACTCACTGGGACCCAGGGCAGAAAGCCAAAGCCCCACTGTGCAAGGCTGAATCTGGGGGCCCTGATCCCCCGCCACCTGGGGCTGAAGCCAAAGCCTGAGCAACTTAGCTCTGTGGGGCCCCCTGTGGCATGGGGCCCTGGGCAAATGCCCTGCTTGCTACCTCCTAACACTGGCACTGGCTTTTATATGCAGAAAAACACTTTGTTGTAGCACAGGTGGGCCATGGAGGTTTTTATAGCATGTATTAGGGGGGCCAGAAAGAAAAGTTGAGAACCCAGGCTTTAGAGCAGAGGTGGGCAAACTACGGCCTGCGGGCCACATCCGGCCCTGCGGGACCATCCTACCCGGCCCTTGAGCTCCTGGCCTGGAAGGCTAGCCCCCAGCCAGCCCCTCCCTTCTGTCCCCACGCTGCCGCGCAGCTGGCTCTCACCAGGCAGCAGGGCTGTGAGCTCCTGCCGCTCTGAGCGGCATGGTAAAGGGGCGGGGGTGGGTTGGATAAGGGGGAGGGGATTCTGGGGGGCAGTTAGGGGACAGGGAGCAGGGTGTGGTTGAATGGGGTGGAGGTTCTGTGGGGTGTGGTCAGGGGATGCGGAAGGGGGGGTGGGTTTGGATAGGCATGGGAGTCCCAGGGGGCTGTCAGGGGGTGGGGTAGTCAGGGGATGGGGAATGGGGGGCGGGGTTGGGGTCCCAGGAGGTGGGGGTGTGGGTAGGGGTTGGGGCAGTCAAGGGATGGGGAATGGGGTGGTTGAATAGGGGGGTGGTTAGGGATGGGGGGGTCCCAGGAGGGGGCGGTCAGGGGACAAGGAGTGGGGGGGGGTTGGATGGGGTGAAGGTTCTGAGGGGGGCAGCCAGGGGACAGGAAGTGGGAGGGGGCGGATAGGGGGCCAGTCTGTTTCAGGAGGCACAGCCTTCCCTACCCAGCCCGCCATACAGTTTCACACGCTGATGTTGCCCTCGGGCCAAAAAGTTTGCCCACCCCTGCTTTAGAGGTTACATTTACAGCTACAGTGAAAGAATCCTCATCTCAAAGCCCATTTCTGGTTCTTCAAAGATTCCCCCTCCATCTCTCCCCCCCCCCCCCCCAACTACCAATCAATCAATGTAACAGCAATCCTTGGAAACGCTGTTTCAGCTTTCAACATCATTTTTGGCAATGAAGCTCATCACCTGTGAGGCCTGCTGTAGCTTACCTGTCAGGGATCCAAGATGCAAGATATCTGGGGTCAGCCATCACTTGCAAACACAAGGCTGAAGGGATTCAAAATCCCCAAAAGACAGCTTCGTTCACAGGACTCCAAAGTAGTTGCAAAGAGTTTTCTTGAATTGCAAGTACAGCAAAATGGCAGCTCTCTAGTGTCCAGTCAAATTATTTCAGAAAAAGCCTCATCCTTTATATTCAGTGGGAAACATGAATGAACAAATAAATGCAAACTAATTTCTCCTTGGCTATTATGAGGGGAAGTCTGCACCATGTGCCACTAGAAATGTAACTTTTCTCTAGACTGTAGATGAAGGGTCTCAAAACCAATAGCATTTTCATGGTGACTGTCCATTTGTGTCTGTGCCTTATTATGTCTTTACAGATGGAGGGGCATATTCCAAATCTGTCTGCCTAGGAGACACACGGAGGCAGAGAAGGATTATAAATTCAGGAGTTCCTAGCTCCTATCTTAGTCCACTAGACTGCATTCCCATCTCCTCTGCCGCCACTCATAAAGGCAAAATTTTCCTCTCAAATCTCCATGTGGCTTTCGTAGTCTGCTTTCCCAACCATTCTGATCTGATGTGTCTAGAATTGACCTTAGAAACGCTGTGCATTTTCCAGCATCAGTAAATTTCTTTCCATGTTGAAAATTAATAGACTTAGAATTAGTGTTGTTTTTTTTAAAACTCAGTAAATGTTGGGAAACATCAATTTCATTGTACACACACAAACCAACAATTTTTTTCCCCATCATTCTAAATTTACACATAGGCAAAGTAAGAGAAGGGCTGCTTAAGAACTTAGTAGAGTCTGACAAGGATATTTACTTTATATATTTTGTATGTGATGTTGACAATGTGTGTTTTAGTGGTTATAAAACTTTGTGCATCTCAACATCTACAGTCATTAAATATTTTCCTGCAACTCTGAAAATGTAAATAAATTGGGGGAAAAAAACCTTAAAAATAAACATGGATATTATCTGTAAAAATTATTTTAAAATATCAAATTCTGCCAAGCCTAAATATTAAGCATAACCAATGTCTTAACCCCTAGGCCAGCTGCTAGTCTTACATGCTGGTAGCAGGAAGATTATGTAGGTCTGTCTGTAGGTTTCTTATTCCCTGGGAGTCTAGCGAATGATGCATTCATTTCATAGTTGCTTATTTAGGTTTGGAATCCAGATGCTAGAACTAGGGAACTGGTTCCATTTAATGTGAGCTTCTGGTACTGGGTCTCAAGTGACATCTTGAAATCCTGGGTTTGGTTCCTGGCATAATTCCTGAATGTTAATGAATAACATTGGAGGCACATGTTTCAAAATACTGAGAGAGACAATAAGAATTCCCACATGAAGACTTTCCCAACCCAAACAAATCTATTAACAAAAGACCTTCTTGCTCCCCCTAATTCTGGGCTGGGGAATCCTTTCCCTAAAGAGTGCTGTTAGAGGGAAGCAGAAAACCCTAATCTGACTACAATTATACAGAGATGGTTTCAACCATCTCCCTCTTTAAGACCTCTCCCTAATTATAACTCAACATTGTGGCATGTCTGTGCATTTATCATTATGGGTGGCACATAGACCTTGACATACCTTGAAAAAACAAAACAGAACAACACTTTATTTACATAACATAAAACCTACCCAAAGCAGCAATAGCTGCATTTCTCTGTCCTCCTACTCTACCATGTACTGCTTGGTCACTAGCCATGTGGTCCATTTGCTTTGAAATGCTCACACCCACCTTGATGATGTGCAATTATAATCAGGAATCTGATTTTAAAAAGAATAGTTCGATGCTGAGGACACTTAAATTTTCCTACGCCAAAAACTTAAGATCAGTGTTTTTTCCATAAAAGAAGCAGAGTCATGGATATTTTTAACTCATTTATTAAGCACAATGCAATATAATTCTAATCCTGCTCTATAAAATGTGACCATTGCTATACAAAGCACTAAAACCAGTTTAAGTTTGTAAGTGACAGGGATCCACTGGTACATCATGAGAATTGAAGAAACTAAGCTAACAGCTGGCTTGAAGCAGATTTATGCAGTGGGTTTATGGAGCTGTGTGACTCATCCAAAACATAGATGAGTATTTGGTGGTCTCTGAGCTAATGCAATACATGGCAGCACTTGAAATACCACCTGACTACTCGTTCCTAAGTTAACTGAATTGTTTTTGTGGAAGGATTAATTATGATTAAGCAAAAGGACCTGTCAAGGGAAAATCCAAGTGTAGGTCTAGTCAATTACAAATCACTTTATCCGATATGTGGATATGAGACTGAATCTCACTATCCATCCCTCTGGTTGAACCACAAACTGTGTTGCAGCACTGAAAAGAACAAACCGAAATGTTTCTGTAAACCATGAGTGAAACAAGGCAACTTAATCCCTGCAAGAGAATTAAACATTTGTACTTTGTCTGTGCCTGTTCTGCTTATAAAACTACTAAGGAGTTACACAAGAGGGGAAGCAATGTAAACTCATTTCTATTTATATAGCACCTTTCACACAGGAACACCCCAAAACATTTTACATACACTACAAACCTATATATAGGGGGTCACACTTGAACTCAGCAACTTCTGGAGCAGAACTGTCCCCTCATTTTAACACTGCACGCTGCAACATCTTCAGATCTAAGAACAACTGAGACAAAATTCAATGTCCAACTAAAACTCCAGGGGGAATCTAGATAAGCTGAATGTAATTATCCTGAATTTGGGAAAGACACTGGGATGACTCTTGTGGGTAAGCCCACAGTTCTTTCCACAATTACCTCAAATTTAATTCTCATCCAAAAGTAGACATCTCTGCTGTTCACGCTCAGCCTTGCATCTCTGCTCTTTAATACTTTAATGTAGTTTTGTGAACTTTAATATTCTGCAACTGGTGATCTTGCCCAAGATGTTACAAATTTTGAAGATTATTGAAGCACCAGCAGTGAATGTACACTGTGTCCAGGTTAAGATCTGCAAACAAACAAAACTCAGTCTGAGCCAAATAATAGTATCCCTCCTCCTAGTCTGTCGGCATCAGAAATGGCTGATTGAGCCAAGCAGCAGAGAGCTTCAGCTGTTACTTTACTTTTAAAAAAAAAAAAAAAAAGATTGCAGTCAAGAACAATACTGAGGCAATATGAAGGATAAGATCTGGTTTCCTCTCTCCATTTCCCCTGCACTCCTTCCGTGATGGATTCAGCATAGCAGAGGCAGCATAGACTGTCTTTCATCCTAAAAGCCATAAAATAATTACAGCAGAGTCCTGAAAATTATTAACTTGCTAATGATGTACGTCTCCAAACAGCACCCGTTAGCAGCTGTCTGATTTATGAAATGCCAGAGATGGCCCTCTCACAAGTGAGTGTTTTGGTGTGAGCTTTCCTGCAATTATTAGAAATAATATGTAATGGTCTCTGCATCATATCACACACACAAACAAACGGGTCAGTTTCTGAACTCTTATACTTACACATACATTCAACTCAGAGTTTCTCTTGGAATGTCTACCAGACTTTCTGGGTGATTGCTTTACTTGGTATCCTCTCAGTATTTAAAGTGAGTGTGTGAAAGTACTAGCATCTTGAAAGAAACTTTAAAATGCTGGGTACCATGGTTCCCCTCCTCCCATCAACCTCCTGCAGTCATGCCCCTGCAGCCCCATCGTATGTTAATACTGACTCCAAAAACAGTTTCAAATGCCTTAACTTGTCATATCTTTCAGGCACATTCTGTGCAAATTCCCCTATCCACCTCACACCATTCTGCCACGGCACCATAGACCCAAGCTGTAGCACTCAATGTTATCTTAGCCTTGGTTTCCTCTTGACTAGAAAATGCCCATGATGCTGGGTTGTTGGCCTTAGCTTTAAGTTTAATGACTCTGAGCAAATATTTAATACATTTACCTTCCTGTGAAATATCCACAGGCAGACTGCAGTTTACTCATTTATTTATTCATTCAAATTTATTCAGGCTGAGTTGTCTTTAACTGTAGAATTAACAACTCAGAATATGAGCTGTGTGCTTGGTCATGAGTCACACGGTGTTATTTCTGTTCTCTGACTGGATATCCCTAACCCTGTGAAGAAGACACTGAAGCTTTGAACCTATAAATGAGGAGAGGGGATTAGGGAATTCTAGAAAACTTCTGAAACCTTTTCTTTTCTGGGTCGCACAGTCCTTTTCCAGGGCTTCATTCCTAGAAAACTAGGCTACAGTAAAATGTTTTGCCTGAGTGCAGTTTAAATTTAATCTTCTCTTGTCACTTTCTCACAAGAGTGTTTTTCCTGAAGGGTGTGCTCAGATCCATGTCTGGCTTGTTTAATAGCCTCTGTAATACGAGTTTGGGGGGGGGTTGGAATCTTATCCACTTGCTGTCTATAAAATGTACCACATTCTGTGTGAATAATGAAGTGTGCAATCTTAAAGAATGTTTTCTGGGAGCAGGTGTGTAAGACTAGTTTGTTTCGTGCCTGGGGAAACACCAAGAGCTGCACAGCATGACCCGAGTGACTTATTCAATTCAAGTGATATCATTTCAGGGGACAGCTCCCAGCAGTGGGATGTTAACTGGGAGCTGGCTCAACAGCCAGATGCAAACAGGATCTTCCATATTTTAGCCACTGTGCAAAGCATAATTCTGAAACTGCACAGCATCCTTACCCAGGCTACAGACAACAGGTTTATCTGGTCAGATCTTTGAGATGAAAAATCAAGAAGTTTAAAACGAGTGGTTTCAAACTTCTTGATTTTTCATAATCACCTTTCCTCCCCTATTCCATTGTTTCTCCCCCCCCACATACACACACCCCATTTAATATTTTTATTGGGATACTCCAAGGGACCCTACTAGGCAGGGTGCCAGGTGTCTGTTTTTCAAACGGAAAGTCCAGTTACCGTGGGGTGGGCGAGAGAAGGGGGGTTGGGGTGGCAACAGGTCATCAATCCATGCCAGTCCATGCTCAGCTAGGGCTGCCTCCTACCTGCATCTCATGGGCAGGCAGACTCCGTGTCAGGGGCTGCAGCTCCATCACAGACCCAGAGCAGAGGAAGTCCAGCTGGGGTGTGGGGAGGGGAGGAAGAGTAGAGGAGAAGGTTGAGGGACCAGGGAGGGGGAAAGGAGCGAGTCAGGGGAGGAGAAGCATGAGTAGGGGGTGGAGCCTTGGGAGAAAGAGGCGGGGTGGGGGGAGGTTCTAGTGCTTCTGCTGTAGTCTCCGGTTTTCAAAAACTGGAATGTTGGCAACCCTGCTGACCTCAGCTGTTTCTCCACATCTATTCTCGAAGTGGTCTCCTCCGGCCCTACCACAGCATCTTGGGCCTTATGTATTGCTCTGCAGACTCGGATGTCCCACTGACACTGTCTCAGATCATGACAACTGCTGTCCTAGATGCTCTCATTACCATGTCAAATATTCTAGGACCATTTTCAAAGCTCAACTTTAGTTTTGTTCTATGTAAACAACAAAATGGTTATTCCATTGAGAAATAAGAGTATAAGGAGGAGAGAGAGACAGCCAGGATGGCTCGAAGGACTGGGAAAGGGGTTTAATTGCTTTTCATCTCTACATGGCTAACAGGTCTGTATCTGAAGTAAAATGATAATCCAAAACAACTGTACATATTCTGTGTCATGTTAGCCTTGATTCCTGTTTGTGGTTGCAGAGGGCTCCAGCTTTATTCGTGTGCAACTACTTCTGAATCAATATGTATATGGCATGTTAGTCTGGTATCCAGCAGAAAATGAAGAGTAGAATATGTGATAAAACAGGTATCGTAGACTGCTTCACAATATGACAAAATTACATCCTTCCTATCACACACAGATGAATGATGGTTTTTTATATGCTTGTTTAAATAAATTTCAATAAAAACTATACATATGTGAAGTTATGCACCAGTCAGGCAAGTGTGTAACTTGGTGATTTTGTCCCTACAGGTGAAACAATTTGTGCCATAAAAAGGTGCACTTTGTTAATAGGCCTATTATCTTCATTTTGCACACGTATCCTTACAAAGAGAACGAAGGAATCTGTACAGGATTTTGCGATTACTGGGTTCCTCTATCCGTGAGATATCTAGAATGACCGTGACTGTCCACAAATAGGATGCCTAAGAGAAATGTGTCTGAACATTTAAAGCTGCTAAATGTTTCTTTCTGACTCAGAAGTCACTTCGTGCTGGGTGCTCTGTTTCCAGCTCTGAAATGATTTGTAACTTCGCTCACAAAACTGAGGCTCTCGGACCACTGCTGCTATGTTCCTAGCAGCAGTAATGCCTGAGCAGAGGTGAAGAGGTCAGATGAGGGCAAAGTCCAAAGTAATTTTAAGTGGTTCAGTTAAGTACAGAGGGCTAATGGGAAGCCATTTTAATTTATTACAGTCGTCCCCAGTGAATATAAAGACAACATTTTTCTTGAGCAGCTTGATTACAAAGCATTAAATCCCTTTGTGTGTATATAGAAGAACTATGGACAGTATAGATCAAATGTCTGGAAAGGACTCTACACACTGTTCTGTGTATTAGATCGAAGTGTAAATATTGTAGAGTTGGGAATAGATTGGTTTGGATGTATATATTCATTTTTTCAGTTCTTTTGAGGGTTTCTGGCCCAAGTATTTTATACATATAACACACACACACATACACACACACACACACACACACACACACTTAAAAAAAAAAAAAAAACCAACAACTCCAATTCCTCCCCACACAAAGGTGAGGTGTTGCCATCTTTGCAGAAGACATTATTTCTCCCCACACTTATCCCCCACCCAATCCCAGCTAGAAACGTGTTCTGCTTTTTCAGAACCCACAAAAACTATCCCTCCACACTCCGCCCCTGCCAAACACACACTTTTGCTTATTTTGCTGGCAGTGAGAGATGTCTACTGTTAATTATTGGCTTTGATAGAATAACTACAGCATACACAATACTAAACAGACCAAAAGCGTGCAGTTTGGGATAATGAGAGATCTCCTTTTCTGGGATATTATAACAATCTATTTTTCCCTCCATGGGTTAAATACATCCAAACAACCTTCAGCTCCATGAGAGGGTATTCCCTCTGCTTGTACAATCTACAAGGACTGATCCAGAGGAGGGCTAAATACCACCGAAAACAATGAAAGTGGCAGGTGCTCAGCCTCGCGGGATGAGGCCCTGGGGAAATTAGGATTTGAAGCAGGAACCTGCTTGTAAACTATGGAGCAGCTACTGAGCAAGACCACAGTCATAGAAACTATAGATGAAAGATATACTGGCTCGAGTTATGTTGTCACTTATTATCTATCAGATCATAATCATCTTGCTACCTGGTGTGTCCCTGTCTGTTTGTATTGACCTGTCTCTAGTCTTATGATTGGATGTTAAGCACTCTAGGGCAAGGACTATCTCTACTATGTTTGTACAGCACCTAGCACAGTGGGGCTGGGACCTCTAGGCACTATTGTAGTACTAATAAATAATATGGCCCATAATTTAGTTCAGATTATTTTAGTGCCATTAGGTAATGGTGACTAAGCAACTTTTTTCTACCCTTGCTCTCTTTTGAAAACTCACTATTGTGGCCTTTAATCTGGGACACCATCTGCACTCAACCTAATCATTAATTGGCTATAATGCATCAGCTAGGCAGATTAGCTCCTTGGGGTTCTTCTGTCTTTGCAAATGGCAATGCGCATACACCAGAGGTGGGCAAACTACGGCCCACATCCAGCCCGCAGGATCATCCTGCCCAGCCCCTGAGCTCCCAGCCTGGGAGGCTAGCCCACGGCCCCTCCCCTGCTGTCCCTCCTACCCCACAGCCTGAGCGCACCATGCCGCCAGCGTGGGAGGGGGCTGCACGGCGGGGGCAGGGGAGAGAGGGAAGGGAGGTCTCATCTGCAGCCACAGGGAAGCAGGCGGGCAGGTGGTGGGAGCACAGCGAACGCGGGCGGAGGACTCAGGAGGAGCAGCTGGCGGCTGTGCAGCCAGCCGGAGAGAAGCGGCGCTCTGAAGGGGAAACCGCCGATTCTCTCCGGCTGTGTGGCTGCCTCTGCTCCCCCTGAGTCCTCCGCCCATGTTCGCAGGGCCGCATTCCGAAAGGAGCTTTAGAAGGGGGATCAATAGGGGGTGGGGACCCGAGGGGCCTTTTGGGGGGCAGGGGTGTGGATAGGGGTCCGGGCAGTCAGGGAGCAGGGGGGGTTGGATGGGTCAGGAGTTCTGAGGGGGGCAGTCAGGGGCGGGAAGTGGGAGAGGGCAGTTAGGGTTAGGGTTTGGGGAGGCACAGCCTTCCCTACCCAGCCCTCCATACAGTTTTGGAACCCCAATGTGGCCCTCAGGCCAAAATGTTTGCCCACCCTTGGCATACACAGTGCTAAATTGACTAATGTACAATATACTGCATGTCATACTAGCACATAATGAAGGCATTGGGCATCCCCTGGACTTCAATATTAAGATCCCTAGGTCACTGACAGTGAATGCTCCTGCTGGCTCAGTGCATATACTGGCCCTGCAAAAGGAGAGCACCCCACTACCGTTCCATCAAGCCCGTAACACTGGCTTGTTCTGTGGCCTCTGAAACCCCTTTGACAAAGCTGCTAAAAGCCAACAGGGACTGCTCACAGGACTCGTCCTTGTCATGTGTTTGGTGACTGCTAGTAATTGGAAGGGAGACCACGCTGACTTGAATCTCCTAGGTAGCAGTGCTACTAACCTCTTGAACCACATTTTGGAAAGACAAGTGGTGTTTCCAAAGGACTATCCACACAATAATATACATTAATTGGAGATTTATTTGTTGTTCGCTGCCAGACAATAAATCCTTGTGTATATGAAAGTACATCCCAGGACACTAGGACTTTTTTTTCAAATGTAGTTACGGTTTTTGTATTCACATTTGTCAGATGCAAGTAAGTGCAGGCAAAACGTATGTCATTTAAATGTCTAAGTACTTGCCCCAGAAATCACATACATACCTGTCAGAAATGCAGATGCCGTTATTTGTGTCCATAATTTCTGGGTTTAAAAATAGATCCAGTTAAAGCTGGTTTGAAAACTAGTCTCTGACCGTATGAAAGTGTCTTGACACATGTCAATATATCAAACACAGGTATCAACAACTACTGGTTTTGTGTGGCCCGCTGTAATCCTGTGAGATCTCAAACTAAGGCTAGGTCTACACTACAAATCCCATGTCGGCATAGCTATGCTGGCTGACCCCCTAACACATAGGGGTCAGCGTATACTAACAGGAGGAGGAGTTCAGACGGTGCAGGAACACCACCTCACTGAATGACGTTGTTTATGTCAACAAGCCCTCCTTGGTCAGCATAGCTGCTTCTACCATGGGGCTTTTGGCAGCATAGCTGTGTCATATGGGGTTGTTAGGTTGTAGGGTTGTTTTTCTTTCACACCCCTGACCGACATAGCTACATCAGTATAAATTTTAAGTGTAGACCAGGCTAAAGGAGGAGTAAGCCATTTCAGTTTTTGGATGGAGAAACTTCCAAGGATCACCTATGTAGTGTTGGTGATTCTGCAGGGTTATTTATGTATGGTAGCACCATGTGTACTTTGTACTTTAAAGACAACCAAAACCAAGACCTTTCTCTGAGGAATCTGCACTAGGCACTGAGGAATTTACAGATGTCTCCCTGAGGAAAATATTGTATACTTACACCAGCATAGCATTACGGTTTACAGTGCTGCTGAAAACATGGTTCCATCTCTTAGATAAGTCATAAAACCAACACCTTACTTATTCATGGTCACTAAAGACCTGACGGGGAGATGTAAGAGTGGTAATTTCAAATCTGGCCAAATTCTTCTCTTGTAGCTATGTTCTGCCTTCCTAAAACTTTCTGGCGGCAAATGTCCTTTCCTAAGAGGTTGTGTAGTGTTCCTGTGCATTGTTAAACAGCAAGTTGGGTTTTATCCCAAAGGTGGCTCCAGTGATCCCTGCGCGTAGTCTAAGTCAGGCAAGGGTTAGTTGATCCTTTGGGATGATAGGGTACTACAGAGACTTGGCTGTATTAGTACTGTGAGTATGTTGACAGAGAAGCTAGTTACTGGCAATATATTTCAGTGTGCACTGCGCATTCTATTTGTGGCCGTGTGAACTAATTTCTTCCATGTGCAAATACAGTTCCAAAATTCTACCAAGATTCCTGCTGGTAAAAAGGGAAAGTGCTCATCAGATGAATGGTTTTCAACAATAAAAGAGTAAATGTAATAGATGCATATATGTGTCTGTCTAGCCTGACCGTGTACATCATAGACTATTCCTCCAAATAGTTCATAAAAATGCTTAAAACTCTTATGTGAGTTTCCCTGAAATTTTTTAGTTGCATGGCTTTGGAAAGGATTCAATAACTAATGGCCTTTGAATGAAACTATATGTTTCTAATATATTGTGCTTCTCCCCAATACTTTATTTTTTTTAAAGTCTGATCCTGATTATTACAAATGAAAAATAATTTGAAATGTTTGTGGATGGCAGCTTTATATGCAAGACAAATATGCTCAGTTTCCTAAATCCAGCTGGAACTAGGTTTTCATTTTTCTTGTTTTTAAATAAATGTCATTTATTACAACTGCTCTGTCTTACTAAGGCAGCTGTTGGCAGCAAACTGTGAAATTAAAGTTGGGTTGGTTTCAACCAAGAGCCAAAATATAATACACTTTTTTCAGAGAAGTTTTTCTTGTCGATATGTAGTCTATGCTCAGTAATTAAAATAGCTAGTCAATCAATTCTATTAAGTTGGCTTAAGGGAGAATTATTGTCATGTGGACAAGCTGATTAAAATGTAGTTTTCAAAAAGTGTATAGACAAGGAAAACAAATTTAGGAACTGCTATAACTACATTTGGTAAAATGCATAAGTAGTCAATTTAGTGGTTAGTGCAGGAGCTTGGGTGGGATTCTAATCATAGCCCTACCACTGTCTTGTGATATGACCTTGGGCATGTCACTTAACCTCCAAGTCTCATTTTTCCTATGTGTAATATGAAGAGTATAGACATATTATAGAGAACTGGTCAGCCTTTAGGTTGACTGGCTCATATCCACTACACCAGGCCCACAAAACTTTTGGAACCCACATTACTTATCGAAAGAAATCATCAATATTTAAGTAGACATTTCCTCAAAAACAAACAGCGTTCGAGTTCAGGCATCAGACCAGTTCTATGGATGATGTCAAGGCTGCGTCTTGGCCTCTTATTTATTCTGGAGGTTCCTCAGGTTCAGAGGCCTAAGGTCTAGGGAAGAAACATCCAAACCACACAGATTTCCAATTTTATATATTAATCAAACTAAATAAGGAACCAGATAAAATACATGTAAACCATTCAAATTAAGAAAGTGGGTTAATATCAAAACAAACTAATCTAATTACCAGGTTGATAAACCAACAACTCCTTATGTAATTTGGGAAGGCATCAGTCTTGTTTAGCCATCAGAGTCGAAAAGCAATAAGGCATTATCAAGCTTAGTGCCGATCTATATATTTTTTCCAACCAAATATCTGATACAGGGAGGATCAAGTCACTCCCAGGCTGAAGGCAATGTTAAGACTACAAGCACTGATGCCAATTAAGGTAGTCTGCCCAACTTAATGTACTGGTTAGGTGACAGCAAATCCCTTCTCTTTCCCTAGCCCCCAAACATAGGTATTACAATAAAACATTCCCATACAATTAAAGATGATGCAGCTTGTTACATTTTAATATTCAAATGACAAATATAGGTGAAAATAATATGATTTCTCAGGATAAGACATAACTCCTAACCCATGAATACATGCATAAGCGATCTTTTAGACAAGAAGCTTGTTTAACCTAGGGTTGTTTTAGGTATTTGAGAAATTATTCTCTAGGCCCTATTCTCAAATGAATTCCGAGAGTTCTAGCCCCACACACTCATGCACACACCCTCACTCCTAGCCATCTGCTGGAATAAAAAACAAGTGTAAATGCTGAGGTAGAGGTGTCCCTCTAGTAAGAAAGGACAGAAAATGCAACAAAACCAAAAAAGGTTACTACTTATGGAGGATGATTGTCATGGCTCTTGTGGCTTTATTCAGTCTCAGGAAGTTGGTACGTGGTTGCAAACGTTAACCAATGGTCTTACTGGCACCAGCGTTTAATGTTAATGGAGTGCTGGCTGGCTACAAGTTACTTGCTTGTAAATGTCTAATCTTAAATGTTGTATGTTAAACTCCCACTCCTAGGTGGCCAGCATAGCTAGAGGCTAGCAGCCATTACAGGCAAGCAAGCCAAATGCTGCAACAAAAGCTTCTTCCTTTCATTCAATTTTAAGATGGTGCCTGACTGGTTCCTCCCCCTTGGAACTCCTCATAGAACCTTCTTGGTGAATCAAATAGATTCACAGATACAAAGGTCAGAAGGGACTATTATGATCATCTGTCCGACCTCCTGCACAACGCAGGCCACAGAATCTCACCCACCCACTCCTGCGAAAAACCTCTCACCTATGTCTGAGCTATTGAAGTCCTCAAATTGTGGTTTAAAGACTTCAAGCAGCAGAGAATCCTCCAGCAAGTGACCCGTGCCCCATGCTACAGAGGAAGGCGAAAAACCTCCAGGACCTCTGCCAATCTGCCCTGGAGGAAAATTCCTTCCCGACCCCAAATATGGCAATCAGCTAAACCCTGAGCATATGGGCAAGATTCACCAGCCAGACAGGAAAGAATTCTCTGTAGAAACTCAGATCCCACCCTATCTAACATCCCATCACAGGCCATTGAGCCTATTTACCATGAATATTTAAAGATCAATTAATTGCCAAAATCATGTTATCCCATCATACCATCTCCTCCATAAACTTATCGAGTTTAATCTTAAAGCCAGATAGGTCTTTGGAGCACTCTTCTTCGGAGTTCCCGGGCATCACCAAATGGGACCTGATTAAGTACTTTTATGAAAATGTAGAACCTCCCCATTTCAGTAATTTCAGGCTCAGTAAGTCCATGGATCTAAAGTCAACAGGCCTGTAGGCATCTGAGACCCCAGGTAAGTCCACAGGCATTATCTCAACCATCCAAAACCCCAACTCAAAAATAACTTTAAAAAAATACTAGGCAAGCAAGAAGTTGGAACTAAAATCCTCACACCAATCACACATTCATTCAACCATGCCCAGGGAAAGACCATTCCTGTGCTACAGACGGATGCTTGTAGTTCCCCTTATACTTTGATACTCAGCAGCTTATCTTTGAGCAGCACTTCTTACATACAAAATATGGGAGAAAGGTTAGACTATAACTCCGAGTACAAAGTCTTTCCTCCAAAAAAAAAAAAAAAAAAAAAAAATCATAATTGAGGTTGTTTTTATATGCACACCTATCTGTCTGCAGTAAAACACTCCTACTATACAGGTTAGATGTGAGGCCTAGTTAGTAGTATTTGTCAAGGGCTCTGAGATCCTTGAGCTCAAAGATCTCAATGAATGCAGATATTACTCTTATAAGAAGACTTCCAGGGCCAAATATCCAAGATTGTTGCCATATTTGCATTCTTTTCCTTGCAAATATGACCTGGACAAAACCCCATTTGCGTGAGTCGTTATCTAACTTACAGGCACAAATGTGAATTTCTGAGCATGCAAATAGTGCTGTTAAAAATATAAAGAGCACAGGGAAGGGAAGCTACTTGAAAATGCCTCTCATAGGCCAAGTCCCAACTATTTACTTCCTTAATTTCTGATTTGTGGACCACGTTCTGACCGTAAGTCTGGCAAGTGATTTATTTTGTTGAATAATTTGGGGATCTGTAAGGAATTTGATACAGTTCCAGGGCCTGATGTGCAGCTGGCATGCACTGAACTTTAAGAATATACACCGTGAGTATTCAATAAACCACCAAAGTTCCCCATGACTGCAGAACCAGCACTTCATTCTCATTACCTGCCATGTTTTCTAGCAATTTTCTTTTCATACTGACCCAAATCCCAGCCACCTTCCTTAGTGAAGAGATCATCCATTTAAAGGAAGCTCAAAGAGGGTTGTGCTGGCAGACTATCATTAGAGGAAGGGATTGTGATTATGCGGTTAATAGTGTTGCTGCCTGTGGAAGTGGCCTTAGTAGATTGGGCTTTGGACCAGTCTTTGCAACAGGAGATGTTGGGTGAAAGGGGGAAGAACACATGCCATGCAGAAGCAGGTGTGAATGTCAGCCCTTGGTGAGAGGGAGAGAAATTAGTGTGGCGCCAATACCAGCTGAAGGAGGTGCAGTTCATCACTATATAGGGGGACGAGTGCCTGAGTGACTCAAGAAAAACACACTTGTCCGCTTGTAGAGCGGCAGATGATGTCCTGTGGCAGGAATTTAACGTGGCAGGATTGCGTGCATAGGAACATTTCCTATAGCTGGTTTTTAGGTTATTGCTATTAAAATGCCTTCACCCAAACCCAAGAGGAAAGTATGTAGGTAGATATTTGGGGGAAGGAGTGAAGGCCAAAAATTTTAAACATGTCTGTACAGCACCTGGAACATTATAATACATCATCTACACTTACAGCTCTGTCATCCACTATTGGTGAGCTGCTTGATGAGCCATCTCAAGTAAACCCTATTCCCCCTCGTAGGAGAGAAAAGAATGCTGCTCTTTGTACCAGGATCTCTGCTGCATATTCCGCACAGTTCCTACGCACACAGCTTCCATAGATACTAATGTTAAGTGCCTTGCTGGGAATTGAGTGCAGGACATACTCCCTTTGCAGGACAAATCAGTTGGGAGAATTCTGCCATAGAAGCTGCATACAGGTTTGGACTTACTTCCAAAACTAAGGCTCCATTCCTGGAGACAGTTTGAACTAGTCTGGGCAAAACACTAGATAATGCTGATGGGAACAGTTGTTGCTGGCCGCTATTGGATGGGTAAGGTCACATACAGAATCTTTTCCATTGCTACATTCCATTTAAAACTGGTTGAAACATTAAGGCAGGAAAATTCTTCCCTGTTTTTAGGTAAGTTATCTTTCCCTCCTCCTTCCCCCTTCCCCCCCGCCCCCCTCCAGTTCAACTAGCTCTAGTTCTACAATTCTTTGACAAATGGGAACTTCTGCATCATGGGGAAAATGACTCTACAATCCAGGTAATTGGGAATCCTTAGCATTAAACCACACACGTGTACACTTCTGCAGTCAGCACGTTATAAAACTAACCAAGCCTGACTGACTTTTCCAACACTGCATCTAAATGTGCCCTCAACTTTGTGTGCATGATCATCTACCTGGAAGACGCTCACACAGCACTTTGCCGTCAATTCAGAGCTCTTTGAAAAGGTTTTGGAGATCAGAAACTGTTCCTCATTATCAGACTTGTCTCACATTTCAGAGAAGACGGAAAATAATGTTGTTTCCATAGTTTCCCTTATGAAATACTTTGAAATGGGATGTGCTAGCACTCCAGATCACATAGTCTGATACAAACTTAACAAAATCCTGATTTTTTTTTCCATATGGGGGAAAAAAAGTTTTCATTCATCCATTTATTTTTTCCATGGTATTTTGTCTGAGGAGTTTATTATAATTTCAAGAGGAAAATGTGGCAAAAAGCCAACACTTCCCTTCCAACGATTTGCTGTTGATGGATTATAAGGTTTCTCCCTCCTCCAAATGAGCACTGAATGCAGGAGATTTCACATTTGTCTCCAGTGACAAGCTTAGGACTGGATTAGCATCTACTTTCTTTGGAAGAATATACCAGGAAACGATACACACCAGGCAGAGCTAAAAATTTGCAGCGATACACTATCGGAGACATTTTAAAGATTACATTGACTTTTGAGAATACAAATAGTGAATACTGCAGAAATCCTGAATGTTGCTGGTTCCGCTATATCAGATCTTTATTCCCTTCTGTTACACGCAATGGAAATGAGCATGACCACCTGAGAACTCAAGCAAAATCTTGTGTCAAAAAAAAAAAAAAAATCACTCACTTTCTGCATTATTACATTCACGTCACTTGTGAACATGCACAACGTTGCATGGCTATTCATGAGAAAAAAGGAAGAGTTAAGCCCTCAACCCAACACTTCCTGCCACTTTGAAGGCTCAGGCTGCCCTGGATCAGGCCTGAAATACAGGTGCAATCTTAACTCTGTAAGTGTTTTGTCAATAGATGTAGGTATATCCTATGCCTAATTTATTTATTTAAACCACAGCAGAAATCTCCAATCAACCCTTTTTTTAACGGTGGGGCTAAAGTTTAAAAATCCTTAGTTGCTAAAGACACTTTGCAGTTAATGTTTGGTCTCCCTGCAGTACATGCAGTTTTGAGGAGGGCTGAGAATCAATCTCAGTATTAATGCAGGTCAGAATTCTCTCTCTCAAGTGGTATCAGGTGACTTCCCTCCTCAAACACCATATAATTTATTTCATTGAAGTTTGCAGGTAGAATGCTTCCCTGGTCATTTTGCTGATGACTGATTCACTTAGAATCTTCCTTCATATTGGGTGTATTGCTTTCAAGGTCTTTGTTTCTCTTCTTTGTAAGTGTCTGCAATGGAAAATTATACTTTGTCCTCTCTCTATTAACTTCTCCTGGAACTGACATCTCTGCATTGGTCACCAAGGAACCCCGGAGACAAATTAATCACTGACTAAAGAATATTTTCTTCCTAGTCCAAACCAGGTGGAAGATATTAACATATCCAGAGGCTCTCTCCTTCTGTTTTTAAAAATAAATAAAAATCAATCAATCAGTGGGAAAATTCCCTCTACATGACAAACTTTGCTACCTTTACATGATGACCATAAAAATAAAAGCCACAACTGTCTGGATAAGAGAACTTACACCATTATTTGTGATTAAATTTGATCAGGGAAGGCATTTCAATAAACAAGAAAATGTGGGGTACACACTGAATTATTTTGCCTTTTCAATAGAAACATTCCAGCCTTTAAAATGAATGCTGTCAACTTGGAGGAGATGAGGGGCAAGTTTCTGTCCATCTAAAAAAATATTGTACCTACTGTGGTGAAAAGTAACTAAGTGTACTACCACTGAAAAGTTAACAAAAACCTGTTTTCCCCTTTTCCTTCAGTTAGTTTATTTAGTGCGTGACAGCACTTTGCGTATAGTCAATGTCACTGTTTCATCAGAATAGCCATCAGAAAAGCTTCTTCCTTGCTGAAAAGGCCTTTAAACAGCAACAGTGGAGCAGGAAAAGCCTCATAAAATTATAGAGTGAAACCTTGGCCTCGTTGACTTCAACAGCAAAATCTGACTTCATCAGTAATGTCGTGGGTTTTTGTTTTTTAAAATGTGGTCAGGGTGTACTGTTTAAAGCATGCTTTATCAAAGTGGATATTTTTGAAATTAAAGTGAACTTAATATTTAAAAAATTTTCTTTAGATATGTAATTTTAGTGGGTTTTGCCATTTTTATTAGGAATATAAACTTCCACAGCATCTACTTAATTCCTAATATAGTTGGCTTAATGCAGTGGTTTCGAGTTAGCGGACTATGTAAAAAGGGGTCCGTGAAAGGTTGTCGTTACCATAGAACAGTGGTTTTCAACCTGTGGTCCGCAGACCCTAAGGAGTCCAGAGACTACGTCTAAGATTTCCAAGAGGGTCTGCACCTCCATCCCAAATTTTTTTGGCGTATGCAAATGAAAAAAGGTTGAAAACCACTGGCTTAATGCAGCACTTCTAATCAAAGGACTTCACATACATTAAAGTTCACAGTACCACCAGTTATGCCCGTTTCTCATACTGGCAACAGACACAATGAGTCTAAGAGACTTGCCCAAGGCCATAGAGGGAGTTAGTGTTAGAGCCAGCATAAAACTCGAGTTTCTGTCTCCCAACCCACATTTAGTTCAGGTCTGTTTCTGAATATATAAGAACTAGGTTATGTAAAATAGGTGAGGAAGGGGAAGAATAGGCAAAAGCAGAAGCCATTTGTTCAATTAAATAACTATCAAGAAAACATTATTAGAGGGCTGTGCTGCTGGGGAGGAAGAGTACATAAAAAGGAAGCAAACTGATAAGAAAGACGGAAAAACAGAGGCTAGCAGACTTGGAGGAATGTGCTCAAACACACACGTCCATAGCGAACAACGGACCAAGTCTCATTTCACTGCATCAGACTTCAGTTACACAACAACATTGACTTTTGTGTTTATCATTCTTCTATTCTCTGATTCAAAGGGGAGGGAGGGGGATTTGTATAGTTGACTACGAAGCATGTGTGCAAACATCTTTCTGTATTCCATAGTCACTTGCCTCGGAAAAGCTGTGCAGCTGGAAGTACAATCTTAGCACAGATGTAAAACTGAGACACGGAACGTTTGTGGCCATTTAAAATCCCATGGCACTTCTCACAAGAGTGGGAGCAATAGCCCCTTAATCCTGGCTGAATTCCAGTTCAGGTAATTACATTCTATCTACTCAACCACAACCCCCATACAGTTCAAGTCGGACACTATATTTTTTCGCTTCCTGGCCTGCAGTACTGTGAAATGTTGCCGTGTGCTGTTAAACAGCTATTGCATCCATGGCTGAATCACAGTAGTGGGTAAAGTAATCTTGATTATATTGAGTTTAAGAGGATTGGAATCCTTAGGAATGAAATAGTTAAAGAAGTTAATTTATGATACTGCCCAGTAGTGCTGGTAAACTTAAGGTTCTATCAATGGTTTAAATTGTACACTGTTTTCCTAGGGTTTATAACTTACTTGTAAAAATTTGATCTACCCAAAGTCTGGCATGGAAGCAGATTTATTTTTATATAAATAAAATATTTTACACAGAAATCATTTTGTTCTATTAGGCTATTTTTTTCCAATCAAAGTATATTAGACTGCTTTCATGGTGTTTTTGTTTTCTTTTGTTTTTTTAAAATAAAGAGAAATCAAATATGACCTAATGAATAGCCCACAGTGCTCTGGTTATTCTCAAGAATTGCAACCAAAAATTAAAGTTCTGGAGGTACTGAACTGAGTGAAACATCTTAAAAACCCCCAAAAAAACCAGCAAGTACTTGACACAAACACTTCTTAGACAGTAAACATTTTAAGGCAGGGGACATCTCATTCTCTTTTGTGAAGGGCTGTGTACACTCTCAACACTATCTGAATGTCCATGTGTTTTTACTCTCCGAACCTGAACTTGCTCCTTAACCCAGAAAAGACTGAAGGTTTTTATAATATATACAGTATCTAAAAGCTTCTCTGTCATTAGGAAAGTTATGTAAAAGTCCTGAAATCCCACAACATAACCCTCTCAACAAAAATCAAACTTTATAATTCTTTTCTGCTCACATCTCTCCTCTGCATCTGTGAGACCTGGACACCATACACATGACACATCAAACAGCTAGAGGCCTTCCATATGCAGTCTCTGTGCGCCATTATGGGGATTCGCTGGCAGGACAAAATTACCAACCTGGAGGTTCTCCAAAAGTCAAATGCCATAAGCATCAAGGCCATGATGATAAAAGCCCAATTACACTGGGCTGGACACATCATTAGGATGCCTGAATATTGACTCCCCTTCTGTGGAGAATTGGCACAAGGACAGTGGAATCAAGGCCACCCAGAAAGTGCTATAAGGACAGCAAACCCAGCACACACTGTAGTGCAATAAAACCAAATGATCTTGAGAAGGCTGCATTAAATAGATCAGCATGACAACACACAGCTTTTCAAACCTCTGAAGAGGACAGAAATAATAGATTGTTAGCTGCAAGGGAAAAGAGTCATACTACTGGTATAGCTACCAAGGCGCTCACCAATGACTGCCCCATCTGCTCACAAGCATGCATGTCACGCTTCGGACTTCAGAGTCACTCCAGAATCCACAAAAAGAGAGAGCATGAAAACTTCATTGTCGAACCGACTGACCATACACACACACATAGAGGATCTACAATACATTTACACAACAGACTACAAAGGTTCCTATGGCCTAGAAGTGAGTCATTCCCCCCGCCCCTTTTCTTAACTAGAAAACTAAATACTCCCTCACAGGCACACAGCCATACCTATGTACCCAAAAGGATTAAATCAAAGGTGATGCTCCCCCTCTAACACACTGCTGTGGGTTAGCATTATAAGGTGAGGTTACTTACACTATCACCAGTGGAGCTATGATACTTACAGGCATGTCAAGCATGTCAATGAATGATAAGGAGCTCATTTCAGCCCTCCATCACCTTTGGATTTGCTGGCTTTTGTTAGCTTGTGTAAAATGAACTTTACAGAGTCAAGAATAATGTGCCCGTTTCTGTGCATTTTGTATTGGTGACACTGTCCCTCCTTGTAAGTTTACATGCATGCGGCTTAAGTCAATAGGTGTTTTGTGCACAATGACTGCAGCATAAGACTAATACAATTACTTTTTGCAGTGAGTGCAAAAGGTTTAAGGATGCTCCAAAAAAAGGGCCCAATCCTGCTCTGACTAAAGTAAATAGCAAAAGTCTCTTACTGCGCTGGGAACAGCATCGGGCCCAAACGCGTCCTACATTTGTCCAAACTTAAGTACTGTATGGGGGAAGATGCATGTAAAATAAATTGTATACACTAAGCCCCAGACGTCAGCACTGACTTCCAACCCTATGCCTAGCTCAATGCCTCCAAGCACTTTAACGGTGCTTTCGTTTCATTAAAAAAAAATTTACAGAATAGTTTTGTTTCATTTTCAGTAAGCATGTCAAGATTTTGCATGCTGCATTCCTAAGGAGTCTTCAAGGATTTAGAATTAAACCGTTTAAAGTTTTAAACTAACTCTCTCTCTCTGTATTTTATTTATTTATATATATAATCAAATGCAAAGGGGGAGGGTCACACAACTGGCTAGATAACTTAGCTCAGTTCTGAATTTAAATCTATTGCAAATTATTTAAGGGGAAAATATAATAAAGGCAAAGAATGGGTTACATAAAAATGCTGCTCAGAAAAGAACTTTCAGAACTGTTTCACAATCTTGTGGAAACCATTGATGGGTGTGTTTGAGTGGTGCAGACACTTGTGAATAACACACAAGTCCCCATAATTGCTTTGCTTACTCAACTAAAAATCCCGCTCCCCCCCCCCACCCCCCAATGCCTGCTCCACTTTCCCCTTGTTGGTTCTGTTTCTTGTGGGTGTCTGAGTAATACTAGAGGCATTTCCAGTTTTAAAGGCATTTGCTGAGTTTAAGAAATTCTCCCCATCTCCCCTCCCCTTTCCTACTCTGGTAACTTCTCTGTGGAGTCCACTGTATTCAGCAAGGAGTCTTTATAGTATGGCATCTTAGACTCAGCCATTAACATCACTTTCATTCTCCATTCACTAGGCTGTCCACCTTCTCAAAACTAAGGATGGTCAAACTGTTTACAATACAAGGCTGCAAGTCAAAACCTGTTCTCATGTGCCCTGAAACAGTTTAAAAGTACCAATTTTCCTACAAGTGTTCGTATGACTAAAAATGGGCAAGCAGTCCTCTGGATCATAATTATAAGGGTTCATATGAGTACACAGCAGGGAGCCAAGACCTGTCTTATAGGAATCTCTATGCAGACTGTGGAACTCTGTCCACAGAATGACTGCTCTAAGCCAAAGTTCATTATAACCAGCTTTGTAATACGCATGTTCTGATGCACTGAACACAACCATGCAATAGAATGAAAATTTTGAATTAAGTGATGTTTGAATGAAGTCAAGTTCAGGTCTCATCATTTCCCTTTCCCAGAAAAAACAAACTTGAGACAAAAAGCTTCCAAAATTGGCATGATGAAACACCCACTAATATTTCATGCTGTGCTCAGGCATAGGAACAGTACACAAAGAAATGTCAGGTTTGTAACCAAATATTTTAACCCCCATTTTCTTAAAGGCAAACCAATTCTGTATATACTAGGAATGGACTGCCTAACATCCACAAACTGGCTTCCAACCAGTCAGTCTCCGTCTTTCAATGGAATAGTCATTTCACCTGCTTTTAGAATCCCTAACCTTGAAACCATATCCAAGGTTTTCGCTGCAATTAGCTCCATTTTCAGGCTTTGTATTCCGCTCTGGCATTAACAAACACACAACACCCCAACAAAACACACACTCCACTTCCACCACCATCGGTCAACAAACAGGCACAAATTTCACAATAGCTGAGGTCATTCCCTTTTAGCAATTAGAGTTTGTGGGAGAGCATTGTTAGTGGTTTTAACTTAGGTTTCTGCAATTGCTGTTATGCTTATTTATGCATTTAGAGCATATGATCTAATACTTAGGTTTAACTACTTTACTCTTTTGACATTCTTTCCAAATTATAAAAGGATTCCTGGGGTTTTCACTCCTTTGGTAAAGAAACAAAATTGCTGTCCAATAACAACTTAAAAATACAGGGAGGGTAGTTTTTGAAAATAATTCAGGTGAAAACCATAGACATACAGACTCAGATATATAAATATGGTTCTCAGGAGTCCCCATTCTCCACCAACCTGAATGAATCCTTCGTATTTCTAGAAAAGAAAGTAGTAGCAATATTCTGTGATTACTTTGAGTGTGGACAATAGTTTCTTAATCGATAACTTTTTAGAAAGAGATGCATTCAGACTTTCACTTTTTCTGAAACGCAACAGCCCTTTTATGGTAAATTTTCTCATCTTCAAGGTGCTTTCCAAATTATGGGCCCAATTCTGCAAGTCCTCAAACAGGGAAAACTCCCGGAGAAGTCAGTGAAAATATTGCCGTAACAAGACAGCAGGATTTGGACTTATTATTCAATGTTCTGTGCACTGTTTACAGTCACTTTATAATGTAGTTCCTTCTGTAACAATTAAAATGTAGCATAGCTCAGTTTGGCCCTGATCCTGTCTCACTGTAATCAAAAGCAAAACTCCCATTGATTCCAGTGGTATAAAACTAGGCCATTTGACCCCAATTCAACAACGGTACTTCTATGGGACAACCCAGGTTCTCTTTGTAACATTAGGGCTCTTATTCATTTAATTTTTAAAAACATCCTACATAAATTTAACTGTCAGAGTTTTACTTTTACTCCCATTAACTAAAATCTTGATTGCCCAGAGTCACTTTTGAGGTGTGGGCTTTTTGTTATGAAAAATAAAAACTACAATGAATCAGTCTGTAGGTTGTAAAGTAATATTCATTAGTCTCTCAGTTACAGTCCTCTATTTGTCCTTGCTGAAGAAGAAACATAGAATCTAATGGTTTTTTAAAATTCAGACTAAAAAAGGGCATAAAACATTCCCCTTTCCTCGGAGATAAAAAAATAGAGCTTGGGTGGTGAGGGAATTAAGTGACTATAAGTGAGAACTGGAAAACCAGGATTCCAAGTAGTTCCTCTGAACACTATGTGTATCTTACTGTGTCTGTGTGGCTGTGCATTTGTTTTGACTGGCACATTCATAAACAAATCACAATATTTTTCTGAATGTTTTAAGAAATTGCCTTTTCTGTTTTGATCCTGCAAGTCACTTAACCGTGTTTATAATGTACCTGACTATTCTGAATATTTCAATCCAGCACACAAGTTCGAGCATGCCTCCAACCCAGAACAAGTATGCCCACCAAGCCCCAAATAACCTTCATAACAAGACAAAAAAGACCACTTCTGCTACTGTATTGTGGATCCTAAAGTTCCTCTTTTGTTTAAAAAACAAAAAACCAACAACAGCTGTTAGGTGAAAACAGAGATAGTCAAACAACAGGTTCACAGACTACACAAGGTGTTGTGTCTAAGAACAAAAGTTTTGTACATCTCAAGCTTATGGTCCTACATCTTCACATTTCTGTAAGATACCATAAATTAGTGTTAAGCTCTACATAGTGGGTGACATAACCAGGTGTTACCTGCCTCACCCAAACCCATTACTTTTTCTGTTATTTTTTGGTTCTCCATTTTTTTTAACCTGCCTTTCCTAACCATTCTCTGACTACATGAATCATCCATAAAATAAAAACCTAGTTTAACATGCTTCACATTAAACTTTACCAGAACTCTGACGCAGAATTATGGCTTTCTGCAGAGCCTCTGCACATTTATGAAAGATACACTATTTGAATGCAATATGTTTAGTAAGTTTATGGTGATAAAATGGGATGGAAGAGACCATTGAAGATGTCATCTGTATTTCACAGCTAACAAACAAAAAAAAACCTCTTATATCTCTAGCATTCCACACATGCTATTAAACAGAAATAATTCCTTCTGTGCTAACAAACCATAGACAGGTTTCAGAGTAGCAGCCGTGTTAGTCTGTATTCGCAAAAAGAAAAGGAGTACTTGTGGCACCTTAGAGACTAGCAAATTTATTTGAGCATAAGCTTTCGTGAGCTACAGCTCACTTCATCGGACCATATATAGTAAGACTCAGTAACATAGCCATTAAATAAACTTGTTTAGATGCTGCTACTCAGTACAAGGAGTTAAGCAGTTATACATTAGATAATTTAGACGGGAAGGGTGATAATCCTGTAGGTGTTTTTTCCCCATTAATTGATACACCATTAGGCTGAGTATTTTTAAATAAGGCATAAAGATACATAACTAAAGCCAGAGTATAATACAGTGGATGAATCAGAGGTCTGATTATTTAAAATGAAAGATGATGCAGTATGTGTGGCAGCAGATAGAATCCTTTGCCATGATATTTTAGATCTGATTCTTCTCTCACTCTGCTTTTACATCAGTGTAATTTCAGTAGAATTACTCGTGAATTTACAATAGCCTATCAGAGAGGAGAATCAGACATTTCTTATTAACCTTAGGTCTAATCAGTGAAAAATAAGTTATTTTGCAACCATATGAAGGAAAATTTCCCTTTTTCCTTTAACAAACCACAGCGCCATCAGGTCCTCTGACAAGCGGCAGCTCCTCTGAGCCCCAAGTGACACACTCTTGTCACCAAGCTGCAGTTATTTGCCACCTAACTGAGGGGTTTATCCTCACCTGATTAAAACAGGGTGTTTGTTAAACACCATTACACAAGTTAAAACAATGCCTCATCTTCTTTATTTATAGATCTTAACTCGGTTAAGTTGCCATCACCAATTGTTTTCTGATTGGACCTTTCAGCCAATAACTCTAACAAACAAAAAGCATCTAATAAGGACGGTCTTTCTGTCATTATGGAGGAGGAGAAAAAAAAGGGGGATTTTTCTGTTAACTGTTTAGGGATTGCTTAGCTCTATATCCTATTCTTACTAGGGTGAGCAGTATGTGAAGAAATTTGTTGGACTAGCTCAATCACTACTTTTTCTAAAAACACATTTAAAGTCAAAACACTGAATAGTGATTGTGCATCTAATTTGTTTATGGTCTACATGTGCTAGTTTCACAGTTCTAGTTTTAGATACGCTGTATATTTGGCACATGTTCCTCCGTATTTTTTCTTCCTGTCTTTGTTGCCGTGAAATTTAATGAGCGGTACCAGATTAACAACCCTGGAGACTAACATCCTACATTTACCCACAAAATATAGGCAATGCCAAAACAAGTTTTCCCTACAAAGCCTACCTGACCCGCAGGGAACATTTATTTTTGATTGTCATATTTGAAAACAAGATTCTTTGATTAGGTCAAATACACTATGAACAGAATTTGAATTTGCAACTTAATTTAACCATTTGACCTTAACAGTAAATCCACTCAGGCAAAATTAATTACGAACTATTTTCCTGGTATTTTTGAAAATATCTTTCTATTTTCACTTAGCTTTTAAGTGTTTTTTGACTGCACAAAAAATCCTAACAGTCATTTCAACATATTAAGTATAACAACCTGTGAATTTACTGCAGGAGTTTACTGCAAAGATTAATTAGTCTTCAACACTGTTCTAGTTGGTTACTCCAGCCGAAGACACCTTAAAAACATCTGGCTATTGCAAAGTTTGGCAGAGAGGAAACTAATTTCACTGAAGAGAATTATAACCAATTTCAGATTAACTGTTGTACTACTGCATGAAAAATAGCTGAAAGGTAGCAGAAAATTATGGAAATCTGTTTAATAGATCTCTGTTGAAAGTTGGTTTGTTTATAAATACGTACACAGGTCCTTCAAACAGGCACATACTTTTTAAGCACGAGTAGTCCCATTGACTACAGTGGGACTACTCAAGCTTAAAGTTAAGAAAGTCCATCAGTGTTTGCAGGAATGATACCTATATTAAGCTATTTAATCTTTACCAAAAACTAAAGCGTCAATCACTTATCTAAGCACAATGCAATAGCATTTAGCATGCCCTAAATGACAATATTCTCAATGTCCCTTGTTTCCAGTGTGTATGTCTGAGTTTAACATGTCTGTATAATAGTAGTGTGTCTGCACACGTATTGTAGCTTTGTATAGATTCTTAGAGTCCCTCTTCAACAACTAACATTTTATTCCTCCTAAATGAAGCTCTTATAATGAAATTTAAAATTTCAAAGGTTGTGAGATATTTTAAACAGTAGCACATTTAGATAATTTCAACCAAATTATGATATTATTAGCAAGTCATGGGGATCAAGTCTCATTGCAATATTTTAAAACAAAATGGTGGTGAGGGGGAATACAAACAAATGATAAAGTTTAATGGAGAAATATATTACCTGCTGTTCATTCAAATAAATTTGATGCCACATGAATTTTTCCTTAACAATTTGATTTTCATTAAATTTATGACTCAACATGGAATCATGAAGTACACATTTGGCAGTATATTTTTAAATATTTTGTTTTTTGGACAGAGATTAGTTTGTTTTAAAAAAACAATTATCAGCATTATTGGCTTTAATATGCCACTTCAAGTGAATTTTAATTGTGAATTTTAAGAGATTATATTGGAACATATCCAAGGCTATAAATACTTATAACTTTGTAGGACAACCATAATGAAGTCTCTCATATTCACGTTTACAATATTATAGGACCAATCATGCCATCAGTTTTTAAGCAGAAATGGAAATGAATGGAGTTATCTTTAAAAACTGATGGTGCAAGATAGCCTGTCCTGTGTTTTTTAAATCTAAAAGCATCCTGAAAGGAGCTAAGATGTTAGTTTGGAAATAAACAGGTTAAATATCTGCCATCTTCTTGGGATCAGCATGCAGGAATGTTCCAATACATATGAATTACAATGTCACATGAAAATAGAAGCACTCAGTGTATTTGGAAACTAAGAATAACAAAATCCTCCATGAAAAGCGTTCCAGAGGAGGAAAATTCTCAGTAAACCAGCAAATTCTATTAAGTCTAAACCATAAACCATTCCTGCCAGTTACATTAGGAGCGTTAAGGGATGTGCATGCCTGATACTATACTGAACAAAACGGTTGTTAATAAATTGGATGTAGACCAATAAAAGTTTGATTAACCACATGTATTTTAACAATTAAAATTTCATCCAAGAGGAATATATCATTAAATTAATAGATTATGTTTGAAATATGGCAGTTGTATACCTGAAATAATTTCCTTTAGAGGCATTCTCTGACTCAAACATTAAATAAACTTTGAGCGTTACCTTTAGTGTGATTTATACACTTAATTTTTCCCCCTATGTTCACTGTGAACAAAGATTTTGTATTAATTAATTTTAAGTCTATATTTAAGTTACTCAAACAGTTGTGGTTTGTAAATAAACTTGTTTTAAACTAGTTAAATGACTTGCACAGAGTTTCTTAAAACTACATCAACTAACTAATTTAGATTGACTCAATATATAAAACTTTAAATCTTATGCTCCAGTCAAACTATTACATAACATGAATATTACTATTGCACTTAAAAAGACATTGCAGAATTGATGACAGTGTTTTCGCAAGGCAGTTTTCTGACATTTTTAAGGTTACCTTTTTCGGCACTAAGGTATTCGCTTAGGTATCAAACCTAAGCTAACACTTTACATCCTCAGATTTCATGGTGAGATTTCATTTTCCAATGACTTTATTTTAATATTCTTGTCTCCGTTCACTCTTTCTAAGAAGCAGGCTGAAGTGTCTCAGAAACAACTTATTTCAGATTTAAGGCTCCCTAACTATGGTATTTACAGCAATACAAACACTTTGCTTTAAATTAAATGTATGCCAATTAAACCAAAAGAAGAATGCAATTAATTTATAGGATACAAAATGGCCAAGTGGAAATATAAATAGAAGTACTTAAGTCTTAACCATTATTATGAACAAATAACTTACACTTTTCATTTCCACTCTAAAGTACATCAAATTGCTCTTTAGTGAGGGAAAAATCTCTATCTTTTGTATATTACTAAATTTTACTGTCTGTCCACACACACACAAACACTTTTCCCACATGGTTCAAAGCTATTACCGTTTAGGGTAAATCATGCCACCATCGACTTAAAGCAAATAACAACTGCTCCATGTGTTAACATAACAGAAAACTGAGAAAGCAGAATCAATAGTCACCTACCCAGAATGGCACGAGGCTTAAAATTAATTCAATAAATCCACTCTCCTGCTTCTATCCCCACGAGCTAACTAGCGTCACTAAAGAAGATTTTACCCACAAAGAACTCCCTCCTACTCTTATCAACATTGTTTAAACCCCCTACTCAGGCTAGTAGATGCACCCTCTGTGCCTTTTTCAAATTGCTCCAGAAACAATACTAAAGCGGGGGGGGGGGTGCGGGCGGGGGACTGAAAAAAAACACAGCATAATTTAAAGCTAATGAGTTTGGGGGGTTTTTTAACTGCTTAATCAGTGTAAAATGACAAAGATTCTCCTACCAGTCCCTGCTCTCCACTCCACACACAGTGCACCTCGCTGGGGTGGGCAAGGGAAGAGAGAAATTTTGGAGAGACCCAGGCACGCTGCGATAACGTCTCGGAGTTTAGAAAGTGGGGGAAAGAGTTTTTCTCGAGCTCTGTTTCTGCTAGGAAAAAACGAGCGTGTGTCATTACAAAGCGGCCAAGTGAGTGACAGTTTCCTCTTCCTTCCCTGCGATGGGGCAGGTGGAGGGGCACTTGGTCTGGGGGATGCAGTAGGCTCCCCCTCCCGAGCCCCCCAAGAAACAGAAGGCAGCCGCAGCATGGGGAGGACAGGAGCCGGGTATTTCATCTGAGCGCCCAAACCCTGTGCAGAGGGCTGCACATTTCCTTTCAATTTGGAGCTCTCAGGCAGCCGCCCGGCTGAAATCCCCACTCCCCAGACAAGGGCGTGGGGACCGGTGCCTAAAGCATCCCTCGCTTCTCCCCGCCCCTTGCAAGCAAGGGCCAGTGTCCAAAGCACCCCCAGGTGCCCCTCTGCGTGCCCAGCGGGGCCAGTGCCCCGACCGCGCTGGCAGGGAAGGGGTCGCACTCACCACCGGCTGCGGAAGGCGCTCGCCCCGGGGCTCTCCGCTCCCTGTCCCCGCACCGCCCGCGAGGGGAGGGAGGCTGGGGCAGCTGCCGCGCGGCTGGGAAGTCTGGAGCCGGTGTAAGAGCAGGCTCTGCCGGGCTTCCCAATGTGCCCTCCAAACTCCTGACACAGCCCCAGTGAGCATGTGCGGAGTGAGTGCGCACATGCCCGCTGGGAAAGTGAAGCCTCTGCCCTTACCTTGTCCCTTGCCAGGAGTCCGATCGCGAGCCCGGAGCACGGGGCTGCTGGAAGGGCAGGTGCTGGACCGCGGGGCCACAGCGCTAGTAGGGAATGGCAGAATTCCGGTCTGCGTCTGCGATGCTGGAGCAAGGAGGAGGGGGGATCCCTACAGCGAAGTCAACGTTGGAGCCAGGCTTAATAAAGCAGCCCCCTCCCCCCCAAAAATATCATGAGATGGGCTTGAAAAATCACCGGAGTTTAAAAAGCCCAAACAATTTATTTTAATTTGCCTTCTAGCTCTGAGCCTGCAGGGCGCACTTAGGTCCCATTTTCAAGCTCTTCTCCTCAAACACGAGGGCTAGAAAGTTGAGGGAGAGAATTCTGAGATAGTCACGGAACCACTTGTCTCCAGAAGCTGAGGTCAGAGGTAAAACACCAGTTACTGCGAAACCTCGCCAAAAATCATCAGGATTGGCAACAGAGATGTTCGTGGTGCCTTCACTTCAAGATTTCATAGGGCGAGATGCATGGGGGTTGTTCCAAGTACTTCACAATCCAAGTACATTGTGTAAATAAATCTGCTAATAGGTATATGTTTCACTCTCAATTGTCTTTCAGATTATTCTGAGTTCCTCTTTTATTTATTACCCTCTTTGATTTCTCTTTAATTGGTGCTGGTAGTTGTTTAGCCTATTTTCCCCTTCTTCTGAATTTATAATGCTTCTTTTGCTGTTATCAAATCTGCCTCCTATTATGACATTTTAATTGTTTTGCTGAAGAAGTACCTTTATAAAATGTGATAGAATTCATAACAAAAGCCAATAAATGGTTTCAATCATTTGGTAAGGTGTAATAGAATAGTATGCTTTTGTCTGTATTATTAAGAGAAATATGTAGCTATAAAATGGTATAAGTATACATTTAAATATAAAATGTAAAAAAAAAAAAAATTGATGCTGTAACTGATTTAAAGTGGGAAGTCGGTTTCCACTCCAGTAAAACAATTGTTTTGTGGCAGTTTCCGTTTATACCCATTGCTTCGCAGACTGGTGACTTAGAGTGCTAGGGCCTGATCCTGCAAACGCTTACGTGAGTAAGGTGACTAACCTGTGTTGTCCCGTTGAGCTCATTGATGCACAGGGAGCAGAGCTTTTCACAAACCAGGTGGTGCATGTGCCGCCCCAATCAGCCTCCTCAGATTCTGCAGTTCCTCTGCCAGGAGACCCATCACGTACACACAGACTAGCTTGATACATGAGCCACACATATACAAATAGAAACACTCAGATATGTCCCATATATACATAAAAAGACACATGAGATTCAGAGATACATTCTGATCCTCTCAGTATATACACCTTACTGAATCATACAAATCTCCCCACTCCTCCCCCAACCATATATGTACAAGTGCATACTCTGTGTATCTACTTCTTTCACATACACCCCACATTCTCACACACACAATCCATCCACGCACATTAATACACTCATGGATTTAACTCAAACTTTTGACAATGGAACAAAAACATCATTGCAACTAGACAGCTGGTTTTACTATCAAAATCCCTTGGATCAGCCTGACTGCAAAGTATTCCAACATTTCAAAGGAAATCTAGAGTCCAGCATCAGCTTGGAGCTGGAAAAATTCCTAATATGAACTGCCTTCTATAGCCCCACAAAACCAAAACTCAGTTGTTACTCTCCCTCCTCTCCATAAGTTCACAGCACTAACCCACCACGGGTTTGCTGCAGTTCTGAATTTGTGTCACTCTCACATGTTAAATTAACCTAAATCCCTAGCCTGGACTACCACTTCTCTGATTTTCTTCACCTAAATTTCTGACCCAGCGCTGATCCACAGGCTATCCATAAGTAACCATGTCCTTCATGAATAGTCTCTGCAACTTTCCCTCCTTCCTCCAATAACCTAATTGCCCTGTTAGCAGGACTCCTTACCAAGCAGGTAAATACATAATGGTACTTACATACAAAAAGTCTTACATACAAAATACACTCAGGCCCTGATTTAACAAAGTATGTTAGCAGCTGCCCAGCTTTATGCATGTGAGCAGTCGTATTGAACTCAGTAGGATTACTCATGTACTTACAGCTAGACACGTGCTTAAGTTATTATTCTTATTTGTATTAGTGCCTAGGACACCCAGTCATGGACCAGTAGTCTGTTGTGCTAGGTACTGTACAAATGCAGAACAAAAAGGCAGTCCCTGCCCCCCAAAGAATTTACAGGCAAACAAATTATGAATTGAGGCCTGAAGCACTTGTTATGAGCTGATGGATAAACATATTTATATATTTTAGCATGTTTATTATTTATCTGAAGTACTTTAATAATATGTTTAGTAGAGCAGTTTAAAAAGAGGAGGGAATTCACTTTCATTTTTAGTTTCATAATTCAAAATATTTTTACCAGTTCTCATATATAGCACCTTATATAACTTTTCATCTGAAGATCAAGAGAGCCTAGGCACAAGTGAAACTGTTCTCTACAGCTCATGCATAAATGTAAGAGTGAAATGGACACCGTTTAAGTGTTCATAGATTTTATTATTTATTAGATTTGTTATTCAAAATGGATTAATGTTCCAGCTAACTGTGGGAACCGTACCTGCTGCTTTATTTCACTGTTATGGTTGTGTCCAACCCTGCAAAATTGCTGGAAACCAGTTTAGTTTATTGGTTTCTTATGCATCTCCAAGAGGGTGGTGGCATTCAATTCAGAACTGGTCCTGTGTCTTCTAGGAACTGAAAAGATAAAAATAGGACACAAAATGCAACTGGAGGAGCGAGGTATATTCACTAGAGCTGGGCAGGATCCTGAATTTCTGTCCCATGGGAAATTTTGCATTTCTGAAAAAAAGTTCCAAATTGGAACAAAAAGTCAGAAGTGCAAAATTTCCCAAGGAATAGCAGTATTTGAACAATTCTGTTCCAGAAAACTTGAAAGGGAATTTTTTAAACATTTTCTGCTGGCTCCCTGACTACCTAGTGGGGTCCCCAACTGCCCTGCTGGCAAGCTAGTTGTACATCCAGGGGCACTGGGCAGTTCACTCAGCTGCCAGTCAAGCAGCCCAGGGAGCTAGCCAGCTGGGGAGCTGACTGCCCCTGGAGCCTGAGGTGCCCCAGTTCTATGGCAGCCTGTCATGTGGACTACTGAAGAGCTGGAGGCCCCAGATCCACTGCAGCCTATCCTAGTCAGGCTGCTAGGGAGCTGGAGCAGAAATTTTCAGTTTCGTACAAAGTGGTTTTTTTTTTTCTGTCACAAAATTAATCCAAAGAAAAATTCCCAACCAGCTCTAGTATTCATCCTGACAGGCAAGAAACAAACACTGTTACATCAGGGCAAACAAGTGTTTCCCCAGTATAGCAAACCAGGCAACAAAGGAGAAACACTTAATTTAAACTTAACATAGCAGCACCTTTAGCTTTAGCTATTATGACCTTAAACCAACTTCTGATATGTACCTAGAAAGCTGGAAAGTCATATTGATTCAAATGGGGTTAAAGAAGGATTTGATGGGATACTGATCCAGTATTGCCAACCCTAAGCATCCAAAAATTATGCACAAAGCCGCAAACAATCATGAGATTGACTTAGAAATCATGAGATTTTATAAAAAATTTAGGGTCCTTTTTATTTGTCTTCTGGTGTTTGAGTCTTTAGGGTGCAGAGTTTTTCAAACTTTCCTCTGCAACGATGAAGGCCAATAACTTCCTTTCCCCCCGCCCTAAAAATGAAAGCTGAGATTCCTGGAAAAAACATGACCCTAAGAACTAGGTCTATAAGAAAAACTCCAAATTTCATGAGACTTGGTATAAAATAGCAAGAGCTGGTGGCACTATGGTCTCATAACTGCAGTGAAACTGGACTGGACTGCAGTGAAATTTGCCTTCCCAGAACTAATGCATGCTTTCTTATTTTTAAATATTTTTTGAATTATTATTGTTCATTATAGAACACCATTAATTTTACATCTGCTTTAAAAACAGAGGAGAGGCACCCTGCCTCAAAGTGCTTACAATCTATACAAGACCCAAAGTTATCCTAATCTTTACTTTTTATAGAGATAAATATAGTTTAAAAAAAAAATCCAGATACTAGGGCTCAGTCCTGCAAGAGACTGAGCACACTGGCCCTGATCCAAAAAGCAGTTTAAGCACATACTTAACTTTAAGCACCCAAGTAGTCTCAAATTGGCCTCAATACAGCAGAACACTTAAGTACTTACATGATTATCCTATAAGACTATTCAGTTGCTCAAAATTAAGCATGAGCTAAGTGCTTCGCTGAATTAGTGACAGCATGCTCACTCAGCACCTTGCTGGACTGAGTCCTCAGTAGCTAAGCACATGATTTAATAAAGACCCCTGTTCTTGCATCTCTTATTTATCATCAGAACTGGAGGCATCCATTTATTATATTTTTTGCATTTGTATTTATTTATAGCAAATAAAAATCAGGTCATAATATTCAACAAATTCTTAGTTGTTTCTTTAGTACTTGTGAGGGACCAATATTTGTTGCTTTGCCTTCCACTGCTTTCAAGTTCAGAACATTTGTAACTGATAAACAAAGTGCATGTTAGCAATTAAAGCTCAAAATTAGGTAGGCAGTAAAAAGTAATCTGAGAGGAGGACCATAGCTACTGATATTATTGAAGCTGTTCTTGAAACATATGGTTTCCAATCTTTAACACAATGCACAAAAATAAAACCCTGCACCCTGTGAGTGCCTGATCTTTTCATGGCAAAATGATCAAATATGCCTGGTTGGTTTTTAGTTTTACAACTCTTTCCTCATTCTGTTTTTAAAAATAGAACTGTGCCATTTTACTTTAGCTCAGGATCTGCCCCATTGGTATCAAGCAGAGACGGGTTTTGTTAATTAATTTGCACTGCTGAATTGACTAGAAAAAATGGAGCTTTTATTGTTTAATAAAATAAAATTGCAGGTTTGCTTGAAAATTTCCACTCTCTCACAAAACAGGAAATGCTTCTTTTTTGCAATGGAAAAGTTGCTTTCACTGTGAAGATGGTGAAATTTCACAAAAAGAACATGTGTGGAAAAAGTTGTAATTTATTCCAGGGTGGAATATTACCATACTTTTACTGTGAAAAACCATGTTTGCTGGTAGAAATAACAAAATTTCACCTGTGGTTAGATTTGCCTAAACAATAGCTTTGGAAGTGGAAATGTTTAAGATAGAAACTGAATCTCATAAACTTTTGATACAAATATTTAAAACAAATGTGGGTTAATTTATCATTTTTGCCCACAGCCTTTTTATTAGATATTTTAATATAACAATGCACAAACACACAGTAACAGGATACAGAAATCTTCTGTTGTACTAACTTATTAGCAGATGTTGGAACATTACATGCAAATACTGACTGATTTCTGCTGACTCACTCTGACAGGTGAAGGTCACTAACCCTTCACAGGATATAAATGAGATGGGAGTGGCTCCCTAGGTAGAGGAAACTAGGATCTGAAATAGGGGGAGACAGTCTGGAAATCTGAAGGACAATCTATCTTGGGGAGAGTCTTGGGTTGAGATTTGTTATCTTATTTCAGTTATCAGTAGCTAATTATCCCAGGAAGAGTTTAAGAGCTAGCCCTTTTTTTGTGTGCAAATGTTTGTTTTGTATTAGTGGTGTTGAGCCTCATCCTGTTTGTATGAGTAGTTAGTAACTATCTAGAATTTGTAATTTTATGATCTTAAATATGTCTGAGAATCTGTTTTCTTCAATGTTATTTCAAGACATCTCAGCTGGTTTTGTATACTGAACTGTTGCTTTAGCTAACTTCCTTCTAAGTTACATTACACTTGATGGAGAAACTGGGGACCAACTTGATTGTACTTTCAATGTAACTTAACTACAGCATAGAAACAGGCTTTCAAAAGGCTGATTTATGAGCGGAACTAAGGCTTGCTTAGTACAACATTTTCACAGTAAGAGTTACATTCCCACAAAAAGGAACACTGTCAGGTACAATGACCATGAGTCAATCCTGCCAGACTAACTGCTCCATTCAGATGAGCAAATCTGGCAGCCCTAAAACTCATTAGAAATATTATAAGTTTGGGGTTAGAATTCCAGAAATATTCCAAAGCATGTCCTTTTACTACATATTTGAAAGCTTAGTGATAATTTGCCATGGTGGAAACAAGAATAAATGCATTTTGGAATTCTTAGGAGTATTTCTAACTAGTTTGTCATTTTTTTCTCAATAAATGTTAATTGGATCATTTAACCTATTAGATAAATGATGGAAGGTCAATCTGTTTATTGAAGAATCACAAAACACCCATTTGGGATACCTTCAAAATGCCTAACTCTTATGAAAGAATGCAAGTGACTTCAAGCTGCAGAGATCCAGAGATTCCAGTTTAACCAATTTAGAGGAAAGAGCACATAGACATAGATTACAGGTGGAAAGCACCAGTACCTTTAGTCTACTCTCAGCTTTTCTAGCCTGTGGGAATACAGTAGCTGACAGACTGTTTTGATAAAGCTGTGAGATTATTTGCAGGGACTTCTGCATAGGCCACACCTCCATATTGAGGGTGAGAGTAGCCCATATCCTTGTGGTACATCACCAAGGGCTGTATTTGGCCTTCAGATGACTCTTTGGTCACCCCTGTGGGATGTAAAGCAAATAAATCGATGAGATTTATAGTTTGGGACCTATGCTCTACAGAAGATTTTCTACTATCTGTTTCTCCAGGATAACTTAAAAAAATTACTTCTCTGGCAAAATGTTTCCTTTTCATTTGGTGCTCAAGTAGGCAATTTGTCCACATGCCTCCTGATATTCCTAAAAAAAAATGCAGCTTCTCATGTTTGTTTTTATTTTTTAAATCCTATTTTCAACTTTCACCAATTATTGCTTAATAATGTAGTGAGTGACCAAACAGGAGACTGGGCTTTGTGTATTTCTTCAGTGGAGGGAAAGAAAAAGCAAACATCAGCTCTATACAATACAGTTCAGTCCTGACCCAAGAGATTCACTCATCTACTATTTTATCAGGAGAATAACTTTGGAATTGCTTCTCTTTGAGAGCTGCAATTGCAGGAGGCAGTGTGATAAGATCTCTAGTTGACTTAGGGCTATTTAAGTACTTTTACTGGCTTGGGATTGGGATCCTTGTAAATATATGAAATATATTTTTGAGTACAGTATGCTGTCCAAAGAGTAATTGTGTACATATGGCCTGTAAACTCAGTTTAGACTGTTATAATATTTTGCGCTTTACATCTTCAATGTGCTGTACAAATATTAATTAATGGATCTCCAGAATACCTTTATAAGGCTATTATCCCCATTGAACAGATGGAGAAATGAAAGCAGAGAGATGAAGTGACTTGTCCACTGGTCCCAGCTGACTCTCATATCAATGTTTGTTCTTGTTTGTCTTTATTTCTTCGAGTAGCTTATAAAACAATATTATCTGGAGATGGATGGATACAGATGGATCTAGGTTCTTCCATTAATCCACCTTGTGTTTTGTGCTAGAGATCAGTGAACAAGTCTGAATTAAACAAGAGCAAACCCAAAATGTAGGCTTAAGGCCAGTTTTTCAAAACAGGTGACTATGTAATTGCACACCTAGTTCAGGTATGCTGACCCAATAATCAAATATGCAAACAGCCAATGTGGGTCTTATGCACATAACAAAATCACCATATATTTACATGTGCAATTGTGCACTTGGCATGTTTGAAATCTGATCATCAGCATTTTACTGTGGCTCAAAATAGTTTGGTTAACATTTTTTTCTTATTATCAAGAGTCTCTGCTAATTCTTGGCTTGGATCAGAACAGGAAGTGCCAAAATACAATTCTAAAAGTTGTTCTCATGACAGTACTCTACGTCCAGCCTGACTAGGACCTTGAATACTAGAAATCCCACAAGGAAAAAACTGTTCCTGCAAAATTTCTAACTCAATATATTCAACAAAGTAATTATGAGACACACCAAATGACACCAATATTTGAATATTTCTCCAAATCAGACAGAGGCCCTGATTTTGCAGACACTTGAAGTCAATACGGTTACTCACCCAAATTATACATGTACTTACGTGGTTGCTAGGCCCGGGGTTCACATAGCACACTTTTTGACTTTCACCTTTTACTGAACTGTAACCTGGTAAAACACTCCTTGTGCAGTGCCCACTCTTTCTTTTTTTTTTTTTTTGTAATGTATTCACAATTCCAGCTTCTTTTGCTGCCCTTGGGAGTGTATGGAAAATGTTACCCATGTAGCTTATTTAACAGCTCAAACTGGGAGGTCAGCAACGAGATTCTTCAGTCAGATTTCATGAACCACTTTTTAAATATTTCAAATGTTGCTGATTATAATGTTAATTTGCAGTGGCCCAGTAGGCATTGCCCATACAGTATAGATCAGAAATATTGAGGACATTACAAACAGCAGGTTACACTTCAAAACAGTTGGTTCACAGTGTTCAAGACCATTCATCATTTTTATTTTTCGAAAGGACTGGAAGGGCTTAGAAACTTTCCTAGGAAGCGGTATGGATTCTGAACAGCTGCACTACAATTCCTACTCACATCAGATTGTGGATAGAGCACTGATTTGCAGTAAATGTTCTCGGCAGCCAGGAAGTGCTGCAACTGGCAAACCCTCCCTCACAAGATTTTCACTTCTGAAATAAAAAAACATGCTGGTTATTCTGATTTAGATAATCACTGTGGGCCTCATTCACCACTGCATCACACCATAAAACTGGAATATCACAGGGGCATAGTTAATAGGGATCAGACACTATCAGGGTCATTGCAGAGGGCATGCTTGCTATTTATGTAAGGGTTTTTGTGGCTGCATAAATGGGCTTTGTGTAAGAGGAGCAAACTTTTTGTATGTTATCTCTATATATACACTAAACAATGCAATATTTAGGAAAAAAGCCGATTGAACATACACACACAAATTTAGATTTTCAGAATAACATGAATAAAATTGCAAAAATGTGCATGTTAGCAGACATAAGTATCACAGTTATGCTAATTGCACATGCAAATGATGCAAGTGTCTTTACATATGTAATTCTGAAAACAGTTTTAACATTGTATATCCAGAAGGATTACAGACCATTTTACCAAAGGTGCATATGCCTCAACATGATATTCAAACTCTACACAGGTCACTGATGAAACACAGCACCCTCTGCTCACAACACTATTGAACAGTTTAGGAAAAGTAGTGAACAGGCTAATTTGAAATTTTCAAAAGAAAATTTTTCTCATGGGAAAATGTACTTTCTTTTTAAATTATATCCACAGGGAAATGTCAATTTCAATTAAATTTTCCAATATACTGATCAGAAATTTCTAACTGAAAAATTTCATTTTGAGTCAATATTTTCCACTGGACAAGGGGGAAAATAAGAACTTTATTTGCAAGTTGGGAATAATCTACTTTTAACACTTTTTTTACTGAAAACTTTCTTTAGATGAAAAAAAGAGGGAAGTGGGTTTTTTTCCAATACTTTCTCACACACTTTTTACCATCATCACTTTTTTTATTTTAGGGGGGTGAGGGGAGAAAGTAAGAGGAGAGAAGAAGGAAGAAAACCCAAATCCCCAATGCAAAAATGAAAAACCAAAATGTTTCACTTATCAAAAACTGAATTGACATTTAAATTGAAGTGAAATGAAACATCAACATTTTGAAACAAACCAACAACAAAAAATCATTTTCAAAATGTCTTTTGAAGTGAAATGAAATGACAATTTTTGTTTAGTTTCTAAATAAAAATTCTTATGGAAAACCTAATGAATTTTTGGTCAAAATTTTTTGAAAATTTTTTTTCCATGAGAAAAATTTGCGTTTTCCAGATAGCACTACTAATGAAGTAGAAGGCTTTATCTAAATGAAGTAGGAAGAGAAATTTAGGCCATCTTCATGTAAATTACTCTAGTTGGAAAAATTGAGACATTTTGGGTATTTGACATTTTCAGTTCTGTAAAAATCCCTGTGTGGCAAATATATGAAGAAAGGTAAATTAAATGGAGCATTTGCTCATAGATTTTTAAGGTCATTTGTCAAATATACAATATAAAAAAGGATCAGATTCCTAAATCAATGAGGCTAAATTCAGTATTGACAAGTGGTGTGATTTAATTGTGTCATAATATTTGATGTTATTCCTATAGCTCCAGCTCTTGGAGTCAGGTTATTCCATGAAAATCTCAGCTTTTATTTAAACAAAAAAAAAGAAGGTAAAGTAAGTTTCTATCTCTCATAGCTGCAGAGAAAAGCTTTAAAAGGTTAATCCTATAGGCTCAAAGGCCTCAGAAGGCCAAAAAAGATCATTCAAATTTTATTATTTTTAAAATCACATGATTTTTAAGCAAATCTTATTATTTTGGGATGCCTGAATTATCCTAATTTTATACTTGTGGTTAGCAAAACTGTAAATGAAATACAAGACAACAAGCCTGTGTATCTTATGTGTGAAGACACTTAGATGTTTCTCTTCTGTATATGTCCTTGTTGTTTGTATTATGATTGCACTAGAGGCACTAGCTGAGATCAGGGCGGCATAGTTACAGTTGCAGTTCAAACACATAGTAAAAAAGAGTCCCTGACGCAAAGATCTTACAGTCTAAATACACAAGACAGACAAAACACTGGAGGAAGGACAGTGGCATTCGCTCTTGCCTTGTAAGAACTTGGGAAATTAATGCAGAGGATATGAGAGTTCCGTGGCCTTTGAGTGTGTTTTTTTCAGACTGCAATTCTTCTGGATTGTACAGAAATACAATTCCCTGCAAAATGCCAATTAGAAAATAAACTCACGTCTTGAGAGTTTTCCACCAAGGCATGTATAACCTCCAGAGTTGCTGTTCTTCCGTAGCTTTTGGGATGAACTTTACTTTCATCACAGAGGGCTTTCTCCTTTGTTTTTTAAAGGCGTTCTCTGCCAAGCAAAGTAAGTGGTTTTTCTCAAGTGCAGTTTTCTGAAGGTACTGAGGCATGTTGAATACAGACAAGTAATTTGTTACCTCGGGCTGTATGTGTCCTGTACTAAAAATTACAAGATGGGAATCTGCGGTTGTGATGAGAGTATACTTTGGAAAGGCTGTGCAGTGAGAGGAGAACAGGTTGTGGCTAATCTCATTCATTCACTGCAGATAAGAGAGGCACTGCCCTTTTTTATTTTCTTGGCAGGATCAAATCCTATCTGTCTATCAACAGGAACAATTGTTTCTAAGTCGAGAGTGCTGTGATTAAAAATGATATGGCTGGAAAGGCTGAGGAGAAACGCATAAGAAAAAGGCCCTCAAGTGTGAGCTTCTAAGGAGAGACTGTCTGTTCAGCACACAGGCCAGTCAAAATATGCTTTCTGGCAGAGACATTAATAAATAGACCAGCTTCAATAGATGGAGATTTAAGGATAAGAGACTGTAATGTTGTTCTAAAATTCTTTTGGGCTGGAGCTTAAATCCAATTTTAATGAGGTCATAGAAAATAAATTAATGTTCCACTATCTTCCAAACAATATCTTCTTTGTTAAGCATGAAGATTGGAAAGATTTTTTTTTCTTGCTGTGTGCTTAAAACCATGTAAGAGCCGCCTTCTCTTCTCTCATTTCCTGAGTACAACGCCACGTGATATCCCTCACTTGACTACATAAATATATTCATCCAGCATCCACAAGTACTATGTACAATTGACAAGTCTCCACCTTTCTGCTTCCCTTTGTCAAATGAAGGAACCAATTTCTTGGAGAAAATACAGAACTGCTGAGTGACAGCAAAATGAACATAATGGACTCTATAGTGGAATAGTCTCCATTGGAAGTGGTGGAAACGCCATCTTTCAAAAAAGTTAGCATTCTTGCCAACTCCCATGATTTTATTTGAGTCTCACAATATTAGGTGTTTTTCTTAAAGCTCCAGCTCCTGGATTCCGGTGATTATGTGGAGATTTCCGCTTATACAATATTAAAAAAATTTAACTTTTTTTTAAAAAAAAAAAAGTCTTTTAGCCCTCCTGGTTGTAGAAAAGAGCTTTAAAACATGAATCCTCAAGACAATAAGACAAATTAATAAAAAGGACCCTCAATTAATTATTTTAAAAATCTGATGATTTTTTAATCCTTAAATTTGACAATAGTGAGACAACCCACTAGATAAAACACTGTCAGGAGCACCTCTGGACTATATGGGATATAGATAGACTGGATAACTTGATAAGTCCTTTGCATTTCTTATGCCTATGATTCTCTGAACATGTGTAGGTGTATGGTGTGCAGCCTCTTAGTCTACACAGTTTTTTGTGTGCAAGTCAGGAAGTGCAAGCTGCATGCAATACCTGCACAAAACTGTTTGTGTAAGCCTTGGCCTATGACCTGAGTGTATGTCTTGGATTCAGATCTATGACCATGTTGTGAATGTCCACTTAGATTTAACCACTCTAGATTGAGTCCAATTCTTCAAGTCCACATTAACTATGACAGCACTGCTCATCAAAAGATGGGTTTGTTTAGCATCCGTGGGCCTAGCAACAGAAGACAGCTGTTTGCACATACTGTCAAACTCTTGTCATGAGGAGGATTAACAACACATTCAAACCTAAAGCTAGACATGTACTGTCCAGACCAGAGAGAGAGTGAAGAGAATGGTTGAGATGATTAGTTCAAAAGAAGAAAACTATGGGGTAGATGTTGTCTGGTGCCTCACACTTTCAGGAGGACTTGCATTATGTGGAGACAGGTGGTATTTTACTACAAATCCTAATGTTCATCTGGATTCCAAAAGGAAGTGGGTGTGAGAATAAGGTGGATATTGGAGTGAGTTGTCAGAAGAAAGCTGTGGTGTAGTAATGGTGTATTAGATTAGCCAAAATAGATGATGATCCACACAAACATGATCTCACTGTTTATCACCTCTGGATAAATTTCAGTGTGATTTATTGCTATAGACAGGCCTGGTCCATTTGTTGTTGATGATTTTTCATTAGCTGCAGCAGTACAGACTTAGTCTAACTCCTTTACTACATGGAAATTTCAAAAGATATAGGAAGTGATTAGAGTTAGCTTTAACAGCTCTTCTGCAAACAAATTCAGCTAATAGTAGCATGGAAACCACTTTCCTGGCAGCTGCCACTAGGGTTGCCCACTTTGGTTGGATGTATTCCTGGAGGTTTCATCAGATGACATAATCTTTAACTCCTGGAGACTCCAGGACAATCCTGGAGGGTTGGCAACTCTTGATGCAACCAGCTGGGACAAGGGACAAGTGGTTAGCATGTCACTGATTACCTGCTATCTGTGCGAAGCAGAGTGTGTATTAAACTCCATGTGGATGGTGCACCATTCGAGAGCATTTTGTGCAAATTAGAATGCACTTACAAGTAGCTCTGTAAAATTTCACCTTCCAAAGGGCTGACCTAATACTGCTGGGATACGAAGCTGTGATTCCAGGGAACATTTCAAACCTGATGCTTAGCTCACTAAGCCACCATATGCAGTGCCTGCACTAAATAGCAAAGGAGTGTTCTTTATATGTACGCACAATTTAATATCTTTGCCAAACACTTTTACCTCCCTCCCTCCCTCCATCCCTTGACCCATCACCTGCTGGTGCCTGCAGCGTACAAATTTGAGAGTTTTCTTTATGAGTTGCACATAAAATCCACACCTTTGGTCATGCATGAGAAACTGCCAAGAGAGCCTGATTCAGCCCTGAAAGCATTCAATTTTTTATGGGCAAGACCTTTATGGTGGTGTGTTTTTTCAGAAATATGCAGAGTATGTAATGCCTGACCCCCATAACCACTCATAGGTACTAAATGACACACTTCTGGCAGGGAACCCAACTGACTAATTATCCACGCAAATTACTTATCCACTGACTTCAAAAGAAAACCAGCTAAATGGCCCAAGTTGTCAGCAGAAAATTAAGAAATGCATAGGAGGGTGAAATCCTGTCTGCCCTCTCCTCCACAATAAAACCAACAGTGCTATTCAAGGAAGTGGTGAAGAACCAAAAATAGAAAATTCTTGGAGTTTTCACCTGAGGATACCAGTTTGCTCTGCTGGTCACCAGCATGTACTACACCAGGACTAGCTCACTGTATGTTGTAGCTGTCCAATTATCCATTGCCTTGCACATTCTTTTCTTTTTTGTGTGTGGGGGTTGGGAGGGGAGAAGGGGTTCCTCTATTATTTAGACAGAGAACAAGCCTTCTCTTCAAGTCTGCTTTCAGCTTAAGCCTTCTTTTCCAAAGTGGTGTCTCAAGATTTGCTAGAGTATCAAGTACTGAAAGTTTTCAGAATTCATCGATGGTACCATCATAGTCTGATAGTCTCATGGCAAATTTCATGGTCATTCAAAATGAATTGCTGACAACTTGATTAAAATGTATGTACTGGATCATTTGAACTATATGGCAGGAGGAGCTACAGCCTATCAAAAAGTTATGCTAGATGAATAGGTCCCATTTTATCTTCATGCTACATACTGCATTCACTCGAGTCACTCTGCTATTCCCTTGAGGAAACAGCAGCATAAGAAGTCCATAGTGAGTATTTGCTCTGGCCTAAACACAGTACAGTTATGTGAATGTTTTGTATTTGTGATCACCATTTCATTCTAATTTTAATCTTCATGTAAAGGGATACTCCATAAATAGTCCTGATGGTTTCAATAGGACTACTTGCAGAGTAAGGTACTACTCAGTCTGAGCAATGGTAGCAGACGCTGGCCCTTATGTAGCGGTCTAATTGTTAAAGGTTGTTATAGAGGGATTGATATGAATTTTGCAAATCATCAAAGCTAGTTTAATAAGACCTTCCCCATAACTTTGTATTCTGTTACTTAACTTTCATTTGGAAATGACCATTTGATTAAGTAACAAAAGAAGCAACGATTTGGTTAAGTAACAAAAGAAGCAAAAGAGAAAACATTTATAACAATAATTATGAGGACCTTTTGGAATTTCTTCTCCCTTTTTTTATTGGGAAGTTTTTAGTACAAATACATATGGCCAGATGTTTACGAATTGAGCATGCAATCCTGCATCTAGCTAGAGTGTGTGATGGTATGCACAACTCTAGTAAATGCATATGGAAATGACCATAAGTAGTTATTTGCATACGTAATCTGATAGTTATACATCCATCTTTTTAAAAAGTCCTGTAGAGTGTTGCCTTTAGTCTCTCTGGGGTGTGGATTATAAACAGGACAAAAGTTGGTGCTTGCCTTTTCAAGCCATAGATATCTACCATGAAGGGACTGTGAATTCAGGTTCTGAACTGGGCTTTTTTCACACACCAGACTGGCAGCCTACTCAGCTCCTGCTTACTTTGGAACAATCCAAGGCCCTCTTCTTCCCATAGGGCTCAATACTTCAGTCAGTATTACAATGGGATGGGGTCTCTTGTATAGTCTTCAAGGGACTCCCCCCAGGGGTGTCACTCACTGATATTGATGAACCTCCAAGGGAGGCATACCCAGCCCTCTTCAGAGACAAGCGCCTCATAAAGCAGGATGTAACAGTAGGGGGAAGCTGAGGCTCTCCTCACGGCACCCACACTGTCAGAGTTGCCAGTAAATGTCTTGCGCATTTGATAGTGAGAAACCAGTCGCTGCTCACAGTGCTGCTGTCCAGGCAAACATTTGTTTCCTTCTGGTGCCAATAAAATAATTCAAAAAACTTCTTGGGGGAGCATGGGGGAATGATTTCTGGAAACTCGACAGCAAACTGCATTCCCCAAGTCACTACACTTGGTTAGTGTCTTTCACAACACTGCTAAGCTCTAGATGACGGTATGCATAACCCTAAAGAGGAGAAACAGAGAGACAGGAAATTATGGCTGAATGTGTGTTTTCTTAGGGAGTTTGTGCTCACTGTTGGAGTAGTCAATGCCAGATATTGTGCAACACAGTGAGAATTCCCTTTTCAGCTAAATTCTGCTAAAACTCAGCCAGATTGTAGTGAGATGTGAAAATCTCCAGAAGAAATGTCCTTTAATATAGGCATCTGCCTCAGCTTGTGCCATGTTAAGAACCCCAGAGGCCTTACACAGTATTGTCAATCAGAAGTGTTCAAAAACCATGAGGGAATTAAAACCAATAGTAAAAGGTTCTATAGCCATATAAATAAGAAGAAAACAAGGAAAGAAGTAGGACCGCTAAACACTGAGGATGGAGTAGAGGTTAAGGATAATCTAGGCATGGCCCAATATCTAAACAAATACTTTGCCTCAGTCTTTAATGAGGCTAATGAGGAGCTTAGGGATAATTGTAGGATGACAAATGGGAATGAGGATATAGATGTAGATATTACCACATCTGAGGTAGAAGTCGAACTCGAACAGTTTAATGGGACTAAATCGGAGGGCCCAGATAATCTTCATCCAAGAATGTTAAAGGCACTGGCACATGAAATTGCAAGCCCATTAGCAAAAATTTTTAATGAATCTGTAAACTCAAGGGTTGTACCATATGACTGGAGAATTGCTAACATAGTTCCTATTTTTAAGAAAGGAAAAAAAGGTGATCCGGGTAACTACAGGCTTATTAGTTTGACATCTGTAGTATGCAAGGTCTTGGAAAAAAATTTGAAGGAGAAAATAATTAAGGACATTGAGGTCAATGGTAATTGGGACAAAATACAACATGGTTTTACAAAAGGTAGATCGTGCCAAACCAACCTGATCTCCTTCTTTGAGAAGGTAACAGATTTTTTAGACAAAGGAAATGCAGTGGATCTAATTTACCTCAATTTCAGTAAGGCATTTGATACGGTTCCACATGGGGAATCATTAGTTAAATTGGAAAAGATGGGGATCAATATGAAAATTGAAAGGTGGATAATGAACTGGTTAAAGGGGAGACTACAACGGGTCATACTGAAAAGTGAACTGTCAGGTTGGAAGGTTATTAGTAGAGTTTCTCAGGGATCGGTTTTGGGACCAATCTTATCTAATCTTTTTATTACTGACTTTGGCACAAAAAGTGGGAGTGTGCTAATAAAGTTTGCGGATGATACAAAGCTGGGAGGTATTGCCAATACAGAGAAGGACAGGGAAATCATACAGGAAGATCTGGATGACCTTGTAAACTGGAGTAATAGTAATAGGATTAAATTTAATAGTGAAAAGTGCACGGTCATGCATTTAGGGATTAATAACAAGAATTTTAGTTATAAGCTGGGAACGCATCAGTTGGAAGTAACAGAGGAGGAGAAGGACCCCGGAATATTGGTTGATCACAGGATGACTGAGCCGCCAGTGTGATATAGCTGTGAAAAAAGCTAATGTGGTCTTGGGATGCATCAGGCGAGGTATTTCCAGTAGAGATAAGGAGGTGTTCGTACCGTTATACAGGGCACTGGTGAGACCTCATCTGGAATATTGTGTGCAGTTCTGGTCTCCCATGTTTAAGAAGGATGAATTCAAACTGGAACAGATACAGAGAAGGGCTACTAGGATGATCCGAGGAATGGAAAACCTGTCTTATGAAAGGAGATTCAAAGAGCTTGGCTTGTTTAACCTAACCAAAAGAAGGCTGAGGGGAGATATGATTGCTCTCTATAAAGATATCAGAGGGATAAATACCAGGGAGGGAGAGGAATTATTTAAATTCAGTACCAATGTGAACACAAGAACAAATGGATATAAACTGGCCATCAGGAAGTTTAGACTTGAAATTAGACAAAGGTTTCTAACCATCAGAGAAGTGAAGTTCTGGAACAGCCTTCCAAGGGAAGCAGTGTGGTCAAAAGACATATCTGGCTTCAAGACTAAGCTTGATAAGTTTTATGGAGGGGATGGTATGATGGGATTGCCAAAATTAGGCTATTAATTGATCTTTGACTATTAGCGGTAAATATGCCCAATGGCCTGTGATAGGATGTTAGATGGGGTGGGATCTGAGTTACTACAGAGAATTCTTTCCTGGGTGTCTGGCTGGTGAGTCTTTCCCACATGCTCAGGGTTTAGCTGATTGCCATATTTGGGGTCGGGAAGTAATTTTCCTCCAGGGCAAATTGGCAGAGGCCCTGGGGGTTTTTCGCCTTCCTCTGCAGCGTGGGGCACAGGTAACTTGCTGGAGGCTTCTCTGCACCTTGAAGTCTTTAAACCACGATTTGAGGACTTCAATAGCTCATAGGTTAGGGGTTTGTTACAGGAGTGGGTGGGTGAGATTCTGTGCGTTGTGCAGGAGGTCCGACTAGACGATCATAATGGTCCCTTCTGACCTTAAAGTCTATGATTCTATGAGTCAGCCCTCCCCACAAATCATGAGATTGTGAAAAAAATAATAAATTACGGGTTCTTCTGGTTTTTGAGCCTTTAGGATTCATGTTTTCAAGCTTCTCTCCACAACCAGGAGGGCTATAAACCTACTTGTAATTTAAATGAAAGCTAAGTCTCCAGGGATTGGGGCTTTATGAAAAATTCCAAATACCAAATTCCAAATATGAAAAATCACAAGTGTTGCAGTGTCTGGTGCTGTGGTTCTATCTATTATTTGTATTACCATAGCGCCAAGGAACCCTTCATGGATCAAGACCCTGTTGTAGGTGCTGTACAAACACAGAGCAAAATGACAGTCCCTGCCCTACAGAGTTTACAAGCTAAGTATCACGTAAGAGACAACAGATGGATACAGGCAGACAGGGGAATACAAGGAAACAATGAGACCATATTGATCAACATGATAGGCAATGGTCTCTGCACACCAGCAGTCTAACAGTTGTCAAGTTTTTTGTAGGCCTCATGCATGAGGGGAGTTTTCAGGAGGTAGCTTTATGGATGTTTAGGGGGAGCTTCTCCCAGGTGTAAGGACCAGCATGGGAGAAAACAGAGCTACTTGTTTGAAAATACAAAAAGTAGGTGATGGGAGGCTGACATCACAGGCTGAGTCTAAGCAGGAGTTGTCCTTTCGATACTGAATGAGAGAAGATAGGTTGGGTGGGGATAAGATGTGAAGGGCCTTGAAAGTGAAGACGCTGGCCTTATGGACTTAATTTTTAAAAGGTCAGAAGTGCATGACAGTGCACATTGATGTGAGCCTAACTTACATGTTTAGTTTCTGTGAGTGTGCAAGCTGGCTATTTATGGACACATATGGCACAGGGTGGGCATGTGATTGTGCATGGATGTTTGCACTCAGCTTTGAGCTTTTGGCTGTATGCACAGAGCAGTGAGACATTTTCTAATGAAACTTGAAGCCAGGGACAACTCGCCTAGTATTGGGTTTCTTTATGAACATGAAATGCAGTAGATGGGTAGTTGCTGAAAGTATGTCAAAGCTTTTTTTTTTTTTTTTTTTTAAAGGCAGGGGCAGAGGCTTCTCAGGCTAAGGTATGGGATACCCCTTTCTTTTCCCTCCCTCACCCCTCAACATTTCCCTGGATGCTGCCTTGCCTTCTGCTTTCTCTAGGAAACGGGGGGTTGGCCTGATGGCCTTTCTCCACATAAATTTCTGGTCTCTTCAGGAAGGGCCAGTTAGGACTATTCAGGACAGGGAAGCATATTTAAACCACTTTTCAAAGGAGACAAGGGAAGGGTAATGGGGGGCGGGGGGCATTATGGTAACAAAACTGGACAGAAAATACTGTCATTGTGCAGTTACAGAGGAAAAAATGTAAAAGGGCTAGACAGATAGCACATTGCCCCATCATATGTATTGACAAAACCTGAACATACAGTTTAAAACTCCCCCCCCACCACCCCGGCCACCACCACCACCATTTCAATAATTGACTCCACATTCACCACAACACCCAGGTTAGTCACACTGTTCTGCTACAATAAGTCTTCAAGATGACATCTGGATGTGGAAGCAGAGTCTTTTATGGTAAAATGAATGTCTCCAGTAGAAACCAGCTTATCTGAGCTGTGCAAATAAATAATTGACATGACATTTAGAGAGCACCTTAAGGAACAGATCCAATTTACAGCTTCGCTTACATGGGTTATCCGTTTACACCTTGCATCACAGACTAGCGGTATCATCGCAGTTTGTATCAGAGCTCTAGACAACTGTCCTGATTTACCATTGCATTCTTTCATTTTTACCCCAGGATAACTCCACTGACATCAGTGCAGTGATTGGAGTACACAGTAGTCTTTATGCCAAAAAAATCAATGCTTCAAGCCTTTGAGTTTCCTGACAAGCTGTCTTTCTTTAGCCCCTCACTTCAGTTCTTTATCCCACTTGGGGATCTTGATGGGTTCACATAGTGTAGAAGATTCTTCTGTTGTCTCAGGGGAGCAAGTTAGGTGCTACAATTAAATACTGAATGCCAGATTTTTCATAGCATGGGAAGAACAAAACAAAACATCTGTCTGAATAATGCTGAAGGAGCAGGAACTAAGCTGCTCTTTAAAAATAAACGCAACACTGAAGATGGTGATTGAGATAAAGTTACAGCCAAAAACTATGCATAATAAGACGCTTAGAAAATGTTATTTTGTTAGTGGTTTGCAAATGTAGGAACAATATATTAAAGTGTTATTATTACTTGGTTTAAAGTGCAATTCTACTCTGAAAGATGACCATGTAAAAATGCACCATTTCAATCAAGAGATCTGCTGTTTTACTACATTCAGTCAGATCGACTGATTTTGTAGTGCCTGAAAAAGGATTTTACTGCTTTTTATTCCTGTTAGCCCTGCAGAGACTGAGTTCATTGAAGATTCCACTGTGTGCATCACAGCTTACTAAAATTTACCTCTGTGAGTCCATTAAAACATGGGTGTCACTGAGGGTCTAATTTGGTTTGCAGAACCTTTACTGCTGGTAATATTGGTGCAAGATTGAAGGAACCCACACTTGACTTTCTGAGGTAAGTTTGCAGGACAGCAGATATATATATATATTTTAAAAGTCATTTTACTTGTAAACATCACACTTGATACAGAAATCACCATGAGGAATTATATATGGAGCTCCATGATCACATTTTTTACAAAGCCACTTTTCAGAACAGAAATGCACTTTTTACTCTCAACATACTACCCAGAGGAGCATCATTACAATGCACTTAGCATGGCACTCTGCACAATCCTTAATGAACTAATGGCTTATGAAAAGCGCCAGATTGAACTCCCCCAGCTTCTGTTTATGTAGAGAAAAGGTATGGCATAATCAGCAGTGGTGGAACCTTTCTACCAGCCTTTGCCAACCTGACTGAGGGTGAGCAGCTCCAGGGCTGACAGTGTAATTCAGTTTCAATTGCACATTTGATCCCAAACTCCTCAAGTGCCACATGTGATGGGTGTTTATCTGATGGGAACACTTTTTCTACCAGGAACTGGAATGAGATCCATCACACATATTTTCCACCATGCATAGCCATGAAATGGTAATAACTTTTGGTCGGATGCTTCATTAATTAATGCTTATATAGTTGTTTGAGAAAGGCGCTGTATAAGTGCAAAGTATTATGAGGATAAATACTGAAGTCCTTCAGGGACTTCAGGATTTAGCCATTCACTAGCAAAAATATTTTCAATGCAGTATAATGCTTTATTCTATTTCTAGACATGCCCAAAGCAATCCACAGATCTGATCCAGGCTTTTACATACCTCTCTTCTAAGTCTAGGACTAAATACACAGGTTAAAATGTGTAGTGGCATGTCTGGATACAGCTACAAAGTCAAGTATATTTGAATTGTTTCTTTTCGTTGGAAGGGCAATATGAACAGGAAGAGAGAGGTTTTTCTGGATTTGCCAAAAGTTAAGTCATTACTGATAGAAACAATCTCTCAGGTTACTGTCTGGGTTTAGAAACATTTATGAATTGCTTTGGATTGAACTCTTCAACTCTGAACTTCAATCCCATTTCCCTCCCCGACTGGCACCAAGGGATCGTTTCTATTCTCCACCTTATCTCACTGGGGACACCCTAGAGCTGTGTCATGTATATAGTGGAAGCAGGTTGGAGGCAATGAACTCCTTTGGTGTGAATACTGCTGAAAAACTATTTCATGTGGACCCACAGGGAGTGTTCAGAAGTTAGCTATCTTCTGCTTTCCTGCAGCTGGATGTGAAGCCAAGTTCCAATGCACGTTGTAAGAATTTAGTTGCAGACTAAGTAAACATACAGAAGCAATAGAAAGCGCTTTCCTCATTACGTGCTACTTGCATATTGTTTGGATGGTTTAAAAAAAATAGTCCAGGGGCAGGACAGGGATTTTGCACTAAACGTATTCATGTTTTAGACAGTTTAATATTTTACCCTGGTCTATCAAAGTCTCTGAGTCTGGTGAACAAGAACTTCCAGCTGTTTGAACTCATTGCTGTGCCCCCACCAACAATTTCCAAGTATACTCTGTATTGCTAGCCTGAAGTGATGGGGTAGGCGTCTGGTGAATGGCAAGTCTGAAATGGCACCACTGGCTCTGAACCACCAACCATTCAAACTGGAATATGCCCAGCATCAGAAACCAACCAGAAGAACAGCAAGAGTAAGAGCGGGAATGAGATCTCTGCTGTCATGGCCTCATTCTACATCAGCTGAACATTAGGCTTTGCCATGTCAACAAGTTAGAGACACATTGTTGGGAGGGCTAAATTCCAAAGCAATGCTTAATAGTCCTTTTGATGATGAGGTTTTGATTACTGTAGAGAGGGGAGGAATTGATTCATTTAGCCATGGATCCGTATGGAACTCTGATGTTTCACCCCACAGGGATTCACGCAAAATACTTCTTTGACTTTTATTCATGAGGGGTGCATGTGCCAATTATCATTCCAACTCTGGTTAGCACAAACCAAGAATCAACGCAGAACTTGGTTGAAATTGTCACATTCCCCTGGTTTTGTGTCTAAAGCATCTGTATCTGACTCTGACTGGCTGACAGTGCAATGCCAGAACGGGGACGAGGTGCACAAATCTTTCAGCAGGCTCAGGGTGGTACTGATTTTTGGAGCTTATAACAAAATACGAAACCATTAACGTAATATTGGGGTATTGAAAACATTTTGTATAGCTGCTAAATACAGCTATACCAAAAGAGCAAGGAAGCAGCATGGAGTTACAGGGCTGTGTGGCAGGAAAGTTATGCTCTGTCCACTGTACATTTGATGCCAGCCCTGAATGCCAGTTTGTCTGCTTATTTCACAATTATCACTGTAGTGTCTTTCATGCCATACTTTGCACTTGACAGCTCTCCCTGAAGTAATCCTTCTCCTTCAAATTCCTCCTCAAGCCCCACTTCTGTTGTGACACCTACAAGAAATGACAACTAATGATTGCCAGGTTTTGTTGCTGCCAGGGATAGTAGATACTACATAAGTATGTTCAAATATTCAGAAATATCCCATTGTACACTGAGTTAACCCCATATCACATCCCCAAAAAACTATATTGAAAGACCATTAAGGTTGCAATATCAAGTATTCGGAAGTTAGGAAATTCCAGAACTAAGTCTGACTGTGCAACCTTAATTCAACCCCGTGTGTGTGTGTGTGTGTATCATGACACATTCTTTAATTACACAATAACCTACTGTTTCCCCCCCAGGATCCCTGCTTCATTCAGGGAATGGAAAGTAGTTATTCAGTACTTCTTTTTATCCTCTTTCAATTTGTGGACCTAGGCCTTATTTATCACACTTCATGAAAACCCTGCACTGAATTCAAAATTATTAATTTTCTCTACCTTCACAAAAACACTGTGAAATTAGCTGGCATCATCATGCTCATTTTACAGCTAAATGGAGAATTTAGCTGCCCAACTCCCACAAATCTCAATTGAGCATGTGCAAACTGCCATTTTCTGGATACCTATTACTTGGTCAAATTTGGGAAAATGGCAAAGGCACTTCCCCTGACACCCAGAATGACAATCCTGCCAAATTTCAAGCCCTCACTCAAAAGCCTGGAGGTGCTAGAGAATCTTAATAAAATGGTTGTAAATGATTTTTTTAGCATGAGTAAAACATATTTTTATGCAACCATGTTCTTAGAAATGGGTGAATTGTTTTAACTGAAATTCCCCCCCCCCAAAAAAAATTCAGCCTGGCATGAAAATTTCCTGCCCAAATGATTAAAGTCTGGCAAAGTTATAAGCAATTGAAAACAGGGTCTTATAATGGGAAATATCAGACAACCTTAACTATAGGTAGTACTACCATCTCTACTTCTTAACGTTACACTTCCCTCCCACTGTCGGTTACAATCAGTTCTTTTGTATTAGATTGTAAGCTCTTTAGAGACTGACATTTACTGTGTATTTCTCTCTACATTGTCCTGTACAATTGGTCCACAATCCTGACTGGGATCTTTGAGTACTACCCAGAATACATATAGTTATGCTAAGGAAAACAAAAATTTAAACCTCATGATGACTGTAAATAGGCTGCAGACAACAGGAGTGCCATTGAGCCAGTGTTTAGAATGAGTGCCTGAAATACACTGCATGGAGCATGTTCTCTCATGATCATCCCTGTTAACTGTGGTTCAGTTCACTAGGCAGCTGAGCAAGTGATTTTGCTGCATGCATTGGCCTCAGCATATTCCCTCCTCCTCACCTGGGCAAGCACTATTCCTCTCCCAATTTCTCCCTCTTGTACAGGGCTCTTGTGATCACATGGGTCTTGACTTATCTCTCCAAAACATCTTGTAGCAGCAAGTAACATTTGTCCATTAACACTTGTCTCCCCCTTAGATTGTGATGTACGAGTTTAATTTTCCCTAACCACAAGGGCAAAACTAGTTCTGCTTCTGAGGAACCTCCAGCTGGTTTTGATTCTGACAAAGTCTCATCTATTTTTGCTTCTGATGAAAATATCCTGATCTTGATTGACAAATACAGCTAATCATTCTGCTTTTCTGCAAATCCAAAGAGGAGCTGGTCTGACTTTTCGGGTGAAATCCGTTTGCACTGGTCTGACTGGGATGTATTGCCAAATTGGGTGGCAGCCAGTTACACGGCACATCTGTTTAATCTGTTTTTGAAACTGCAGCACATTTACCTAATTTGAAGCAGCGTTACTATGATATCATGTCTGTCCCATTTGTGAATGGGAAGTGACCAAGATGCTTTCAGTAAAGTGATATGTGCTCTACGGCTACATGTAATAGCTAGACTTGCAAATGTCTATAGGATAATTAAGATCTAATATTTTCAACATACATGTGAAGGAAAAGAGAAACTTGGGCCAAATTGCTAGAAGCAGATGAACCTTCATTAATATCAAAATTACATCTTATGCCAACTCTGAATTTTTGTATATTGCCTAAATCAGAGGTTCTCAAACTGTGGTCCATGGACCACGCTCCATTCTGGTGGTCCGCGGATAATTCCCCCCATGCAGGCGTGGCTCCACTAATTAAGTGCCTGGACCCTGGAGAAGATGCACATGTAAGGAGAGGTGGTGGCCTTGGGTGTAACAGGGGGTAGGTGGGAGGGGGCAGTGGGTTGAGAAGAGGGGGTGTGGGGAATTTGGGACGTTCAGGGTTGTGGCGGCCAGAGAAAGAGGTGACTTTCTCCAGCTCCAGGGCTGTGGCTGCTGGGAGAGACCCCAGGGCTGTGGCTACTGTGGCAGGGGAGAGACCTCCCGCTTCCCAGCTCCAGCTCGGGGGCTACTGTGGCAGGGGAGAGAGGGAGAGACCCCTGTCCTTCCCAGCCCAGCTCGGTGGCTGCCGTGGCGGGGGAGAGAGGGCACATCCATCGCATTAGAAAGATAAGACTACTGATATTAAAATGAGTTGTGTGCTTTTATTTGTAGAACAAAAAAAGTTGTTTATTAAGTTTTTTTTTTAATATAGCACTTTTATTCAAAGCTCTTTACAATAGGTAGCTAATGGTACAAACAACATTTGGAAAGATCATTAAGTGGTCCGCTGAGACCCTCAGCAATTTTCAAGTGGTCTGCGGAAAAAAAGTTTGAGAACCACTGGCCTAAATTAAATTGCTTAGATACTACACTACAGTGTAGAGTAGGCCTGTAGCAGGGCTAGCTGCTTCCCAAACACCCCCTAGTGGCCCAGGGTACTTCTGTGGTGTCCTGCTAACAATTCTTCCTTTCTTCAGGCATCTATCCTTCATTCACACCAAGCAGCCGCACAGATCCTTCTGGCCAGACTTTTATTCTTTTATTTTATTTTCACAGTACAGCAAACCAACATTGAAAACAATGACACCTTCTGGTCTTGAGTTCTGTCCTCAGGGGGTCTCTCTTCCACAGCTTACTGCCAGGCTACCTGCATCTGGGATTCCCAGCACCTCTCACAAGCCCCTTGCACTGCAGCTTCCTGCAGAGACACCTGATCCAACCCAGGTATTGGCTCCTTCATAATCAAGGCTGGCTAGCACGAGGCTCTCTACTTCCTAAGGACAAGCCATTGTGTTACGTCCTCCCCCTCCCCCACTTCAATACCATGCCCATCCCAGGGGAAGTTCTAGGTTAGGGGATACCTTTTTTTCTCCCTCCCAATTTACCAGTGTCACCGGCCATGTGAACACACGGTCTGGGCTCAGAGTGCCTCCAGCATCCCTTCCAATTTGTTCATCATAATAATCGGCAAATTCTTTCCCCTAGAGTCACCTGATGTGCCTCCACTAGCTACTCAGGTGTCCCCTGAGAAGGAGTTTGAACTACCCACACTTCCCTTGTTTCCTCAAGGCCCACTGTCTGGGTGCCCACCACCTCCTCCCCTCAGCGTGTTGTGTGGGTCCTGACAGCAACCCCGGAGTACAGTCTGGGTTCCCACTATCTCTTGATCTGGCACCTGCTTCCCAGGACTCCTCTTCGTCTGAGGCATACCTAACTCTAACTTTTGCAAAGCTTCTACTTCACCTATCTCACACCCTTCCTCTTTGGGTAGTCTGGCTTCAGGTCTAAACTCTCTCCTGTATCTATAGAGTGGGCCAGAAGCTTTTTGCCTTTCTGCAGATACATGGGGTTCATAAACTAGCTAACAAATCATACATAACACCAACATTTACCGGACTGTTCTGGAGAACACTTCCCATTGTTGCCAAGATTATTTTTTTCTCACATTCCTCCAACGGACATCCCATATGCCCATGGTCCCAGTCTTCAAAAGGGCAAGTATTCTGCTTATGACCTTCCATCCTGCTTTGGATACATATCTCGGAGGGGATTTTCTTCATCTTAGGAGGGAATAGCCTCTTAGGAGTGGACCCTAGCCTTCCTACATGACTGAAATAACACCTCACCAAGTCACATCGCATGAGAAGGCAGTTCCTCTGAATGCATTTTGCTTTCCCATAATGAAAACTCGTAGGGGTCTCTCTACCATGCCCTATGGATTTCTTACCAATCAGCAAGGATAGAGGAGCTGTTGATCATTCTTCTGAGGCCCATAAACCGGGCTAATCTTAACTTCCCACTGTGGGCTTCCACCTGGTAGGGGTATCCCTGCTACTAACTTTCCCCCAAAATTGGGTGCTCCTGGTCTGGTCCGTTGCTCTAACTGCTTGGCTCTCTCCATCACCAAGTAGGCCTCTGCCTTCTCCCTGGCTCCCGCCACTGGTGCCAGCTGAAACTGCTTTACCCACAGTTGAGCTCCTTCAGGCAGGACTCACAAAAATTGTTTAAAGACAATTAAGTCCTTGTCTTTCCCCAGAGAATTCACCTCTGGACTGACCCATCGGTCCTGCACCCACTGGGCCACCACATGGGGTTGTGTTCTGTGTGGAAATGGCTCAATGAGGACCTTATGCTGGTAAGTTTCTGGCATCGGCCCCAGCAGATCTAAGACAGCTGCTTTCAGCTTGGGATATGACTTTGACTGTGCGTCAGTCAAAGCTCTATAAATAGCTTGAACCGCCCCACTCGGAAATGACACCAGCCCGGCTGCCCAAGAGGAGTCTTCGAGCCTGCAGCAGGGGCGACTCACTCACAGGTGTGGAGGAAAGCCTTCACCTCATCCTCAGGCCCCAGCTTTGCCCGGGCTGGGCCAGGTCTGCCCAGTCCAAAACCCACCACCACTTCAGGGACCCATTCGCCCACTTGCTGCAAAAGCCGCTCCTGTTGTTGTCATGCAGTATCTTGCCACTACTGTTTGGTGACCAACTGCACCTCCTGCTGCTTCTATTGATTTTGAAAACATTGCACCAGGAGGGCCTGAGTCTTTTGTTGCTGCTCCGTGAACAAGCAGACAATGTAGCTGCAGTCTGTAGCAGGGTCAGCCACTTGCCATGCACCCCTTGTGGCCTGGGGTACCTCTGCAGTCATTGCTAACCGTTCATCCCTTCCTCAGGCTTCTCCCCTTACACTCACACCAAACAAAGAGTCTCACAGATCCTTCTGGCCAGGCTTTAATTCCTTTTCTATTTTCCCAATACAGCAAACCCAAACTGAAAACAACAACACAACAATTACCTGCTGGTTTTGAGTTCTGTCCTTAGGGGGTGTCTCTTCTACAGCTTACTGCCAGGCCTCCTGTCTCTGGCAATCTCAGTAACTCTCACAGCCCCCATGCACACAGCATCTTCCTTGTAGTAGAAACACATCACCCAACCCAGGTGTGGCTCCTTGGTTCTCAAGGTTGGCAAGCGCTAGGCCCTTCAGCTCTTAAGGGCAAGCCTCTCTATTACAAGACCCTATATACACTAACTACTTTGCATGAAAGGCCTTTTAAAGTTTTAATTTCTATCAGATCAGCCACTCTTGTTCCATACAGTGCTTTCCCCAGAGCTTTGTCCCAAGTGGTAGGTTACTACAACCATTTGTGCACCTCCACTAGTGGTAAGCGGGGGTAGAGGGAAGGGGGAAGCACTAGTGTAGACTGGCAGTCACTGCATTAACCACAGTGTGATCTAATTCTATTCAGAGAAAGTCTAGATGATACAGAAGTTAAGATACTAGCAGCCACATATGCCTTATGGATATGGATCTTGCCACACGGCTGGCCTGGGTCAGCATGACTCAGGCTCGTGGGGCTCGGGCTGTGGGGATAAACATTGCTTTGTAGACATTTGGGCTTGGGCTGGAGCCCAAGCTCTGGGACCTTCCATGCTTGCAGGGTCCCAGAGCTCAGGCTGCAGTCTGAGCCCGAATGTCTACACAGCAGTTTTTCAGGCTCAGAGCCTGAGCCCTGTGAGCCCGAGTCAGTTGACCTTGGGCCAGCTGCGGGTTTTTTATCCCTGTGTAGTTATTTCTTTAATGTAACATCCACTATAGTGCTGCATATTAAGGAGAACACAAGCACTGGAAGGGCATTTACAATGCAGGAACAAAGGCACAGATGACCTCTGACATCATTTAAAGCTACTTTATGCCAAGAACTTCCTCACTTAATAGGGATATTGAAACAAGTCATGGAAATGATGACTGATCCCTACCATATTGGAACAAAGAGATTAGCTGCTAATATGGAAAGTTACCTGGCCAGCTTTTAGTTCAGGCATGAAGGAAGAGAGCAGATTACAGGGAGAACTGCCTAGATCGTGAGGTAATGTAACCACTGGTGAACAACAGGGGAGTTAAAGGACCAGAGGACCAAGAGGGAAGAGGTAAAATGTTTTTATGCAAAAGCCAGAAGTATGTGTAATAAAATGGCTGAATGACAATTCTGCATTAGCGAGGATGTGCTTGATATTACTGGAATAATAAAGATGTGAAACTAACTGAGCAGATTTAAAATGTAAGATAGATGGGGGTGGGGCGTGGAAGGCAGTACAAACAAGTAAAGAACACAGACTGATATAGAAAGCAATGATTGATCAATCCTTAGCAAAATACAAACAAACCATCACAGGAGGAGAATTCAGAGGATTGTGAAAATCATCAGAAACTAGTTTACAAGAGACTTGGAGCATGTCTACACTACAGCGCTGTATCGGCGCAGCTGCACTGATGCAGCTGCTCCGCTGTAATGCATCTGGTGAAGATGTGCTATCCCAATGGGAGTGTGTCTCCTGCCAACATACCGCTGGTGTGGATAATGTGAAACTTGCATCACTCCGGGGAGGGGCTTTTTCACACCCCTGAGCAATGTAAGTTAGATTGACTTAACAGGTAGTGTAGACCTGCCCATTGAGAAGGAAAGAAGAAATGGTGAGTACTGTGGTACAGAAGGAATATTTCATGTAATCACATGGTTGCCAAAAGCTTCAGTGGCTTGATAAGATAGATTGAACGTCTAGCCAGACCATTTTCAAGACCTAGCTAGATATAGATCAAGGTGGCAGTTCATCTGCAAGGAGTCTATCTCCCTTGAGAATTTGCCATGATGATGGTGAATGTTGTGTGTGACCAGGTGACTAAACTACATCAGCAGAAGTATGGACTGTGAACCAAATTATAGGTGATGTTACTGTAAAGGGAACTGGTTTGACCTTATCTAGACTATACAGAGTTTGAGTTTGGCAATTGGTTAATGTTATGAGTACTATTGACTTGAAAAAGGATGAAATATGATAGCCAGGAAAATTAAAGCGTGACACCTTGGCACCCCAATATTCCGCATTGTCATGTAATTAGGATATGTTTTGTACAAAGTATGCCTTGTGAGGTATCATTCTAAAAGTCTTGATCTGCTAGACAATATCTTGTTGGATTGTACGTGCTACTGTCATATGTGAAAAGAAAAGGAGTACTTGTGGCACTTAGAGACTAACCAATCTATTTGAGCATGAGCTTTCGTGATAAGAACACACCTAAATTCTTAAAGTACAGGCCTTTACAGACAGGCCTGAATATCTATATCCTAACACTAGATGTTAGAGAGCTTATTCCTTCACTCTCCCATTTCCCTGGTCCTTCTCGCATGAACAGAGAGCAACAATACCCAAAGTCCAAAGGTGCAAACAATTCGATGTTTATTGGGGTGAACTTCCAGCAAGCTTAAATCCAAGTTCCTTTTTCCTTATTTTCGAATCCCAACTTACTTCCTGTTTGCCCCTAATTTATATAGTAATATTCTTAGCTATACCTTAACCAATCATTCTACTGAAATTTAACTAACCAATCCTAACATATTGTAACATGATTAGCTAACCAATTATATCCCACCACAATAATTAGATTACACCCAGCAAAATTAATTATACAGCAGACAGAAACAAGTGAGCTGTAGCTCACAAAAGCTCATGCTCAAATAAATTGGTTAGTCTCTAAGGTGCCACAAGTACTCCTTTTCTTTTTGCGAATACAGACTAACACGGCTGTTACTTTGAAACCTGTCATATGTGAAGTTATGAAGTTTTGGCTAGGTATGTGTTACTGAGACATGTTGTGAGGTTGAAAACACCGACAAGCAGCCTTTCAGGTACACCATTAAAAAGGCCAAACAATGCTAATGACTTATTGAGGAAATGCACACAAGCACAAGGATTACCCCAGGAACTGCATACAATAGAAACCTCTCCGAGATAGCACTACACAATGGGAACTGTTTGATCCAGATCACAGTAAAAGAGTTTTCTCGTAAGTGGGAAGAAGATATAAAAGGGGGACAAATGACATCATGATAGTACCTCACTCTCCCTACAGCAACACACCTGGAAACGCCTGAGGGGCAAGGACTGAACTGTGGGAAGTGACAGTCCCAGGCTAGAGGGATTTTTAGCCTCCGTATGAAAACCTGAGAAAGTCAAGATAGCTTGTGCCTTAAGAATCTGCCAGTCTGTTTATTCAGGGTGAGAATTTGCTAATCTATATCCTACCTATCTAGTGTGTTAAGCTTAGTTTGCAGTTTTGTTTACAGACAGTCCTCAGACTTCTGACACAATTGGTTGCTGAAAATTGCATTGTAAGTCAAATCGTTGTAACTTGGAACCGCAATCCACTCCATTGCGGGACTGAGCGTTTTAAAGTCGAAACCCATAGTTGTAAGTCGAATCAGGGTGTCAATTCAGAAATGTTGTAAGTGCCGTTAGTCATAAGTCGAATGTCATAAAGTCGAGGACTGCCTCGACTACTAAGGTAATCTGCTTTGATCTGTTTGCTATCCCTTATAATCACTTAAAATCTATCCTTTTGTAGTTATTAAATTTGCTTTTGTTTTGTCTAAAACCAATGTGTGGAAATTCTAACTTGGGGCAGAAAGCTGTAGCATATCTCTCTCCACATTGAGGGAGGGGGTGAATTTTATGAGCTCACGCTGTACAGTTCCCTGTGTAGTACAAGACTGTATAATTTTGGGCTTACACTCCAGAGGGGGGTGTGTGCCTTGGCAACTGGGATTAGCTCAGCCTTCTCATGCAGAGCTGATCTCAGCATCTGTGTGTGTAGATGCAGCTGGCTGTGTCCCTATCTGTGTGTATGCTGGTGAAAGAGCAAGCTTGGAGAGGTTGGCAACTTATCACAGCACCACAGTGTGAAAAGGAACCCAGACTGATGGGTCAGGCAGGCTCAGTGGTACCCCATTGCCAAGTGGCACTGCGGGGGGAACCCGTCACAGAAAGTTTTAGGGATATTGGTTGACATGGAAAGGCCACAGAGGCAGAGAGAAGGAGAAAATAAAATATTGGGTTGAAACCAATAGTCTTTCTTCACACTTGCGATAATCCTGATAGAATCTTTCTGAGAGTGACCTGAGAGAAGTATTCAAAATGAGAAGGTGCTCACAAGTGTGTTAAGATGGCTAGTGTGTGATAAGATAGAATGAATTAAAGTTGTATTTAGTGGTGAGACCCATGGCACACAATCTAAAAACCAGGAAATTAGGAATTAAAATGGAGTTCAGGAAAAGCCATTGTAATGAAAGTTCAGAGAACGCATTGCATGGAATACTATATTGTAAGAAGTCATCTCTGCACTTGGTATGTATTACTTTAATGCATAGCTAGATGATGTCTGGCTGTATACCTACCTATCTACCTGGGGTGGAACTTACTTTTGATTAAATCAGATATTGTGAAAGAGTATTTATAGTGAGGTTGCATGAAAGTCCAGGTTTTTCCCCAACTGCATCTCATTGTGCAAATTGGAATTTTTGTTAAATTGAATCTGTGCTTAAAGTGGTACTTTTAAAAACACATCGTTGCCTTAACTATAGGTTCACAGTTTAGATCTCCTAAAGTAGAGAGATCAAGGGAAAATCTGAGAAAGAGAGGAGGTGGAACTGAGAAATATAAATGGCATAGACTTGTCTGGCCACGCAGTCACCTTTTCCTTTCTTCTGTTTTTTTCCCCTTTCAAGCCTTAATTTCATGATTTCCTGGACTGTTTCTACCTCCATGCAATAGTTATATACAAAGTTATGTATTTGTTGTCTTAAGTTCTTATGTCACCATCAGAGCTGCCTTCTAGTTCCATTCTTGTCTCTGACCTTGGTGGCTGAAGTTTCTTTCAGTGTCATAAAACCTCAGGTTGTAAAATTCATATTGTAACTTTAACAGCCACATCTGTTTTAAACATTTTTGTTTTAAGAACTCAATGTAAATTTAACGACAAGGCAATAAAAGTAAAAGTTGAAGGAAATTGTCACAGATTTGTAAAGCCATAAGATAGGTCTCTGCACTTATGTGACCAATCAAATTACAAAGAAACAAACCAATTGCTTTTATTGTAGCAAATTCTGCTCTTAAACATTTCACATTTTAATCTATTGGCTTGAACTAACGTTTGATTCATATTGGTATTCACAATTGCAATTTTACCCAGATATACAAAATTCTTACCTGCAAAGGTCCCTATGAAATGTTGAGACAAACTATTTTCGCTTAAGTGAGTCTGTTGAGCATTTGATAGCTGTTAAAAGCTCTTCATAAGTTATCAACATATTTTAGGCAGTCTGACTGGGCTTTAGAATCTAGAAAGCAATTTGAAATATATCTTCTTATCTTATTTTGGATAACTTGAGTGCCTCTCTAAAGAGGTAAATAGAAATGAAGGACCCGAACCTCATCGGGTGTAAATCAGTATAGCTAGAATGAACTCAAATAGAGCTACCTGAGTTTACACCAGTTGGAGATCTAGCCCAATTTACATCTCCATCTCGTAAAAAATATATTAGAATTGGAAAAGGTAAAGAGAAGGGCAACAAAAATGATTAGAGGTTGGAACAGCTTCCATATCAGGAGAGATTAAAAAGACAGGGACTGTTGAGTTTGGAAAAGAGACGATTAAGGGGGGATAAGATAAAGATCTGTACAGTCATTGATGGTGTGGAGAAAGTAAATAAGGAAGTGTTATTTACCACAAGACACCATAACACAAGAACCAAGGGTCACCCAATAAAATTAATAGGCAGCAGGTTTAAGACAAAAGGAAGTACTTCTTCACACAATGCACAGTCAACCTGTGGAACTTGTTGCCAGGGGATGTTGCAAAGGTCAAGAGTATAACTGGGTTCAAAAGAGAATTAGATAAGTTCATGGAGGTAGGTCCATCAATGGCTATTAGCCAAGATGACCAGGGATGCTACCCCATGCTGGGTGTCCTTAAGCCTCTGACTGCCAGATGACGGGAATGGATGACATGTGGAAAAATTGGAAAACGTCCAGCGGAGGGCAACAAAAATGATTAGGGGACTGGAACACATGACTTATGAGGAGAGGCTGAGGGAACTGGGATTGTTTAGTCTGCGGAAGAGAAGAATGAGGGGGGATTTGATCACTGCTTTCAACTACCTGAAAGGGGGTTCCAAAGAGGATGGATCTAGACTGTTCTCAGTGGTAGCAGATGACAGAACGAGGAGTAATGGTCTCAAGTTGCAGTGGGGTAGGTTTAGGTTGGATATTAGGAAAAACTTTTTCACTAGGAGGGTGGTGAAGCCCTGGAATGTGTTACCTAGGGAGGTGGTGGAATTGCCTTCCTTAGACGTTTTTAAGGTCAGGCTTGACAAAGCCCTGGCTGGGATGATTTAGTTGCGGATTGGTCCTGCTTTGAGCAGAGGGTTGGACTAGATGACCTCCTGAGGTCCCTTCTAACCCTGGTATTCTATGATTCTATGACATGGGATGGATCACTTGATAATTGCCATGTTCTGTTCATTCCTTCTGCAGCATCTGGCACCAGCCACTGTTGGAAGACAGGATCCTGGGCTAGATGGACCATTGGTCTGACCCTGTATGGCTGTTATTATGTTAAATTATTTAATTGTGAATGGATTGCATATAATGTGACCCTCCTGATTAGGACTTAGTGTCTTAAGGAGCCCTGGGTCTGTCAGTGCCCAACAATGAAACTTCATTAGTTCTTAATAACCTTTTAGGACAACATTTAAAAATGCTGCCTCGCAGGCACCCCAGCTGCCTCAGACCTGCCTATTTTTCTTTTGGCTGGGGTCTGTCACCCCTAGAAGCAGGCCCACGTTAGTGTTTATTACAAACCTAATATGTATGTCAGGTGCCAGCATCAAAGAGAATACCTGAAAAAGTGACTTTATGAAGAGAATCAACCAAATACTATCTCTTTAGTATTCACTGCATGAAATAGACTAAGGAGAGCAAGATGTGCCAGGGCATCATCCTGAGTCCAGTAAGCAAAAGTTTCCTCTGAACCAGAAAGCAGCGTTTGGGGGCTAACCAGGTGTTAAGACTTCTTTTGTTTCTAGAATGCTACTCCTACCAACTTCCATAAGAAGGTTTCTAAACAACCTCTGAATTCCCAGTAGGGATTCCAACACAGACTCAAAACCAGGCATTATGTTTAATTCTGCTACTGCTGGGAGTAGCCAAACTATTTAACTGACAGCAACAGTATTCTCAAAGGAACTTCCAATAGCACTCCATTGGAAGTAATCAACCTTAGTCTTTATTAGGTGCATCCTTCACTAGATCTCATGATTTATTTGCTCCTGCTCTGTTCTGGGCCCTTTCCCATCTGATATTAGTCTTCTCTGATGAATGGTGACTAAATGCAGAGCTATCAAATCTTTCCAAAGCATCCCTTAACATTGCACATGATGGATATCAAATCAGAATTATGTAAACACTTACGTAAATCAATTATAAAAGAGCAACTATCATTTGGCATTGCCTTTAGTATCATTTTCTTACTTAAAGCCCTATGGGCAGACCCTATTAACCTAGTCGATGCAATTAAAATTGTTTATATAGCATCCTTTCTAAACATTCATAAAATATTTTAAATAGAATTACTCCGAAGGGGAGAGAGAAAGAGGGAAGGCAAGATGTAAAGAAGGTGTCTCAATGCCGCAGTGGAATTTCCAGTTGTCTATTCTAATGCAGTTTGCCGTGGGCCCCTAGGGTGAGAGGGCCCCCAAACTAGGGTTGCCAACTCTGAGTGACGTGATTCTGGGAGACTTTTTCTCCCCAACATGACATAATTTCACTTTCTTAAAATATCCTATTAAAGTCTCCCGGATTGCTTTCAACAGTCACCAGGAGATTGATGCTGATTTTGGGAGACTCCAGACCAATCCTGGAGGGTTGACAACCCCACTCCAAACCCATGGAATTTGACTGAGTGATGCTGCAACCTAGCACACATGGTTGCAGTGCCACTAAGGTTTGGCCTGGCTTCTGCATTCGCTGAGCCGTGCTGTGACCCTGGCCACTCACTCAAATCCAGCCCATCTGCCCCCTCTGCATCCCCATCACTGTGGAGGGGCAGCCAGGTCAAACCTGAGTAGCATGGCAACCCTGTGTACCAGGTCACAATGCCCAGAGCATGGAGCTGGGCCCAGACCCACAGGACAGGAGCCTCTACAGCCGGGTGAATGCAGGGCAGGCTCACTCTCCAAACTTCCCTCCCCCAGAGCCTCAGTTTCAGGGTGGGGAAGGAGGAAGACCTTGGTTTCAGATTTCGCCCCAGGTCCCCAAAAACATCTGTGCAGCCCTGTTCTAATCTATGGACTTGCTAAAATGCCTGTCGCCATGGCATCTAGCTGAGTTTTCGTTTGTCAAGACAATTGCCTTAGATGATTGTCGGTTTTGCTTCTGTGTTAGAGACCAATCTAGAGAACTATTTCTAAGATAATGCTTTCTCACAAAAATACAGGTGCCATCTCAATGACCGCTATTGCTCGTACAGTGACTTACGAAGGATTTACCATCGAGATGCTGCTTCTGCATGCTTGTGGCTCACCCGTCCAGTAGTTAAAAGGTTTATTGAAAAAGAACACAATCCCACACAGTGCAGATTTTAAATTACATTGTACTGCAGGTCAAAGATAAGAAAGATAAGCGGTGCTGCAGATTTCAAAAGTAATCTGATCCTGAGAGAGGCAACATTGTTTGTGCTCAAAGAAGTGTGTGTTTCACTGGCAAGTGAGGAGATAAGTTACCATGGTATAATGATTATCATGCTCAGGTCTGTTTGTGTTCGCTTGCTCTGTCATTTTGAAATAATTACCTTTTGTTAATATATACTACCAAATAGCAAATATATAAGGGACAGATTTCCACCAGACTTCCTTAACAGTTGAACAAAATTTGCATGCACATAATGGGTAGTTTGATATGAGCAAATTGTCTTTTGCATGTGCAGTTACTCATTTTGTCTGCACAAATCCATGGCTGCAGCTAAGTAGGCTTGCTGAAAGATCCGTCTTAAAAAGCTCATGCTTATATCATAACAACTGATAAATAACTATTGATATTTGTGGAGAGCTTCTCTTCTAAAAAAAATCCTGAGGTGCTCAGCAAACTTTCAAAACTGATTTATAAGTTATGATCCTCACTTGCGTGTGCTTATTTGTCTGAGCTGCATAACTTCAGTAATTGGACTGAATGCAAAAATGCATCCAATTAGCCATCTGTGTGCATAGTTACCCAATTTGCATATAACTGTATGTGCATTTGGGATGAGCATTATTAATCTAACTCTTTTGAAGATCTGGCCCTATGCACAGTATAGATAGCCACCACTCAAATATAGCAAAACATTTCCCCCATTTAAATGGTGTCCTACAGCCCTTCATGGCACTGTAGGTTAGAACTTGCAATATACCATATTCCACTGAAACTAAAGGGGGAATTTTAGAATAGTTGAATGAATTTGGCCAGGTTACTGGGGCTAACAACCACTCTCTTATGAAAAGTGTTATGAGATCTTGGTAGTCAGGAGTTGGGTTGTATGTCTCGTATGCCTATAATCTTATAAACCATAATGTGTAAAAAATATACTCAAAAGGACAGAAGATGCATTAAGAACATTGCCGGAGCCTGACTGGTAGGTTTGTCCTGCAGTAATTGTAGCATACAAACAACAAACATATTTCTATAATCAATAACCCATACTGAAAAAGACTTCCTCTGGAACTTTTCTTACTTGTCTCTTTCTTCCTCAAACCCTGAAGATATCAGCTTTGGAAATTTATATACGTATAGAGAAGGTCTTTTCTCTTATAGTATTAACCAAATGTTCATGGTCCTATCTTTGCACAGTGCTTCTTCACAGAAATGTAATGTCTGTTTGTGTAATCCAAAACTACCCAATTTACTTTCCCCTCAGAAATTTAGTTTAATAAAGAATGTACCAGTTCAGTCAAAATTTAGGCCAAGTTCATTCTTGGTGAAACTTTGTTTACATCATGAGAGTTAACCCTGAGGTGAATTTGGACTTGAGAGTGAAAAGACCTATACTGTGGATTTCAGATCTGTTTTAACCTTATGACTGTGTGGTGGTAACTGGGATTTGTTTGATAAGTTATTTCCAGGCTCTGTTGGTGGGACTATCACATTCTTTACCACCCTCTGTGTCCATGACTTAGGGAACACCTATTCCTCCTAAGCCTGGTCATGACATCTTATACTTTGACAGGGAAAAAGAAGTGGAGATGTTGGCCGAGTTCCTTGATTTTAATTTAAGCCACAGGATTTTCAGAATGATTGGTCCACTTTGGTCTATTGTATTGTCTGAGGAATAGCCTAAAGGCCACATTTCCCCTCAGTTACACTCATACAAGCCTCCTGACTTCACTAAAGTTTCATTACAGCTGGTTGCAGTTTTTTTTAATTGTGTGTTTTGAAAAAACATGGAGAAAATTATTTAAAAAAACCAACACCCCCCACCATCCAAAATCCTTGTGACATTTTTTCCTTTCTTTTCCAGCCAGCAGTAGGTTTCATGGAGTGTAAATGAGGCCAGAATTTTGACCTAAATGTGCAGTTGGCCTCTTACTTCTCTTTTCTGTCATTTTCCACTACAAAGACAGATTTATAGTACATCTTCACTTGCTTAATGCTATCGCTAATTGTTCAGCTAGGACTCCTAGAGCCATCAAGTGTCCATTGATTGTAATCAGCTTGCCTCTGACAAAGTTGGCTCTGGAGCTATAAACTAAGGCCTTTATGTTCTGGCTGGCCATGACTTTCTAGTTTTACTCTTGTATATTTTTATGTTTTCCAGCTACTTTTAGCTACTCAGACCACTGAGGTTAAGTGGGATGTGTTGTCACCTATGAACTCTACATTCTCTCTTTGGCTCTGTTTACCCATGAACATCTTCATTGCATGTTTGTTGTTCATGTGATATAGCAAATTCACTGTCTGTGCTCAAATGCACAGAGGTTCCAAACTCAAGGGGATGAAAAGTAACAATCTGTTTTTCAGGTGTGCTGAATACCTACCTCAGTTGAAGTCAATGGGAGCTGTGGATGCTTAGCACTTCTGAAAGTTAGGCTCTTGGTCTTTTACTTTGTGACCTGCTCTGAAGGTGGGATTTTTTTTCTGGTCCAGATATGGTATTTACTGTTCTGCTCCAAAATCATCTCAGTTCTTCAGGAACTGAGAGCCCAGTTCAATTGCAGATGGCATGATTTTTAGATGGCTCTATGATTGTTTAGTGTATCAGTCAGGTGCTGTTTGGAAAGGGTTGTGCATTTTGACAACCCATGAGAAGGTATAAAGGGGATCCAAAGCCCCTCCTCAATATCACCCTAACTCTTGGGGAAGGGTATTTAAATAATTCATCCCAAAATTAGAAAGGCTGCTATGTCAAGATACAAAAATGCTTTACAAAGAGAAGAGGAGGCGAGGAAAGGTCTGATCAGCAAGGAGTGTTAGAGACGATCCTTTAGAAGAGAAAAGAAAATGAAGCAATATATAAGAAGAGGGGCTGAAGAGAATGTGGAAAGGAGATCATATGGAGAGAAAAGTAGGGAGCAACAAAACTGAGGAGTGAAGTGGAGAAGGACAATGGGGATGGATAAAAGGAATGAAAAGAGAAGCATAATTTGGAGTGACAAGTGGAGGAAAGAGGTGGGTTTTCAGTATACACTTATGCCCCTACTGTTCCCTGCCACTGAGTGACTGCCAATCTCATCTGCATCTGGCAATAACAACAAGCCTGGACCCATCACTAGTGTGTTGCTCAGAATAACAAGCAATTGTGGCACTTAATCAGGGTAAACAGGAAGATTGGAGCTCAACACCACAGATAAGTAATACATATAAAAACATGACAACAACATGGTCTGAGATTGGGACAGCTGTGGTAGCTACACAGCACATTGCTGCAAGATGACCAGTTCAACGAAATCTCCCCTGCTGGCAGATGTGCCCCATGGGGATAGTCCAGGAGTTTTTATGGTAACCCAGGGTCATACCTTTTTTGTATCTCCTCATTGCTGACCCATGCTCATGTTGTTTTCAAAGGGGCTGTTCAATTCTTTGTCCTCTTTTATTTATGTTGGGGACATCCCCTGTGTAAACTACACCCCCTTGCTATTTCCTTAGGAGGGATTTCCCCCCTCCTGCCTTGTTTTCAATGCAGTCAAAAAATTGTTGTAACACACTGAACTGCCAGATCAGATTTCCTTCAAGTTCTGTGGCCTGCATAGGCTCCAATGAGATGACTTATTGATTCAAAGCACTTAAGTGACCTATTAGACTATGTGTAGTATAGGCGGTTCCTGTGTCAAGGAAATGTTCCATCTGCATGCTCTTTGCTGCACTGAGATAGTGACGGGATCACCCATGTCAAGGTCAAAGTTATGAATTAAGCCTGCAGAGCTAGAGATCTCAGGCTTTTTGTGCTTTTGTTTCTGGATCTGTATAGAGCATTGTCTGTGGGCTGAGGAGTGGTTCATAATCGGAGAATTGAAGGTCTACACTGAAATTATTTGTTTGAAATGCTTGCATAATTGTAGACTCTGAGTGGTCCCTGTGAAGGATGACTTAGAGATATGAATGATGGAGGCTGTGGAGAATGAAAGAGAGCGTAATTGCATTTTTACAAACCAGAGGGTAAATTATACCCTGCAACCCAGTTTGGCCCAAAGGGCTAGATTCCTTCTTTCTGATGGAATTACATTAGGGATGATTTTGGCCCCAAATGCTTGTCAGAGTTGGGCCAAAAGTTTGGATCTTCCCCAAAGTGCAGGGTGTGGTGGGATGACAATATCTGTGGTTACAGAAATAATGGCCAGCTGTAAACGTTTGGATCCCAACTTCCCCAGAGTTTTGAGGTATCTTCTCCAGGGGTTTGGGAGTGGGCCTGTTTGTGAAGTCTGGGCCAGCGATCTGCTGATTCATGAGAGAGAACTGATTTTGACAATGAAAAAACTGAAAAAGAAAATGTTTTCTTCGTTTGCTGTGGGTGGGGGTTCTGAGATGTTGATGTTTCCTTTCCCAACTAGCTAAGTCTGATTGTGCCTCTTCTTCTTCTAAAGCTGTTTACTGTTAAATCCGGAGTTTATATCTAAACACTAACTCTGTGGGCACCCTCCCCTCCATGTTAGACACTCCACAGCCTCTGATAGCTAAGAAGCATATTTACCATCTGTACAGCACAGGTGTGGGCCTCTGTGCGGCCATACTATACAACCTGATAGACTTAGCACACTACACCTATTGTTCTGCCAGTGTGCCACTAATTCAATGGACAGCTGCTCGGAGACAGCCATCTGTATAATCAAAGCTTATGTGGGGAGGGGCAATTAGAGTGGGAAATAGACAGACTTTACGTTTGAGTAGCAGCCATTCAAGAGCTGACATGAACTAATTTATGAGAAATTGCTTTTAGCAGGTGCTAACCTGTCTCAGCCAGAGATAATAGGATAGTTGCTACTGGGAATCAAACCAAAGAGCCATACAAACTTAATATCATTACCCGGTTTGCCAGAGAACACAGCTGTTGCTTTATCATCATTACTGTATATTGAAGACGCACCGATTCCTGCTGAATTCCAGCCAACTAAAAGCCAGGAATAACAGCCACATGGTTGCAGAATAAGAATTGCCTTTAATCAGATATATTAGATAAGTGTGTGTGTTTATCTGCCCACCACCTTCTCCCGTCACATAACTATGCAGTTGACACCTGTTGCAAATCTTTGTTTGCCTGTCTGGCCATTGATGGCTATTTCTCTGTTACCTCTTAAATAAAAGGTGACTTTTCTTAGTCTCAATCTTCCTACATGCTCTAGTTAATAGGACTTCTCAAAATTTTGTTAGTTGCCTTCTGTAACCGCCAATAGAATACTCCAGGGATTTTCTTAGTAGCTGGATACAGGATATTATATTTCTTCATTCATTCACTGGAGTAACAGCTTTGTAAAGCTTTGTGGAGCTGTGCTGCAGTTATTTGGAAGGAACAGTAAAGCCAGCTGGGGGCTGGAAAATGAAATATTTCTAAGGTGACCTGCAGAAGAAATGGGTTAAGATCAGCAGGTTAGGCCTGAATTAAAGATTACAAATTGCTGTCTGGAGAGAGTTTGTCAACTGGAACAATGTTAAGTTTATTGAATTTGCTGTGTGAAAAACTGTTGCTCATTCATGCACCATGAACCATACTTCACTGTTAAGTTAGGACTTTTGTCTAGCTTTGAACATTTAATACATTTTTGCTGCAGGGTGTTGTTTGTTTGGGAGTGTCTGGAAATTAAAGTTATTTGGCCCTCTTGCTGGCAGTTTTATCAGAGAGGCCATGCACTGAAAGGGCCAGAAGGAATGAACTCCCTTTGCACGCCTAGAGATGATCCCTCTTGAGGCACACTGGTAGGGCTGGACTGGGGAGCTCATATTTCATCCCCAGAAATAATTCATCCAGGTCAGGGTTGGGGCACATTGACACGGTTGGATTGGGAAGCTCATGTTCTTAGTAGCCGTGATCTACCTGTTCTGCGCATAATGGACTTTAGTTTTCAGGGTTGTTTAATCTGGTGCCTTTCACTGCCTCTAAATTTGCTTTAAAGAAAAAAAGTTGAAGCCACCTTGGAATCTTTAAACCATGATTTGAGGACTTCAATAGCTCAGACATAGGTGAGAGGTTTATTGCAGGAGTGGGTGGGTTGTGCAGGAGGTCAGACTAGGTGATCATAATGGTCCCTTCTGACCTTAAAGTCTGAGTCTATGTGGTACAGGATGAATATATGATGGCAGTTCCAGGCTGGATTCTCTTTCTTCTCAGCATAAGTAAATCCTCATGACAGCTCCAGACATATTAATTTTCATGTGGTTTCCCCCCTGCCTTCTTTATCGGGGCGGGGTCCTATGCATTACTAGCGTGGACTCATTTGCAAGACCTTGCTCTTTACATATGTGCAAGTTGTTTAATAAGATGAGAAGCAATGTGTAAAATAACAAGAGTGTCGATGTAAAGTTCTCCGATGGCCAGCACTGGCATTAATAGTTAATGACTTATTGGCACAGAGTATTTATTGATGAGCACCATACGACTCCAATAACCCCAATATGGAGTCATTTCAGTTGACTGTGTCATCTTTCAAAAAATTGATCATTAGCTGACTAAGTGAAAAGCGTACTGTTGTTTAATGCCTATGAAAGCGTCCTACCGCAGGAATGAGCAACTTTTTATTGAAGGCAATAATAAAAAACAACAACCCCTAGGACTAAATACTGTGACTGAATTTTTAAAAAGAGCCTGATAATATTATTATGACTAATAACTATTTAAGCTGTGCATGATAGAACTCAAGCTTTGGGCTTCAGGGCACGAGCTGATCAAAAAATCTTTCCCATGCACAGGATTGCACAGCTGTCTGGTTATGTATTTAAAATGCAAATGTTGTGTGTGCAGTCTGTGTGTGCACGGAGAGTGGGGAAGGATTTCACTGTCCTCGGATGCACTAAGTAACAGCCAGTGTTCCAGCGGGAAGAACCAACAGTCTGACCCAAAATGGAACACCCTTGTGACTCAGATCATGCTGTTTACCAGTGGATGTCCTCCAACACTTTGACTATTTCAATAGCTGGGAAGTGAGACAAAGCTGGAACTGATGCTTCTGAAAAGAATGAAGCACTCTGTGTCTAGTCTGTGTTCTCTTCTTTCACACTGGCTGCGATACAGAGCATGGTTACATGGAAAATAGAGCCTCACTGTGGAGGGAAGGAAACCTCCCATCCCAAGATACATTATGGGTAGGATAAAGCTGCGTCACTGCAGCATCCTCAAATGCCTCCCATGATTAGTGCAGGAATGGGTTCAAGTGTGGTGATGGTCAGAAAAAAAAACCTCATTAAAAAGTGTTTTTACTGTGCAGTTCAGGACTGTGTTCAATATCAGATCTGCTACAGTACTGGCTAGAATAAATGTTCAAATGTTTTTACTCTTGTTTTACTCTGGTGGAGCCAATGGACTAGTAGTGGGAGGGTGAGTTGGATTCAATTCCGGCTCATCCCTCATCATCACAACTGCTAATTACATTCCAGCTGCAGAATTGTTAAATCAACACAAACTGAGGCAGACATATCAGCTGCTCTGTAACCACAGTTATTGTAAACCTCAATTGGATCAGGGTTAGGGGGGATTATGCATGAGTTAGAAACAACCCAGCTTCACTGTCAGATTCCAAGGTAAGTTTGTAGCAGTGGAGGTTACAACAATCATATTTTTAATTGTAAGGTGTGAAAATTTGGCCTAGGCTTTTTGAGACAAACCTGGAGCATGATAAAGCTATTTGACAGTCACTTTTCAGAGTTGAGCAGAATCTTTTGTCACGTTGTTTCCCTTGAGCAGTTCTTTGTAACAATGCACCATGTGTAGCTTCATAACTAGGAAATGTAAGCACTCGGACCAGAGTTTGCTCTCAGTTGCACTGGTGTAACTCCACTGAAGTCAATAGAGTTACTTTAAATTTATATTGTGTATGTAAGAGCAGAGTCTGGCCCTTCATATGTCTTCAGTATAGTCTTTGTGCTGTCTACATTACAATATACTGAATGGTCTGATAATGAGGACTCCTGTTGGAACATGTAAGGGATGGGAAGGTCCAGGTTTGAAAACCTCAATGAAAAGCAAAGCTGCAATTAACTCATTTTGGTTTTTGGGTTGTCAGGAGCAAAGCAATGTGTAAACGCAATAGTCCTCATGCTGTCCTTTTGATAGGTCCAAATGCATCATCCACAGATCTTATGTAAAACCTTGTCTCACTCTGACTGCCCTCCAGCTATCTGTACTACCTTTGTTCTGAGTAAAGACAAAAGCAAAAAAATTCTAGCGAAAGACAAGCTACTATACTGCAGTTGTACATGCGTGCTCATGCCCTGACATGAACAGGCATACAGCTATGAACACACAGACACAAACACATGCATAGACACAGTCACATACACATCTAAACATGCACGCAGGCACACACACAGATACAGAAACATACATGCACGTATGCACATATAGATATGTATACATAGGTGTGCAGATTCATGCCCAGCCATCCATGTACATACAGACGTGAACATATACCCTTGCACACACAGACCTCACAAAGATATACAGATACACATGTACACAGATGCACACCCTCACAGGTACGCAAACATACACAAATACTATACATAATTTCAGACACCCAGACACATGCATATACGCACTCGCATCTGTTGGTAAGCTCTGGGCAATATATAGGTGATCTGACCTCTAACCCTGAGCAAGTACAATGAAACCTAGAAGTAGCTGGGCTGGGGCTCTTAATGAAGTGAATGGTAAATGAAAAAAGAGAGTTTGAAAGTGCCTGGTGCTGCGATACATAATTGATGAGACTCCAAGCAGGGCTTCAGTGTCTAATAAATTATTAAGCACTGACTCATTAGGGAAAGATTTCATTATGGGATAATTTAATTAAGTGACAGGCAAAAAGAGGAAAGAGCTTTAAGTGACCAAGTCCTTCCTTCTGTTTGTTCCGCTGTGACACTGATGATTGAAAGATAGAGTGGGCAGAAATGATCTTGGAATTGGGAAAGTTATTGAGTGTGCTTATGGGCCCAACAGGTCTGATTCTTAGCTGCCCGGCATCTTGTCTAGTCATTTCCACCAGCGCAAGGTGGGAGTAAAACATTGTCATACCAATTTCATAGTATTCTACAATACCTGCATTTCATTGGAGTAAATGACTACACAAGTTGCAGGGCAACCAAGAATCAGGCCCCAAGGGATGCGGGGCAGCTTAGTTGTAGCTTGCAGAAAACCTGTGCATAACTGAGACATCTTGTCTGTGAATTGGCCCGACCGAGGGGACAACTTGTAAAAATTCCAAATGTGTATGGATTAGAACTGATTGCAGTCACCTCCTCTTTCATAAAGAACAGCCCACTGAGATTAGAGGTGCCGGTGCTCAATGCTCCACCTAGATCTAGGCACATAGTGGCTTCTGATTCCACCTTAGAATTCTCCTTCATGATCTTAGTGGCCTTAAGCCAAAACAGGCACTTCCCACAAGGCCTGGCAGGGTGGGAAGTGCCCCTGCCACCTGCATCGGGGCTGCTCTTGGCTGGCCAGTATAGCTCCACTGACCAAGAGGGGTTCTGGTCCAAGTGTTCTGCTTCTTGCAGTGGCCTGTGCTAACCTGGCCAAATGTACAATGTATATAAAGGGAGTCTGTCAGCCAAATAATTCACCTGGAGTAGTCCAAAGGGTCTGTGTGAGAAAAGGAGAGATGGGGCTGAGTTGCAAAGTCCATGGCAAGGTTCAACCTCCTACAAAGTTTAGAGCATGCTTGGATCCAAGGTTTGATTCTGCCCATTTATTACAACCAAATGATACCATGTAACATGCTCAGATCCTTTAAGACCGAGTCAATGGCACACCAAGATCCTCGACTGAAGATGCTATGGAACAGAATAGGCTGTTCTAGTCAATGCTGTATACTCCCTTGCCTTCTGGACCTAAATGATGAAGCCAGGTCCCTAGATTCTGTGGCATCTGTTAGAAATTCTACAGCAACTTTTGATTTTTTTTATTGAGATTTTTATTGGACTAAATATGAAAATAATCATACCATCAGTATAGCAGCCCAGGGTTATTTATTCTGATATTAAATTAAATTTTGTTGTCTCTCCCTCCTCCCATTTCAGTTTTCCATATGCTGCAGATTGTTATTTTTAGGTTTCAGAGCTAACAATCTCTATTAATATGCATGGGGAAGTTTACATCAGTCAGCTATTATTTCAAGCTGTCTTCAAATGCACAATGACATCACTGCTTTTGTTTACACTTGGGAGATATTTTCACAATTTTCTCCACCATGGGGATGGTTAGAAACACAATTATAAGCTTAGATTCTGCAGCACAATTCTGTGCAAAGGGGTGAATTCCAAGGCTATGGAATCACAAAATACACAGGAGCTTAATCATAGGCAGTGATCTCTGGTGAGAAGTGCAGGAGGTAGGGGAAATTGTGATAAGGGGTTGGAGGCCTCTCCTGTATTTCAGAGATGGGGGTTTTCATTTGTCATCTACAACCTTGGGACAAAAGACTTCAGAAAGAGTAATGTTATGGGCAGAACCTGCTTGGTAACTCGATGATAATTGGTAATATGGTATTTCCTACATCATCATCATCTTATTTCAGTCCATTCAGCTCTGGGTTGGTGAAGGTTCAGTACATTTTCTCTCAGTCCTGTTGGTGAAATATCTTGAAAAAACACATAACAGAGTTGCGGAGTTTTGTTTTTTTAAATCTCTTTGCTTCAAACTGTGAACTTATCTGAGTTGTTGACCAGCTGTTCACTTGGTAAGATGAATTTTTCAAGATGAAACGGACAAGGTCAGGTGCATGCAAACTGGTAAATATCAAGACAGGAGCATTCAAAATGACAAGCATAACAGGACCAGAAAATTCTCATTTCCAAGCAGATACATTAAGTATCTGTTTTACTTCTCCATGGAAAGATGCATGCAGCTGTCTAGCATTTGCTCTGTTCTAAATTTTGGGCCTCCTGCCACTTTCTTTAAGCCTTCACAGAACTATGATATGCCTCCTGTGTCTGCAATGCAGATTAAAGTAGGTTTACTTATCAGAGTCTTGCAAACAGGAAGGCATGCCTGAAGGCCCAACAACCTCTATTACGCATCCCAAGATGCACAGGAAAATAGAGATGACACCAGAAGGGAAAGACTTATTCTGGGTTGATAATGTTCATATATTTACAAAGGAAACTATCTGAAAATCATCCAGAAGGGAAAGAGGTGAGGTTATGATGCAGCTACTATACAAAGCCACAGAAGGAGGCACGTTAGAGTGATATCTCCTTAATTTTGGCTTCAAATGACAATTGTAGTGTGCATAACTTTGTGCTTTCAAATATATTTCTGGCAATGTGATCATAATAAAATGCGGGGCTAGACACGGTTCTTAATCAATATTTAGTGAGTGGGGAAAATATTCTACCATCTGTCATACTAGGAAATGACTCCTTAATAGAGAGAATACTGTATTTAGTCACAGATCCAATGATGCACTCTTTAGAGTGCTTCAAACTACCAACTGCACTAAGCTAGAAAATCCAGCCTCCTTTTAGGTGCTTGCTTACTAGTACTTATAGGAAAACAGGAAATGGCTGATAGTTCACCATAGAACACAAAATTAATTTGAATTTATCCAGAAATTTGGGCTGCTGTCCAGAAATGCTGATTAACTTTTCTTTTGTTTTTTTTTTTTAATTCAAAGATTAGGTGAAGAAAAGAGAGCCAAGAACAATTTTTGCCTGTCAGGCAAGGGAGAAATCTGACAGCATCTGTCACTTTAAAATCACCTTAAATTGCCCCAGGGAAAGAAAATCAGTCCAAAAGCACTTATGAACACTATGGAAAGAGATCATCCTGTCTGGAGCTGACTGTCAGATTTGGGGTCAGTGTCTCCTTAGGTGCATGGCTAACAATGGAAAGAAAATGGTTTAAAAAACGGTCCTTTCTGCTGCGTGTGTCCTACCATTCTGTCTTAAAACAAATAATTTAAAAAATGGAATCCATGATTGAAAGTGCTGATTCCCTGCACTCTGGAAGAAGCTTTTCAGAGGACAGTTTAGAATAGTATGAATGGTCCCACACTGGCAGGATATTGAGGTACTAGAAGAATTCAGATACAGTAGCAGGAGGTGTGAAATAGTTGATGGATGGATAGGGGGGTATAAGAAGCAGAAGAAACAATATTCTGAGCTAGCACTGGTTGAAGCTGCTGACTTCGGAGAATGGAGGAATTGAGAGGCTGGTACATTTCTGAAAACACCAAACTTCAGTCGTAGAAATCTTTCCTAGAGGTTGCTTAAAACTAAAGGCTTTGCCTGTTATACACAATGGTTCTCTTTGGCAGGTGACCTGTGTGGCTCACTGTGATGCTTAATTTCTATAATCAAACTGGTAAAAAGGAATTGTGACTTAAAAGAAAAAAAACCTTTTAAAAATATGATAACAATGGATCCTTCCTGTGAATTTCATTGAACATTTACCTGGGCAGTGGTGTTTGCTAGACCGTCTTACGGTTCCTCATCAGTGAGATTTTGAAGTATGGATGGAAACAAATAATTGTGCTGCATATTCAAAGTGCTGCCTATGGCCATTTCATCTGGGGTTGTGATTTCATCATGTCCCACAAGCCACGAGATGTTGTAAGGCCAATATTTAGATGGGAGATCTCCAAGGAAACCCCAATGGCAAAAGGCCATAATTCAATACATGGTGCTTCTCCAGAGTCCATACTGAGCCAATGCTAGAAGGCAATCCTGAAAGTATTGTCTTTCATCTGAGATGTAAAACTGGATGCTATAGGAATATGAATAAAAATAGCACTTTCCAAGAACATATGGGTGTTAGTCCTGGTATCATGGCCAAATTCCATTGGGGGTAATTACAATCTGCCTACCTACCCAAATTTTATATGATATTCATCAGCCCTTCCTCTCCTAATTTTTTCAGCAGTCTTGCTGTACATTTTTAGACCGTGTTCCACCCTAGAGATGCTTATATTCCTGTGGTGGGTGAAGAAATATGTGTGTATGTCCATTAAAACCTTTAGAATGTCTTTTTGCAAGCAATTAACATGAGTGTCTTTTTGTTCTGTGTTTGTACAGCATCTAGTACAATGTAGTCCCGGTCCATGTCTTGGGCTCATAGCCACTATGGTAATACAGATAATAATTTGTACTATATAGAGATATTCGAGGAGAGGGATTATCTTGGAAGCCATGCCATAAAACTACAAAGACTTTAATTACATCCACTGTACAGATATTGAGATATAAAATGTGTTGAAGAGGTTTGGGGTGAAAAGCACTAAAGAAATGTAAGATATTTTCTGTAGAATACAATGGATGAAGAAATATGTTACCACCTTGTTCTCTAGCTTACAGTGGGGCCATATTCTGCCTCAGGTAGCAGTTCTGATATCAATGGGCAATGAGCTATGGCAGCAGCTATAAGACAACATGTGTGGATCCCAGGACGAGATTTTGCCTTACATTACTCTAAGGGAGAGGGGTTACTGAGGTTCTGTGCAGTATATTAAAGCAAAAAACCTAAAGCAAATGTTTACCTACCAGAGAGACTAAAGCAAAGTGAAAATCCACAGTTTAAAGCCACATACATATCTATAAATTACTCTAAACTTGTTTTCTTTCTTACTCTTTTTATTTTAAATCCAGTTTTTGTCAAAAAAAAATGCTTCTCTAGAAGGGACAAAATGAAACAGGTAAACAAATAAATAAATCTCCCAAGTGACTCCAGAACACAGGCTCAAATCATTCCACTTGCATCAGGCGCAGACAAATGTGACCAGGAAATAGTTTGCTATACTATCAGCTGAAGCTTCAAGTCAAGAAACACTTTCAAAATTCCTTGTTGGGGGAATGAATGAGGGGAAGGAAATCGTAAAACCTGAAGTGCTAGAGAAGGGAGGCAAGAGAAAACAGAAATAATTCCATGATTGTGGAGTTATTGCTGTTCTGTCACCTCAACAAACACTCAGGAGGTTTATGATTTTCCATTTAATACTCAGTAGTGAACTTCCTTAACACCCCAAGAAAAACATGTTCCTAGATGGCAACATGAATTTAAATCAACATCTGTAGTACAGAAGCCAAATGGTGAGGCAGGATTTAGAGAGGTCGTGGCAGCTAGCATAGATCCTCCTATGTGCCAAACACGTGTACTGACCCCTACCACTCACGGGTCTTATCTACACTGGGGATTGTCTGAAATTCTCCTTCTGTTCTTCTAGCTCTCCTGAAACTCTGGCAACTTTAGTGCTGACTGCCCACTAGCATTGTTACCCTGCTCAGAGCAGGACTAGATGACACAGTGGAAGAAACGTCAGCAACCAGTCTTCACTGGTCACACGCTTTAGGAAGACATATGTCCTTTACGCTGTCCTCTTCTCATCCTGCTTTTGCGTTTGGAAGCAGCTTTTCATCCTATGACTTCCAATTGCTTTGCAAACAATCGAGAGACCACTGCCTACTATGCTGACCAATATTGTCTCATTGTTTACTTGTACTCTCCCATCTGTATTTTATCCACCTGATGTCCTTGTCTTATAGAGCCCCATGAAGCAGGGACCATCTTTTTGTTCTGTGTGTACAGTGCCTAGCACACTGAGGTTTTGATCTATGACTGGGGCCCTATAAGTGCTTGGTTATACAAACCATTAATAAATAATAATAATAATTAATAATTAATAACAATTCATTTGTTAAGCCTCACAGCATCTATCTCACAAATGGGTGAAGTAAGACACAGAGAAGTTAAGGTTCACAATAGAAGCTGCTGGCTGCTCAACGTTTTTGAAAAACAGGCCCTTATTTTGGTGCATAAATGGGAGCTGAGCTCTCTTGAAAATCTAGAAAGTCTTGTCTTGTCTTAGGCCACAGGGTCAGGAGAGCTGGGTAAATAATTTGCAGCAAATAACATATTTTGAATCTTTTTGCTGTTCATCAGTTGCTGTGCACAGTTTACAACTTTCTCATGTGTATTCATTACTTGCTAAATATATTCTGTGAATAATTGTTGGGCTCTAACTCATTTTTTAACTTGCTAGTACATAAAATTTGAAATTCAAGCTGCATTAGTTACTGTTGATTGGACAGATAGGAACGGGTATGTGTTTTTATTCCCTGAATTGCTGAATTTAGGATAATGTGATCTGTGCATGCATTGCCTTTGTGGACTGAAAATTCACTTTAGACAAGTTTTCTCCCTGGGATGGTGGTATGTATATGTGTGTGCAAGATTATAATTTAGAGAGGCTCCCTCATGAGGGACAGGATTGTGAATATTGGAATTTTGAGACGTGTCCTGGAAGCAGGGGTTGAGAAACACACTGTTGCTATGTACAGCAGTTCACCACAGATGCTCTCTAGTTAGTTTTTAATAAAAGTTTTATTCCTTTCTCATTTGCTAGTTCGTTGTTTAAGGAACCCCAAGATTATTACAGTGTATCAGCCCTTTCTCTTTCTGTCTGGACTTAGGAAGTGAAGGGATACAGCAATGGAAAATAATGCATTTTGGGGACTGGGGGAGAGGGAATGTTATCCAAACATTATTCAGTTTTTGCAAAACATTAAAATTAAGCTCTGCACTTAGGGACAAATTCTGCTCCCACTTACACCAGTGTAAATCTGGACTAACTCTACCAAAGTCTATTTCTTTTAGAAGCATCTGGCCTATTACCTCCAAAATGATTCTCTCATTGATAGCCCTCTGGCCCTTCCATTGCTTTTGGATCATTTTCATGAGGCGTTTCACTGCCGTTTGGTTAGGCCTTTAACTTCCCTAACAGTTAAAACAGAATTAACAAGAATGTGCTGGCACGCCTTCCTGAGACTGATAATTGTGAAAATGTTGGCTGAGGGTTTATAGCCTACATTGTTCTTGGCCATCATATTTACAGTGGATTACTATAGCAAAGCTGGATTTGGCACAAGTCTCCTGAGACTTACTGCAGAGACAGGCTGGCAGGAATGTATGGCACGCCTAGGCTCCCGTGTTCTTGACTGATGTGGGAAGTGTGGCAATTCAGTGTTTTGGCCTATGAGGTTTTTTTCTCCATAATGGAGGTGGTATGCAGATGGATTAATGTATTTGAGATCATCTCCACTTTGCGCTATGTTCTGATAAAGTTGCTTTCATGTATATATTAACTCTCTAGCCTTTTCTCATTTGGAATATTAGGATACTCCTCTATTCATAATAAAAACAGGTATAAGAGAGTGGTCTAATGGTATCTTTGGTCTAGTGAATAGGGTGCAGCCTTGTGTTTATGGCAGGAGATCTGAGTTTTACTCCTGACTCTACAACAAGTCTGGCTGTGTGACCTTAAGAAGTCATGCCACCTCATGGTGCCTCATTTTATCCACTGTAAAATGGGGATTACAACTCTTACTTCAAAGGGGATTGTGAAATTGCTTGAATGCCTGAAAAGTGCTTGGAGATCCATGGCTGCAAGGAGCCATATAATACTGTGTTTCACTTCTATGGCACCTTTCATTAAAGGAACTCAGATCTCTATATACACATTTATTAAATCTGACAACAACCCTGGAAAGCAGGCTGGTAGTATCATGGTAATCATTTGACAGATGGGGAATGTAGACACAGAATGATTAAGGGATTTGCCCAAGGCCATGAAATGAGACAGTGGCAGAGCCTGAAGAAGAATTCGGCAGTTGTGACTCCTGATTATCTGCACTCTGCGGCAAGTGTGGATGCTTTCTTCATTTAGGTGCTTACTAAACCTCTTATCCTTTGGGGGTTCACCCAGAGTGCTCCCAGGTGCTACGGTAATACAAACAGTGATAATATTTAATAATATGCAGTTTTATATAGCAGAGGTGCACAGAAGAACATCCTGCAAGGAAGCTCTCATGGTTACAGGGTGACCTGCTCTTTAGACCCCTTTTAGTCCTCCTTGAGTACATCTCTCAGGGGACACGTTTTGCTACCTTCATTCCTCTGTGGGTGGAGCCACAAAGTCCTTCCACTCTCTGGGTCTCTGAGCTGCAGCTCCCTTGTTTACCACCCACATTAACACAACAGCTCCAACTGTGTGTGGGACCTGTAAGCCCTTTTCCTCCTAGAGCCTGGAGTCAGCAGCTGATCAAAGCAACTCCCTCTTCAAACGAAAGTATTTTTCTCTCACCTAACGTGAGAGAAAAGGGATAAAACAATGAAAGGCCTATATGCCTGGGTCTTGTCTAACTTTATTCTTTCCCTGCAACCTTTGGGTAAGTACCACTCAGCACAGACACACCCCCGCTCCTAGACTGGGAGTCAGGCAGCCCCAGCCCATTCTCTAAGTGTCTCCCTGTCAGAGACTCATTTCCAGCCACTGCTGCCCACTCATTCCCCTTCCTCTCCAGTCTAGAGTCTTTAACCATTTAGTATCTACTTTCATCCGAGGTTTGGGCCTGGGAGGAATAAACCTTGCTAATTTGGCTTGAGCTAGGCAGTTAACAGCTCCTCCATTGTTTCCTTCAGAGCCCTTGGTGTTCTCTGGTGGTACCTTATCTTTTTCATTGTATTGTTTCTTCTTTATTTTGTTTTTTTCAAACAGCCTCCTTTGATTTTACTCCATGAAGACAGACAGGCTTATATCATGCAGGTTAACTGAGGAACATATGATCTCCATTAAAAAAAAAAAAAGCTCTCTCATTCACTACACAAGGGAACAGGTTTCTCAGTGGATACATAGGCAGAATCTTGTAACTAATCTCTGATGTCAATAAGGAGGCTAATCTGGTCAACGTTCCCATATTGCTTCCTGTTACAGAGACAGTGGGGTTTGGTATAATGAGTCTCAAAAAGTGAAGAATGATGTGATCCCAGCCTCCCTCACCCCAGAGAGAGTGAATGTGTCATTTCTGAAAAGAGTCCCAAGCCTCGTCCTCGAGATTGCTTAGAAAACTTCAACCATAGGTTTTTAGTAAATTAAACTGCACAAAGAAAAGTGTAGGAATTAAGTGGTCTAGAACAGTGGACTCCAAACTGGGGTGCACGAGATGATGCCAGGGAGTGCGTGGCAGCAGTAGCGCTGCCGGACGGCACTCCACCATTTTTTTTTCCTTCGGCAGCAGCTCTGCACGTCCATGGCTGGTGTTCCCCTCCGGCGGCCCGCCTGTGGTAAGACTTCCGTTCTTCTTCCATCGGCGGCACGCCTGCAGCTGGTCTTCTGGTCTTCTTCCGTCGGCAGCGCGTCTGCGGCAGGTCACCCTGGGGGTGCGCGAGCCAAAAAGTTTGGAGACCACTGGTCTAGAATGCCAGCATGAGGCACCACTTTCATGTTATGAGTCATGCAAAGGTCATTGTTCACCCATGTAGTAAGGACATCAGGTATGAAATGCCTCAGGCCACCTGGAAAAGAACATATGTGACAAAAATCAGGTATTAAGCTCACACATGTACCTTTATGTGTCTGTATGTACCTTTGTGTCTTGGAGAGTGCTTGGCTGTGCTGATGCACACAGACACAGTAATAAAGTGTTCAGACTATGTGACAATATAATATACGTGCAGCTTCTGACTTTGAAGCTGATTTGCACAGGATTCACATCAAATCTGATTTGTGCTTTTTGATTTAGATATTTTTGCAGCTTTGTGATGGATAAAGAAGGCTGAACAGGTTTTCTGTCTTTAAGATTTTTTTTTCTGTCTTGGTATTTCTAAGGTAAAAAACAATGGCAACTCTGGTCCTTCCTCGTCTTGTTGGAGGAGTCTTAGGAATCTCTGCGCATGTTTGCTGTGAGCTCCTGTGCCTTATCTGAATGGACAGGGGTACTGAATCTGTAACAAAGAAGTCCTTTTTCCACTGGTCATTGGAGTTACATAAAAAGAACAAGGAGGACTTGTGGTACCTTAGAGACTACAAATTTATTTGAGCATAAGCTTTCCTGGGCTAAAACCCACTTCATCGGATGCATGCAGTGGAAAATACAGTAGGAAGATATAGATATACACAGAGAACATGAAAAAATGGGTGTTAACATAAACAAAATTCAGAGTTTTCAAATTCTGAACAAAGGTCAGGCCTTCTCTGCGCTACCCTTCATCCCCCAAAACCTTCCCACCATTCGCTACTGCCAGTACACCTCCACTGTGGATGCAATAGTTGCTATGGTAGTGTGGAATGACTGCCACTGGCTGCCTACCTTCTGGATAACCCTTGTATCATCTAGATCTACTGTGATCTCTTCCATTGGCCCAGGATTGCACAGGGTTAGAACACCAATGGCTGGTTTACAATAGCACTTTAACTGTTGCTAGCATTCACTGGTGAGGAATGTTAAGAAAAACAGTCTAAGGAAGAGACAGCATCCTCAACTCATTCTTGAGCCCAGTGCAGAGCTTAAGGAGGTGCAAACTATGCCTCCCCTGTCATGGAGTTGCTGGGAGCTAGGTCAGCTCCTGGTGCAGGTTAGAACCCTGAGTGGGCTGTGCCAGTTCTGCACAGAGTAGTGAGAGGGACTTGTAGCTATTTTGTAGCCTCTTTGCATTGGCTTAGCCATTGCAAAGTGGTCATAGGGCAATGAAGAATTTGACCTATCCTTAGCTGTTCAGCTTCCAGTTTTTTGACTCCTATGATGCCAGAGTTTCTCTAGTTTTCTTCTAATTTTCTAGGGTAGATAACATCTACATTTCCAGTTAAAATCCTGGCAGAGAGGGAAAAAAGCTTTAATATTTCCCAAGAGCTTTCAGCTGCCTTTATCTGTGCTAAGAAGCACAATAAATAAATATATGGCACAAGCCTAATTTTTCAGCCTTTGCTAGTCATCTTTTAAGGTATTTAGCTGTAATATATTTATTGATGATGCTCTCCTCATCTGAAAGGAACGTCTGCAGTGTTTGAGTTAGTCAATGAAGGAGTAAAGGCAGGGCTGAGGTGGGTAGAAAGAATTCAGACTAGAGCCAAGGTAGTTTCATTTCTGGCTCCAAATCACATTTTCCAACCCCTTCTATAGGAGGGACTCTGCCAGTCCTCATTTAACTTCTGAAGTTATTGTGTGTAACACCTGAAATAAAACGTAGAGGCTGCTTTGTTTGTAAGTAGCGAGTCAAGTTTAGAATTACGGCATATAAGAGCCAATGGAAATTTTGTAGGTGCTACATTTGGCTCCAGAGCTGCCATTTCCCAACACAGTGGAATATTTCACCCCCATCCAGTGGGTCATGGCAAAGCACAAATGAAGGTGTTAATGAAGAACCCAAAGTCAACAAACTTGTCCCTGATTACGGAGCTGACTCAGCTTTCTAGGAACTTAGGGCTGGATTTGCTAAAGGGATGAAGTTAGAAAAATATTTTTCATTTTTTGAATGTCACACATTTTGCGGGTTTCAGAGTAGCAGCCGTGTTAGTCTGTATTCGCAAAAAGAAAAGGAGTACTTGTGGCACCTTAGAGACTAACCAATTTATTTGAGCATAAGCTTTTGTGAGCTACAGCTCACTTCATCGGATGCTGAAGTGAGCTGTAGCTCACGAAAGCTTATGCTCAAATAAATTGGTTAGTCTCTAAGGTGCCACAAGTACTCCTTTTCTTTTTACAAATTTTGCAAGCGCCATCCATTCCTGTCAGAGACGATTCAGTAGTGCTGCTGCTGAATAGTAAAATGAATAGTTATAACAACAGTTATTGACTGAATTGCTATGGGTTCTGAACACAGTGAAACTGTTGTGTAGGGAGGGAGTGAGGCAGGAGGAACCAATGAGCTTGTGCAAGATTTATGGGTCGCCTATGTATCACAGAGCACAAATCAATGTAGTGAAATTCTGACTCCATTGAAGTCAGTGCAAAATTCCCATTGACTTCAATGAAGCCAGGATTTCACTGTGTTTTCCTATGCCCCAGGATATATTTGTAGGTACAGCATGGGAGGGGGATCTACAACTACAAGGATCCACCAGCTATCCTCTTATGTAAAAACTCTATTCAATTTAATAGGGTTAAACTAATTGAGCTCTATAGATAATGAATAGGTTTATGTAGAAATTACTCTAAATATCTTTGAGAAAGAGATTCTTCAGAATTCTCTATTAAATTTTCATTTTCTATTATTATATGCTATAGGGTATTTCCATCAGGAATATCCCTGGTGGTGCATGGCATTGCAGACCCAGGGGCTAGAGCAGCTTTGAGGCTGCATTAAGACCCCATTGAGCAGTTCTACTTCCTGGGAGGGCTGAGAGATTCCTTTCTCTTGTACCCTACAGAGAAGCTTGGTTTACAACCCACTCACTCATGCTGTGCAAAGGACAAGGATTTCCTCCCCTAAATTAAAAGAAATGTTTGAGTCTGTAAGCAGAGTCAGGATGAACTCTACCCTGACATCTGGTGGCGAGTCATGGTGGGTTGTGGAAAAGAACTTCAGGGGCTGATCTCATTTGCATAGGCACACCCACCCTTCCTAAATGGTCACTTTGGCTGCTGTAGGAGCCCCAGTTTCTCTGTTATTGGGGCAGGAATAAACTATTATCCTGATTATGTGAATCAAGGACAGTGGAACTGTACTTGGCCTTTTGTTATGATGGAGGGACTTACCATCAACTAAGCAGCACTCGCTAGGCAAGGGTCATGGGTTCCAAAACCCAGTGAATAGAGAGAGGCTGGGGACAGGTATTAATACTTGGTGGTATAGGCCTCTTGGTCAGGGCCTTACATGCTAATTGCACTTCCTCCTCTTTCTACTGTGGAATATCAGAGCTAATTTTGATTCCATTAGGAGTCTAGTTACAGGCTGCTGAGCTGAATTCACTTTGGGCCAATGGTGTACCAGCGCTGAGGCTCCCCTACTACAAGCTGAAATCACTGAGTGTTGTGTTAAGTAGTGGGGGAGCCTGAAGATATATTGCGGAGCAGTTTGCGGGACGGCTGGCAGAGCAGAGCAGCTCTTGGAGTAGAGCCATTTGCAGGACAGCTGGCAGAGCAGAGTGGCTGGTGGAGCAGAGCAGTTTGTCGGATGCCTGGAGCAGCTCATGGGGGCGGCTGGCAGAGCGGAGTGATTCGTGGCACGGCTGGTGAAGTGGAGCGGAGCAGAGCCCCATGGAGAGGTGGGGCAATCAGCTTTGAACCATGTAAGGTTCCCCTTAACCTTTCCCCCCTCCATCTCCACCCAGGTTGGGAGGTAAAACTCTGCAGATAAACTTTTGAACTCTGGGGCTGCCCTGACCAGGGACAGAGACTTTTGGGTTGTTGGAGTTTTGGGACTTTGGGTGATTTTGGGTTGGTGGACTCAAGAACCAAAGGGAAAGGGCATGCCCCAATTTGCTTGGGGTGGGGTTTTTGCTCATGGGTTGTGTTATGACTCCTGTTGGTGGTGTTTCCCCAACAATATGCCACATTGTTTCTCTCTGTTATTAAAAGGCTTTTGCTACACTCAGACTCTGTGCTTGCGAGACGGGAAGTATTGCTTCTTGGAGGCACTCAGAGGGGGTGGTATATATTTGTCCCAGGTCACTGGGTGGGGCTCGAGCCAGTTTTGCATTGTGTTAGTGGAATGGAACCCCTAGATACTGAACCTGGCCCTTGTTGCTGCCAACTCTGACGGGCAGAATGGTTACAAGTCCATAAACATTACATTGATGCTGTATGTGGGGCAATACATGGGACACATAGTATACACCAATTATTTATGAATATAGAAAACTTTACTATTGAATATCATTAAAACTGATAATTTCGTATTGACCTGCCAACTATAATGTCTAAGGTCCTGCTCCCACAAAAGTCAGTAACAAAACCCCCATTGACAAACAGTGCGGGAACAGGCCCTACAATCACCATTTGTTTGCTAAATTCAAATAAATCACTCTGTCTTTCCTTGATTATCTCTTGTTTAACTCCTGCCCTTCGTCCTGTACCAGTTCTCTACACAGCAAGGACGCCTACTCTCATGCACTGGAAAGCAGATAAAGAACGAGAAAGCCAACTAACCAGGAGGTTTTGGAATGAGCAGCTGGCCTAAATCTTAGAAATCAGGGGTCCGATCCTATAAGATGCTGAGTGGTTTCAACTCCAGTTGACTCCAGCAGGTGTTGAGGGGATTCAGTATTGGCCACTGCTTGCTGTGTGATCTTGGGTGAGTTGTTCCACCTCTCAGTTCCTTAGCTTCTCCCTCTTAGGGTATGTCTACATCGCAATTAGACACCCACGGCTGGCCTGTGGCAACTGACTCAGGCTTGCAGAGCTTGGGCTAAGGGGTTGTTTAATTGCAGTATAGACATTCGGGCTCTGGCTGCAGCCCAAGCTCTGGGACCCTCCTACCTTCACCTTGCAGGGTCCTCGTGCCCAGGCTCCAGCCCAAACAGCTACTCGGCAATTAAACAGCCCTACACCCCAAGCACTCTGAGCCTGAGTCGGTTGGCATGGGCCAGCCGTGGGTTTTTAATTGCCGTGTAGACATACTCTTAAACACAGTAGTACAGGGAAAGCAGAAGGCTTCTAAATTTTAAACAAATAAAATAAATCCTTTACTGTTGCTGATGCGATTTGAGGTCATCATGCAAATCCTGATGTGTTAGTGCAAAGCATTGTGGTTATTCTGATTGTGAGCTTTATATTCTTGCTGGGATTATGAAGAGGTGCTCTCTGATGCTGGTATTCTGCATGGACAGGAGGACTCAATTTTTTTAATGGGATACCTACTGTTTTGATGATGCTTTTGACACACACATGTCTGAGGGCAGAATTTATACCTAAACAAAGGAGTCAGTGGAAGTGGCAAAGGGTTTGCGCTACTAGCCAGATTCTGATCTGACGTACACCAGTATAAATCCAACCCCACTGATTTCCATCCACATTGATGAGTAATACTGTGTTTAAGCTGTTGTGAGATCACAATCTGGCCTGTAGGTCTAAAATCCTTCTACAGCATTATGCAGAAAGTAATTGTGACAGGAACATTTCCCAGCATGGAATGAAGAAAACTCGCCCATGGACTCTTTTTAAGCAACCCACTGTAGTAATAAAGTGAAAGAATTGTGTTCATATCTGAATTCCTGAGAATTCTTTCTGAAAATAGGAAAAGGGTTTTATCTAGTAATTCCCTAATAACCACAACAATTAATAAATGGTTAATACTATAATTATATGATTTCCACCTTAAGGGCTCCCTCCTATTGTTCCATGGGGAGCAAGTCTTTGAATCCCCCAGTTCACTCTCACTCTGATAATACTGTGTAGCTGCTGTAACTTTTACATATTCTTGATGCTCTGACCTCAACATCAGTGAGGAGTTTTCCTTCAATGGCTCCTTCCCCGCCCTTGGTAGCCATCTGCCACGGTGGGTGACCGCAATGTGAAGGTAAAGCCTCACTTTGACATGAACAATGATGAATAGTTTCTATCCTGAAATCTAATCCCTGAAATTGATTGCATAGTCACAGTAAATCCATTACTGAAGCAACCCTCCCTACCAATACCATGTTTCAAATAATTTATTTTAGAATAAAAGGCTTTTTAAAGTATCAGATGAAACTAAAGCTAGTTCTTTGATAGCTGTAAATACTGGAAGTCCCGCTTCAGATGGAAGCGTCACCTCTTTCTTGGAAACAAAATTGTATTTTAATGCAGATAATAGAAATTAGAGATGGGAGGGGGAACTATTAGTTAGATGTATCTGTCTGTTTGGGGATAACCAATCCTCCAATTTTTAAAACTCCCCATTGATGTGACGTTATTCATGTACTACATATTGGCAAAGCCTGGAAGATTAGACTCTTCTATAGCAGCAGAAACACAGAGATGCAACAAAAGTATACAGTGAACCTTGTCTTTATCCAACATTGGTTAGGTTGCAGCTGGAGTACTAGGTATAAAACTAGGCATCATAGTATAGATCAGAGGTGGCTAAACCACAGCCCGTGAGCTACATGAAGCTCTTTTACAGTTAAAGTGTGGCTCTTGGAACCCCCTCCCTCCATTCTCCACATACCAGACTGTTTTGGGGAGCTCGGGGCTTATGCCCTGTGGCAGGGTGGTGGGGCTAAGGGCTTCTGCCCAGCAGGGAGGGGGGTCTCAGCGCTTCAGCCACACAGGTGGCACCTGCTGGGTCTTGTGACTTCAGCATGAGCGAGACTGAAGCCCTGAGACCACCATCCCCCACCCCGCATGGCAGAAGCTCCTAGCCCTCCTAACCCACCGCAGGGCTGAAGCCCCAAGCCTGAGCAGGCATGCTCTGGCTCTCAACCCTCTGAAGATTGTAGTATGCGTCTCGGGGGCGGGGTCAGTAAGTTTGGCCATCCCTGCTGCAGATGATATAGGGGGAAATAAAAGGCTGTACTACACGGAGGAGATGCTGTTCTCATTAGATAGCAAAGATAAGACAAAAAATAAATATGAACTATAACAAGAAAAAACAATGTAAATAGGAGGAATATTCTCAGGGGGAGACTGACTAGGGAAGAGAAACTTTGGGAAGAGGTGGTGGGACATAACATTTGACATTTTGAGGTCTGCGTGGCATGGTGGGTCCTGGTTAGAAATGACCTAGTAGTGACATTAGTAAATTCTTTGGGGGCAGGGACTGTCTTGTCCTGTGTTTGTACAGCACCTAGCACAATGGGGTCCTAGTTCCAGACTGGAGTCCTTAGGCATGATGATAACACACACAAATAACAATTAATATGATTGATTAGTCCCGCAGAAAGAAAAAAATGCCCTGTGTAGCTGGAGCAATCTCTGAGTCATCATCCTCTGTCATTATAACCAAGTTCTAACCTTTCAACAAGGTTAGTGGTACCCTCTAGCTTTATTGATGTTTTCCCATAACAGTAACCATTTCAAAACTTGGAGTCTGGTATCTCTCTTGGCAAATATAGTCACAAAGGCCCTGATCCTGCTCCCGCTGAAGTCAATGGCAAAGCTCTGATTTTGAGGAGGAGTCCTTATTCACAAGATCAGTCCCATGAAGCCTAGACTCACCTACCTGTTTCTCTTAAGGTATGTCTACACTACGAAATTAGGTCGATTTTATAGAAGTCGATTTTTAGAAATTGCTTTTATACAGTCGATTGCATATGTCCACACTAAAGTGCATTAAGTTGGTGGAGTGTGTCCTCACCACCTTGGCTAGCATCGACTTAGGGAGAGGTGCACTGTGGGTAGCTAACCCACAGTTCCCGCAGTCTCCGCCACCCTTAGAATTCTGGGTTAAGCTCCCAATGACTGATGAGGCAAAAACATTGTCGTGGGTGGTTTTGGGTACGTCATCAGTCGCCCCTCCCTCCGTGAAAGCAATGGCAGACAATCGTTTTGCGCCTTTTTTCTGTGCAGACGTCATACCACAGCAACCATGGAGCCTGCTCAGCTCAGCTCACCGTCACCGTTGCTGTTGTGTCCTGGGTGCTGCTGTCAGCAGATGGTGCAGTAGGACTGCTAACCGTCGTCATCCACTGCTTCTGCTGCAACTCTGCTCTCCTTCCCTTGTAAATGAGCTCAGTCTCAATAGCAAATTTCTTCATGTTGTTGTCATCCACCGCTTCTGATGCAACTCTGCTCTCCTGGTGCCATGAATCCACCCTGCAGGTCCTTTCATCGTTCAGTATAAATATCTATTATCGTGGCATCCATCGTCATCCACCACTTCTGCTGCAACTCTGCTCCTCCTGCAGATGCCATACCATGGCAAGCATGGAGCTCACTCAGCTCACTGCTGCGGTTGTGAGCATTGTAAACACCTTGTGCATTATCCTGCAGCATGTGCAGAACCTGCAAAAGCAGGCGAGGAGGCGACAACAGTGCGATCACGATAGTGATGAGGACATGGACACAGACTTCTCTCAAAGCATGGGCCCTGGCAATTTGGACATCATGGTGGTAATGGGGCAGGTTCCTGCTGTGGAACACTGATTCTGGGCCCGGGAAACAAGCACAGACTGGTGGGACCGCATAGTGTTGTGGGTCTGGGATGATTCCCAGTGGCTGCGAAACTTTTGCATGCATAAGGGCACTTTCATGGAACTTTGTGACTTGCTTTCCCCTGCCCTGAAGCGCAAGAATACCAAGATGAGAGCAGTCCTCACAGTTCAGAAGCGAGTGGCGATAGCCCTCTGGAACGCCAGACAGTTACCAGTCAGTCGGGAATCAATTTGGAGTAAGTAAATCTACTGTGGGGGCTGCTGTGATCCAAGCAGCCAACGCAATCACTGAGCTGCTGCTATCAAGGGTAGTGACTTCGGGAAATGTGCAGGTCATAGTGAATGGCTTTGCTGCAATGGGGTTCCCTAACTGTGGTGGGGCAATAGACAGAACGCATATCCCTATCTTGGGACCGGACCACCTTGGCAGCCAGTACTTAAACCGCAAGGGATACTTTTCAATGGTGCTGCAAGCACTAGTGGATCACAAGGGACGTTTCACAGACATCAATGTGGGATGGCCGGGAAAGGTGCATGATGCCCGCATCTTCAGGAACAGCTGCAGGAAGGAACTTACTTCCCAGACCAGAAAATTACCGTTGGGGATGTTGAAATGCCTATAGTTATCCTAGGGGACCCAGCCTACCCCTTAATGCCATGGCTCATGAAGCCATACACAGGCACCCTGGACAGTAGTAAGGAGCAGTTCAACTATAAGCTAAGCAAGTGCAGAATGGTGGTAGAATGTGCATTTGGACGTTTAAAAGCTTGCTGGCGCAGTTTACTGACTAGGTTAGACCTCAGCGAAACCAATATTCCCATTGTTATTGCTGCTTGCTGTGTGCTCCACAATATCTGTGAGAGGAAGGGGTAGACATTTATGGTGGGGTGGGAGGTTGAGGCAAATCACTTGGTGGCCGATTATGTGCAGCCTGACACCAGGGCGATTAGAAGAGCACAGCTGGGTGCCCTGCACATCAGAGAAGCTTTGAAAACCAGTTTCATGACTGGCCAGACTACGGTGCGACAGTTCTGTTTGTTTCTCCTTAATGAAAACCCGCCCCCTTGGTTGACTCTACTTCCCTGTAAGCCAACCGACCTCCCGCCTTCAATCACCGCTTTCAGAGGCAATAAAGTCATTATTGTTTCAAAATCATGCATTCTTTATTAATTCATCACACAAATAGGGGGAAAACTCACAAGGTAGCCCGGGAGGGGTGGGTGAGGAAGGAAGCACCGGGTGGGGTGGTGGATGAGGGGAGGAGGGAAGGACAAGGCCACACTACAGTTCAAAACTTATTGAATGCCAGCCTTCTGTTGCTTGGGCAATCCTCTGGGGTTGAGTGGCTGGGTGCCTGTAGCCGCCTCCCCCCCCCCCCGCCCCGATATGTTCTTGGGTGTCTGGGTGAGGAGGATATGGAACTTGGGAAGGAGGGCAGGCGGTTACACAGGAGCTGCAGCGGCTGTCTGTGCTCCTGCTGCCTTTCCTGCAGCTCCACCAGATGCCTGAGCATGTCAGTTTGCTCCCCCATTAGCTTCAGCATTGCATCCTGCCTCCTCTCATTGTGCTCCTCCCTCCTCTCATCGCGTTCATTTAACGCTTTGCTGGATTCTGCCATTGTTTGCCTCCACACATTCTGCTGAGCTCTTTCAGTGCGGGAGGACTGCATGAGCTCTGAGAACATGTCATCACGAGTGCGTTTTTTTTCGCCTTCTAATCTGTGCTAGCCTCTGGGATGGAGATGATAGGGGGAGCATAGAAACATTTCCAGCTGTGGGAGGGGAAAAAAGGGAGAGTAGTATTTAAAAAGATATATTTTAGAGAACAAAGGAGGACTATTTCACACTGAATCAAGTGATTCACATTATATAGCACATGTGCTTTTGGTAGAAGGTCGCATTTTGCCTCTTATATTGAGTGTCTGCCGGTTTGGTGTGAGACATCACACATGCTCAGCTGGGCAACAGATACAGTGCTCAGTGTCTATTGGGCATTGCTGAAGGTAAGAGTGAGGTCACTCTCTTTATTTTGTGGATCATTTCCCTTGAAATGATATTAACATAATTAGTTTTTCACTGTCCTTTCTCTGATATAATGTTTGCCCACCTCCTAGCTGGGGATGAATTGAGAATTTGTGGGGCTTTGTGTCTTTTCCTATAAGTGTGTGTCTTACTTGAGATAACGAAATAGCTTGAAGAGAATAGCAGCTCACCATATCTTTCTCATGCACACACAAATTTGTATCGATGATCATAAATTCTGGCACGAAATAGATTCACAAATTACTGAAAATGTGTGCAGATATTTGTGAGATTCTGGTTAGAGCATCATTTGTAACAATAAGCTTTTGGTTATGACAAGATGCATTAACCTAGTGTTGTGTTAGTTCTATAACCACAGCTATTAATTTCTTCAATGATGCTATATTGCATTCTTCTTCTAGTTAGAACAGCATTGATCTGTTGTAAATGATCAGTGTGATTTTAAAGGCTAGTGAAGGATTATGTATTCCCCATGTGACGCCCAGGAGCTATCAGGAATAACAAGTAATTGGAGCTTGTTTTAGGAAGTCTGAAATTTAAAATGCAAGGAAGGGATATAGTCACATACTTAATAAACATGTAAAATTTTATCCTCCAACTTCTGCCTGTTTACAATACAAATAAAATGAGCTGGCCTGGGTGTGAAATTCCTGGCATTTTTACATCAATTTAACCCTGGAAAAGCCTAATCCTGGTTTAATGGTCTTTTAATAGAAGTGGTCAGTAGTTTGGTAAATGTTTAAGTGACAGGTTGACAGACATGGAGTTAACACTTTAATCTTGGCTGCAGGCCAAATGGCTACCCAAGCGGGTTTCCTTTAAACCTGAGAATGGAGCATTTATTTCCAAGTCAGCCTCAGGTTAGAGGTGAAGCCTCAGGGAACACGAAGTTTGCTTTGAATGTTTCAAGGTGGGAAATGGCAGTGGCACTGGTTTCTCAAGGGGGTTGGCGGGTGAAGCTTCTCTATAGATATAGCATTTAATAGATAATATCCTTTCAATAGGATTTTTGAACTCATCTAATATAATTTAATAGAGAAGAATCCTATAGGCTGGTTTAAACATTCTATAGTAATGTTATCTTTGTTAAATTCTATGGGAGTTTTTGCCACCAATATCGAGACATTCCAAATCCAAAATGTTCATCAGAATAAATATTTATTATACATATTTTAGCTAATATGTCCATTTCAAAGGCATCTGGGTATGTCTCACACAAAATCAAATAATCACTGGACAAAGGCTTGGCTGGAAAGCTGATTCCTACTGAGAACCCAAACATGTAGGCCTTCAGCTATCAGACACACCATCTCAAGGTGTAAGTCTGAGAGAGCCTGCCCAGCAGCTGTCAAGATTGCACATCTAGGGGGCTGTCAATGAACATGCTTCCAGTGATGTATGGAGGGGTGGTCTCTAAGGAAGCCAGGTCCCAAATTGTACAAAGCTTTAAAGAATGAAACCAACCCCTCAGATTACACTTGGAAGTAAATGGGATGCCAGTGCAGTGCACACAACACTAGCATCATGTGCTCACACTGATCTACTCCACTGCCACAGCAGACAGCTGCATACTGACTAGCTGAAGCTCTAAAATGTTCCGCAGGAGTAGCTGCAGCACCATAGGAATAATCCAGATGTCAGAAGCATGGGTAACTATAGTTAGCTTGCAGGGGTGAAAGTAAGGCGGTACGGGCCGGTACGGCATACCGGTCAAAAGTGGCCGCTGGTACCGGCCGGTACCGCTGACTTTAAAGTGACTTTAAAGTGCTGCCGAGACCCTGCTCTAGAGACTGCCGCTGATGGGGGGTGAGGGGGGGTAAAAGGAGCAGCTACCTCGGGGCTGGCGATTTAAAAGGACCCGGGGCCCAGACCCAGGCCCTTTAAATTGCCACTGGAGCCCTGGGCAGTGCGGGCAGGCTGTCTGGGGGACGCTGACCTCCCCCAGCCCTGCCCCTTTGCGAGGGGGGGGAAGCTGCACCCCTCCCCGCCCCCCGCGTACTGGTAAGAGAGAGATTTTACTTTCACCCCCTAGGTTGGCATCAGCAAGGAAAGGCCACAATCAGCCTTCTAACTGCTGTTGGAAAAGTTTGCCATCCATAGTTCTTATGTTGAAAAGTAACCAGGTGTCTATAACATTTATTTATATTGCTACTGGCACATCTCATGGTCCTTTAAGCCTTGTATATGCCATCATTTGATTTAATGCATTTCTTATGCCAGTAGTTCTCTGAAAAGGAGTGAAATGGTTTCTTTAATGTTCCAGGATATGCTCTGTTTAGCTCGAAGTTTTAATTTTATGGGAACAGTCTCTCTACTCTTTTTTGGGGGGGGAGGGGGTAGCAGATTCATTACTTGCTACTTACTTGAAAAGCAGTGAATTGGTTTGAACAGACGGCTTGAATATATTTTAACCACTGAAAGAAACTTTATATTTTTCAAAATGTATACACCACATATTTAGCCGTGCTGTATTTTTTCCCTTCAGATTGGACTTTGTCCTGCTAAGACATTTTGTTTGAAAAACTGTGTGTGTGTAGTAAGTTTATTCAGTTTGGAATGACTTATTCACATGGGAATACATTAAAAAAATTCTCTACCAGTGATTGACAGTTGCACTCAGACGATGAGGATTATGGGAGATCAATGAGGATTATCTCATTTACTTTCATTAACCCTTGAATTTATTTTACCGGTTTTCTTCCAAATGCCAGTCACTTGAATGTTAACAGTTTCCTTTAACAGTCAATTTTGCTGCCAAAATCAAAGCAATTTAAAAAAAACCATTTTTTAGTGTCCCAAACTGGTTAGAGATAAACAGAGACCTTTTAATTTAAATGTCCTTGTGCATTAATATTTCTGCTGTGCTAAAAAAAAATCTGTTTTGGAATTAACCCATTTTACCTAATTAACGCTAATCTACTCAGATTATATAAATACACTAATACTTTGAACTTCCATAGCGGCTTTCTTTCTAGGATCTCACAACTCCTTTGTAAAGGAGATAAGAATAAAATGCAACCGCAAATGTCAAGCAGTTCCCCCTATCATTTGCAATTTATAACTACCTATTTAGCTAGCTACATGTATCCTGGAACTCCATCTTATTACAAACTTTTAAAAAATCAAAGTAATAATAATATAAAAATATTCAGACTAATTTCCTGCTGGTGAAAGATACCTGATGGGCAGCCCTGGAGAAGCACAGGCCACATACAACACTAGTCGATGAGGTACAAGCTCCTCCCTTGCTGTCTACCAATGTGCCTATGACCTGAAGGGAGTCAGGGGTAAGTGGGAAGTACAATTTCCATGGCCTGTTGAAGTCTTTGGCCGTTTTGCTGAAGTTGCTTACAGGTTCTAATTTGTACCAATGTGATGGCAGTTTTTCTGATGTGGACATCTGTCCTATGTGCACAAGACTGAGACACTCAGATAATCTTGTATGGGCCAGGAAATAGCTATCCAATGGTAAAACATCTGACAGTTTTCAAACCGTGTTACTAGAAGTTTGGAGATGTAGCTGTTTTTCCATTTAGAGTCTTATTTGCAGGACAGTTTTTTGTTCAAACCTGCAGTGTTGCAGATTTGTGAAAATCATTCTGATCCCAAACATGTGACTTATTAAACTCTTCCTTTTCCCTCTCCAAAAAACAAACAACAAAATAGAGACAGCATGTGAAATCTGAAACTTTCTGGTATCGTGGATTAACTGAGTTCCTTTGCTGATGATTTTGTACCACCACTGCATATGTGGCTGAATATTACATGAACAATACTAATAACAAAACCTCCAGAGAAAGCTACTTAATACTAGTTGTGCTCCTGTGAGACTATTCTGTGGGAACATCCAAATTCCGAAGACTTGGAAGTAAATATAAAATGGATCTGTAGATTCACCTAGGCTAGAAGCTTCTGGACTAAACAGCTAGATATGATTTTGGTCTGCCCACATTGCAAATCTATCTAGTGGATTTCAAATCTTATGTTATCCATTTGCAGATTACAACTGAAATATACGCTTTGATGTGAGTAGACATATGCAAAATTATAAAATGCTCCACCAGCAGAATTGCTTTGCCACGCAAGGCCCAGTTTATGAACTTCATTTGTTTAAATGAGCACTTTAAAAAAATATTTTCTATTGAAGTAAGCATAAGTGCGCAAATTTTGATGCATACATTTACATAGTTCAAAAATGATAAAATAAATATAGAATTGTAGAAATGTAGGGCTGGGAGGGAGGGAGCTTGAGAGGTCATCAAGCCCAAAACTCTGCACAAAGGCTGGACCAAGTAAACCTAGACCATCCCTGACAGGTGTTTGTCCAACCTGTTCTGAAAAACCTCCAATGACGGGGATTCCGCAACCTCCCTTGGAAGCCTATTCCAGAACTTAACTACCCGTAGAGTTAGGCAGTTTTTCCTAATATCTAACCTACATCTCCCTCGCTGCAGATTAAGCCCCTTACTTCTCATCCTACCTTCACTGGACATGGAGAGCAATTGATCACCGTCCTCTTTACAACAGTTCTTAACATATTTGAAGACTGCTTCTTTTCTCAGGGCTAAACAGGCCCAGATTTTTTTAACCTTTCCTCATAGGTCAGGTTTTTAAAATCTTTTATCATTTTTGTTGCTCTCCTATGGACTTGCTTCAATTTGTCCACATCTAAAGTGTGGTGCCCAGAACTGGAGTATTCCAGTTGAGGCCTCACCAGTGCCAAATAAAGTGTGACAGTTACCTCCTGTGTCTTACATATGACGCTCCTGTTAACACCCCAGAATGATATTAATCTTTTTCACATTGTGGGCTCATATTCATAGTGTGTGTGTGTGTGTGTGTGTGTGTGTACACACATACCCAATGGGATGTGATATTACTAACTAACTGTTAGTAAGGAAGGTATTAATGGTGCAAATACGTATATTAATTATCTCTATATGTAGCTTATAAAAATGTTACCAATCGTAGTCTGAAAGGGACTCAGGAATAAAAATATGCATTTTTAATAGAATCCTACAAATCTATTTTTATGTTTCTAATATGTAACTGGCCCTATGATCTAGTACTCAATCAAGGAATTACCCATATACATTCTTAACCTTATGCATGTGAATGTACTCAGTGGGACTACTTATGCACATAAAATTAAGCATGCATGTAAATGTTTGCAGGATGAGATCCTTAATATGTATTTTGTCAAACAGGTTCCTGAACAAAATGGTTCCTGAAAGTAGACTTAATAAAAGAATGATGTGTGACTGTGGATCTAACACTTCCTGAGAAACAGAGGTTGCTCCTATTCTATTATGTATCATTGTTTTTTAAATGTTATACATATATCATTAGACAATACCAGTCAGACAGGCATGTTTGGAATTCCCAGGCCTTAGGAATTAAAATACACAAGGCTGACCTTATTTTAAAATCAATTTCCAAATTTATCTCTAATCCTTTGATATTTAAAAAAATATATATATTTCAAGTGATTGCTTTCTTTTGGTTGCTTTTACTTCAAACTCTTCCAGCTGGAATTTGCAACTGCCTGTATCTAGGATCTTAAGTGCAATCTACCAAGGTATATCCTTGATTAAATAAACCAAGAAATGTTTAGCAATGAAAGAACATCTGATGTCAAAGGCAGCTTCATGCTCTTGGGGAACATGATGCTAGGTGCCTAAAGGATATTTAAGATAGGACCCATTCCTGTCACTGGGTGAGTGCTCTCCCTACACTTCTGTTAGCAAACTGCTTGATAAGATTAGGTGTCTGTAACTACTCTCTACTGCTAGGAAATAAAAAGCAATTTCACTTTTCACTCTTAGCATGTCATAGCTAGTGCAAGATGTAGGATTTTCCTTCAGGTTACACAGCTACTTATTCTGCAGTCAACCAATTAGTGCCAGACAAGGCAATGACATCTGGATTTGATTAGTAGGGCATTGGTCGTTCATTGGGATGTTTTGACTAGACTCTTCAATGGATTTATTGTACTTTATAGTTGTTTATTTTCCAATCAGAGTCAGCCTTTAAGTCAAGATTGCTGCTTCAGCCACTTCTGAGCAAAAGGAAACACAAAGAAATAGTCTCCCCCGTCGCCTAGGAATAAGGTCTCCCATCAATTACACCTAGGCTTAAAACACGGCAGGTCAGACAAAGTCAACAGTATGTGCTTACTACACATTGATTAACAAAGGGGAGATGTCAAAATGGGGGATGATGTATGATTAGCTACTGGCCAGGTATGTTTGGAAATAGACTTGGTACTTTTTCTTTCCAAAAAAAAAAAAAAAAAAATGCAGTTCATCTAGTGCTGGTTAAAAGTGCCACAATGGGATCTGCTGCACCCTCTGTTTTTCTACAGACAGGTACTGCACAGGCATGGTCACTGCAAGCTGGCGCATCCTGAGCTCCCAATGTGCCTCCACTCCAGCCTGGAAGGACTGCATCTCCAGGAGTCAGAGGGAGGTTTCCATGTACATTCAGCCCATGTCTTGTCTGTTGAGACTGCTTCCAAGGATGACAAACTGTGTCAGTGAGATGGTGGTTGTCTAATGCCAATGACTGTCCACGAAGAAGTGGATGGAACTCCATCAGCTCATTTCACATAGGCCAACAAACAATCATCATCTGCAAACTGCTCTCAGTCACTTCTGACCTGGGCCAAATTCACAGACCTAGAAGTGAAGGGCTGCCTCTCTTATTACTAGTTTCCAAGCCATCCAATCACAGGGGTGGGTTCTTGGAATCAGACAGAAAGTGAGAAAAATTATTGTGAAAAAAAGTGAACCTTTTAAATATTAAGATTTAAAATGAAAAGGAAGTATAGAAAATCTGTCAAAAGTAGTAAGGAGCAAGAGACACACATTTCTTAGCTAACTTTCTGGAACATTTTAAGCAAAGGACAAAATATTTCAAAAGCAGGCACTTTAAATCAGGCTCTAAGGGTGAGATTTTCAAAAGCTCCTTAAGTCACTGAGGCGCACAAGTCCTGCTGAAAGACAGTGGGACTTATGGTCCTTAGTCACTGAGGGTCAGATTTTCAGAAGCACCTAAGTCTGTATTTAGAAACCAGCTTGATTTTTTTCAGAAGTGATGGGCACCCACTAATTTCCATTGCCTTCAGTGCTAATGTGGAAGTAGGAGCTGAAAATCTTGGTGAAAATAAATCCCCCGCATCTAAAAAATGATTATTTACAGGGTCGCAAGCCCACTCATATTTCAGAATATAGGATGGGTGTCAAATTCATCTTGGGTTTCCTCTATTAGGAGACAATCTGGCACTTCCTTGACTTGGGGGACAGTTTCCATGTAGAATTGGGGGGGCCCCCTTTTGGAATGCAGACCTTCATTGACACATCTATGTGACCACCTTCAATCCATCGCTGCCCTTTGGGAAAACAAATATGATGTTGCTGGGTTCCCAGTTACATTGTGCATGTGGGAGAGAAATGAGGCAGGTTAACTCAGCCAGGCAGATTAGAGGTGTGACCTCGGGGAAACTTCAGCAGGTAGAGCAGGCTGATCTAGAATCCACCCGGTACCCCAGGGAACTCTAGGTCCCTGGCAGACTATCCACGAAATAAGTGCCGAGGAGGCAGCACGCTTGCACACCATGGACTTCTGTATTGTGCAAACAATCAAAATCCCAGAGCTCCCTGAGGAATAGCTTGTTAGCACACCAGGGAAGTAAACCTTGTTTCTAAACTTGTTGACTATCTTTCTCTTCCCTTCTCCTAACCACCATCCCCTCATCAGGAGGCCCGCTTGAGGTCCCTTCACCAGTGCTTTCCCTCTTTAAGTGAGTCTCAGAAGCTGCAGGAGTCTGTCAGTTAGCTTGGCAGACCTTCAGTCTAATTCATTAAATCTCTGGCCAAAAAATGTTTACTTGCAGACTCACCATGGCTCCCTAGATTCCTCCAGGATAATAACACTCCCAACTCTTTTACTGCTAGGGTCTACTCTTTCTGTAATTTTTTATTACATTATCTGGACTGAAACCCTCCTATACACTGTGAGTGTTTCTATGCTGGCTACATTTCAGTTCATAATCCTCATTGTTCAGGAGGCTAGCATTTCTTTCTTTTTTTTATTTTTATCAGTGTTTCCTTTGGGTTTGCATCTAGCTGCTTCAGTGATATGCAGTCGAGATTAAATGCTTTGCACTTAACATCATTTCAGCTATGTTTTTCCAAAGTGAAGTGTAATTCACCAAGGAATGTATCCTCGAATTGTAATTCAGCTGCAGCCTAGCCATCCTTTTTTCTAAACTGATCCTGAAATGAGAGTGCCTTTGAGCTCACAAATGAAAAGCATTATTTAAGATCAGGTATTCAGAGTTTAGTCATCACCTGATATGTTATCCACACTAGAAAAATAACCTAAGCCTGATATTCCTAGGGCACCACATTGGCATTCTAAATTGGTTAATAGATAGGGCGTTTATTTTCCACTTACCACTGTGCTGGTAATTGTTGGTTTTATACCACAAATTTGATCTTATGGAGCACACAGAATTTGACCCCTCCCATTACTTACCGCCAACCACTTGCACATGCTATTCTATTGCCCTGGCATCCCGGGTTCATGTTAAAAGAGACCACATGGAGTGTTTCAGATTATAGGGAGTGTAGGTGATCTTAATTCATTCTGATTTGCTCGTGATTTCAGTGTGTGTCTGCAATGTCATCAAGAGCTTCTGGGGGAAACTGCTAACCTTGCAGCCTGTCATTTTTAATGTAGGGAATAACAAGTAAAGTCACCTAATTGTCTACGAACATGAAATGGCAAATTTAAAACGTCTGTGTCATCACATTTGTCTTGAAGTATTTCCTGGCCAAACAAAGCCCCAAACGAATAAGGCTTAGTCCAGATTTTTACTAACTATCCTGGCTGTTACATCATAAAGTTGCAATGCTTCTAGACCTACCAGAATCAACTGGGGCTCCTCTATAGTTTGACTGGTAGAAAGGCAGAAAGTATTTAGGCTGATTAAGCCACAAAGCAGTGGGGTGGGTATGTGTACAGTGTAAATTTTATAGATTTTTCTTGGCCACTTTTTGGTTTCTTGCTACTAGCTGCCAACGTAGCCTCTTCTGCAAGGAAAACTCCTGCCCCCTTTTTAATTCTATTTTAAGATGAAAGTCTTTGTATTTAAAATGTATACTTAAAATGTTACATTAATCAGACTAACAATAGCATGATATAGGGCCTGTGCTTTTGGAGTTAAAGTAAATATTTCGAAATATTTTATTGACCAATTGTTAGTCCTTAGTAATTCCTTTTAATCATCAAACATCACGTGGGACAAAATCCTTCCTTTGTTTTGACTGGGCTGGCATGGGAGTCTGCTTGAATAGGGACTGAATAAAGACTTCATTATTTACCCTGAGGGCTAAATAAGGGATGTTGCATGGGTGACCCACCCACTCTGTTCTACAATGTGCATTAAAAATGATGTAGGAGATGCTCGGCATCATACAACATCTTTCACAATTTTAGAATATCAAAAACTGAAAATGCAGGGATAGCATAAAATGCATTGAGTTTAGTCCGAATCAGCAAAGCAAGGGCCCACTGTACTGGCTGCATTATTCATTTTCGTATTTAATTATTAAAAACCTCAGATTTTTTTAATGTAAATGCAACTGCCCCTGAATTTCCTTTTGCCATACCAGAGTGTGACAGAAACTTATGGACTTCACAGAATTTAGGTCATACTTGCTGCAAAGTACATGACGGCCTTGCCCATGGCATGGCCTGCCGGCCAAATGCATCCTGAAAAGTCCTAGTATGCGTTCTGCAGCAGCTCTCCAGATCACTGTATCTTAGATACAAAGGTACAGCCCACTGGTAGAATGATTCTTACAGGCTAAAGCCGTAGGGTAAAAATTTCAGAAGCACATCAATGACTAAGGTGTCTAAGCCCTATTTTCAAAGTCTCATTGAAAGTGAATCGGAATCTAAGCTCCTAAGTGCTTCAGTCACTTTTGAACATAGGACGTAGGCAGCTAAGTCACTTAGATGTGTCTGAAAATTTTTACCTCTAGTTTGTCTGACGTCGAGCTGATTTCGCTTCTTATTTTCATTTCTGGCAAACTCCATCAGTTTCCATTGATCTGTTTTGGAAAACAGAAGTACAAGAAAACATTAATTTGTGGGCATTTATTTCTGATAAAATAACGTAACTGTGTATGAAATGTAGAATGCAGTGTTGTAGCAGTGTCAGTTCCAGGATATTAGAGAGACAAGGTGGGTGACGTAATATCTTTTATTAGACCAACTTCTGTTGGTGAGAGGGAAGCTTTCAAGCTTACAGAGATCTCTCTTCTTCAGTGCAATGTACATGCAACCCTTGGGCTCCTGAATTAAGAGGTTGTGAAAAGCATGGAAAAAAAGAGCTCACCTACCCAGGTTGAAGAGCGATGACTAAATTAGCCTCCACACCCTTCTACAAAGGTCAGAAGGGGGTTCAGAAGTTTTGGTAACCCAGCAAAAATACAGGGGAGAAAAGGATATTAAGGATTTAGTACTTTAGTCCTCAGTGATGGAAAACTCTGGAATGCACCCCAGTTCACAGGTCATTTTGAGTTCTATTGTCCAGAAAGAGATATCCTGTGTAAATTTTGAAGCTGGATGCTTTGCCTACTTAGGTAAGTCACAACCAGTGAGTGAGAAAAAGACCAGAGTAGGAACAAGGCTGTAAAAATGACCAGTTTCTTAACAGAAGATTTGGAACCCTTAATAAACAAAAGGGTAAATTAATGTTGGGTGCAACCGTGGACATTCTCAATAAAAAATTAGTAGCAATTTTTTGCTGCAGCACTAAGAGGCCTTTGGGCTGTAGGGAAGTTCATCGGCAGCAGTGCGACATTGTGTGAGAGCTGTTACCAACTCTGCAATGGCAACTCTGCAACGGCAACTCTGCAACAGAAGAAGTTGCTGGAGTTTATCCATTGTCTTTCTTTTGCATACCCAACTCAATGAGAGGCCACAGATCAAACTGACTTGGTACGCCATTCCTGTTTCTGCCATAGGGCAATGTAGTGTATGTGGCTAGCAGTGTCTGAGTAAACAGGTTGGAGACAGAAAAAGAGCAGGAAGAGGGACCACACCAGAGCAGATGCAAACCTACAATCTGCTCAGTATCGACTCTACCACTTTTTGTGTTAAGGTGATAGTGCCTTGAGACAGGAACCCTAGTGGCTCAAGATAGACATATTTGGCCATATTAGCCTGTTTTTTTGCTCTCTTGAACAGAAGTCTATACCTGGAAGTTCAGGAACTTACTGCAAAAGTTTTGTCAATATGACTTTGTGGCAATTGATGCTAAGACTCTTTTCCATCTCTGTTGCCTGGTTGAACAGCATCTCTTTCAAGTGACTAAACTCTGAAGTCCAAGGAAATGCACTGTAAATTTTCTTAGTTGGCAAATTTCCATGTGTTAATGTTACTTTCATAGAACTGAATTGCTTTTCTTAAAGTAATTATTATAATAAAAACCTTTCACAAGAGATAAAAAAAAAAAAAGAATAAGGAGTGAAGCAGACTGTCAGAGTAGGACAAGCAAAACTGTTAGGAAAAAAGCAAATTATTGTCATCTTCTTTGGATAGTTGCATGAAGCTTGATAGATATTTGTTGGGTTTTTTTCCCCCCTGCTGCTATTTTTCCATACTTGCATATTAAATTGATCTTATTAAACTGTAATGATAATCTCAATGTATAGTACCAATTTGTCGTAACATTTCTCTGGATAGTGTTATGAAGAGACCTTGCAATTTTTTTAACATGTGTGACTCTACTGCTCACTGAGAAGTTTGATTTTATAACTATTATTGATTAGGATAATAGAATGTAAAGGATTAAAAGGTTGTTGATGGTAAAGTCTCAGACACTGACCCTGAAATCATGAACCATTTTAAATACGACATATGTAAGAGATCATGAGGCCTTTCTGACACTACCAGCATCCAGAGAGTCTCCTAAAGGTGCACTAGAATTTTCTGTGTGCGGCCATTAAAATATTTCTTTTGTGAATGATCATTTGGGAAATAAGAACTGACCAGATTCAAGTAGTTATTCCCCACTCTCACGCCACAACCCAGGAGAGCTGTTGTCCTAATTTCTGGCTCCCTCTTTTATGAACAGAAGCATGGGAGAATATGCTGCTTATGTCATGCACTGTCCCTTGTGGGGAAAGCAGCACAGGAGGAGGAAACAGCCAGGTCCTATCAGGGAAGAGGGAGCACAGTGTTGGGTACCTGGACTGCAGCAAAATGGCAGATTGGCAAAAAGCCAAATTCTGTAGAAACTTCTGGGACCACAGAATCACAAAGGGCCCTGGTTATACAGGGTTATTTGTGCTTAGGATATCACAAAATGCTTTCCTAGCTAGTGAGCTACTAGTTGCATATGGTATAGTGACTGTGTAGGTAAAGGGAGAAGCCAGGATGCTGGCAACAGTAGCTACCACATAGCCTGAGACATTAGAACCTGTTGGAATGATCTTCCTGAACTTGAGTTGAACTCCCTCACTGTTAACTTTTACCAGAAGAGTTACCAGAGAGAAGCAGGAGTCACCTGTACTTAATATCTCACCCAAAGGATGGTACCTTTGGCAGAATTGTGGTTCTAGACTGCCATTGTTCTTTGTGTGATGGTTCTCTGAGCAGGACTGCTTCCAGGACTCCATAAGAATGGCCATACTGGGTCAGACCAAAAGTCCATCTAGCCCAGTATCCTGTCTTCTGACAATGGCTAATGCCAGGTGCACCAGAGGGAATGAACAGAACAGGTATCATCAACTGATCCATCCCCGGTCTCCCATTCCCAGCTTCAACAACTGGGGCTTAATACTGGGATATCAGGACAGGAGATAAAACAATGTCTTTAGCAAACCTGGAAATGTTAGTAGCTTAATAAATATTTAGCTTGCCTGCCTCCCAGATGTCTGCTAAATCAGCTTGTGCAAAATGGTTTCCGGAGTAGCCTGGATAATAACTATAGTATTTAGCATTATCACAAATCTGACCATTGCTAGCTTGAATTTCATAATTTTTCTATTTTTCTTGCGCCTTCTCTTGTTAGTTTCCCCCCCCTTGAGAGATCTTAGTCTAGACAGTGACCTGGGAATGCTGAGGGGGGGGAGGGGTGGAATGGAGAGAGACAGTTTCCTAGTGCATTTGCCTGCATCATCAGTAATCAAAGCTTTGCAAACTTCCTTTCTCGATTTTTTTTTTTTTTTTTTTTCTTAGCCACCACAATCTGTGGCCTCACTGACCCAAGCACCTTGGACAATTTCCCTCCTTTGCAGGGGCCTAAATCTTTCCTTTCATCATTGCAACCCACACCACTCCAACCTCCCCACGTGAATCTAATCCCATTTACTAGCTTCTGCTTAAATCTTCGGATCTGAGAGGGAATTCCAAACAGAGCAGATGACACATCACTCCTTTCCCGTAGTTCCTCATCCTCTTTTTAAAAGTTATTCATTAATTTTAAATAAGCAACAATGGGACACTTCAAGATCAAGGGCTTCCAAAAGGCTGGTTTAAAAGAAGTGAAAGACTCATTCGATCATCCAGTCCATCTCCAGGGAGCAATGCAGGACTTCTCCCTAAAGCACAGTTACTAGTTTATTATCCATGTGTATGTAACAAATTTACATGAAACCCTAGGCCTCATCCCTGGAGAGAGAAAAATAAGGAAGTATAAATCAATGGGGGACACTTTGTATTTTTAGATAAAAACTACTTTAAACCGGAGTTGACTAAATTTCAGGAATTTAAGGGATAAAAACATTATAGATATGTTGTAACTAGCCCCAAAACACACATTACAAACCCAGAAAATTCAGCATTAAAGTTAAACTTAAAAGAAATTCAAACATGTCGAGGTATGGAAATACACAGTTAAGGCACCGAAACAATCTTAACTCCACCTTGTAGTGATGCTATGCAATCAGCATAAAATAGGATTTGTGCATAACAGTGTTTTGTAATCCAAGATTAGATTAAACTGATTTTTAAAGACACATTTGATTTTTTTTTTCATTTCTATCTCTACATCCTGCCACTGTGTGGCCACACACAGCCACCCCATACCCACACCCAGATACTTCCCTCTCTTTCCCCTCAAATGCCTCTGAACATGGCACCCCTGATTTTTCCCATCTTGCCCTCCTTGACTATATTTGGTGCAACAGGTAGATTGAAAATAATATTTTAGGATTCACGGACATTTCTGCCATTTTTCTTTATAACTGAAAGTTTTCCATTCAGTAGCTCCTGAAGAATAATGTTCTTCAGCTACGGTTACCACCTGTCCAGGTTTTCCCAGGATTGTTTGTTTTCTGAGATAGCTGTCTGGGGAAATCTGTCCAGGGACACTACCAATTGTGTAGTTTTATTGGGTCGGGATCATCCCAGATCTCCCGTGTTTTTGTATCTCAGAGGTGGTAACCCTATCTTCAATAGGGAAGTCCAAGAATTGCCTTCTTTCAAAATGGTTGATGTCTCCTATTGTTGTTAATGGGACTGAGGTCACAAGTGCCCTCAGCTAAAATGGCCTCTTTCAAAATGGCCACTGCCTCCTATTGTTATTGAGAGACAAGGTGCGTGAGGTAATATCTTTTATTGGAGCAACTTGGGTTGGTGAGCTAGACAAGCTTTTGAGCTTATATAGAGCTCTTCTTAAGAGGAGTGAAGCTAGGGTGACCAGATGTCCCAATTTTATAGGGACAGTCCCAATATTTGGGGCTTTTTTTAATATGGGCTCCTATTACGCCCCACCCCCTGTCTGGATTTTGCACACTTGCTATCTGGTCACCCTAAGCCAAGCTGTCCTCTCAAGATGGTGGCCCCTATGTTGTCAAGGACCACCAGAGGGCGGCTGTAGAGCAGATGCTGGGTGGAGGCAATGCCTTATATAGCTCTCTAGTGACCCACTGTGGCCAAAGTCTGCAGTAACTATGACAGGTTACAGCCTTGTCCAACCACTTTACAGCATTCCCTCCAGCTAAAGTATAGATAGGCCGGAATAACACTTTTCTTCCTAAAACCCATCCCTATCCTCATTAATTGCAAGGACCCCAATGTCTCCTTCCCACCTGAAGCAATAACATGGAAAGGACCTCACAAAGGAGTTTATAAGGGTTTGTCTCTTTACATCTCCAGTTTCAGCATCTTGGGGATAACCTTGGCCTCCAGTTCTGGCCTCTGACAGCAGAAAAACGTGAACTCAGGAAGCTCCACTCCAGGGTCTCAGATAGGGAAGCTGAGCACTCAGATCAACACTTCAAATTTATTGATGTCTTATACAAATATTTATGGGGCTGTTTCCTCCCCCAGTGGCAGGCAGGGAGCCAGCAAGCCTGGTAATTTATACCACAGCATCTGCTGACAGAAATATATAACTGTTTTATGTTTGTTAAGAACACTGGGCACTGGAGTCTGTGACTCAGGGCCCTCAAAAGAGAACTCAGAACTCAGTGGGAAGAAGGGGAAATGCAATGTGCTTAGCCAGAGTACAGAGCAATGTCATTTCCTCAAATGGCAAATTAAAGGCACTGCAGGAACTGTCAAGATTGGGGAAAATGACTTTAATATGCAATCAAATTTTATGGGGGGGGGGGGTAGAGAGCTTCCTAAAAAATGTATGGGAATGAATTGTTTTCTCAGTCCTTCCTTCAGCAAACTCCTATTGAGTTTTACTGAGCAAAGATTGAGGAAACACTGAATGAGGATGGAAGGATTTGGTCCCATGCAATACTTTTAAACCAAAACTAAAACCTGCTGTATATACCCGACATGAACACACACATTATCTCCTGTAAAGGGGACACTGTCAAGGTTGTTTGATAGAAATATTGATTTATCCCGACAGTTGTCATCCACTACTGAATTTCTTACTGTCTAGATTCTAGCCAAATTCTCTGCATATTGCAAACAGATTGGGATTATATATTTTAGAAGCACATGTGCAGCATATTGTTAGATTCCCAGCCAACTGACAAGTGCCCATGGGCTATCTTCTGTCGCAGCCTGTGTCCTTGTTTACTAAATGGGCTCCTTCCCTTAGGCTAGCAAAGCACTTAACCATATGCTTACTTTAAGCACATGCTTAAGTGCTTTGCTGTATTGGTGCATTAGTGATGGGAAAACCTCAGAAGGCTCAGAATTTGGAGACACACACAAATGTTTTGACACTTAACTGAGGCTTCTGCTCACTACCTTGGGCCAACAAGACTGAGCAAGAATAGCCTTTCTCCTGAGATTTACAGTTCTTGCTGCTTCATAGTATTCAGCCTCTTGCCCTGGCTAGAACCTGGACATACAGAGGAGACACATGAGCATGTTTAACTTCCCCCACCCACCCCCAATTATGTTTCAGACTTTTTCAGACTTCAAAAAGGTTCAGTTTGTGAAAAAAGTGTTGTGAAGAGTTTTGTGAAAAAGTTTTCATTGAACCTTAGCTTCCTCCAAAACCATTTTCTCTCTTCTGCTCTACCTTCACCGAGGTCGAGTTTCTTTGTTGTGAGACTTAGTTGTATGTCCAATTCCTACTTTTGAAAAAATGTAATGAGTAGCAAAAATTCATTTTTGATATGGAACCTGGACAGTTAGAATTTCATTGTGAGACAACTGTCTAGATTGCATTGCAGCAAAGCAACTTTCGGGACTACAACAAGCATCCTTTAGGTATTTTTTTAAAATTCACTTTCTCAGTGAACTTTTGGCTCTTGCTAAAAATGACTCTGGGACCATAGATTACAGATTTGAGATCTGTGAAAATTAGCAGACTTAGTTTGCAACAGTTGTGTGAACCAAAAAAAGCTGAACTGAATTTAAATTGACCCATATTCATTCAAAATGTTGTCCAGGTTTTTCAAAAGTCTTGTGAGCAAAAGCAGCCCTTTTGGATAGGGGACTGGGTTTTATTTCAAAACATTTGGCCCAGTCCAGGCCCATAAAGCTATTACTACTATTGGACAAATTACTACTTGGGAATAAAAATCTCACAAATTGAGACCCTTTTACCCCCACATGTCACACTGTCTAGGAATCTGTTTACAGAAAATATTTTTACAGTTTTTAAAACTGTCTCCTAATATGGGGATAAAGTAGTGTAGATGGATAAGGTCTATCATAAAATTGACATGCGAACAATGGGAGTGATTCTCTTCTGTACTATGGCCCTTGTGTGCTGCTGCCCTGGAGTTCAGGTAAAAGCCTCTTAGGCATTGTGTAGCAGTAAATTTTCTCGGGCAAGTGTCCCTTGAAAGCCCTGTCGGACTCGTACAGCCCAAGCTGAGAGTGCGGCTGGGGCAGAAGGGGAGTAGTCCGTATAGCATATGCTGCTATGGGGTTTCTGGACTGCTTTGGGTTACGATAAACTGTCCGGGTGGTTGACAGTGCGGGAATTATAAATTAGAGCAGCTTCTGGCTGCTCTAATTTATACCATTGACTGCATCAGCCCCTAAAGAAACTGCATCCAATGAAGTGAGCTGTAGCTCATGAAAGCGTATGCTCTAATAAATTTGTTAGTCTCTAAGGTGCCACAAGTACTCCTTTTCTTTTTATGGATACAGACTAACACGGCTGCTACTCTGAAACGTAAAGAAACTCAGAATAGGGAAGGCTGAAAGGGTGGTTTAAAGCTACCTTAGTCCGCCCACCCACCATCTAGCTGTACCTTTGGCATGCACTTCTGGGATACTCAGCCCAGTGCTGACTTTTTAAAAAAGTGCTGACTTTTAGTCTATTTCTAAACATGAATGAGCTACAAGACACTTAAAAATATAAGGCCTGTAACAGTATTCTAAAAAATACAACAAAGGAAAAGCATCCTTCCTGTGCCAGAGTTTAACTAGATTTTTTAACTAGCTCTGTCACTGGCATGTTTTTTTTAAAGCATTAATTTTAAATAGAAACCATATTACAATAACTCTGTTTATAGTGAGAGTTTCAATTTTAATTTTAGTTCATTATCTTTCCCCCTTATTAAGACAGGTAAATCCGCTTTGTGTTTTCATTATTCCATTAGCTCAAGAAACCTCATCAGTAGCCATGAAAGCTGCCAACATAAATAGCACAATTTTCATATATGAGACAGAATAATTTGCTTAACCACCTATTCAGCAGAGGCCGGAGCGAACAATTAGAGAAAGCAGCATGATTTGAAAATAAGTTACAATTGATTGTGTTTCAGTGGAAATGAAGTTTGGAATGTGCTAATTGGATTTTGCCTAAGTATCTGAGCTGCAGTTAGTCAACATGAGACTTGGGACACTTCAGGAAAGGAGAATCTTCTTTGGAAATCTTCAAAAAATTGCTTAATGTAATATTTAAAACACAATTAAAGCACCATGCTAATGACACCATCACTTTCCAGGGGTGAATGGCAAGCAACATCTTCTTGGATTTGTTTTGGACTCCAAAACTGGAATGTCTTTAAAATGTGCTGCAGAACAAGACTTCACATTTGCTAGAAATTCTTGTGAATACTTTTTGCTTTCAAATTTATATTTTGGAATATCTATCACGTAACCCCAATCTGGCCAAAATGTCTAATTATCCCAATGAATGGGTCTCCTTCATTAATGATGTTTGGAATAAACAGATATTTGATCCAAGAGATACAGGGTAACTTCTGAGGGATTGTACACTAAACTGGACACTAAAATCAGGCGGAATTTTGCCTTCTAAATGACTGCATGATTCGGGCACACATTTCAGACTCCTGAAAATGTTCAGGTGAATTTTTGATGCGCACTGACTATCTGGGCCTTTGAAGGGCTATGTTTTCTCAGGGTGCTGTACATTTTCTCTTCACCACCTTGTTTTCTCACCGGTGATTCTATTTACATACAAAAATACCAAAGTAATTGCTGGCCACATTCTCCAGAGGAACAGTAAGTACAATTGATAACAAAGCCTGCAAGCTACACACCCTTGGGCTCTTTCAGAATGCCTTAGGTAATGTTCTCTTTGATGTGCAATTGTGATCTGAAAAGTGACATGGTAAGACTGGCTCTTTGGCACTTCAAATTACCAGCTTCTGACAAAGAATATGAATTACCTTCCCACCCTATAGGGGAGCCATCCAGATCAGGTACATAGATAAGAGACATCAGAGAGTTTGCCCTACCCCTCCCTATGCTGTACTTGCTCTGGGGTTTAATAGAGGATTCAGTGCCAAATTCATTATTAGCCTGTGCCTTGTGTAGTTATTTACACCAGTGCAAAGTGAGTGTAAGATGTTACCAAAGTGGCTTTGTGAATTTAACACGTTAAAGTCTACAATGTCTTGTCTACCTGAGGGGGGCAGAGCCTCAACTGATGTACACTGTCCGAGCTCTGTCAACTTTAGAGGAGCTATGACAATTTAAACCAGCTGAGAATCTGCTCCCTAGAGCTTGAGAATGTGTTTGTTAGAGCATATATGCAGTGCTGTTGTAGCCATATCAATATCTCAGGATATTGGAGAGACAAGTTGGGTGAGGTAATATCTCCTACTGGACCAACTTATGTTGGCGAGAGAGACAAGCTTTCGAGCTACACAGAGTTCTTCTTCGGGTCTGGGAAAGGTACTCAGAGTGACACAGCTAAATACAAGGTGGAACAGATTGTTTAGCATTATTTAGAGACACTGGATTTATGGTTTATTAGAACAGACTATAATCCGCTAAACCTCATCCCCAGCTTTTTTTCCTCTCCTATGACTGGAGATGTTTTAACGGGCGACTTCACCTTGAATGGTCCCTTGAAATATGTTTTAACTACTTATGCAAAATAATCTGCTCTACCTTCTGTTTAGCTGTGACACTGAGTACATTTCCCAGACCTGAAGAAGAGCTCTGTGTAAGCTCAGAAGCTTGTCTCTCTCACCAGTAGAAGTTGGTCTAATAAAAGATATCACCTCACCCACCTTGTCTCTTTACTTGGAGCATGTTAGCTGACATGTTCTAACAATTCATCTTTAAATCCTAATCACTCCCACCTCCTTCTCCATTCCTATCATGTCTGATAAAATGATCAGGGACGAAATAGGTTTCAGAGTGGTAGCCATGTTTAGTCTGTATCAGTAAAAACAACGAGGAGTCCTTGTGGCACCTTAGAGACTAACAGATTTATTTGGGCATAAACTTTCGTGGGCTAAAACCAACTTCATCAGATGCATGAAGTGAAAAATACAGTAAGCACTACATGTATATATTACAGCACATGAAAAGATGGGAGTTGCCTTACTAAGTGGGAGGTCAGTGCTAACGAGGCCAATTCAATTAAGGTGGCACCAAGACCACTTAGAGAGTTAAATGAGTCTGCTCTACAGCCTTAGCTAACAGTGAGCTGGCTTTTAGCTCATGAGTTAGAGGCTCATGTGCTAAGCTCCAGAGGTCCCTGGTTCGACCCTGCCTGCCGATGACCAGGGATGACCGATGTTGGTATTACATGTGCACACTTGGTTCCTTGTGTTGGTGGTGCGCATCCTCTCCAGGAGCACTTGTATTGTCAGTGTGGGATATTCTGAAAGCCAGTAACAACCAAAATAAGCAACACAGCCTCTACACCGCTCGGAGAAGTAGTCTTACTAAATCAGTGTAGAGAGGCACTTGTGTTGGCGGGAGCCAAATTTAAGTGAAAACATTCCTACAGCTAGGTCGATGCAAGGCAGGTTGTATAGACTAGGCCTAAGTGTCACAGAGGTAAAAGGGTATCTGGCTTTGAGTTTTGTAACACGGTATTTTATTTTAAAATTTTCAAAAGCTTAGCTCTTTAAAGTCCTGACTCATCACTGCATTACTCCAGCTTTAATGCCAGCGTCACCGCCTTGATTTCAATGTGGGAAATACAGTGGTGAATCAGGCCCAGCTAGAACAGGGGACTCCAGTGCACCAGTGGTTCTCAATCAGGGATCTGGGGCCCCATAAGGGGCCACAAGCAGGTTTCAGGGGGTCCGCCAAGCAGGGCCAGCATTAGACTCATTGAGGCCCATGGGAGAAAGCCAAAGCCTCACTGCATAGGGCTGAATGCAGGGGCCCTGACCTTCCCACCCGGGGCTGAAGCTGAAGCCTGAGCAATGTAGCTTTGCGGAGGGCCCCAGGCAATTGCCCTACTTGCTACCCCGTAACGCCGACCCTGGCTTTTATTTGCGGAAAACCAGGTATTGCGGCACAGCTGGGCCGTGGAGTTTTTATAGCGTGTTGTGGAGGGCCTCAGAAAGAAAAAGGGTGAGTACCCCTGCACTACACCATGGAAATTCTGAGTTTGGCTTTGAATGTGAATCTGGATTTCAGTTTAATTGTCCTCTGTGGTAAGTTTCCAGACTGTGGTCACACTGTGTGTATGTTTGTGTGTGGAGGGAATGAAAGTTACATAAAAGCAACACTGGATACATTTGTTCCTGAACCAATGACAAAATAGCACTGCTGAACAGAGGGTTCCATGGCCCCTCTAATATTAGATGTCTCCTGAATCCGCAAGGCTAGATCTAGAACTGGTTGAAAAAGGGCAAGTATGTAAATTCTTTCTCTCCCTCCCTCTCGTACGCTCACCAAATTTCATTTTCTCCAAAATTTTTGTGAAAAATTGAAATTTTTCTCTGTTTTAAATGAAAAAACTTGAAAAAATTAGGAACTGTTGGCTTTTGAACCCGAATTTTGTTTTGTTTTTCAGTGTTAGTTTCCCCAGCCTCTTTCTCCCTCCACTTCTCCTTTCCCCTCCATTTTGACACTGAATAAAAGAGTGGGGGAAAGGAGACAAAATGTTCCTTTTTGCTTTTGAAAGCCATAAAATGTTTAATTGAAAAATCAGAAAAATTGGGAGGAGGTTTTTTTTTTTTTTTTTTTTTTTTGCTATGAAAATTTTCATTTTAGAAAATGGGCCATTTTCTGTTGAAAGAACATTTAGAACAAAAAATTGCAACCAGCTCATGTAGGACAAATGCTTGGAAAACTGGAAATACCAGCATCCCAAAGGTATGCTCTGTCTGCATTTCCAGCCCTACATATTATATCCCTCTGGTTACCATTTTGCTTTCCACTACTCCCATGGCAACGTGATTATAGTGGCCACTATGCAGAGAATCACTAAACCTAGGAACCAATATTTCTTGGTACACAGAAGCTTGGGATCTCAGCTTGAAAATGTGTACAGCATTAAGGCCTGTTTATGCCTGGTCCCTGTGCGGCACCCACACAACCTGCTGCATAGGGACAAGACACAGTGGGAGCTCTTGCGTTCTGCAGGACTAAGGCTACTTGTGATGCTAATCTTTGCAGTAAGCATGGGGAGTATATGTAGAAGGACTATCCCAGTCAGCAGAGGTGGCTTAATTTTGAAGGGAAGAGGAGCATGTCCTACAGTACTGGATGGTGTAGCACTACACTTCCTAACACCACTTCCAGTGTCTCCTACGGCAACACAGCTCTACACCTCCCAATGTGAGGCAGTGCCTTGCAGGCCCAGTCCTGCCCTTCATCTATACATTGAGTGGTTTTTGAATTATCTGCTGTTAAGTCTTGTTACAGTTAAAGTGAGAAGAGAGAAATGCCAAGATATTGTTGTTTATTATTGTGTCCATGGTTTCAGTTTTGCAACACACACAAGACATAGTTCCTTTCCTTGAGGACCTCCTAGGCTGATTAAGGTCCAGTATGCTACAGTTTGTGGGGTAGACTATTGTAAATGATTTTAGGAAAAGCAGATGTTTCCTAGTTCTGGTCCTGGACCAGCAAACAGAAAGGAAAAATAAAATCCATAAGTATAGGTATATATTGCATAGGTACGACCACATGTATAGAGTATGCATTCTATGCGGTATCTGTGTGTATGCGTTGTCTGTGTACAGATGTGGGTGTCTGTGTGTATAGGTGTAGGGTGTGCCATACAGTGTGTGGTTATTTGTGTGTTCATGGGTGTATATTATGTGTCTGTGTAGTTTCATATGGTTATGGGTATGTACTGTATAAGTATGTGGTTGCCTGTATGGGTGTATAGGTGGGAATGTACTATATGTGTGGGGGGGTGAGCAGGGGAGAGGAAAAATAGTTACATGGAATCCTGATAATTAGTTCAGCTTTCACTCTGGCATCTCCTTCTGGATTTGGCTTGGGAGATTATATAAAATAGAGTGTAAAGATGGAAAAGGTGTGTTAGTTGTAACTAATCTATATTATCACTGCAGATTTTAAGCAAAGACTGGAAGATCCTCTCCTACATCTTCCCCTGCAGTTGATTAAGGTGGAATATTCTGCAGCTGGATACAACCACAATTAGCTGCTGCATTAATAATATCTTGTTTTCATGATATGTATTGCATTATAATTTCCCAGAAAATATAGAAGAGATCATAAAAGCTATAAAAATATGACAGCATTGCAGATGGCACAGTTAAAGGTTAAAAGCATTACAGAACACAAACACAACAGTGAGAAGGCAAATTACTCCCAAATTGCCAAAGCATTATGGGGAATTTAGGATCCAAGCTAGATAAACTTTGGGATTTGATCATCAGGCGGTGTGCTAGTTTTTGAGAGAGAACTTATATAACAGATCTAAATATTGGGTCGCCCATGATAGTAAATCCTCACACATACACATGAATTGTTAGATAAATGTTTAGCAAAATATTTTAATCCAGCAACTAAAATGTTAATTATCTCCATCTCTGCATATGGAGTATTTAGAATATTAGGTATATGTTGTATTCCTATAATTCAGAAATCCTTCTGACTAGAAAAAAGATTCATCATTGGTGCAATTAGTATTCTAGCCTGCACCTGTGTTTAGTCTGGAGGTCTAGTCAGAGGGCAATACTGAGAAGGGTGATGCCAGTGAAAAGTTCAACCCTTGGCTTTCTAAGATGGATAGACTGCTGTGGAGATACTTCAAGCATTGGGATAACTTTTCATGTGTTTAGTAAAAATTTAACCTTATTAAGAAAATCCAGGTAGGTTCACTGTGATTTTTTGCTACACAGCATGAACCACACAGTGCTGTAGTTAGCTAACAAGAGAAGATTAAAGATAAGGATTCTGAATTCAATTCAAGGTGTCAATCTGTAACCTCATAACAAATGAAACATTTTTCAATTACTGGTAACGTGAAACAAAATAGTGGGAAATAGAAATGGCAATCTTTTTACGTAACCCGAAGGCCATTTCCAACAGGCACCATGCATTAACAGAGCAGTGAAAATTTTTACTTTACTATTTTCCCCTGTGTCTATAATAGCATAAAATAAAAAGATTTTAGATAAGATTTCATTCAGTGAATCACTTGCAAAACCACACAGTGCCTTAGTGGGCATTCAGTCCTCAATCTAATGGAAATTTTTACGAGGATGTCAATGCTAAGTTGATTCCTATAGCGGAAAGCACATACAAAGGATCCAATTACAGCTGGAAACCTCTCACTCTCTAAAAGATATTATTAACCCCTGACTCTCTGAATGTTCACGGGTTAGTTAAAAGACTTCTGAATGACTAAGGGGCTTGTTTATAGCTGATCACTCTTCCTCCTTCAGCACATATTTTCTTTTTCCTTATGTATATACAAGGTCTGATGCCCCTTAAACAGTTGCTTTCATTTATCCTAAAGCCAAAGCAAACCAAACAAATACACACAACCCTAGCAAATGGGTGACTTCAACACATACGCTGCTTCTGTGGTAATCAAAAGCCAGACTGAAGCATGCAATCCATCAATAAATGCATGGGAGCCCAGAAGAAATCCACAGGTCAGGTGAATCTATTTTGGGATGCCAGGCATTTGCCAAAAGATTGTAACCCTAAACAAAAGTATAATTCCACTAAAGTGATCCACAAAGAAAAAAATGTGCTAATTAATGTTAGAATAGAGATGTTCAGGCCTGTCTGTAAAGGCCTATACTTTACGAATGTAGGTATATGTTTATCATTTAGCTAGTAATAGAGGTATACAAGAATGAATCTGTGTAAGGGCCTTCTCTCACTGTGATGGTTTGAGGCCCTGTTCTTAGGTCAATGCCTTTGGCTAAGCAGCAGAGGCAGCCATAAGCTGGGAAGCGACCGGTCACATCCTCACATTCCAAACTAGTCAATATGGGGCTGTTAGGAAGGTGATCCCATCTATCACCTCCAGAGAAAGGGAAGAGCCTACAAGATATAAAAGGAAATTTAGGTTGATAGTTTTCTGTCTGGTAAGAACTCACTTATCAATAGACACAGCTGGGAAACCCTTATGTCTTTATAGATGTAGTTGTGAAATCCTCACTTCTGTATTGTTTTGTCATTATAGTTCCCACTTTGCTATTGTTTGTTTGCATGGTCTCTGTCTGGTTCTCTGATTGTTTCTGTCTGCTGTATAATTAATTTTGCTGGGTGTAAACTAATTAAGGTGGTGGGATATAATTGGTTAGCTAATCATGTTACAATATGAAAAGGAGTACTTGTGGCACCTTAGAGACTAACCAATTTATTTGAGCATAAGCTTTCGTGAGCTACAGCTCACTTCATCGGATGCAATGTTACAATATGTTAGGATTGGTTTGGTAAATTTCAGTAGAATGACTGGTTAAGGTATAGCTAAGAATATTACTATATAAATTAGGGGCAAACAGGAAGTAAGTTGGGATTCGAAAATAAGGAAAAAGGAACTTGGATTTAAGCTTGCTGGAAGTTCACCCCAATAAACATCGAATTGTTTGCACCTTCGGACTTCGGGTATGGTTGCTCTCTGTTCATGCAAGAAGGACCAGGGAAGTGGGAGAGTGAAGGAATAAGCTCTCTAACAACTAATACTGCACTAGTTAGATTTAAGTATGTTCTGTTCACTTCATGGAGCAGGGCCTAGGACCAGTAGCAACAAGAAGTGGGATACACACAGGCAGGTTGGAAGAAGAGAGGAGGTTCACAGCACTCTCCACAGGCCTCCCTTAATAACTGGTCTGTACTGAAAACATTTTGGGACTCTCCAGTCTCTTCATGGTTAGGGAGGTTATCAATTCCTATTCTAAGTATAACATTCCACTGTGGTTTAATCATAGATCAGGGAACGCCCTGCAGTTAGGAGTTTCTCTTCCATTTAGATGTGCTTGATCAGAAGGAGGTGTAGGAAAGCACTACAGTATCTTGAAAGCAATATGCTTGGATCTTTTAGGGCTGGAATCGTACTATTATCAGTCCATGAAGAGCTTTACTTTAACATTTATATATCTCTCTCTCTGTGGGACAGTACGGGTGTATTAACCTTGTGGCATCTCAAATTCAATGAATCCAGCCATCTTCCAGGCAAACCTCAACTGCCCAGTGGGAGGCAAGCCTCCATTGAACAGATGCATGAACAAAATTGTACTGGAAATTATATGAGGACATTCTGAAGTAATCATCTGAGCCAGGGGTTATATATCAGAAGGTAGGATCCTCAGTGTCTGCTTCACTGCCAGTTCCAATACTCTGGCTTTTGCAAGGAGCTTTGGCAGAAGGAGCATTTGCATTTCAAGCTCAATTCTGAGCCTATACCATGTGCCTCCCTGTAGCCCTACCACATTTTTATCCTTTTTTGCCCTTCTAGAACAACAGCTACTTATACATTCTTTCTAACGTAAGATTGTTTAGGATCTAGGCGCTCAGGAAGTTAGCCATTAGGATCGTAACAATGGTCTGGATGTACGTCTGGTTGCCCTGTGAAATATACATATGTGAAACAGTCATTAAAAGTATATTTCACCCCCAAAAATATAAGTAAAAAATATGGTATGGCTGCTTATAGGAACAGGAGGGTCCAATTCTGATCTTCCTTGGTTTCATTCGAGTTACTCTTGATTCAGACTGGTGTAAAGGAGAGGAATATCAGTCCAAAAACGTTTGTGTACCAAAATCTTAATTACATCCCTGGTAATGGAGTCAAGCCACAAGCTTCAGAGCTGGAGCCGGATTTCAAACAACCCAAAGTTCAGGAGTGTTTGGATCCAGGGTTTTGTTTTGGGTCCATCTCTCCATCAGAATCCAGGGAAAAGTTAAAAATTATATTTCCCAACATCAGTTCTTTCTAGCTCTGCCAAGGTTGCAGATATGAAAACAAGCCCTACGTGCCCTGAGCAGCCTGGATGAAGACCAAAAGGGAGGTTATCCCTGTGGAAAGGATGAAGAGAGAGCCTGAGCCAGGATGCTTTTTTCCATGTGTGTGGTTTCTTGGTGCTTTAATTTGAACAAAGACAAGAAGAATATGGGGCAGAGGATCTCTTAATCTCCACTGATTTTGTTTGTGTTTAAGCTATGGACATTTGAGACATGTGGGAATGTGAAGAATGCCTTATGGAAGCCAAATTTTCTCACTTAGTCCTTACATTGTTTCACAGACTTTATCTATGTTTCCAAAGCTAACCTTGCTCCCAGACAGGATGAGAAATGGGAATCAGTTGCTGCTTATTCTCAGTGGTTACAATGGGCTGCTTGCATAGATAATTCTTTGTATTGAGATAGCACCTGGAGGCCATGATCGAGAATCGGGGCCCCGTTGTGGTACATGAGAAGGCGGTTCTTACTCCAAAGATCTTACAATCTAAGCAGGAGCCTTTTATTTTCTTACTGTAAGGTCATCTCATCTGTTCTACCTACTCAAACCCTGGAATATGCACAATTTCTCTTTCAGTCCTTTTCCGTTTGGCAAAATAGTGATTCCACCAACACCATCTTCCTTCCCCCAGAATGAGTTGAAATCATCCTGGGTGTCCTTGGATTTGATTTGGGTTACTTATTTCCTGCTTTGTTCATCAACATCAGCAATAACATCATTAGTAATTCTAGCATGGTTCTAGATACAGGGAATTTTTTAACAGATACGTTTTCTCCTGCTGGCACTGCACTGCTAAAGTACAAAGACATTATGGTACAATTTTTTTTAATGGTTTCTTATTTTTGCACCTGCTGACAATGGTAAGTACAAAATGATCTGATTTAGATACGTAACTATCTGTACCAGTAAATCAGTTAGTTAGGTGTTTAACTGCCATCATTTGCACCTGTGCTTAACTGGATGTTCTATTCTGTAGGTGCAAAATTAGAAGCTAGAACAGGGGTCGGCAACTTTTGGCACGCGGCCCATCAGGGTAATCTGCTGGTGGGCTGCAAGACATTTTGTTTACATTGACTGTCCTCAGGCACGGCCCCCCGCAGCTCCCAGTTGCCACGGTTCGCCATTCCCAACCAATGAGAGCTGTGGGAAGCAGTGGCCAGCACGTCCCTGCAGCCTGCGCCGCTTCCTGCAGTTCCCATTGGCCGGGAATGGCGAACTGCGGCCACTGGGAGCTGCAGGGCGCCAGGCCTGCGGATGGTCAACGTAAACAAAATGTCTCGCGGCCCGCTAGCAGATTACCCTGATGGGCCACGTGCCCAAAGTTTGCCGAACCCTGAGCTAGAAGGTCCTTTGAAAAATTTGGCCCTAAAAGTGCTAATTGAGACAATACTAGTTGCTGGTTTTACATTATTTAGCAAAACAGCTATGGATTATAAGAAGAATAGCTTGATCCTGCATAAAGATGTGCCCTTTTTCCTTCTTATATTCCCAAAGTTCATTGTTTTTTCCCCAGAGTCAGGATAACTTCCTGTGGTTTAGTCTCCAGTGCCTTCCCATCCCCATTTACTCCTTATGCAGATTTGGCTTCCGTTGTGTTGGTTTACAATGCTTAATTTATGTAGCTGACACCAAAACAGCTTTCCTTGTCTGACTCAAAACCTGATTGTCAACTCTGCCTTGAATTAGACAGACATTTAGTATGTAAACACAACTTCTTAACTATCATCTGTACATACATCCCACAATGATTATGAGGATCAGTGTGAACCTAGCTTTCATTTAAGATATCACAACATTCTTTATAGATAAATACTATGACAGCAGTGTGCTAGGTGTAGTGAGTTTGTCAGGCCTGATAGAAGTTGCTGTTGTAGAACAGTGAACCCTTTGCCAGCTAATACTAATGGGCCTTTGTGTCACACATCATAAAGATGCTCTCCCCTCCAACATCAAATTAGATCTATTTCAAAGTTTAACCAGATGTTGAACATAGAATCATAGGACTGGAAGGGACCTTGAAAAGTCATCTACTTCCATTCCCTGCACTCAGAGCAGGACTAAGTATTATCTAAACCATCCCTCGCAAATGTTTGTCTCACCTGCTCTTAAAAATCTCCAGTGATGGAGATTCCACAACCTCCCTAGGCAATTTATTCCAGTGCTTAGCCAAATTTGTGTGTGTGTGTGTGTGTGTGCTACCATGCAAAGGGTGAAAAAGGAAGAAGTGCCCCCTAAGGGAGTCAGTCTCTAGAGACTGGATGACAGGTCTGCCAGCTGTCTGCAACTTGGGCACAGGACAGAAAAATACATTTTTCTTGGAGGTAGATGTGACTCCCAATGGCCAGCTCTTTGCATTGTGGCCCCACAAAATGTTGGAAACCTTTTGAGTTTACCAGACATAACTAGTTCCGTCTACAAGATAGAGTAAGTCAGAATAGAGGTCCAGGGCTTGCTTTGTTTCTCCTTCAGCTGGTCTGCCCTTATTGAGAGAAACCTTGTGAGGGACCGCTAGTCTGCCTCCTGTGCAGGGATTTTTACATACTATTTCCAAACCTCCCAGTTACTTGCTTTGTCCACTTGTATCAGACACTATAGAGCAGTTTACAGTCACGTGACCAGAAATGATACAACATGCCATACAGTGTAATGCATGCCAAATAATAGAGTTGCCACTGTGATGGTGTCCCCCATAAGGCTTTATGGAAATATACTTATGAATGTATATATGACATAACTAGAATATGTTTTATGCTACATATGCCATGTAATATATCTCTGTAAAGGTTATGATTTACTGAATCTATTAATCCTAGTTGTATGAATGTATCATTTTTGTATTCGAAGTTATGAATATTGGCTCTGTACTGGCTTGATTTTTAAGTAGCCTTTGTAAAGCATTTGGTCTGCTTCTTGAGAAAGAAATGTGCAAATTAAATGCCCAGTCAGGAAGCACTTAAGGGACAATGGATCTTGGAATGCTCCAATCCACACAAGAAGTCTACATGAGAAAATTCAAGGTAGCATGTGACCCATGGCTGCTACCTGTAAAAAACTGAGTCATGCATGGACATGTGACTTGCCCAGGTGACTCCAAAACTCCATCTTGGAGCTGGACTTTGCATAGGAAAGAGGAGTAGGTCTCCACCCACAAGAGAAAGTCTATTTAAGCTTATGGGAGACCCCTCCATTTTGTCTTCCGCTAGCTAAGGAGATAGGCTCTCCACCCCCAAGGGTACCTGAAAGAAACTGGAACAAAGGACAGTAACTACAGGGGGCGGGGGGGATGAGTGATTGCTGGACCCAGACTAGAAGGAAACTAGTCTGTAAAAGGAAGCTTACTGGAATTCCTCTAAGGGTGAGGTTTTTATCTGTATTCAGTTTTATTACTGTACTAGACTTAGACTTGTGTGTTTTATTTTATTTTGCTTGGTAATTCACTTTGTTCTGTCTGTTACTACTTGGAACCACTTGGATCCTACTTTCTGTATTTAATAAAATCACTTTTTACTTATTAATTAACCTAGAGTATGTATTAATACCTGGGGGGGGGGAACAGCTGTGCATTTCTCTCTATCAGTGTTATAGAGGGTGAACAATTTATGAGTTTACCCTGTATAAGCTTTATACAGGGTAAAATGGATATATTTGGGGTTTGGACGCCATTGGGGGTTGGGCATCTGAGTGTCAAAGACAGGAACACTTCCTAAGTTGCTTTCAGTTAGTCTGAAGCTTTGGGGCATGTGGTTCAGACCCTGGGTCTGTGTTGGAGCAGACTGGCGTGTCTGGCTCAGCAAGACAGGGTGCTGGAGTCCCAAGCTGGCAGGGAAAGCAGGGGCAGAAGTAGTCTTGACACATCAGTTGGCAGTCCCAAGGAGGTTTCTGTGATCCAACCCATCACAGCCACCTTGTCCACCATGTTTTCCCGTCCCTGTGTTGAGGTAGTTGTCCTGGGGAATCTGTAAGGATGTTCAGTACACACTACCAGTTGTTCCTTTTTTGAGGTAGCTGTCCAGGGAAGTCTATGAGGGTCCACAGACACACTGCCACCTGTCCAGTTTTATGGGCTCAGAAGCATCCCGGATGTCTCAGTTTTTTGTACCTCAGAGGTGGTAAACCTACCAAAGAATCACACATTTTCTATCTTCTGCCTTTCAAAATATCTTGCTGAGATTTTATACCAAGACTATGATTATGTGGCCGACTTCGCTGTAGTGAATTTAAATTGTAAAATCTTGAGGGCAGGGACTGTCTTTATTTGTGTGCACTGAACAGCACCAAGCTCATTGTCAACACTACACAAATGATGAGTAAAAGAGCACAGAGGCTGCAGGCTTACAAAACATAACCCGTGGTGTTAAACACTGCCAGTGCCCACTGATGTGCTGACTCTTCTATTTATTTTGAGGTGATGTGGCATGTCCCTTTGTGTAAAAGGAAGATGTGCCCTGCCACTAAAAGCAGCTATATTTAGAAGAAGATAAGAGGACTGCAGCAGGCAGTGGGGAATGCTGACTTTTGGCTGTAACTGATACCCCAAAACAGAGGTCAATAGCTTGACCTTTATGCCTGCCAACCAAACAGCTGAGCTTTTTGTTATTCTTTTGGGACAATTGCAATAGCAGATGCATGTTCAGAATTGCTTTAGTTAATTTCCTATTAGCTGCTAAAAAGGCCTTTACAACAAAGAGCTTAATAACTTAGTAAATTAATAAGATGTTGGGAGGATAAGAGTGTATCTGTTAGAGGGCTACTTTTCAGTGGTAACGGCATGTGAGGCTGTTTGAGTTTAAATCTCCTCTCCCCGTCTTTTCTACTCTTGGGTAGTTTCCTAATCTCTTGTCTCATGATCACATAATCAGCAACTTCCAAATCTTCATTCATGGGCAAGGCCCAAATCCTGAAGTTCTTCAGTGAAAGCCCTCATTGAATGCAGGAGGTACCTGAGTAAGGACTGAGTGAAAACTGAGGAAGGACCTCTGTGTTTGGCCCTGCGTTTTCTGATGCACCATAAAATATTCACAAATTAAAAAAAAAATCACCATTGGTCAACTTCCATCTTTACAGCAAAATCATAGTGCTCCATGCAGTCTCTACACATCCAAACAGGCCCTAAAATGCAGAACAGGCTGTTCAGAAAAATCACATTATAAGCTGTACAGTCATACTAACTGGATGGAGCTGGAATATTTTCAAACTGGAGGAGTGAATATATTGAAGTAATAATAACAAAATCTTTCTTACCTATAACAGAACCAAAAGTTCTCTTGGTTTGTAGAATGGGCTTTGGGACCACATCGCTCACAGCTATTACAAGGAGTATAATATCTTTTAGCAAGCTCCTTTCTAAGGGTACCCTGTACCTACAGAACCCCCTGAATTACAGAGGCAGCATATCTAGTGCTGGTGAAACAGTAATGAGAGACCAAGGACTCAACACTTCTGTTCAATAAGCAGCACTGATCAAAGACATGCTAATTCACTCAGTCCTTTCCGGTCAGGAATGTCTCCATGGAATATTCTTCAGCATGTATACGCTTTTGGATAACTCCAGTGATGGAGTTTTCATCAGAGCCCTTCAAAAGCTATCCCAGAATCTGACCAGTTCTTTAAGAAATTTTGTCCTAGTGGCCAACCTAAATTTTCCGTTTATTCAGTTACATCTCATTATTATACTTAGCTATTTCTTCCTGAACCACCCCAAACTAGTTCTTGATATCCTTCCGATACTCACAGATATTAATCAAATCACTGCTTAGCCAAGATCTACTTTAAAAAAATTCTATCTAATCTATCTATCTAGTCACTGTAGCATCTGGGCTCCCTTAACACCAAATCACGTTGGAATGAATCAACCTCAGATGATATCTGTACAAGAGTCACAGCAGAAATGTTTTTACTGATCACATTGCGTGTCTAGTAAATGGACATTTTGTGCACACACTGAGCATTGGTTTGGTATTTTGGAGGGCTTGTATATCTAACATTGTGACCAAGGAACAAAACTAGATATCTCTCCAGATCTCTTTGACCGGCACCCAATGCCACTTCCCTTGTTATTAGTTGCCTCTTTCATGTGTGAGTGGCACCTTGCTGAGCTGCCAAAGATGATAGGATTTAACACAGCTGAGCTATTTTCTTTTCCTACTCTCCTGGAACTAAGCCAAGGAAATGCCATCATCTCCTCATCTGTGGTTCTCCCTTTTAATATCTCTCATTTTACATTAAATCTTACTTTTGCTCCTCAGGAATGGTAAGAATGTTTTGGCTCCAGCTCTGGGAGGAGAAGGATTATGAGAGTGCTTCTTAAAGCCCTGTTCATCCAGATGTCCAAGCATCTGAGCATGAGGTGTTCTCCATTTGATCCTCCTCCTCCCTCACAGTGTGACTGCAGAAATCGTAGGGATAATTTCCACCAAAACCAATAGAGTTGTAAACTGCACTTATACAAGCGATGAATTGATCCAGTTCTGTGTGTGTGTATTGCCCACAATCCTTCTGCTTCTGCCCTATAGCAAGCCTGTGAATATCAACAGAAGCCCTAAATTATCCACCAATAATCTGTTTTCCTCCCATGGTGGCAACCATAACTCCCAAGCTTCAGACCTGCTGTTGTGTGACACCAGCAATCCAAAATGTGGGACAACTGTACATTGTCGTGGGCTGCATCATAATTTACAGATAATGTTTTTTAACTATGAAACCTATTTCTTGGGTTGCTTTCTCACTATGTGAATTAAACAAACCAGTTTTTAATAAAGAAAACTGACTAGTGCAGCCATAAAGTTCTCACAACAAGATCATAACTCGGCTTTCAGATCCCCACACAGACATCTATCCCTTGAACTACAGGAGTAATTGCTATCCTCCCTGTGGACTAGCCACCAGAGGGAGACTCAACATACATCTTGCCAGTGGGATGTACAATGATTTGTTAGACAGCAGTGGAGTACTGGAGATCAGGAATACTAGGTTCTCTTCTCTCCCTGCTGTTGGGATGGGAGCATGGTATAGTAGACAGAGGCTAACCAAAGTACAGATTTTGGCACATTCAATCTGAAATCCAGTGTGTCTATATGAATAAGATGGGGGTGTGCTGTAACAGACATGGTTTCTAGTCCTGTCTCTGCCTGAAGTAACCTTGTGAAGCCTCTTTGTTAAATGGGGGACGAACACCTGAGTGCCTTCTAGGGATGGCTCAGGTCTTAGTCAGTAATAAGGGCTATGAAGAGCATGTAAATATCAGTCAGTAGAGGTTAGATTTGAACTCATGGACTCAGCTCGCTTTCTTGTAGCCTGCAGGGCTTTGGGTGGGGCTCTCCCTCTGTCTCATGTCTGTGGAACACTGCCTGACTTGCTGATGCAGCAGAACAGGGAACCAGCCAAAAAAATTAACATCCCACCCTAGCCAGTACCTCTGAAAGGTCTCGTGGCAATGCTGATTCTCAAGCTGATTTTACTGGGATTAGTACTATGTGGCTGGGCAAGACTATGTAGCTGAGTGCCGAGGATATTTGGTTAGATTTTCCTATAACTGTTTATCAAGAAGATACGCACAGTAGGAGCAAAGTGCTGAATGTGCTTGTGCCCAATTCCATAGAGGGCGTGTGGGCTGCATGTTTGACACGCCATCCCTTCTAGTGTGTCCTTAAAGTAGGGAGATAAATAACCATTAATGAGAGTTTTTATCCAGGAAAATAGGGGAAATGACTATTACCTGCCTGCTCCTATTCCTTAGCTGAACTTGGTCTACTGACTTAGTGCAAAGAGGTTGACATAGGTTAGCTGGCCATCAGTCATGAAGAATGTTGTGTTCTTATAGATACAGACGAATTGTGTGGTCCGTACGGCATGTAATGGTAACCCCATTCAGGGTATTTCTACACTGCAATTAAAAACTTGCAGCTGGCCCATGCCAGCTGACACAGGCTCACAGGGCTCAGGCTAAGGGGCTGATTCGTTGTGGTGTAGGTGTTTGAGCTCAGGCTGCAGCCCGAGCTCTGGGACCCTCCCGCCTCATAGGGTCCTAGAGCCTGGGCTCCAGTGTGAGCCTGAATGTCTACACCACAATTAAACAGCCCTGTGAGCCAGAGTCAGCTGGCATGGGCCAGCCGCCAGTGTCTAATTGCAGTGTAGACATACCCTCAGAGACCAAATCTCAGAGAGGGGTCCAATCTACCACCAGCGGATAACAAACCCAACTGAAATGAATGGCTGAAATCCCTGGCAGCAGCACGTCCATAGCCAGCAGATTATTATTATTGTTGTTATGTGTTTTATTTGCATAGTATCCAGAGTATGTGAGGTGCTGGGTTTCAGCAGGAGATTATTTTGGTTATTAACAAAATCCACAATTTGCCTCATCCTCAGAATATTTTCTGTGATTCTGGCATCAGTATGAACCCGGAACTGGAGGGATCAGAGGTTTTATAAATGCCATGTTCCATGATTCCTCACGCACCCAGAGAGAGGTTGCTATCTCAGCATGTATCTTCTCATCAGAAAATTCTAAATCATGAAATGAAGAGCACATGTACCCGAGACCCAAGTTATGTTGTTTAATTCTTAATGCAGAGATCCAGGACTGTGCCAGTCTGAACTTGGGTTTGGAAAGTATCGCTGTACCATGCTGGGTAGATAGACATTTAGATTCCCTTCCTGTTTATGTGCTTTTCTTGGCCCTTGCGACTGTGTCTGCATCTGCATTGTGATTAAAAAGTATTTCATTAGCATACAAACATAAAATTAAAAAGTGGAATAGTTATTGTAAAAATAAAACTGTCGCAAACCACTCAGGCAAACTGTGCCCTGGGGAGCTGGTAAGCTTGGACAAGCTGGAAAAATAAAACTACAACTGTAATAGCTTCTCCCAGAGGAGGTACAACAGGCTAGAAAAATAAAATTATCTAGTGCAGCCAACAACCATCCTGAGGACGCTGCGGCAAGAGAAGTAAAACACAGATCCAATGTTCAAGCAAAGAAACCCTCCCTCTGTTCCCTCCCCACCCCACTCCCAAAGACTAGGAGCACAACTAGCCAGAAAACCATCGGGGCTTTTTTTGGAGGTCAAATACCAGAAGATGTGGACAGTGGACCTATTGCATTGCAAATCTGAGGGTTAATGAATATAAAGCCACAAGACGTATTCCATTTTGGGATCACTTGCTCCTGTTAGCATTGGGCTGCTCTGGTTAAATGTAGCCTTTCCAAAAAATAAGACAGAAAGATAGTGATAGATCTTGTCATTGTTTTCTAAACCAGCATAATTCAGAGTGTGCAAAAATCACCTTGCTATAACAGCAAGGGAGCAGTATTAAGAACCCTGGCACCTGTATTCTACAATCATCATAAGTTTACTCAGAAATCAAGTGCCACAAATTCTCAGAGGTTTGACAGTATACATGTGGAGAGCAATCAGCATCTGATATTATTGTAACAGGTGCATGGCACCATATGCCCTATGACCTATAGTTGAGCAGTTCTGATTCCATCCAATAGAGAGCAGTGATATGCGTAACACTAGCCAGTTTATTGCAGTGCATTTAATAAGAGCTGATATAGTTAAAATCAATTTTAGCTTAGGAACCTCTGCGCTATGAGATGTACTAAAATCGCACATAACATGACAGTTTGAAGCGGATTCTTGGCTTTATCTATGTTCTTACACTTACACACATCCCTGTAGTATCTGAGTTGTTGTTGTCCTGTCTTGCAAGCTTCATCTGCAATAATCATATCGGGCCATGAAATTTGGGAATGAATTTGGCAGCTTGTGCAGGGTCCTTTTGTGACACATGGCTAGAAAGTGTTAAACATCCTGCAAAATAAATAACCCTTAAAAGACATGTGGGGAGATAATGGTTGTATTTTTGTGCATTTACGTACGTATGAGTAGGGTCCACAATGTAACCAACAGTCCCTGTCTATGTTGTATTCTGATAATTCAGAGGTCAAAAGAACATCCTGTCATTTAAATGAATTGTAAACACAGGATATCTCAGTATTCATCTCTCTTTGAAATGTACTGTGAATGGTGGAGGAACAAGCAATGGCCCTATGTTCATTCATATAGCTAAGTACTAGTGATGGACCTCCTTCAAAGTCATCCTAATTACCTTTTGTTCCCTGTCAAAAGACATGAACTTGTATAAAAGATCCTTGGGTCCTGATTTTGTCATCTCAGATCTGCTTAGGCTTCATCAGGGGAAGTTTGAGTCACAAGAGTGAGGTCCCAGTTATGCTGGTATGCCCTGAATATATTTGGACATTGGACTATAACCTACAGACTATTTCTGAAAGAACTCTTTGCAACTACAAAGCTCACCATCTCTGCTATGAATCTGCACCTTAATTAATTGAACTCATGCCTGTATGTATATTGATCTTTTAACCATACTCTCTCTCTTTTCTTTTTTTAATAAATTTTAGTTTAGTTAAGTTTAGTAGCGTATATTTGGGTAAGATCTGGAATATTCAATAACCTGGGAGGTAATGTGTCCGATCCTTTGGGATTGGTAGAACCTTTTCTTTTATATGATGAAATAAGATTTACAGAAATTTTCATCATATTTGACGTGGATACCTGGATGGAGGCCTGAGGCTGGATCACTTTAAGGGAACTGTGTTGTTTGGACTCCCAGTAAGGTAATAAAGAAGCTGTTTTATGCTGTCTTTGTAAATCTAAGTATTGGAATATCCACCAGCTTTATGGGGATTGTCTGCCTGATTCTTTGCAGTTCACCCTAATTGAGTGACCAGAGCTGGCTCCCCACTAGGACCCAGGTCACACCTTTATAAAGGCTTGATCCAAGGTGTCCAATCTGAAAAGCTTCACTTTCCCTATGATGTAACATTCAAAAGCATGGACAGGTGTTAAAGCCAGATCCCAAAACATCTTGCCGAGTGGATATATCCTGGTCCCATCTCTACTGATTTTCATTCCTGCAGTGCACTCTGTCCACAGTCTCATGATAGTGGATGTTATTAGTATCTAAATACTTCCCAATTATTTACATAAAAAATTCACCCTTCCTCTTTTCCTTCTCAGGAGATAGGAATAAACTGTTTGAATAGAATTCAAGGGATGCATACAGGAGATAGAGAGGGGCATAGTGAGGAAACCTTTGTCAAAGAGATGAATTTGGCAATTAGCTCTGAATGCTATGAGGTCTGTGGTCATTCTTATCTCTTGTAGAAGTGAGTTCCAGCTTCTTTGAAAGTCCCTTCTCCAATGCTCATGTGCTGCACCTTATTAGATAAAACTTTCATCATTCCATTGGGATGTAGCTGTCACAGGAGGTCATTGGCACAGAGGGAGAGGTGATGTCTCATGTAGTTAGTCAAAATCCTCCAGGAGAATAGTCCTATCAGGACAGAGACTTTGAGCTGGATTCTGTATTCCGTGGGGACCCAATATAGAGAGAGGTGTACTGGGGTGATGTGCTAATAGCGACCTGTGCTGCTTAGCAGATGGGCTGTTGCATTTTGCACCAGCTGGAGTTTTTTCAGGGTGTGTGGTTTCATTCCTAGATATGAACTGAAATAATCACCTCTTGAGGTCATTGATGTGTGGATCACTGTGGTCAGGTCTGTAGCTGATTTGAAGGGCGCAGTCTTCTGACCAGTTACAGAAAAATGGATGAATTTGCTGTCGTCACTACTTGCGTTCCTAATAGCACTGAAGAATCCAAAAGGACAACAGGGCTGTGGAGCTGCTTAATGATTAGATGCAGATGCCCTCAGAAGTGGAGGATATGGCAGAGGAGGAAAGTTCTTTCAAGAGTTTCCCTCTTCCCATCAGCGTTACTTCTATCATATCCACTTGCTTTTTGTGTTGCCTTTATCTCATTCCTGCATCTACTCTATCTCTACTATTAACATAGTAATTTAAACAACAAAATTTTATTTTTAGGCACTAGATATGTCTTTCCAAATTGCTATAGTCATATTTCTACTTTCCTCAAACAAGTGTAAATTTCTCATGGCCAGTCACTTTTTATGGTTCCCTCCAGTGTTTTTGTGGATTGTAAGATCCTTGGGCCCCAGCCATGAAGATCAGGTTCGCAGCATCTGAATTATTTCCATGATTAAAGACAGTAAAAGGCTTTGCAGACCTTTTTCAGAGAAATCTCTCTTGGTTGATATTGTCCTGAGCTATGTTGTATTTCACTGTGAACTAAATTGGAATTCGCAGTGAGGGAAAGTTCATTTTAAACCCCCAGTAGAATTTTGAATGATGTGATGTAGATTAGGATTTTTTTCTTCCAGTACCATTGATGATCCAGTCTCTCTTCTGCATTCTGGAGCTTGCTTTAGCAGAATTAATGAGAAAATCTCTCCTTTTGAGTGGGGAAACTAAATGCTACAGTTCCAAACTACAGTCCTCTTCTAAGTTGAGAATCTGTCTGTCTGTCTATTTCCCACCCATCTTCTTCATGGGACAATAGGTCATATTTCTAATGTCCCCACCCCCATGGCACCTAGGAAGACTTTATCATCCTGGTCATTTTGCCTCTGAGCCCAAAACAAACTGGGTGAGTGAATTGATCTTGATAAAACAAGAACTGTCTTGGACTGTTGCCCAAAACAAAAAACAGAGATTGGAAGATGTTGCTGGAGGATGCAGGTCCCTGCCCATAGAGAAGTGATGGCTGGAAACCTGAGACATAAAGGGGCACTGTTGAGCAGACCATAGAGAGCAAAGAGGTACAGTTAACCTTGGAACTTGTGATTTTTCCTTTGGTTTTCCATTTCTGCAGCCACGGGCATTTTCTGGTCCCATTCCAGAGTTGAAGTAGAAGTGCGCAAACACCGCCTGATAGGTTAGTGTTCTGGGGCCAGCCAAAAGTAGGAAGGGCCAGTATTCTATTCTCTCAAGGCTTTCAGCCTAACATCACAACTGCGGGGATTCAGATAATTTGGAGGCGGTTTAGAACAGCCACCTTCAAATGGAATTACCTCCAATCCGGACAGGCATTAAATTTGATCTTCACACTTTATACTGCTAGGAAGCTGGGATTTGAGTGCCAATTTCAGTGATATATGGTGTTTGTTTCTAGCTCTGATAATGTGTAAGATCTTGGCTCTTAAACTGTCACCGATTCATTGGCCTGGGAGTGCTCTGCTAGCACTAGTCCAGCACTGAATTAAGCAAGTCCTGGAACTCAGACCAGTGTAAGTTTTTAGCCATTGACAAATGTGTTCTTCCTTTGCTCCAGACATTTGCTTTGCCTCCGTTCATTCCTTTGTCATTGAAATCTCTATTACTCCTAGTCTGGGCTATTCACAAACCTTTCGGACTTTCTGCAGCCATTTTTGTTTCATGCTGAAAATTTGGCCCAGGCTTATAATTACAGCATTATTAATGTATTTTTATCATCATTAATTATTTTTACATGCTGAAATTGATTCAATATGCTTGGAGCTGCCATACTAGTACATGCCTTGATTAGCTTCCAAGTTGGAGCCCTCACACACCAAACACAAGGAGTTACAATAGTTTTAAATCACTCTAACCTTCAACGACTGATTTAAATTATTGGAAGGTGTTCAAGTTTTTATAAGCCCTTGAATGGGAGCCCTGTTTGGATTTTGGATATGTGCAGTGCAGCAGGATTTAAAATGATTTGAGTGCTTGACATTTTTCCTAAGCCCCTGTATGGCTGGGAAATAATCAGGCTTGTCGGGCAGTGCACTGTGCAGAGACTTTGCATGATGGGAACTATCACATTTTAAAGATACTTCTAATTCTTTTAAATTGAAACATTTCTACTTTATTTAATGGACTTTAAAGGGGCTTTCTGTGCTGCTTGGGGGATTGATAATGGGCTGCAGAGCTTTCACCTCTGAGTTGGTGATTTGAATCTAGCCCCAGGTCAATAGTGAATGAAAATCATTATCGCCTGATTGCTGGTCATAGCCCGAAAGAGAATTGATCTCAGCAGGGAGGCCAATAATTGGATGTGCACAGTGACTGAACTCCCCACTGATCTCTAGAAGAGGTCCTAAGTGAAATGAATTGGTGGTGTCAATCCAGTTCCTCATGAAGAGGTGCCCATGTCCCAGAACTAGGAGACATATTTTGTATGATTGCTGGTAGCCTCAGCATAAAGGTCAAGGGCTGAATAGGCCCCCTCTCAGCCCTCTGGGTCAGGGCTGAAGCACATTTGGTATGTTTATACTGCCTTGGACAGCCATGGCCAGCTTGTGCCAGCTGACTTGGGCTTGCGGGGCGTAGGCTGTGGGGCTGATTAATTGTGGTGTAGATGCGCCATCTTGGGCTGCAGCCTAAGCTCTATGACCCTCCCACCTTGCAGGGTCCTGGAGCCCAGGCTCCAGCCAAGCCCGGACATCTGCAATGCAATTAAGCAGCTGCGCAAGACTGAGTTAGTTTTTAATTGCAGTGTAGACATACCCACTGATGAGCTGCTTGCACGGCCGCTCCCTCTGCTGCAGTCATTCAATACAGACAGAAGCTCAGGATCTAGATCCGTCAATCTAGCACCAACACTCACTAAAAACAAAACGAAAAGGCGGACTTGTGGCACCTTAGAGACTAACCAATTTATTTGAGCATAAGCTTTTGTGAGCTACAGCTCACTTCATCATGCATCCGATGAAGTGAGCTGTAGCTCACGAAAGCTTATGCTCAAATAAATTGGTTAGTCTCTAAGGTGCCACAAGTACTCCTTTTCTTTTTGCAAATACAGACTAACACGGCTGTTACTCTAAAAACAAAACAAGTTTTAAAATTACTTGGAAGTGCTCCCACAATTGAAAATTGCTTGTGGAAAATGAACTGCTGCGTGGAAGTGCAAGCCATGGCTATAGAAGGTCTATTGTGTTGCCAGATAGATTTAAGACCAGAACAGAACCTACAGTCCTGTGAAATATCTGGATGAGTCAGATGTCAAATAATTTTTTGGACAATTACAAAACGTCTCTAGTGGTAAAACCTTGCGCTTGAAATTAAACCATGACTTGTGAAACAGCAAGCACTGCATATGCTCTCATATGCAGCAGCTGAACATATTGTTATAGCTTGAATTCTTACCTCTGAGTTGTTTCATATAATTTTATGTTATTAGATGTGTTGCATGTAAACAGTGGTGAGCATGAGAATCTGTGCAGCAAAATGTTCCAAGTTTACGCCCACTAGACCAAATTCTGCAGTTCTCACTCGGTCAATAATACATCACTGAGAGTTGTGGGTGTTGAGAGTCTGTGAAAATCAGGCAACGTTTATTTATGGATTTAACAGTTTAACTTTAGGCACCCAAATTTTAAAATGTTAGTCCTAATGTGATACTGGCCCAAATTCTGCTCTGAGTTACAGAAGGGTTAAATCTGGAGTAACTCCACCGGAGAAAATGGAGTCACTCTGGATTCACCTTCATGTAAATGAGAGCAGAATTAGACTCACTCTATTGTAAATTTCACTTTTTTTATAGTGAAAGAAACCATTGTTAGCTTATTAATAATAAGGGTGATTCCTAAAACCAGCTACAGTACATACAAAGAATGGCTTTTTATATTTTAAACAAAGCATAATTCTCCTTAAAACCCCTTTTATTAAGTTTTTAGAACAATATTAGATATATAAACAGCCATGTTAATTAGATTATATAGTTAATGTACATTAGAACTATGACTTATTGCGAAGTTACTGACCATGAAAGCACATTTGGATCATTCCAGTCTGTAATCCCCACTTAATCCATTCCAAGTCTGTCAATCAACGCAATACAGTCAGGATATTTATGATCACATCAGACAAGAGATCTGGAAGAATTTCACAACTTTGCAGAGCTGAATCCAGAAAAAAAGAAGGGGAAAAAATGTTTCCACTGGCAAAATGAAGCATTGCCAGGAAAAACATAATGGTTGACTTGGCCCATGTAATTGAATTTTCTACTCAGAAGTAATTTACAAACCAACAACAGGGAAAAATTATCAATCCTTGGAACTTTCATAATAACAAAGCAGAGGAGTTTTACCTGGCACAGCGCATTTCTTAATCACATTTTTTCTTTTCTAAATTTGTTCTGTGGCTTCCTGCCCTCCCCCCCCCCCTTTTTTTTTTTTTTTTTTGCCTATATAGGATAATGTAAATCACCAGTGTGGAGCTGAAAGGGATCCCTTCTTAGGCCCCTTTTGCTGCTGGCATGCATTGCAGGCTGGATTTCAGGGGCTGTAACATTCTCCAGAAGAGCTGGTCAGGAATTTTTTGATGCAAAATATTGATTTGTTGAAGCCAACACTTTTTGTGGGGAAGGGTTGATTTTGACCAATTTTTCAAGTCAAACAAACAAACCTGAAAAAAGGTTTTATGTTTCAACATTTTCTAAACACAACAGTTCAGTTTGCTGGTTCAAAATGATTTTTTGTTTAGAAATTTAAGCTAATTAGGGTAAAAAACATTAAATGGTTGACATTGAAACAAAATGTTTTGAAGTGATCAAAACCAAACATTTCAATTGACCTGAACTGAAATTTTTTGGGGGGAGGGGTCAATTCACACATTTTTGGGGGCTTTTGACTTTTTGTGGAGACTCAGGATGGAAATTTTTTTTAAATATCTCAAAAGTTTTCATGGGACAGGAAAACAATTTCCTGCCTAAGTCTACTCCTCAGTGCAAGGACCATATCTTCCTATGTTTCTGTGTTTAACAAGGCCCCAATCACCTCTGGGCACCTACACAATTAAAACAACAAAAATCAGTGGGGTGGAATGCTTTTAAATGTTAAGGTCCCATGACAACACTGACATTTCCATATGAGCTGTACAGTACCAAAGACACAGGGTAGCATTGAAGGTGTCTTATACCCTATGTACCCAGCATATTATGCAGCAGTAAAGAGGCACATTTTGAGTTGTCAGAGGTAAATGGTCAGTAATTTTTTAGGGAAGCAAATGGTTGCCTTATAGCATATTTCATTACTCTCCATTTTAAAAAGCATTTTCATAGAAAAAATGTATAAATAGAAATATTTTATGAAGACAACAATAACAAAAATTAACCAAATTTGCAGAATCAGATGTGTAAGGACCAGACTGGAAAATAGGATTCTGGACAGACACTTGGGCAAAACACACATGTGTGCATGCACGTGCCCACACAAACACCCATGGATATTAGCCCTCATGTTTTGTAGCCTAACCCAAGTGCTAACTAATTAGGGGCTAGGAAACAACTTGTTAAATGGGCGGATTACTCTCACTGCCCATTTCAGGGTTTCTTATCCCTTCCTCTGCAGCAGCTGGTAGTGGCTGTCACGCTGTGTGGAGTGGCCCTGACTGTGAGTGCCAACCTCAGGGAAGACTATCAGAAGCAGTGTAGACACCCCAAATTGGTTATATGTTCTATAATTAGATTTCACCAACCCAGTAACAAACGTGAACTTCTAATGTACTGTAACAGTCTTACCATGGAGTCACAGACAGTCCCCTAGGGGATTCCAATCTATCCTCCTACCCAGGCAAACTGGACTCAGCAATGGCTACCATATACCAAGGATCACAGAAGATTCAGGTTGCTTCCAGTCTCAAGAGACCAGTCACTTACCCCACATCAGTGTGTACCTCAGATCTCACACCAAACACAATGCTTGTAGCCAATCCTATTGTAAATTAACTCTGTATTTTTTAACTAGGAAAAAGAAATGAGAGAATTAATTATAGGTTAAAGCAGACAAACCTATATACACAAATGAGTTACCGTCTATGGTTCCAAAAGGTGACAGAGTTGTAGTAATCTGTCATCACTGAACTTTTTTAGGACTAATCCACGCCAAATAGCAGGGGGATCTCTTGCATATGTTTAGGAATCTTTGCCCCTCAGAATCCAGACAGCATAAAGATCCAGTTTCTCCTTGTCAGGGGTTTTTATCCCCTCTATCCCAGAGTCCAAACTAAGGGGATGAGTTCATGTGTTGGTCTCCCCTTCCTGGAGATAGCTAGGAATGCAGTCATCTGGGCCCCCGTCCTTTGATGCTATACAATACCTCATTTGCCCTCAATGGGCCATCTTGTGTGCAGGATGAACACTTTACCTTAATTAACACTTCTTTACCTGTTTGGTGAGTTACACAATTACAGAGGTTTACAATGCAAACGCTCAATATAACTTTATACCTTGGGCTATAGAGGTTATAAGAGAGATCAATACATGCAGCATCCTACAAGCGTTTCATAAAGTCTAAACACATTCTTATCAACTTAACATGTAATATCTATTTTGCTAACACTAAGGGCTTGTCTACACTGGCAATTTACTGCGCTGCAACTTTCTCGCTCGGGGGTGTGAAAAAACACCCCCCTGAGCGCAGCAAGTTTCAGTGCTGTAAAGCGCCAGGGTAGACAGTGCACCAGTGCGGGGAGCTACGCCCCTCATGGAGGTGGGTTTTTTAGAGCTCTGGAAGAGCTTTCTCCCAGCGCTCAAGCTCTCCCAGCACTCTGCTGTGACTACACAAGCCACGTTAGCCCTAACACACAGGTAAGTAAGACTGGTTTCCAGCTATGCATTTGTAAGTGTTCATTGAGGCCTGGGGCCTTGGCATGAGTTGTCACCTGGTCTGCCAGCATCTCATTGGCCACTGTCAGAGACAGGATAATGGATGGAGTTGATCCAATGTGATGACTGGTGTGTTCTTGTCCTATTGTTAATTCAAAGCACTGAGTGTTCTAGGTACCTTACATATTATATGCATAGACACCTTTGCTGCCCTGCAGAATATGTAAACTAACGAAGCAGTGAGGTGATCACTACAGGTGATCCTGTTTACTGTCAGGTAAATCTTACTAGCTTGTTGCTGAGGGTTTTTCATTAAAAGACTCTTTCCATTTAAAAAAGAACAATGTCTGTGAAAGGTAAGATCATTTGGGGCCTGATCCTGCGAGGTGTTGTGCATTTTGGCCCTGATCCCACAAAGCATTTAACTTTAAGGGTGCGAGTAATCCTATTGATGTCAATGCTTTGCTGGATCAGAGCCAGAGTGCTCAGCAGAGCACCTTGATGATCAAGCCATTGACTGGCCACCACTGTACATGTACATAAAACTATGCTGTAAAGAAGACAAGAATCAGTTATTCTTGGTGGTTGGTGGGACAGAGCCAGAAATAATGTGTTTAGTAAAGAAAATTCACATCCAACTCTTGTGTCTGGTTGCTCATATCAGCACGTAGTTACTTAACAAGGCTATTTACAGGCCTAAGTAGTGATTTGAGCAATGTAATAAATGCTTTTGTCCCTTCCAGCTGATGATCAGATCCTCAGTTTGACCGGAGCCAGTTCGTGGATTCTCTGCCCTCATAGCTGGACTATTGTAAGCATAGACTTCATGCTTCCCCACTCAGTTACGCTCGACCTGCGTCTCCTATGTCCTGCAGACAGCACCTCCTGCAGGTGGTTGGGGAAAGACTTTTCCTGACTGGCCTCTACTAATTGGAGCTGTACTGAACTCATTTCATTAGGAAGCTGTTCTTTCAAAATCAAGCTCAAGTTTGGGCTGGTGTTTGGCTAACTCTCCTTCTCATGGTTATTGAGTGCACTGGAGATTGCCATAAAAGAACGAGCATGCTGAGACCGCTAGTCCCCACTGTAGACTTTTCTGAGGCCTGTTTTTCACAGATCATTCTTCAGTTACCTCTGACCTAGAAAGCCGAACCTCACGATCCTTCTTAGAACAAGAAATGGACAAAAATGTTTACAATTTTGTTTTTTAATGGAGAAGTAAAAAGTAAAGAACAGACAGCAGGACAATCAATGGCCCCTCTGCTTCACCAGCATCCATCTGATAAAGAGATTCAATCAACACCAGTGGTTTGTCTGATAGCAATAAAATCCTTGGAATGGGGCATTGTCACAGGATTAGACTCTTGCTTGTAAAATGTCTTGGCTTTGCCTTAACATTTATTTAGCAGCATGAGGCCATTATCTTATTGACAGTACTGTTTCATTGATACCATCTCTGAATGCATCCGATGAAGTGAGCTGTAGCTCACGAAAGCTCATGCTCAAATAAATTGGTTAGTCTCTAAGGTGCCACAAGTCCTCCTTTTCTTTTTGCGAATACAGACTAACACGGCTGCTACTCTGATCTCTGATATCATAGTTTCTGTACAGCCACCTGTTCTCTTCACTAAGCTTTATTTTTATGACATCTTTTTTTTATTTCCTTTTGATGGGTAGAGCACCTGTTGATTACTCTGCAAATTAAACCTGTGAATTGAATTTTAACAGTGTATTTTAAAAAAAATTCTAAATGTAATTGAGAGTTCAGCACCGTTGCGTCCTGGTAGTGCCATATCACTCCTCTCTTGAGAAAACCATACCAACCCTCAGTCGTTTGTCTCTATTGGAATAACGTGGTGGTTGTGTATGTACTTTCCCAAGAACGTCAGTGCTTCATTGGTTCTGTCCGTGTCCTGAAAAATCAAATATGGCACAAATAAAGTGCAGCAAACGGCTTCATGGAAAGCAGATGTTAGTGGACTCCTACCAAGAGTTTATGGGACTTCAAAGCCTGAAAGAAAGAGCTGATCAAAATATTCAACTCTGCCAGATTGTCACTGCTCTTGATGAAAGAGCAAAAGTGAGGAAGAAAAGGAAAATCTGGCTCCTTGTTTTAATTTTCTGCTGGCCTAAGGCAAGGCTTTTGGAAGGAATTAATTACAAGCAAACATGGAGATGGAGAGACTGATGAGACAGAGCCTGACTGCTGACACTGAATAAAAAGAATTCTTCTTGTTCTTTTTTAAGTGAATCTTCAGGTTGAGCTGGCTTAACAGAGAACTGAGTTACAAAATATGAGTGGTGGTGTAGCCATGTCAGCCCTAGGATATTGGAGAGTCAGGGTGGGAGAGGTGATATTTTTTATTGGACCACCTTCTGTTGGTGAGAGAGAAGCTTTTGAGCTTACATAGAGCTCTTCTTCAGGTCTGGGAAACTTACTCAGGGCACGTCTACACTTAAAACGCTGCATTAGCATAGCTGCCCCGGTGCAGCTGTGCCGCTGCAGTGCTTTAATGAAGATGCTCTAAGTCTATGGGAGATAGCTCTCCCATCAGCGTCATTAACCTACCTCCCTGAGAGGCAGTAGCTGTGTCGGCGGGAGAAGCTCTCCCCGTGCTGACACAGTGCTGTCTACATGGGGGGTTAGGTAGGTATAACTACATCACTCTGAGTGATGTCCTTATACCAATATAGGTCTGCAAAAAGAAAAGGAGGACTTGTGGCACCTTAGAGACTAACAAATTTATTTGAGCTACAGCTCACTTCATCGGATGCATTCAGTAGAAAATACAGTGGGGAGATTTATATACACAGAGAACATGAAACAATGAATGTTACCATACACACTGTAATGAGAGTGATCGGGTAAGGTGAGCTATTACCAGCAGGAGAGCGGGAAGGGTGGAGGGGGGCAGTGCGGGGGGGGGGGGAACCTTTGGTAATGATAATCAAGGTGGGCCATTTCCAGCAGTTGACAAGAACGTGTGAGGAACAGCGGGGGAGGTGGGGGAATAAACATGGGGAATAGTTTTACTTTGTGTAATGACACATCCACTCCCAGTCTTTATTCAAGCCTAAGTTAATTGTATCCAGTTTGCAAATTAATTCCAATTCAGCAGTCTCTCATTGGAGTCTGTTTTTGAAGTTTTGTTGTTGAAGAATTGCCACTTTTAGGTCTGTAATCGAGTGACCAAAGAGATTGAAGTGTTCTCCGACTGGTTTTTGAATGTTATAATTCTTGACGTCTGATTTGTGTCCATTTATTCTTTTACGGAGAGACTGTCCAGTTTGGCCAATGTACATGGCAGAGGGGCATTGCTGGCACATGATGGCATATATCACGTTGGTAGATGTGCAGGTGAACGAGCCTCTGATAGTGTGGCTGGTGTGATTAGGTCCTATGATGGTGTCCCCTGAATAGATATGTGGACACCGTTGGCAACGGGCTTTGTTGCAAGGATAGGTTCCTGGGTTAGTGTTTTTGTTGTGTGGTTGCTGGTGAGTATTTGCTTCAGGTTGGGGGCCCAAAATACTGCTGTCAGTTCTGGGCACCTCAGTACCTGAAAGTGTAGATGAAGTAGAGAGAGTTAAGAGAAAAGCAACCAAAAAATTATTAGATGCCAGATAAATTGACTTATAGGAGGAAAGATTAACAGAGACAAAATATCTCCAGTTTGGCTAAATGGGAGCTAAGTGTCATGATTTAAAGTTCCAGCTATTTCCTCTCTGCTCTGGTTTGGCCAGGGGCAGTATGAGACTTACCTAGAAATATTTAAAGAATGTAAACACCAAGGAGATGAATTACATTGGGTGGTTCAACTAGAATAAGGACAAATACAAGCTGGATCGTCAGGACAAACTTCCTGAGAGTCAGGTGTGAAAGCCTCCCAGGGGACATGGTGGAAGCCTTAGCACTTGGAATTAGACTGGACAAAGCACTAGACAATACATTGCAGGGAATAATCCTGTATTTGAACTAGCTGGGGACTAGGCCTAGAGGACAAAATTAGAGCTGGTCAGAAAATAGGGGGGGAAATCATGAAAAAAATCCAAATAATGTTAATATATCTTGTCAAAAGGTCATTCTTGCTGAAATTTCAAACTGACTGTACCCCTAAAAGATCAATTCCATCTGTAATGTCTTTGATCCTGCCTTTTAATTTCTCTCTCCCTCTGCTCTTATTTAACCCAGTCAATCAAGTTGCACTTGGCTTGTATGGAAGTCACTATACAAAATAAAGTTGTGCTGTGTCATATAATACCTAAACTACTTACTGTAGTAAATCCCCTTTATAGACAGTGAAGGTGTCATGCTTCCCATCTCTTTCCTCTCAGCTCTGGTTTGGCAAGGGGCAGTGTGAGCCATTTATGTGTCATCATGTCCCTAGTCAACACTGGGAATGAGATGCCTGAGAATGCAGCCATTTCGCTCTGTGTTAGGGGTTAACTGCCTGCTGCATAGGATCCATTAGGGATGTGATGAAACGTAAATAGCTGTTAATGTTCCAGCTGAGCACAGCCAGAAAGAAATGAGAATATCCCTAAAAGGGGCATGTTCCTGACTGGTTACCTGGCTGATGGACATTCTGAGCCTGGTCTCCTGGGAAGCACCAGCGCAGCTATTGAGCAATCAGAGCCCCCAGATAAAATTGCTGCACTTTGAAGGTTGTGTCCTGATGTCAGATTCATGGCTGTATATGCCTCCATGGCTCCCAGTCTTTGCACACCCATGCGCAATAGCTGGTTTTCAAAAGTGTCTTTACACTATGAGTCCAGCCTCCATATCTGCGACTGGGAGGAAGCCTGGAGGTTCTTTCTTCAAGTTTCCCTGTTTTCTGCGGGATCTGAGCTTCAGTTATTTCAGGAAAGTTTTAAGTCTTTTCTTCGTCAGTGTCAAATGTAATTAAATTGTCTCTATGAGTGAGTATATCATATCATAGCTGAGGGCAGAGTTCTGCAGTATTCCGGGGGCCTGAACTTTCATACAAATCTCAGCATTTCATAGAATCAAAGAAATGTCAGACTGGAAAGGACCTTGAGAAGTCAGCAAGTCCAGCAGCCCTCTGCTCTACGGCAGGACCAAGTAAACCTAGACCATCCCTGGCAGGTGTTTGTCCAACCTGTTCTTAAAAACCTCCAGTGACAGGGATTCCACAACCTCCCTTGGAAGCCTATTATAGAGCTTCACTACCCTTAGAGTTAGACAGCTTTTCCTAATACCTAACACAAATTTCCCTTGCTGCAGATTAAGCTCCTTACTTCTTGTCCTACTTCTTGTTATCAGGTTCCTCCCTCCCCTTTGTCTTCTTTTCTAAAGACTAAACATGCTCAGGTTTCAGAGTAGCAGCCGTGTTAGTCTGTATTCGCAAAAAGAAAAGGAGTACTTGTGGCACCTTAGAGACTAACCAATTTATTTGAGCATAAGCTTCCGTGAGCTACAACTCACTTCATTTCCACTGAATGCATCCCAAAAGCTTATGCTTAAATAAATTGGTTAGTCTCTAAGGTGCCACTAGTACTCCTCATCTTTCCTAAAGTGTTGCACCCAGAATTGGACACACAACTCCAGCTGAGGCCTCACCAGTGCTGAGTAGAGGAGGAGAATTACCCTCCCTCCCCCATCTTACATATGACACTCCTATTAGCATAAATCCCTACCCCTATCGCCTTCTGACCGCCAAATACTCTTGTCTCTGCTCTCATGTTCCCCTTTCCCCTGCTAGTTCACCTTCCTTATTCTTTCTCCATCCACTAAAGGGCAGGCATATTTGGTTACCATTAATCCTACTGGCCCTGAGTTAAGTGTACAATTACATGCCTGATTCAGGCACACAGTTTTTGTAACTGCACATGCAGATCAGATAACTGCCTGCTGAAATCACTAGTTAGTTGCATACCTTGTTTCCGTGAGTGGATTAACTGTGGACATACATATTTTGGGTGTGCAGTTGTGTTCCTAGTTTGTTTGTTTTTAAATAAGGCTCACTAGAAGCTTGGGCTGGGTTTGCCAAGTGGCCTATGAACCTTGATAAGTCTATTGGTGAACTGAGCCAAGTTTTAGGGGGTAATGATGCCCCAAATGTGGTGAATTTTACCTATTTGGGTTTTTTTGTTAATCATACAGCTGTAAGGGTCAGGTCCCAATCATAAAACTCACTAAGAAGGAAATTAAGTTTAGTGTCCTCAAGGACAAGAAACGGGAGCAACAGAAGTGCCTAGTGCACTGATTAGGAGGATGAAGAGCCAAGTAGAGGAAATTTGGCACTTGCCATCACTGAGCTGACTTAGCCATCCCTTTCACAGCTTTCAGGCTGTGTTTGTTTGTTGCTGCCTGATGAAGCCTCCGACCCCGGCTTGCCCTTCTCTCCTAGAGTGCTGACAGTAAGTGGAGAAATGCAGAATTCATTCATCTGCCTGAGTTCCCTTTGATGTCCACCACTAAAAGCTCTATTGTTTTATTAGCTGTTAATGTGGCATTGGGGAATTCTGCAGCTACCTTGAATGGGGTTGGGGCTGCAGGCAGGGGAGCCCTTTCCTGGTAAGTTGTCACTTTTAAAAGTATGATACACTTAATTGTGCAAACAGAACTGAAAGCTCTAGTGTTATGGGTGGAGTGTGAAGCTGCTGAACACTCAGAACTCCCATTAAAGTCAATAGGGGTCCTGCAGAATGAGGCCATAGTAAGGTCTGTTTCTTAGCTACACACCTTGGTATTCTCCATGGGTTATTATACAAGGCAGAGGAGCACTGCTGAATTATATAGCATGGACCACTGACTCCTTGAAGAATCCAGCCATTCAAATTTCCCTGAATTGGTTGGATACTGACCATAAGTAACACGTGCACAGCAGGAGACTTTACAAGCAAACCAACCAACCAACCAAACTCCCTCCTACTCCTGATGTATTAATTTTGATGATGGATCGATTGTCATGAAGTTTGAGGTTTCAAAATGCACTAAACTATTTTAGGGGGTTTGCAGAATTTCCATCTGTCCATACTTGGCATTTTTAACAAGCCCTCCACCATAGCATAGTATAACATTGAGGCATCTAACCTTGGAGTGTGCAAACTATTTTTTCCTTTAAATTAAACCCATTGAGCCAGCTTCTCAGATGAGAGATGGGACTACATGGGAGCCAGCTGTGGCATCCTGATCCTGAGGTCATTTTTACTCCAGCCCTGCCCCTGTGTAGATTAGGAAAGTTTACCAGTGAATTCTGGAGCTGAGCCTGTCTATATCCCTTTCCTGCTCCTTCTTTAATATGCTACCTTTACCAAGGGATGCAAGGGGGGCTGGCTGCTTTCTGGGGACTCTTCGAGTTGGTGAGATCCAGCAGTTTTCTACTCCCTTGGGCCAGAGAATCTACCCCAAGACTTTTAAGGGCGATTCAGTTATTAAACAGCAACATATTTTTATAACTAAATGGAAACCCTATGCTATAATAATAATAGTCTACTAATATAGTCTTTCAGACTATCAGCTACAGAGGAGAGAGTGTCTTCATCTGCCTTTTTACAGAACTGATCACTTCATCAGTAATTAGCAGACGGTGAACAAATGGACATAACAAATGCTAACATTTAGCATTTACATAACATGTTGCTTTTCAACAATATTTACAAACATTAACTTTGAGAGATAAAAGAACTTCCCCAAAGTTCGTCTGAATTTTATAATTACCTAAGCAGGCCTGTGTAGAGCAACCAAAAATATTAGTGTTGTCTACGTTGCATCCATAGCTTGACGCTGTGATCCTGTCTGAAATCACAGACTAAAGACTTGTCTGCACATAAAAATGGTACTGCTTTAACTGTTAAATCAATACAGTCCCTCCCTGCCCCCCCTCCACCATGTGGATGTAATTATACTGGAGCAAATATGCTGTATGTGAAGGGGAATAAGCTAGATCTAGACAAAGGCACATTTATAGTGCTACAACTGTGTCCACACTAGGGGTTGTACCAGGATAACTTTTTCAGTAAAATATTACCCCTCCAGCCAACTTAGTTTTACCAATACTCAGAGAAAGGGCACAGCTGAGACCTAGGGTAGCTGAAACCTGTCTGTCTAAACTCACAGCTGCCTACATTGGCCCAATTCCCATTTGCCCTACTTTGAGAATCTTGGCTTCAGTCCACTTCTAAATAAATCCTGGAGAAAGAGTTGTCTGTATGAACCCCATCCTGCATGATTCTGGGTGCTCTCGAAGTCAATGGGAATTAAGAAGACTCAGCACCTTATGAGATCAGGCTCAATTTCTATTAGCTTGGTTATGCAATAATTTTTAATTCAGCTAAAAAAGGAGGGTTGCACATAAAAGTGTCACCAAGGGCAATAAAATTACATAATTACAAGATATTACAACAAGGGCTGTGACTTTAATGAAATTCTTGAGGGTGATACAAATTTTTTTTCCTTCCAAGAAAAATATTGGGTGAGTCCATAAAAACTGTAAATTGCTCTGGGTCAGGGATTGTCAACCTTTGGCCTGCGGCCCGCCAGGGTAAGCCCCCTGGTGGGCCGGGCTGGTTTGTTTCCCTGCTGTGTCTGCAGGTTCGGCTGATCGTGGCTCCCACTGGCCACAGTTCACCGCTCCAGGCCAATGGGGGCTGCAGGAAGCGGTGTGGGCCAAGGGATATGCTGGCCGCTGCTTCCCACAGCCTCCATTGGGAAGCCAGTGGGAGCCGCAATTGGTCGAACCTGCGGACGCAGCAGGTAAACAAACCGCCAGGGGGCTTACCCTGGCGGGCCGCGTGCCAGAGGTTGCCGATCCCTGCTCTAGATTATTTCCAAGGGCTGCATCAACCGTTTATTTAATTAAAAATGAAAATAATGGGGGTAAATAAATAAATAGATAAATAACCAAAAGAGTTATACTGGTACAAAATCTGTGTGGAGACAAAGGCTAAGCTGTGTTGGGCCAGGTCAGTACTTGGATGGGTGACAATCTGAGGATGACCATGGAAGAGTTGATAGAACTGTTGCCTCGGTCTCGGTTATGGGCCAGTGCCCCTACCATGGTGTTAGTGTTTCTGTGCTGGCAGCCACACTTTTAATGAAACATGAAGCCATGGTCCTGACCACTTGTGGTCATTAAGGATCCTAGGCCACATTTCTTAAAGAGAGGGGTGTTAGTGGGTAATTGCATTCTGCCTCACAAAGTTCCCCCGTCATTTCATTTCCGGGTGCTTTTCTTCTTCACTTCCTGGCCTATATTGCGATGTAGTATTGCTGTGTGTTGTCAAACACTCTGCTTCCACCTCAGAGGTTGTTGCATTTCAGGGGCGAACAAAGCTTTAAATGTACGGTCAGTAGTCTATTTTGATGATAAAGAAGAAAGAGAAGGAATGTAAAAAAGGAGAGCTGAGTCACCAAGAGGGAAGGGAATGCCCAGCCAGCTGTATGCTTTAGGTTTCAATGCCGGAGAGAGAGAAAGCATCAGATGCTTTTAGATTTATCATTGTTGCTCTGTAGTGTGTGTCTTATTTCCCATAAGAAGATGTTTTAGTTAGGAATGTCATCTATTCTTTTCAAGTTGGTCTTGATTTGGCATCTCGATTCTTTGATGATTGGCACTCTGTAACTAACCCAGATAGATTAGACAGACAGAAAATTTTGGATTTCCAATACTACCTAGTATATTTATTATGCACTGACTCAGGGCCTGATCTGTGAAGATAGTCTGTTCACTGACAACAGTGGGCTTTGGAAAGGGCCCACTGTATGTACACTAGTAAGTGTGTATGCTAGCTTTGAACAATATATATTCACTTAGGGATGCATTTTTGAAGGACGGGGCCAAAGCTGCAGTCAGCAAACACACATATACACAGGTAATTGCACACACAACCTGCACTTGTGCAAATAAGATGGGAAATTGAGCAGGGACATGGGTACAAGGATGTGCAATGATACGTTTGTGTGTGTACCTGGAGACAGAGGCACAATTGCCTGGGCCTGCACATACTGGAATCGCAACTCAGTTCTCAGAACTGAGAGTTCTTTGGAAATTTGGCCATGATGTGTCCACCTTAAAAAACTAACCTGGCTGACGAGTGGTGCCTGCCTATGGCTGTTTATCAGGTCGCCCTGTTGGCAGATGCAGAGGATCACACTAGAAGTCATCTGTCATCAAACTCTGTTATTTGGCAAGAGCACAATGCAGCCAAGGGCTGGAGGTCTCTCCTGGTAAATATAAACAGGAAGGCAAGCCCAGCCCAGTGACAGATTCCTGCTGCTATCTGCAGGGCAGCATTTTTATTTACCTTACGTCTGTTTGATTTACTCCTCACTAACACAGCTTGATTACTCCATCGTTGCAGCTTTTTTCTCTGCCTGGTTTTCCCAGCTCCTTATTTTCCACCTTAGTCAGAAACTAAGCAAATAGAAACTCAAAGCTTCTATTTTTTTCTTAAACAACTGATGGATCCTATAAGAACTATTTTCCAAAGTAACACAGTGGTTTACAAAACTGGGTGGCTGCATTGTAAAACAAAGCACCTTTCATGATTAAATAATATTTCATTAGGCTGGAGACAGACTGACAGAGCTTCTTCCTCTGACTTAGAACTGGTATTTGTTCCTGAAGACCAAGGGAAATAAGTCTCCCGAAATTTTCCAGTGGCAGAAAGGTCATGAGGCACTTGTTCACTAACATCCATAGCACTGAAGCTTGCAACTGATTTGCTGTGCTGTGACCTCACCTCTGGTAACCCTGTCACGCAATCAAGAGCAGCAGTGGGTCAGGGCAGAGGGGAGCCAGAGAGAAGATAAAGGAAAGATCAAAATTTGGTTTTCTATAGCATCTTTTAAAACTCAAATGCCCCTGTAGTACTTACAAAGCAAATAGTGAGGAGTCAAATAGGATGACCCCTCATTTCAGGCCTTGATTCAGCAAAGCTTTTAATGGGACCTCAGTGGGACTTAAGCATGTGCTTTAAGTGAAGCTCATGCTTAAGTGCTTTGCTGAACTGGAGCCATCAGCTTGAAAAGTGTATTGGTACTGGAGTCTTTCCGTGGTTTACGATTCCTGACCTCAGATCTGCTGAGAGGTACGTTTGCTGGACTGTTGATATAGATCTAAGCACAACACATAATATGCAATAAGCTGTTTCCAAATCTCTATATAACCATGGGGCTTGATTCCACTCAGAATGATGTGAGCATTCCTGTCAGAGTCAATGGTACTAGTCACATGAGTAAGGGTGGCAAGATCTGGTCCAAAGGAAATACTTGTAAGCAGTAAAAATAGCACAATAATATTGTATGGCTGTGATATGAGATGCGCTGACTTCTTAATATTATCATAGAGTTTTTCCAGCATCATAACAATGATGGGACAGATTTTCAGACAAGGTATCTGTGCAATTGCACATCTAATTTTCACATGCAGTTCCTGCTGTTTCCTGTGGAAATTGGGTAATTAGTGCAGCATGTGAAATTACCCAATGTGTATTTGCATTTGCTGTAATTGCACGTGCAAATTCAGGGCACATTTTGGGCACACAATTACATATTTGAAAAAGAAAAAGTTGGCCCATTCATTTCATAGCACTGGCATATTCCTCTCCCTTGGGTACAAAGCTGAGAACTTTGCCCCCACTTATCTCTTAGAAAAACATTTCTCTGATGCTCTAATATGGCACTGGCAGGAAAGTCTGTCCCATCATTTTGGTGGCACACACTGTGTTTTCCCAAACACAACCCATCTTTTGGCACCATCTTATCATGGGAGCTAAATGTGCCCCTGCTAAAAGGCTGCTGTTAATGCTGCCCAATTGGCTAGTTAGGATAGTATACATGCTTATGTATGAGGGCATCTCACTTCCATGACATAAACAGTCATCAGCAGCATAGGGATTGAGTCATTTTCGAACCCACTGCTGCTTTCGGTCCCTCCCCCAACCCCTGCCCCGAGGGCAGCAGTGAACTCTCTGTTCAGATGCCCTTGGAGGAACGCCTGGATCATTTCCTCAACGTTTACTTTTCCAGAAGTTTGAAAGTCTAGGGTTGAGGCATGTGCCAGATTTCCATTTGACAATTTTTAAATGCTTTGAGTCTAATTTACCCAAAATAATACTCTACAGAACTGTTTGTTTAATCAAATTCATATTAGCCATAGAACAGGTTTAAGTGATTGCTCTCCCACAGGGGTGAAAGGAAAGAGATATTTTCAGCTAGTCAGAATGTTTTATTTCACCTTCGGGAAGCTGGTCAAACCCAAGAGATCAAAGATTAAGCAAAAAATGACTTTTATGTCTTCTAAAATTGCTCTTTGCCTTATTGTCATGTCAGATGGAATCTGAAACCTTATTTCTAAATATACCATAAACATTTTGCAAAGCACACTGGCAATTCCATGGAGGGGAAAAGTATACGGTGTTTCTCCACAGTGCTAAAACTCAGAGGTAAAAAGTTACATTTATATTTACTATGTAACATCAAGAACTGATAAAAAGGAACTTTTAAAAAAAGAGGTCCAGCAGTTCACACATCTGGCTTTAGGGAGAAAACAGAATAGAGTTATTCTGTGTGTATGTTACCTGCCCAAGCACAGAAAATGCAGCAGAACAGCCGCTTGGTTTCCCCTTTGAAAAATATTCAGACAGTGCGCGCGCTCTCTCTCGCTCTCTCTCTCTCTCATTTTTTTAAGTTCTGCAGCTACTGTTTAGGATTTGTGAAGTAAATTGAAGGCAAGCCCAAGTATTTGAAAGGCGAAGGTTAGGTATTTCCTGTGTGCAGCTTAAATTCTAATTACATCAAAAGTATGCATGGAAGGTTTCTCCATGGAGACCGTGACATTGGACTGTATATTTAAGCAAAAGGCAAAGACTGGAATGAGTTCCAGATTTTTTTTGCCTTTCAAAGAAATTACAGCAAATCAAGGTAATAAAGTTAAAAATGGCCCATGGTTCTGTGAGAAGGTAGCAGTGACTGTACAAGGTGGGAAATCTGCAGTGTACAGAGCTTGTGTTTACAAATTCTTCCCTCTAATTAACTTTAGACTTATTCATCATAATAAACTTCTCTCTCCTGGGCTAAACTTTCACAAGAGCTAAGTCCAACCTCCATTTTTATGAATACAAATCCCCTCTGTCAAATCTATACTGGCATGTTTGGGTCTAGAGAGTGAATTGTGCTGAAACGTGCTTCTGGCTACTTGTTTGCATCCACCATCAGGTAGTCAGGGGTGCAAGCACTCAGGCCTGCAACTGGATTGTGGATGCAATTTTCACCAGGAAAAATTATAGCAGGCTCCAGCCCATCTAGAAAATGTGGCCCTTAATATACAATGAAACCACAGTTGCCAACTTTCACGTGGTAAATAAGCACCCCAACTTTCACAATAAACCAAAAATCAAGCTAATCCCATTTCAAAACAAGGCCAAAACAAACCAGTCCCTAAGAACCCCAGCACTCTATGTGACTAGATCCCCCTGGCATGCAGTCTGGGACTGTGGTGGGCCTGTTGTGCACCCGTGACTCTCTCCCCCACTTGCCCCTGCTTGCCTCTTGCCCCTGCTTGCTGGGAGCCGATCAAAAAAAAAGCTGCAACAAGCTACAAGCCAAACAAACAAGTTACAAGCCAAAAACTAGCCAACAAGCAACTCACAAGCCAATTAAGACAAAAACAAGCCCAATTTCTGCATTTTTTTCGTGGGTTTGGCATGTCTGAATGAAACTGTTCCTAGGAGATAGACAAGAAGGGACTAGTCCTGTGAGGTGCTGAGAGGCTGCAACTGTCATTGAAGTTACGGAGATTTGGAACTGAGATGCTTAGCACCTCCAGGATTAGACCCTAAGCATCAAATCCCGAAGGCCTTATTTAGGGCTTATACAGGCAAAACTTGTACTGACTTCAATGGGAGATTTGACTGGAGTAAAAACTAAGTAAGGACTTTTCCAGCCCTAAGTGCTCTCATAGTCTCTGAAGTTGTCACAGTTATAATTGGCCATATTTCTGGATAGATAAAATTCCAGAGAAACTGTGATGTATTTGATGCATCTCGAATGATGACAATGGAGGTGCCAACTCCCCCTGTTTAATGCCTTCTTTTAACAGACAAGGTCTCTCTCTTCTTGACCCATTTCACCAACATGTGCATGCTTGTTTCTTTTTCGCTGCATGTCTAGCTGACTTTCCCTTCCTCCCCCACTCACAACCCCCAACTTCTTTCCTGCGGGAAAGATTAGGAAGGATAGGAAGTTGTCTGTGCTAAGAGACACCCCTAGCCAAAATAAACACAGGTCAGAAGATTAGGCTTCATCAGAACTTTAAATCTGACCCAAGCTAAACAAATGAGCTGTCATGCATTGGTAAAAGTTCCTGTATGAGTGAACTGGCATCACTGCAAAAATGGTTAAAGCAGCTAATAGGTTTTGCAATGTGAAAGTTTTAAGTTTTGTTTTTATCGCCGCATTCCTCAAAGTCAAGACTCATATTTAGCTTTGAATGTCATGAATTGTGTGTGGTGGCCTCACTCGCTACTATGCAAACATGCTTCCCTAGGCACAAGGGCAGCAGCAAAACAGCATCCCACTTTGGAGATTCCTTGCGCCACTTAGGAACAAAGCAGGGCATTAAGAAATGCCCCGTCTCAATCTGAACTTTGAATTTCTTGGCTGTTGTGAGTTTGCAACATGCTCTTTGAATTATGGGCCTAGTTTTTAAAACCTTATGGTGTGCAATTACCTACACAAAATGCATGCACCATCGCACAGACAGTGCACACCAGAGCACATGCCAATTAGGTAATTGCTCACGCAGATGGTTAATTATAGTTATTTATGGGGGGAATGACTAATTTGCACAGGATGGGGACAGAGGGTAATTTTACACAGACAGAGAATGAAGAATATGTTTGCTTATGTAGAGAGAAGCATTGTGCTGTGGTCAGATCACAGCACCTGGGACTCCTGGGCTCCATACTTGGCCCTTCCCGTGCCTTGTTTTGTGACTTTGGATATTTCGCTTCATCTTTGTGTACCTCAGGTTCCACATCTGCAAAACTGGGACAATAATTATCTCCCTCACAGAAGTTCTGTGAGCTGTAATTAAAGTTTGTAAAAGTACAGTCAGCTCTGGAAGTGCCAAGTGTTATAATATGGTCAATATTTACTGGAATAATAATTATAAAAAACACAGCAAGGAGTAAAAGTCTTTATGGAACCAAAGCCAGGCCCCTACTATAGTTTTAACATACTTAACGCAACTGTATTTTAGAGCCAAGAATGATCTCTCATAAAAGTGTGTAAGAGTGGAGACAATTTTAAAAACAAAATATTTATCCCAATAGAGACCTTGCAGCTTATCGGGTAACTACAGACTGTATTTAGGCCATTTTTAAATGGGCATTAAAAGTCTTTTTGACGCATGCTTTATTCCCCCCCAGTAGACACTAACAGCCCCTCTGAGGCCTTCTACAGCCTTATGTGTAAAAAGTAATGGGGATTGTTTTAAAGAGTGGAATTTGACCCAAGAGAGGCATGAGTACTCAGAGACTATTTAGTATTCACTAATACTTGGGGGCTCTTTAGTATATGGGACACTTTATTACTCATTAGTGCTCAGGGACTCTGTGGTATATTCATTAGTATTTGTTACTGGTTTGTGGAAACCCTGCTCTGTTTAAATGTTGCCATGTTGTAGATAAACATATGGGCCCTGGTGTTTTTGCCTGAGCGCTGGAAACAAATGGCAAGGTCTGGGCCTGCTTGAGTGTGATGGAGTGCATCAGGTTCTCTTTTTAGAGCAGCAGTTCTCAAACTGTGGGTCGGGACCCCAAAATGGGTTGCAATCCTGTTTTAATGGGGTCGCCAGGGCTAGTGTTAGGCTTGCTGGGGCCTGGGGCCGAAGCCAAAACCCGAGCCCCACTGCCCGGGGCCAAAGCTGAAGCCTGAGGGATTCAGCCCTGGGTGATGGGGCTCAGGTTATGGGTCCCCAGCCTGGGGCTGAAGCCCTTGGGCTTTAGTTTTGACCTCCCCACACCTGGGATGGAGAGGCTTGGGCTTTGGCTCCCCCTGCCCGGGGTGGTGGGGCTCGGGCGGGCTCAGGCTTCGGTCCCCCGTCCTGGGGTCGTGTAGTAATCTCTTTTTGTCAGAAGAGGGTCACAGTGCAATAAAGTTTGAGAACCTCTGTTTTAGATGTTCTTCAGCCTGTTTTAAAAGCACTCTTTCTTCAGGGAGGACAAAGTATTGGGGAGCTGTTTGGGCCAGATAAATTACAGCTGGGTGTGCCATGCAGCATGTGTTAATGTAACTGGAATGCCACACATGGGAGACTGAAACACAGTGAAAATGGTGATGTCACACAAGTTATTCATACTGGTAATACTCTGCCCTCACGTAGCATTTCCCCAGTTCAAAGCTCTTTACTCACATCACAAACTGCTTAATGATGGTCGATGATAGGACCCCACTCTTGCAGGTTCTTCCTTCCGCCCCAAGCTGGAGAAATAAGGGTTAAAGAACATTGCATGTCATCCACACAGGAAATGAACATCCAATTCTAGCTAAAGCACCAGAGAAGTGTAGAGACGTGACTTCCACGTCATGGCTGTGGTTCCAGCATTGACACTGTTGAGGAAGATGATTAGCACTGGTGATGGAACATCCATTGTCTTCCCGTCTCCAAGAAGACATGGTGAGACCATCAAAAACCCAGCATGGCCTGTGTACTACATAGGCCTATCTATAGCACATGCCATTGGATTGTTGCTTTACAGAAAGGATGAGGAGCCATTACACTGCAGATAAGGAATCAGGTTTTTCTTCTGTTATGTAATGGATGTAGGCTCCATTGCACTGGGCACTGTACAAACACAAAACAAAAAGATCGTCTCTGCTCCAAACAGTTTGCAATTCAATTCTTCTCCTGATCGCCACTCTTCTTAACACTCTTGCTTGTCCTCGCTTGTCTCACTTTTATTTTTGCCATTGGCCTAAATTACTCCCAGACTTGCGAGCTCAGTAATCAAATTTGTTCAGGAAGGCCAGGTTTTCTTCAGCTGTGGCATGGAGCCAAAGCTTCCCAATGGGTAGGAAAAGCTCAGGGAGCAGCTCAGGAGATACCCTTTGTATTATCCATTCCAATTCCATCAGGAAGAGAGGCATCTGAAAAAATAATATTTGAGCTGGAAAATACAGTGAGACAAGTTTGAACAAATATGCAAACCATTCCTGAGCTGATATCGGGAAAGAGTCCCAAATATTAGAAAGGAGAAAAGCAGAGTGCAGGGGTGGATGAGCGTCTCTGCCTCTGAAGGGAATATGGAAGGAATTCTTTCCATTCTTTTTCCCCATCTTTTTTATCTTTATCTGGCAGTCTGTTTGGTTAACTCTCTCTATTTTTCTCATAAATTTGGACCGCAGAGAGAAATTTTCAGAGGTCTCAACCAAGCCATCCATTTTGCACCTGTGGTTTTGCATATGCAAATATAATAATTATGATTTATTATTTGCATTTCAGTAGCACCTAAAAGCCCCAGTCATGGACCAAGATCCCATTGTGCTAGGTGCCGCACAAATTCAGAATAAAAAGATGGTCCCTGCCATAGGTGCCAACGCCGTGGGTGCTCCAGGACTGGAGCACACAAGGAAAAAATTAGTGCTAAGCACCCACCAGTAGCCTGCTCCTCTCCTCCCCCCCAGTGCCTCCCATCTGCTGGCGGCCCTGCCAATCAACTCCTCCCGGTCCCTCCCAGCGCCTCCCACCCACTGGGGATCAGCTGGTCTGCGGCATGCGGGAGCACTGAGGGGAGAGGGAGGAGCGGGGATGGAGCATGCTTTGGGTCGGGGGTGGACCGGGGGCGGGAAGAGGTGGGGTGGGGGTAGACCATGGGCGGGAAGAGGCGGGGCAGAGGTGGGGGCTTAGGGGAAGGGATGGAGTGGAGGTAGGGCCTGGGGCAGAGAGGAGGTGGGAAGAAGCGGAGCGGGGTGGAAGCTTGAGGGAAGGAGTGGAGTGAGGGCGGAGCCTGGGGCAGAACAGGGGTTGAGCCCCCCGGGGCAAGGAGAAAGCCAGTGCCTATGGTCCCTGCCTCAAAGAGCTTACAACCTATGTAATATTGATGACCACAGAAACACAAATTTGTGTGAATAAATTGGGTAGCTAAGCATCTACAGGCTCAGTTTGGGTGTTCATTTGGGGCTTTTCTAAAGGCAAAAAATAAAATGCTAATTTGGAGGTTAATTTGTGTTGCTATTAAAATAATAATAATTATTAATAATAATGATGCGAAAAAGAATGTTGCAGATGAGCCTGAATCCCAGATTCCTCTTGTGCTTCTGCGACCTTGCCAGCATGGCCGCTTTTGGAGATTGCATGTTTCTCTACAATACCAACTGCATCGTCACCATAGATGAGTTTCTTTTAAATAGTATTTTAAACTGTGCCTATGTTGCACATTCAGGCCCAATACTACATTTCAGTGATAGATTGTTCCTACCCCTCATCATTTGATGGGAGTCTCTGATTTCTCTTACTCTCCACTGCAAAGAGGTCATAGTGAAAGTTCTTCAAACTTCATTCCCATCTGCTAGCACAGGTTAGCCAGTGTGTTGCTAGGACTGTTGAGATTGGGTTCTGTGAGGAATGATTCCCAGCTGGGACTAGTTCAGTATGGCTCCTATTAAGTCAAACAAGGGGAAATGACTTCCAACTGGGACCCACTCAGTGCAGCTTCTATCAGTTTAGCCAAGGGGAGGTGATGCCTAGCTGGGACAATCTCAGGATGGAAGCCTGCCTATTTAGTGGATCAAATCCAGCAAGGGCATAAGCAGAAGGGTCTCCTACTGAAGTTGACAAGAATTGTGCTTGCTTGTGTCAAAGCAGAATTTGACCCAGTGAGTCCAATGACACAATGATGAACTCTACGTTGCCTGGTACTGGGGCCCTTTTGTGTGTGTAACTCCCACTGAAGTCAGAAGGATCTTGTGTGTTGTATAAGAGCGGCAGGAAAGTCTAGTATCTGATCTTTAGCTGGTAGCATCCAGAATAGCTTGCTTTACAAACCTTCCACCTGCTGGTGTTTGGGAAGTGGGCAGCCTCACCCCTGCCCCTCCCTCCCCCTCCAGACCATGTTCCTTTCTCATTAACATACAATTCAGCATGGACAATGGGAGCCACAAAATGATGTGGCGTGTTGCCCTAAATAGGCACTAAAATGCTTAAAGAGGGGACAGGAGGAACAAAATAGCCCCTCTGATTAAAAATGACAGCATCCCTCCTTCCGTCAATTTAATAAGCTGAGGCAAAGAGTGAAGGCTGGAAGTGCTGAAGCCAAAGGTAGAAGCAATAGTGAGAAAGCTAGATAGAGACAGGAAGTACAAGGATACAAGCCAAAGATACCAAACACAGGAACCCTAGCAGGAGCCGAGCTGCAGTGTGCAAATGTAGGCTGGCTCACTCCAGCTTGTTGCTGACATATACAGAGAGCTCAGATCTGTCTCTTCTGGAAGGAGTGGCTGAGAAACACAATCAGAGAGCACAGGAAGGAAGGGAGACAGCCAGGAGAAGCAGAAAGCCCATTCCTTCATGCTGGCTTTCAGGGTTAGGCTCCCCTGCTAGAAAACAGTATGATGTGTACAATGCCTAAAGTCAGATGAGGGTAACATAACACATCACGACACACACGCTGTATATTAGATTCTCCTTAGAGTGGGATGGTATCTCGTTCCAGAACAAGGAGTGGTTTTTGTGCAGCTCCGGGTGTTGTGCTGGATCTGGAGTGTATTAAACATCCCATCTTCTGGTTCATATTTTTTCCAGTTATCATATTTCATTTGTCCCTGCTCTTTCCATCCTGGAGTGGGGGCCTAGAGCCTGTACTCCCCATGCAGTGATCAAGTAGGAGCTGATCCCTGGGGTGCTGCCTTCATACACACAAGAATGACACGTACCCCCCCATTCCCAGTTTTATTTCTTACAGTGGGTAGATAACTGTAAAGGGGATTATGAGACCCTTTACTATACTTACCAGTACTGCAGACACCGAGACAGCGTTACCATGATTATGGCTCTAGGATACAGCAATGGTGCCAAGTTCCTCTGCCCCTCGGAGCTTTACATTTCTACCTTCAGGATTCAGGCTTGTTTCTGAGGTTGGTTTGGACAGGGTTAACAATCAAATTCAGGGTTACACTTACTTATTTCCATGTATTTATTTGGATTTTTACTATTCTACATGAAAAAAAGTACCCACCAGATACCCTGCCCTCCCAACAGTCTTTGAAAAATTCATGAATAAATAGTGCACTTAAGCCACGCATAACTAAAATTCTGCACATAGTTCCCATGAGTCGATGTACCAACTGGGTATTTGCCTATGTAAATGGCCAGTTCTGGTCATGTGTGTGCAGTCATAGTAACAGCGTGAACAAATGCACAATTGCACGTCTGTCTTCTTTGGAAATCTGCCCCTTCATGTATGGTGATCGAAACATTCCTGGGCACTTTACAAGTAGTTAGAAAGTTTCGAATGAAATAAAAATCCTTTTATTTTTTCTCTAGCTCTGCAATGGCTTTAGAACTAATTGGACCTTTCCAATTGTCACCGAGCCTTTATTCATGTCACTCAGTAGCATCCAGCAAATCCATGGGGCAGACTGATCTTCATGTTATTGGTTATGTATTCACATGCAGGATATCCCTCCAGCCCACTCTGCCGTGGCAAACTCGCTGTCAACGTCCATGTTTGTGATCCAGATGCTAGGGCAGTAGCTTTAGTCATGATTAGATTTACAGTGCATGGAGCTGGAAGAACATCTCAGGGACTTGAAAGCTGTGGGATGGTTTTGTTCAGTGCAGTTTGAGAAGACCTGGAGCTCCTCCCCATGGTTCCAAGAATGTGCTGCAGTGCAGAACGGATAAGTGAGCATCCTAGAGTTCCTGGACTGGTCCAATGATCAGTGTTAGTTCTCTCCCTGCTCTTTCACTTCTAGTTTGCTTGGAAGTGGAAGCAGGGGAGTCTCCTTTTGGCTGATGGCTGTGCCTTCCCTTTGTAAGATGTGCAAAGAGTGACCCAGCTGCAACCAGCTCCGGGCAGCTCCCAGTAGCCTAGCCAGGGGCAGGTTCTGTGCTAGGTTCACCTGCTAGTGCTGCAGCCTACAAGACCCCCACCTCCAGGGTCTCTGAGTCGCTGCTCTTCTAACACACAGGAAGCACACAGCTGGTCTGGCTAGTTCTAAATGACTGCAGTCCTAGAGAGCAGCATGACAAATGCATAGCGCTCCTCCCAGAATCCCTGCACCTGGGAAGCCAGAGGGATTTAATTGGAGACCTTCAAGAAGTCACCTTTCTGTGTCTCCTGCTATTGTGGGTTTGAATGCAAGCATCTGCTGCTGGAGCCTGTGTTCAGAAAAATGGGACCAAAATCCCTGCAACCCTGAGCAATGTTTCCCCCAACTCTTAGTTGGCCCCATGATCCATGTCTACAAAATGCAACATCAGAAAGATCCAGTGCCACTTACGAACTTTATCCCTCCACATGAGACAGGCAAATGTCACCCTCTCCTCCTCTCCAATAGCCCAGCCTTGTCAAACAAGGAGCACAATGGCTTCAAGATGGGCTGCCCAGATCACTCGGGAAACTGCCAAGGGCTGCATGTCACTTTCCTGGACATAAATGATAGACACAAGCAGCAGCCTGTTCTTCAGACTAGAGAGAGCGAGCGAGTGAGAGAACAGGTTAAATTAATCCCTGATTTAAATTTACTCCACTGACTTCAAATCTACTTTAATTTACACCCCCCACTTACTGCTTTTCTTGCTACACCCCACTTGGCCCTTCCACCCTAGAACTTGCACCCTCCCAACTGATGCCAAATCAGTACAAGTTATGCTATTTCCCCACTTCCAGGCCCATTTGCACCCCACACATAATGTACACCAGAGAGTGAGCCGGGGTGGGGGTGGGGGTGGGGGGTTCTAGTCCAGAGACTCTGCTGGAGTTGTACCGGGTTTACCATGGATGACTTTGGCCCTCAGCTATGAAATCAGCCTGAGGCCTGGATTCTCCTCTAGCAGGTGCAATTTACATCCACATATTGTGAGAAGCACGTCAGAGTACCATGCAGCTGATTTCCCCCCACACTCGGGTAATGAGAGGTAGCCAGATGTGCGGGGATAAAACGGCAAGTGCAAATCTTGCAGATGCAGATTGTGTCCTCAGCAGAGAGCCTGCCCATTTGGAACTGTGGCCCATAAAGCTCAGGTGTGAATCTCCAGAGCTTGTATCCATTTGACCAGTGTTCCTATCATCCGCCATGACAACCCACACCCTAATGGCTTTTTCATAGCAAGACATGACTTCAAACAGCCATATTCCTGGTGGCATCCATGCCGTCCAATGGCAGTGTCCTCCCCTTAATTCATTCTGGAGGACCCTTCCATCCCTTCCTCTTCGGCAGACTTTTCTTAAATTCTCTCTTGCCAATTTGGACGAGCAGGTGTTAGCTGTGAGTGGCCTGGCAGAATTCTCACTACCTAAATATTATCCAGCACTGACCTCTGGGGTCAGGGAGACTATTTACGCCCCACTGCTGGATGGGCACCCAGATTATCTGAGCACTGCTTCTTATACTGGGATCATACACACTCATCCAGACAGCTGGTGCTTGCACTATGCTATGAAAGCTCATGGCAGAGGCATTCGTGGCTTAAACCTGTCTCTGCTATAGCCTGTCCATGCAATGGAAAAAAAGAAATGATAGTGCAAGTGAGGAGAGCAAACGGGGGATTGTTTGGGGGTGAAGATGGAGTAGGGAGGCTACTAAAACCTCACATGTCATTCCCACAAGGGGATTTGGCTTGACATCAAAACCCCTTAACAGTGTGTTACTTCAGCCCCTGAAGTGGACAGATGTTGAGCTGCAGCGCAAAGGAAGTCAGAAATCTTTCCTTAGGAAATATTTGGCTCGGAAACTAAAGAAAATATTGTGAAAGTAAAGGAAGCAAAACCCCACTGAAGATTTATCACAACCTCAAGCATTTCTGGATCCCCCAGTCTTACAAGGTCTTTGCCTCAGCAGAGAGGGGAAGAAAAACAGCCTGCCTCTGTGCTAATAGGCCACAAATTTAGAGAGGGGACTCGTTTGTCTAGGTAGAAGATTATGGAGGAAACTAGTTTGGCATGGCCTGGAAACGCTTCAGTTCCTTTCTGCTAATACAGAAAATCATTTTCTGCCCTGGCTCCCTCCTATAAGGGAGCTGCAGGGGAAGTGAGCTGAGTTATTGCTTATTAATCAATTGAGGGATAAAACCACAGCATCCGCTCTAATTTCACTACCCCATGGAGATAGGAGTTGGACTAGGAGTCCCAGGACAGAGCTCAGAGGGAGCAGGAGCTGGTTCTGAGCACAATGTTCACAGGGACAGGAGCCAAGTCCTTGTCCCTTATTCTACAGCAGACTCTCACTTTCACAATAATTCCTTCTTCTCAACAATATGGTGTTCAGGTTCATGGCCATTAATTGCTAGAGCTGGTCAAAATATTGCCAATTCCCTGCCGCCCACCTCATTTTTCATAGAAATTTACAACTGGCAACTTTCCCCACCAGGCTACACTGAGCACAACAAATGAGGAGACAGAAAGGGGGAGCAAGGAGCAAGTGTCCCCTCCCTTGTTTTAGGGCTTGACCCATTCTGGATCTGCCTGAGACAGAATCGATCCCTGGTCAGAGAATGGGAAGAGCGCTGACTTTCTGGTTGGGGCTAGTTGACATTTTTCACTGGTGCCTGACAGTGTGTGATGGACCAGTCCAATTTTAACCTATCTGCAAGAGAAATAAAGCTAAACACAGATGAAGCAATTAGCACAGTGTGTCTCAAATGTGGCCACCATGGCCGCAATCGGCTACCAGGGGCTTTTCTTGCGGCCGCAACCCCCTGGGCTGTGATGGCGGGAGGGCAAAGTAGCGGCCTCTCCCCCTCCATGTTGCTCCTGGATGCACCACCTTGGTGTTGGTTGCTGGGGCCGCCAGCAGGGGTTGGGCCCTGCCCCCCTCTGGAGACACCAGGGGCACAACGCTGGAGGAGCAGGCAGCCAGTGAGTTCCCCACCTTCCCGGGGGCGTTGGGGCTCAGGCTTTGGGCTTCAGCCCTGGCAGTGGGGCTTCAGGCTCCAGCCCCACGCTCCCTCCCCTAACCCCCCCATTCAGGGCTTAATTTGTCCCCAGGCTTGCCAAGTCTGCGTTAAATCTGCTGTGAAAAGTGATACTTGTATGTTTGTTAATATCATTTTTCACAACAGACTTACTAGCTAGCAATAAATAAATTGCAATGATTTGGAACGTGTCTATGTGCACATTTATTTGTTTTTCCTAAAGCTAAGTAAGTATTTTAGGAAAAAGTGTGAGAGTGGCCACCAGTAAGAGTTGGTGGCCATACTCTGAGGCCACCAAAAATGTGTCCTGAGAACCCCTAGCGCCAGACGAGGCAAACCAGAGTACAATGTTGCCTCCAGGACAAACAGAAAGGGTTCATCCCAATCCCAGGGCTCTATCTAGTGGTAGAAAGTAAATAATGCACTTTATTCCCCTCAGGTAAGACACACAGGAGAGCTGCTTCCTTTGGGGAACTGTGGACCAGACTGTGGGCTTGGCTATGCATGGCATGGCTGAAGTGGGTGCAGCTCCGCTCCCCAAACAGTATTAGATTGGAGGAGGTAACAGGGCTACACAGAGCCATTTCCCATGCAGGTGCAGCACTGCACAACTACCTAGGTGCTGCACTCTGAAGACTTTCCTTCCTCCCCTCCCCCCATCTTCTGAAAAATAAAGTACTTGTCACCTGGGAAGCAAGATACCAGGCTTGGTGGGATGATGGTCTAATGGGCTATGGGCTGTGTTCCTAGCTGGGGTTGAGAGGCTGGGTTGCTGAGTGCTCTGGAGGTGCAAAGAGATAGTTACGTGTGTCTAGCTGCGGTATGAGATCCTTGTAGGCCCCAAGACCCTGCTGAAAAGGCAGACAAGTGCCACTGGCAAATCACAAACTACCCTTCTGTGACCTTGGGGTTTTTTTCCTGTTTAACTCCAACCTTTACCCCTTCGCCTCTGAATTCTTTGCTACCCCATGCAAAATGAACCATGAACCTTTGTGATTTACCTCAGATCCTTCTCCTCTTCCCTTTATAATGTCCACTAAGCACCCATCTTCCCACCATGGGTGGTGAAGTTTCTTGAATTTATAATTATAGCAGGGAAAAGCCCATCGTCTGTACCCCAAACCTTCCTCCTTGCCCATCATGCACTGGACTGGGTCAGAGTTCTCAGACTTCCAGACCCGTATGTGCTAATCATAGCTCCGAGGTGGTGATGGTCCAACTATCACAACACAGGCTCATTTACCTTCCAGAGAAGGGCAATAAGTCACTTTGTTACCATGAGGCACATGGCATTTTCCTGTTCCCTGCTCAGAATCACTTTAGGATTTATCACTGCCTGGGATAAATCATTGTGGTGCACATTGCTGAGGCCTACCCAGCAGCAGTGTCAGAATGTGATGTGCTACTGTGTGGGGGCAGGTATGAGTCACCTTCTCCAGCTTTGGCCAGTTCATGGGCGTTAGCATTCCTTCCTCAGAGGTTATCCTGAAGATAATGTCATGGGACAGGGCCAATCCAATATTACCTATTCCCTATGGAGGACTCAATCTATGGCATCTTTTGAGTAAATACCTATCAAATATTGTTTAATTACGGTAGTTCCTAGGGGCCACCAATCAGGGCCACACTGTGTTGTGTTGTACGCCCATTTAAGGATAGTCCCTTCCCCCATCTGAGTATAAAATGAGAGACAATTGGTGAATACAACACACAGATGGAGTGGAGGCGGTGCAAGGTCGACAGTTTTGGCTAGAGCAATAAGTTGCAGTCTGTGCACTCCAGCTGCCTAAAATATCGTTAAGTGTTTTGTAGGCGTCATGGCAGAGGTGGAAGGCGTTTGGAAGAAGCACAGTGTGGTGGCTTTCCTGATGTTTATAGTGAGCTCCTCCCATGTACACAGGGTGGTATGGGAGAAAGCAGACAGGTGCTGGTTGGAATAGTGAACAAACAGACAACCCAGTCTGGTGGTGTTGGTGGAGCAGAAGAGATGGGTGATGTCTCAGTTGTGTATAAGGCTGTCTACACTACCATTTATGTTGGTATAACTTATGTCACTCAGGGGTGGGAGCAACATAAGTTACACTGACCTAAGCACCAGTGTGGACAGCACTACGTCGGCTGCTGCCGACTCATTGGGGGTGGATTAATTAAGTCGACAGGAGAGCTCTCTTCCATCGGTTTAGAGCTGCTACACTAGAGAGCTTACAGCTGCACCACTGTCAGCTGTCTAGTATAGCCATATCTTAGAGCTAAAAGGAAATGAGCCACGCTGGACTTAAATGAGTTTAACCTCACAACACCCTGCAGAGACAGGGAAGAATTATCCTCATTCTACACATGTGGAAAATGAGGCACAGGGACAATGGTCATATAGGAAATCAGTGCCAGAGCCAAAAACTTGAACCCAGCTCTCTTGAATCTCAGGCTAGTTTCTTAACCACCGGGCTAGCCTTCCCATCTAGGCTATGCAAATGCAGTCAGTTTAGAAGACAAGACGTGCCCTGCAAGGCTGGCAGTGTAACCTGTTCATAGTGTCAGAATAAACATTTAAAAAATATGAAAGCCTAATGAGCTCACAGGAGCTGCGGCTGTGTTTGTACCATGGGGAATGGTGACTGAAAAGGGGGAGTTTCAGCAAGTGGCCTGACATCCCACTACTTTATGCCCATTTTTTCTGTGACGCAGGGAAGATTCCTTGTCCCCTTTGTCTGCACTGCAAAGTCTTTACAATGATTTTGGTACATCACATTCAGCATGAAATCAAGGTGGTGGTTTACCAAGTAAAACAGTGTCACCCTCCCCCACGAACCCCTTGTAATCCCAGCCCAGAGACTCAGTGAAAGACTTTCCCTTTCCATGACTCATCAGGGGCTGTGTGTGGTAACTGGAACTCACATTGGTAATAGGAGCTCTAGGACACAGGTGTGTGTATAGGAGTGACTCTAAGGAAGAGCAGCAGACATCTATAACCATTATCTGACCAGCTGCACTCAATGATTTTAGAAAATAAAGTCCCTAGTTCCAAGCCTGGATATGGGGAGATGTTCTTGCTGGGAAGACTCTATCCTCCAAAGCCTTTGAGTTCAGGAGGATCACGGTTGCTGGGAGACCCTGCTTCTGTCCTACTTTGCTGTGGCTTTCATGGAGGATGACTAGTTAGTCTTCATTAGCACTTCAGCGTGCTAGGTGCTTCCCAAACATAAGGCCCACTCCCTGCCCCCAAAGAATTTACAACCTAGAATAGAAGCAGGCAGCCACTGGGATGGAGGTTTAGGGAAGAGGCATGGCATGCAAATGAGCCAGAAACCCTGAGAGTGATGGGCTTTGTCTTGATAGTACAAAGTATTTATAATCCAGAGTGGGGGTGAGGTTTTGTCAGCAAAGAGACAGATGGATGATCCCCAATAACTCCACAGTCATGGTATCAGCCAGCTAGTCTCTGGCAGGCATGGTGAGAGAAGTGGGCTTTCAGGATGGATTTGAATGAGGGACTTTGAATGACAAGGCCACTACGTCAAATGGGGAGAAAGTGACTGCATGAATGATTAATCAGAAAGAGACACTGTGGCTGGAGTCAGAGCCTCCAGTTCCGCGGGGTGGAGCTCTGCTGTGGAGCAAAGGCATATTTCAGAACTCTCTGCACTTGTTCTGCTTCTGCAGTCATCCTGATGGCATTGGGACTTGCCCCCCCGGGCAGTGTAAGGGTTGAAATTACTGTCTGATCAACACAAGATGAAAGGAGGATGTGAAAGTCTGAAATAATGAAGCATTCCTATTGACAAGGGAGGTCACTTGGGGAAGGGGAATGGTACAATCAATGAAGGAATTCCAGCTAGAGGTAGGAAAGGAGGTCATTCACCATGGCCCATGTGACCCTTCCCCTCTCTGCGGAGACACTCAAGAGGAGCAGCAGCTGCGTGGGCAGTTTTGCTGTTGTGGCCACCTCTCCACTGGCAGCTGAACTCAGACTCATTTCATATAGGCTGTCAAACAATTGGCAGATGGTAACAATACATTAGTCACTATGGAGCTGCCTAGTGGTTTTCATTCTCAGCACTGAAACTTGGGACTTGCTTCCTCCACTGCTCCAACAGAGCCCAAGACACTGGCTTTTGCCTGAGGAGGTGATTGTGGTATCAATTAATGGTGTCATTTTGAATGACATACATGTGCTTAGGAGACTATTTGAGAGGGGCTCATTTTAGAAAATTATGCATAAAATGAACAAGCAAAACCAGCATTTGGGGCCAAATTTTCAAAAAAGTGCCTGAAAACAGCACACCCGCAACCTTTTGTGCAAGCAAAACACGTGTCCATGCATGCAAAAGAACCTCTGTGTGTGCAAAATGGGGAAATGTGTGTAACGCTGACAGACCCCGGTTGTTGTCGTGTGGGATCAACACGGGGACCTCAGGAGCTTAGTGCATGAGCCTCTACTGCATGAGCTAAAAGCCAGCTGGCCATTAGCTAAGGCTGTAGAACAGACTCATTTTCTCTTTCTCTCTCTGTAAGTGGTCTCGGTGCCACTAGATGGGACAGAACACCACACCCAGGAGGTGTGCAAACAAATACCCGTTTGTGTAGGTGAAAAAATCTTGTGGAATCAGTTAGGAGGAGGCTACGTAGAACATTTGGCCCCTACGTTTTGGAACATATTGCCCCATAGCCCTGTGGACTAGCAGTGGCTGCATAATTCTCTCTGTTCAGTCAGGGCAGTTATTTAGATTGTTTATTACCTGGCAGACTCCATGGCACTGCTCAAAAGTTAAAAAACGAAGAATATATAATACAAATTGTTAAATCTTCGACATGCTCATGGAACAGCCTGTGCATCAGTAATGAAGCAAGCAGGTCTCTTAACTAGGACAATAAATATTCTGTGCACAGATAGTGCAGAGAGACAGAATCCGGACTTCTTGGCAAAAGTTGTGCTTTATTTCTCAAATAGAAAAAACATCAACAAACAGTGGGAGGTTCCAACCTCTGAAATAATAAAAGATACCAAAGCAATGAGAGGGTCCCTCTTCAGAGTCCAGAACGCTACTGTCTATACATACAGCACATATATATAGGGACACAATCTACAGCATCGCTAACATCTGTGTGTCAAGATTCAAGGCACTGCAATGAGTTCAGCGCGCTGGCTTATTGTGCCAAGGCTTTTCCTTCGAGCCAGTGACTGCCTTATGTTGAAGCTATCCAGAATAAATCTCTTGTTGTCACAGACCCTGTTTGTTTCCTGACAGTGTCACTCGATGCAGGTGGCTTGTTTCAGGAGGCGCTGGAGTGCTCCACCCTTTGGTACTGAGCATGTGCAAAGTTTCCCCTTCTTCCAAATCTTTGCCTGAATGTGTTTCCTTTCAACAACCTGCTGGACAATGACTAAGGTCAGCCAGGAGCAGCTGCTGTTATCAGTGTTTTAGTGTTTACTTTTCTTCCCCTCTCAACTCATGGTGGGCACAGAATCCATCCTTGGCATCTTCCTAAAAAACATGCTCTATCTCAACCAGAAGTTATGGGCTTGATGCAGGAAGTACTGGGTGAAAAGCTATGGCCTGTGTTATACTGGAGGACAGACTAGATGGTCCCTTGTGGCTTAAAAATCCATGACTCTACTAATTTATAAGGAGGGTGTAAATGGCAGACTAAAGTCTTTCCTCTGCATCTCCTGCAATGGCCTTCAATCCTGATCTGTGATGCCCCCTAGTCCAGTCCTGGGCTCCCCACATAGCTTGGCTAAGAGTGCACCTCAATGATGACCTGCAGCAATCCCTGCAATTTTCTCCCCAATTCCCCCTGGGTCTGTTAATGCACCTCAGCCCTGACCTGTCGCTACTGCAATAGTGTCTGAGAATAAGAATGTGAAACTGTCCAGTCTAGACTCATTCTCCGGGATGAATCAAGTACAAATAAATAAACAGCACAAATCAATCTTCCTCACCACTGAGGAGACAATTCAGATTTTAGTGATTCATTCACAGACATTTTGCTGACTAGCTATCAATCTAAGGACTTGTCTATACAGGAATACTCAGGAAAGTTAATCCAAACTAATTAGAGGTGTGAATTTAAATTGGATTGGTTAAACTGCATTAAACATCTGTGTGGATGATCTCATTCAGAATTGAGGCGTCGTCTACATAAGCTGCCTTGCGTCGACCTAACTATGGAAGTGGTTACACTAAAAGTTTGCTCCTGCTGGTGTAACTGCCCCACTACGCTGACTTAATAACTCTACCTTCACGGGAGACAAAGCGTCAATGTCGATGTAGTTAGGTTGATGCAGTGTCAGTGTAGACACTGTGTTGCTTACATCTACTGTTACTGGCTTTCAGAAGCCATCCCACAATACCCCACACTGACAGTTAAACTGGCGTAAGCGCTCCCAGTGAGGACATGCACTACCAAAACAAGGAGCATCGTGTGGACATGCAAAAGTGATTTAATTATTGAGGTGGCTGTATGCCGACATAACTTAGGTCAACATAGTTCTGTAGTGTAGACATGCCCTTAATAACACAGATCAGTTGTTTTTCGGATGAATGACTGGGGGCCTGATCCTTCATGTACTTTACAAAGACCCCCTACTAAAGTAATAGGATAGGGCCCTTTGACCTGGAAAAGAGCCAGCACCACAGTATACATACCGTTTCCTTGAGAACTGCTGGTCTATCTCCTCTAGAGACTGTCCTTTCGTTTCCGGAACAAAAAGATAAATAAATATAACAGCTGCCACTCCCACTACTCCGTAGAGAAGAAACATCCATGACAAGCCTATGGCATCTACAAAAACAGGTTAAAAAGAGAGAAGGGTTAACAAGAGATAACACCATTTGCACTTAAAGTCCTTTGGCATATGAAGCAAGTTGGTATCTTGACCAAACATCAGTTGTGTTGTGTGGGGCCACTGTACTTAGAGAAGCCTGTAAAACATAGCAGAGAAACACACAAGGCCTGGATTGTGAATCAGCCAATGAGAAAGACAGCTCACAACTCCAGAACTCTGAAGTACTGACATCCCAGTCTCTCTGCCTGCCAGAGCTGTGTAAGGAGCAGGGATTAACCTCAGCTCCAGAGGCCAGGCAGTATCTGATGGTTTTCTCAGTCTAGTTCATCAGACAGCTCTGCTGGCAAGAAAAGTTGAAGAGCAAAGGGTTCCAAAAGTTGCAAACTTCGTGCTTTCCAGACTGATTCAGATTAGCTGCACTCGGACAGTACATTTCCATTGCTCACATCACAAAATAACCCAATGTGAAAGAATTAAGCAAAAGCTATGTTGTTTTTATCACCATGGACGACACAGACGCTACAGGGAGCCACTTATAGCAGAGATAAAATCTGCCTGGCTCCTATCAGAGTGACCAAGGAATAGTGCCCTTTTGTCTAGTACCTAACCACCAGTAGCCTGAAATGATGCCCAATCCCCACACAGCATCCTGTGGCCAGTGGGAACATTGGCAGCCTGATTGATTCTAGTACCCTGACAGCAGAGAACAGAAGAGTGCTTGGACTGCATTTGGAAAGGCAAACAGGAAATGAGGACTATACATACCAATGAGATCAAGGAATGAGAGGCTGATCAGTAAATTAGCAGCCCAGTTAAAGCTGTTGCAGAAGGAAAAGGCCCTTCCTCTTATTCCAGCAGGATAGATCTCACTGAGGACCAGCCATATCACTGCAGAGAGGAAAGAGGGAAAGTCACAGCATCTTTAGGCACCTTTAGTGTGAAAGGGTGTGGGAAAGTTTTAGGGTTGGATTTTACAAGGGCTGAACACTGGCCTATCTCTGCTCCCATTTAATTCAATGTTAAAGCTCCAATTGACTTCAACAGGAGATGCCAAGGCTGAGAGTTTTTTAAAATCCCATCTTTCCTATTTTGTGGAGGAACAAAATACAAATACAGAGACAAACTACACACAAAGGCCCAGGGAGAGCGACTTAGGAGGAACCTGCAGAAAAGCTCCTAAAAACCCAGTTACATGAAGCTACATTTGGGACATAAACAGGCTCAGTTCTAAACAGCAGGATAAAGGCAGGAGACAGAGCTACATTTTGTCTAAAATCAGAGACACCACTTGTGGAGATGGGAACAGTACACACAGAGAGGGTGTCTCTCATGTGCAGGGCGGCCATTTCCGGAAAGATGAGCAGGGATGGCTGCTCCCTTTAGACTTGGTGGGACGTATGCAACTCAGTCTTGGAGCATCACACCTAACACTTACCCAGTCGTGTGTCTATTTTACTTCTAGGCAGCTGTTTCTATTACATGCATTTCATTTAAAAATAATAAGAACAGTATTGGGCCCCTACACCGTGCTTTGCAGTCATGGAGCTCAGTGCTTTACACAGGTGGATAAGTAGTATTAGCTCAGCTTTGCAGATGGGGAAACTGAGGCACTGAGAGGTTAACTGACGTACCCAAGGTTGCACAGAAGTATGTGGCAGAGCTGGGAATAGAATTCAGTTCTCCTAAGCTCCAAGGGACCCCACTACCTGTCACAGAGTGCAGGACATTTCAGTATATAATCTAGGTATGTCCCAGAAATAATTCAGTGTTTTGTGAAACCGTATGTGATGGCATAAAACAACTTAAAGGTATGCTGTCTAGTTTATGAGGCCTACCGTGGACCTACTGTCTTTTTACTTAGATCTTTTTAACTTCAGTAGATGTTGTTTCCTTTTCCCACAAATAAAAACTTCAATATTATTGAAAACAGAATAAATAAATGTTAGCATGCTAGCACTCACAAGCAGCCCCGCAGTAACAAATCTGGGTGCTCATGCGAGGAATTCAGTCAAAGAGCAGATGTTAGTGGGATACTTTCAAAGGGGTAACTATAAATAACAATAAATAAAAAGCAAAAATGATTCAATTTTAAAATTATTCAAAATATCAATTTAGGCAAGTATAATACAGCTTTCATTGCCTAAAATAAAAGGCAGCTGGAATGAGGATAGGTTGGGTGTGCGATACTTAAGTTTTCAACTGCGGATCTCCTATCTAATGTGGTCCAGGCGAGTTATGACTAAAAACCATTGCCAAGTGGCAAGTGTCTGGTAACACCTGTGAAATGAATTGATAATTTCACTCCAGTTCCTAGTGGATGGGCACCCACACCCCAGTTGGCAGTAATGACTTGTCACCTTTGCTGACTCTCTCAGAAGAGATGCAGAGGGTTGATAGGGCCATGCAGACCCAGGGACCAAATTTCGTGCTGTGAGGCACTGATGTATACTGGCCTTTTGGACAGTGAACAGTAACTATTAAAAAAACACATGAAATTCCAGATGTAGCTTCAAGCCAATGTTTCCTTCTCTTATTATGTGCTGTCAGATTTCCAAATATATTTTAAAGCCTAGAGTGGACCTGCCAGCTAGAGTAAGGAAGAAGGGAATGCTGCACTGGACTGGAACTCAGGATATATGGGTTCTTCTCTCAGCTCTGCCACTGACCTCATGGGTGACTTTTGGCAAGTCACTTTGTGCCTCAGTTTCCCATCTGTAAAACGGGGTTAATAATTTTTCCCTGCCTCCCAGGGGTGTTGTGACGATCAGCTCAATGTTTGTGAGGTACCCAGTTTCTATAGCGATGAGCACCAGAGAAAAAGCTATAAATAAAATAACTCAGGGAAGAGGTAATGTGTATGGGAACCTTATACTGATGCTGTACCGGACCTCCAATATGCAGGGCTGGAGCGGTATGAAATCATTCAGGTAGGCGTGAGTGTGGGGTATTTTTTCAGTTGCGGGACCCTCAGCTGCCTTGTAAAGCAGGTACATAGCAAATGTTTCCAGAGTATTGTGAAGATCAGTCGTGGTTTTATACTATGGGTTATGGCAGACAGAGCATGTATAAACGCCATACTTACTTGGTCCAAATCCAATTGAGAATGCACTCACAAAGGCCATCATGCTCAGCAAAGTAATCCAATTTAAAACCATATGTTCCCTACTGGGAGTATCACTGAAAGGAGAGCTTGTGCTTTGCACCATCTCTTCATTGGACTGACTTGGCAGGTCCATTTTCTGAGTGCGGGAAGTCTCTGTAATGATCTCTCTGTTTCTAGCACTGGCAAAGGCTTTTGTAAGGCCCTCTGGTCTGGTAAGAGCAAAACTGGGACTCATTTGACTTTCACCAGCAGCTGAAGTCCGTGGGATGTACAACACAGCTGGTTGGGAGGATACTGGCTGCATGGGATGTTGTGCTATGGTGTACGAAGCATTGGGCTCTGTGGCAGTCTTACAGTCTCTGGCCTTATCCAATGGAACAGTCCAGCTGGTGAGGCCAATAGCAGTGACGGAGACAGACATCACTACACACCCAGCAATCAGTAATACCCTTCTGCCGGCCTTATCTGCAAAAACCATTGCAACGAATGTTGCAATCACCTTCATCACCCCGAGCCCCACAGAAGCCAGGACAGCTGATGAATCATTCTGAAATCCCACGGAGCGGAAGATTTTGGAAGCATAGCACAGCACATTAGGTTGCCCGGTGAACTGCTGAAAGAGCACCAATCCCAGGCCAACCAGAGTCCTGCTTTTCATGTTGTCTCTAGACCTGAAAAGGTCAAGAAAGGAATAATGCTTCTCCTTACATGGCTCTAGCTTTGCTTCCTCTCCATCTTCACTGTTCTTCAGTTGAATGAGGCCCTTCTGAGAGTCACAGTCCCATAGGTTTAATACAACAGGCTTAGTCGGGAGGAGCAGGATACTGAAAAACTGTATGGCAGTCGGTGCAAGAGCCAATCCAAACATATATCTCCATCCCTCAGCCATGTCTGAGAAGATGTAGTTGAGCGCATATGAAAGTAAGATGCCCACGGTGATGCCAGCTTCATAGAGAGACACCAGCAGCCCTCGTTGATGTGCAGCCACCATTTCAGAGACATAGATGCAGCATGCCATGGACGACACAGAGATTGCAAACCCTACAGTCATACGTCCAAATACCAACCAAATAAATGATCCTGCCAATGTCAGAATGAGGCTGCCACACAACAAGATTAGGTTGCTGACCAGTATCGCCCTCCTCCTTCCATGACGGTCAATGAAGATCCCACCAACCAAAGAGGCAAGGAGAGCCCCAATGAGCAGGGAACTCACAAGGGTTTCCTGTTCAAAGCAGCTGAGGTGGAAGTCCATCTGTAGTTGCAGTAAGGCACCAGAGATAATCCCCAGCTCATATCCAAACATTAACCCACCCAGGAGAGAGACTGTTGCAGGCAACAGGAGGACCAGCAATGCACGACCTGGAAAGCAAGCAAGCAACAGTGGGATTTCAAAGATTCACTCTGCTGGCTTTATAATGAAAACTCTCTAGTTACACAAAATAGAGAAAGCTGTTCTGATAAAAGGAGGCCCAGGTTTTCAGCATGCACATTCGCGCACCTAAGTTACACAAACAATTACAACAACTGGGTGTACAATTGTGATAATCATGCCTATAAACAACCAAGCATTTGTCTGGGTATGTATTTATGGAATTACAATGAGTGTGCATTCAGGCATCACAACTGTGCATGCAGTTTAAGTCATGGAAAGGGGCGCACATATTTGTGCTCACAGTTCTGAAAATGTGGGCCTGTGTGAACACAGGTAAGACTTAGCTATAATTGGAAGTCACCGATTTATAGTGGAGAAGCCAGGGTAATTCCCCCTTAGACTGTCCAAACTATTTTGTATGTTCAACAACTTCCCAGCCAGGGGATGTAGTTTTCTCCTTTCTGTATTTTTCTGTGGGTTGTGTTACCATTATGATGCTCAGTCCTCAGTTTGCAACTTAGAAGCATCCGTGTGGCTTCTTTTCACCACCTAGGAATTTCACAAATAAATCATCAGAGGAGCAAGTTACTGTTTCTATGTGCTGAATACTGACACCCCTGCCTGTTAACTCTCACACCAGAGAGCCAGAAAGGACTACTTGGGCCATCCTGTGAGCCCTTTGCTGCTTGTTACCACATTTCCTCTAACTTCTTACCTAATCCCTCCTTAATTCTCTGCAACGGTCAGGCCTTCCTGGGGAAAATGTATTCCATTCCCCTAAAGTCCAGCATAAACTCTGACTTCCTGAGAAGATCCTTGCTCCTTGTCCAACCATCATATTTTCATTACAAGGGACGTCCAGTATTTTAGATCCAAACTTCCCCATTCCAAAACCTGACTTTACTGTATCTGACTTTTAGTGTGGTAAATTATTTCCATCAGAAATTCTAGGTCAGGGTACTGAGGTTCTAGACAGTGTTATGCTAACACAATATTAAACTAACTGATTTTGTGTCCCCTTTCTTTCCTCTGACCATCTCCATTTTTAAGTCCCTTTACTAATGCTAAGAACAGAGGCAGAGATCTCAAGGACTTCCCTTTAATGTCTCCTCATCAGATAAGTGGTATCATATAGCCAGGCCCCTGTGCATTGCATGATTATGTGTGTGCAGGTAAATTGCTGCAGGAGTGTGGATTATTCTGAAATTGCAGCACAGTTATGCTCCAGAATCTCATTAACTAAAAAGAAGTCTCTAGCCCTTATCACCACAAGAAAGCCAAACGGAATGCAAAACCAGGTTGGTGGTGTGTGCTCTGAGGGGTGTGAAATGCTCCAGTCACCTTAATTTAAGTCTGAGGCTGATTTAAACTTCAGCATTAACTCTTGGCTGCTGAATATTTTAGAAGGAACATAGAGCTTGTTTTTCATTGCTGAATGCAATGGAAAATGTTTGGGAGTGCATGTAGGGGCACACAGCTACTTGCTATCAAAGGCTGCTGGAATAGTGGCTCAATCCCTCTTACCCCCTGATTTAAAGCCACCTCCACCTCTGTCCAAAAGGGGGAGGCTAAGAGGAAGTGCATCCTATCCCCCTACCAAAGGCCTCAGCTGTCCCCTGGTACCAAAACCCAAAGCCACTGCCCACACTTTCCTGGATGCTGAAAAGCTCCAGCTTTGCCATGACAATCTCTACGAGGCCGGTAGGTATGGTCAGTACAGGCAGCTGAACCATACTGAAAATAAAACAGTGGGGCAGCACAAAATAAACTGAGGCCTGGGATAAAATCCTGGCCTGACTGGGAGCTTTCCCACTGACTTCAGTGAAAGCAGACTTTCTCGTGTGGTCTATCCACAGAGTTGCACCATTTTAATTAATGGCATGATTTTACACTGATTGATATGACTCTATATGTGTACTCTCTTATGTCAGTTTAAACTGGGTTTATATCAGTTTCACTTGTGTGGGTAAATGTACAGGAGCAAGTTAAACCAATAAAACGAGCATGAAGACAATATAAGAGAGATCATACACAAAAGTTGCACTGGTTTAACTAACCAGATTTCAGTTCAACTTCTGTATCTAGACAAGCCCTGAATTTAATATCAGAATAAATCAGATACACAAAGAATACTAAATGGTTTGGACTAGACTAGTGGAGGGCAGTTAGGAGTAGAGTGCTTGGCCATGCTATATAATCCCTCGGTCCCTGCCACAAAATCCTGGGGCCTCAGTCTCATCATTTAGGTCTAATGCCCCACACAGGATACCAGGCCTTTATATATAGCCTATGAGAGTAAAATTAGGGCAGGAGTGTTCTCCAATGGTCGCAGAAATTAGAACCCCTTCATTCTATTTCTGCCTGTATCACTGATGTGACACATGACGTTGGTCAAGTCTCTTAACTTTTCTGTGCCTCATTTTTCCATTTCTGTACAATAAGGATAATAATACAGAGCTACCTTCTTGGAAGAGGTGTTTGTGGGACTTAATTAGTATTTGTAAAGTGCTTTGAGAGCCTTGATGAGAGGCACTATAGAAGGAAAAAACTATTGTGGGAGAACCTGACAAGTGGAAAATAAGGATGAATTTGGGCAGTGGTATTAAAATGTATTGGCTTGTAATAGAGAATTAGTTCTCCTGGCCAGTCTTGGGCTCTGCATATTTCTTTGTGACAAAAGCCTTAAGTTCTCTGGGCTAGGGATTGTCACTTCATCTGTGTTTGTACAGCACCTAGCACAATAGGGCCCCAAACCTGATTGGGATATTTGGGCAACACCAATAATAATAGCACAGATAATGTTCATCACTCCAAAAGACCTATTTCTCCTAAATGTTGAGATGCAGTCAGGAGTTTGTGTGTGTGTGTTTTTGTTTTTTTTTTTTGGGGGGGGTGAGAACCTGTATTTGTGCTGGAAATGGCACACCTTGATTTTCATGCACGTTGTAAGGAGAGTGGTCACTTTGGATAGGCTATTACCAGCAGGAGAGTGAGTTTGTGTGTGTGGTTTTTGGAGGGGGGTGAGGAGGTGAGAGAACCTGGATTTCTGCAGGAAATGGCCCACCTTGATTATCATACACATTGTGAAGAGAGTGGTCACTTTGGATGGGCTATTACCAGCAAGAGAGTGAGTTTGTGTGTGTGTGGGGGGGGGGGGGCAGAGGGTGAGAAAACCTGGATTTGTGCTGGAAATGGCCCAACTTGATGATCACTTTAGATAAGCTATTACCAGCAGGAGAGTGGGGTGGGAGGAGGTATTGTTTCATGGTGTCTGTGTATATAATGTCTTCTGCAATTTCCACAGTACGCATCCGATGAAGTGAGCTGTAGCTCACGAAAGCTCATGCTCAAATAAATTGGTTAGTCTCTAAGGTGCCACAAGTACTCCTTTTCTTTTAGTCAGGAGTTTGTTCTGTGATATGCTGTTTTCCAGCATGTGACACTGATGCTTTGTTACTGGTTTTGCTTTAATTTAAAATACTTTTATTTTAAATAGACTATGGGAAACAAATTATGGAAACACCCACTGAAATATGGAAAAGTTTCCTCAACTAGAGCTTTATAAGATGTTTTGCAGTCTGTGCTTTACAGGAAGTGTCTATATTTAGCTTCTAATTACAGTACGCAGTAAAGGTTATTTCTCAGTAAAGGCTATATTTACATTTATATTTATTCTGTAGCGTTTTGTCATGCCATTTGTATTCATTATGTCACTCCTGATACATGCCAAAAACCACCCTCCATGCAGTTACCTACACTTAATCACTTCTTGCACACATGTAATATAGATAATTAGAAACAATATTTGCTCAATAAGAACAGAAAGGGGACAGGGCCATTCTACTGTACTTCTCATTATCTTTGTGGGCACTAACGATTTATGACCTTTGATTTAAATCCAGCTTGCTATTCAGTCATTTGCAATGCTGTCAGGGGGGCTTAGCGACATGTGTCCCTGCACTTGGCTTTCATGTTTGCACTCTTCTCTTGATTCTTTACTTAATGTCACAAGGGGGGAAAGTTTAGTGAGTCTCACCGATGCCTCTCTGTCAAGTGTGCACTCGCTGAGGTCTAGAATAGTAATTGGTGGTGCCGATCAGGATTCAGGTAAACTGACTTTTGTACCGCTAAAGACATTATTTGCATAAGACCAGTGCCAACACTCTCAATCCGTGCAACTTCCTTTAACAAAAAATTTAATAACTAGTCTTAATTCTCAGTTGTTCCAGTCCTGCACTCAGCCCAGGAAGTGGGGCTGGGGGCAAAGTTGGCTTTAAGCCACCTTGTATGCTCCTTGTATTCTAAGGGCAAGCAGTGGCTTCTGGCGAAAATCAGTGCCTCTGAGCAGCTTTAACTGATGCTTTGACTGCAAAGCCCCCTTATGGGTGTGCTAGGTGTGAGTTGCCAGTGCCCCAGACCTTGGCCATGCTCCATACATGGGGGGCTGGCAGAGAGTGTTCCAGCAGCTTGGTTCAGTGGCTGGGGAACTCTCTTTCACTGGGAGTTCCCCAGGAGTTGTTTCCTCCCCTTCATATCACCAGAGTGGCATTAAGGGGCTAGGGCACAGGGGAGAATTTGGCCTAATAAGTTTGCTACGAGATTTGGTAAAAAGATTTCTAAATTCAAAATTTTGCCAAAAATCAGTTTGAAATGTTCAACAATTTTTGTGTGTGTGAAAATTTCATCCTGTTTTTCGGATCCTTTCTGTTAGCTACGTTTTCATAAGACTTCTGGTCTGGTGCTTCCTGTCCGCAAGCAGTTAGCAATAAAAAAAAAAAGACACAGCTACAATTCAGCCCCCTGAGGTACAGCACCCTGCACGCTCATGCCTGACTATAGAGTTCTGGTTCTACAAAGCCTTAAAAATGGTCTGAAACTTACCAATACAAAACAAAATGTGATTTCTATGTTCAAAGGGGGTTAATGATTTTGGATGTCTCTGTTTCTGTGCCTAGAGACGCCCACAGGAGCTTGATTTTCAAAAAGCGCTGAGCACCCACCCTCTGAAAAAAATCAAGCCCTTTTAAGGTGTGTGAAGTTGGCACCCAAAACTAGCCTCTATTGAAATCACTAGCCTCTATTGAAAATGGAGACCAGACTGGTGTGCTAGAGTTGACTGTGAGGGTGGTATGAGGATTAAGTTAATCTAATTAGCCAGCTGAGAATGAATGACAGTGGTTCTCTGCTACTACAGAAGAGGGAGAGGAGAGGACTTTAGGAAATCCGTGGCAGTGTTGTAAGGAAGGTAGTATCTGGAGTAATCAGTAACAGTTCACTTAACATCAAGCCTGATATCCCATGAAATCTGGGACATGGGTTGATGGGTCTCAGGCCCATTCCTAGAGTACAAGAATCCCTATTACAAAAGCCACCAGCTCCAACCGGTGGCAGCCTCAGCAGAGAGCCCAAGGACTGAGAGGGCCACGGAATCTGAACCCTCCGGCTCGGAGGGGGGGAAGCTGCCCTCTCTGCCCCTGTCATTGATTAGGTAACGGAGTGATCCCTCCTCCGGGCTGTGTATGTGTGAATTCAACCCAGCCCCCTTCACAGCACCAAAACTCCAGGGGGGACATCACCCCCAGATCCATCTCTCCTCCACCCCCACAAATCCGGCCAGGCAGCATCATTCCTTAAACCATTCCCCTCCCCCAGGCGGGCTGCGAAATCCGGGCTGGGGGGAGGAGGTCACTGGGGCTGGGAGAGAAGCAGCAGCAAAGCGGGATCCCCAGCGCAGGCGAGTGACAAAGCAACCCCCAGCCCGGCCCCCTGCATTCCGCCCCGAGCCAGCCAGCCCTGCACGCCCCGCTGCGCCCCCAGCCCATCGCCGGGCGGACATGGCACTTACCCATGGCGATGCGAGAGGCCGGGGAGTTCGGCTCAAGTTTGTTTCCAAACAGCCAGGGACAATCCAGCAGGGAGTGGGCAGTAAAACCCAAACCGGCTGATTCAGGTCCCTCCGATCATCTGGGCCTGGGGGGGATCCGCCCCCGCTGCAGCACCAGCCCTGAGCAGGGGGGCTCTGAACCAGACCCGGAGAGGAGCGGGGCTCCCCGTCCCTGGACAGGGGATCCCCGTCCCTGAACCGGGGATCCACATCCAGGATCCCCGGACAGCCAGCCACTAAAGTCCTGCACTCTTCTCGCCTGGGGAGGGGTGCCCCCCGCCCTGTCTGGGTGCCCCAGGCTCGGGCACGCCTCGCCTGCCACGATCCGGCTCGAAACCCTCCAGAAACTCCCGCCCCAGAAACTTTCCCTGCCCCGCCAGCCCCACTTAGCGCCCGGCAGCGCTGACCCAGGGGGTGGTGCTGCACAGCGCCACGTTGCTACAGCCCTGCCTACTGCCGCTGGGATGGCGGAGCCTGGGCGTTGTAGTCCTGGTTCCCCGGCCCGGGGACAGCTGCCTCGCCAAGGGCTTGGTGGCTGTGCAGAGCCCGGGGCGAGCAGCAGCCGGCCGAGCTCTCAAGAGCTCGCTCTGTACCGCCCCCCTCCCCTGTAGTGGGATATGCCCACTCTCCTCCAACACTGAACACACTCTCCGTCGCAGGGAATTATTGTTGATCCTCTTCCTTTTGCGATGAAGGATTTTTGCAAAGTGAGTTCCAAGGAGGCAGCTTAAATCTCATCCATGATCCCGGCCCTCCCTTGTTCCCTAATAATGGGGCGGGGGTGGGGGTGTCTCTGGGGGTGTGGGGTGCAGTGTCATCAGGCTGTGATAATTATGAATATTATGAAGAAGATGTAAGCTGTCTCATCAAAAACAAAAACACAAACTCTTGCAATGTGTTGTAAGGAAGGTAGTATCTGGAGTAATCAGTAACAGTTCACTTAACATCAAGCCTGATATCCCATGAAATCTGGGACATGGGTTGATGGGTCTCAGGCCCATTCCTAGAGTACAAGAATCCCTATTACAAAAGCCACCAGCTCCAACCGGTGGCATGGCACATCCTCACTGTTCCTCTACTGCTGGGATTGTGGTTGTAAGGTCCTTGGGACCTGGATCTTTTCTTCACAGCCCTCTGTAAAGGCCCTAATACACTGGTGATGTTCTAGAACTGGTAGATGAGAAATAAAATAAACCATAACAGTTAATAGAAAAGGAGTACTTGTGGCACCTTAGAGACTAACCAATTTATTTGAGCATAAGCTTTCCTGAGCTACAACTCACTTTTTCTTTTTGTGAATACAGACTAACACGGCTGTTACTCTGAAACATAACAGTTAATAACACCTGACCATGCACGTTTTCTAGTGCTCCTGCTGAATGTATCAGGACCCCTGACTTGTACTTAAATGCTCAAGTTCTGAAGCTAAGCTTTTATTGGTGCATTTCTAATTGTCCTAAATGCATGGATCCAGGGCAGAGTAAGACTTTCTGCTGGAATTACAGATCTACATCAAACCTCAGCCCTAAATATAGTATATGCTATAAATCATTTTAGCTCGGTGCCTGTGAAATGCTTAGCTGCTGATTGCAGGGGGTCTGGTAGCTCTGACAGGAAGCCTTTGCTTCTAGAGGACTGCTTCAAAACCAATGCAAGTAACCAGATCAAGTGGAATAACCAGAAGAGATTGGCAACTGATGGTTCTTTGGTTCTGCTTTGGGTTGGAAAGGGGTGTATATTACAAAAAACAATCCAGCAGGACAGAGATAAGGAAGATTTCAATGTCAAGGGCTGTCACCATTTGCCAGCACTTAGGCCCCATTAGGCAAAGTACTTCAGTGATGTTTAGCTTTAAGCATAAGCTTAAATTCATCTCTGCTCAGCAAAGCACCTAAGCACGTACATAAAGTGAATGTAGTGAAGACAATGGGACATAAGCTGCTGGTTCCTTGAATCGGGGCTTAAACTCACACATCCAAAACCAAAACAAATAAACCCAATCTTTAAACACAGGGTTTTACAAAATCGAATATGTGTTTTCATGATTATTTTAATCCAATGAAAACATTTCCCCTCAATGCTATAAGCTCAAACCATAGAGTATTAGGCTTGTGCATGAGAGTCAGAACATGAAAGTAACTATAAAAAGTGAAACTAACTAGCCAAATTTCATCCCCCCAAAACCGAGAGGACTACAAAAGCAAACAAGTTGGATAACTAATGAAAAATACATTTGATTGTAAAGATGATTTCAATGTTAATAATCTCAGGCGTTATTTACCTTAACAGGGAATTCTAGATAAATATTTAAAAAGCAACCTTTTTATTCAAATAACCATGATGGTACCCAGCTCTTTTTCAGGAAAAAATGTGTTAAATCTCTGCTCCCGAGGAATCCAGTACTGCCAAATCTCATGATTTAACTGCGGGGTTCACAATTTCCCCCTCCTTAAAGTCATAGGTTCCTGGACTCATGTGACTAGAAAGAATATCAGCTTTCTCTTTCTTAAAAGGAAGTTTTTAACTTTTATGGTTGTGGAGTAAACATTGATATCATGAATGCTAAAGGCTCAAAAAACAGCAGGAAACTAAAAAGAATTTCAGATTTACTATTTTAAAATATCTAATGATTTTTAATCCAGTCTCATGGCTTTTGGGGGCCAGACTTAGCATTTTTGTACACTTGAGACTGGCAATATAGGAAATTCTACATCTTTTCAGCACTGGATATGACAACATTTTGGAAAGTAGGTTGTAGGCCATCTGGTTTGAAACTTGAACTTGATCAAAGACTTGTTTTTGTTCCCTCTCAAAGACACAGATCTAGTCTATTTTTAAAAGTGTTTCAAGTCATCCACACATTTTACAGATTAAATATACACTTCCCATTCATCGTCTCTAGCTTCAATTGCAAATTAAGTATTTAAAACTACCACTTCAAAATTTTTGTATCCAGAATAAACTGACAATTGCACAGGGACCTTATGAAAGGTAAAGAATGGCTTCAAACACTGAAAATGACCAATAAGATCAACAACATTCAAGGAAGCAGCTTTTCAAAGGGATTAAGGAATGAGAGTTGAAGGATTTGGTAACCATAGCAACGTTTCAGTGATGCTAATAATCATGCAATTAAGTAATATTTTAATAATATTTAATATTTAGTAATATTTAAAAGCCAGACCATAAGTTGTGAGCATTTTCAATCAGCTTTAATCACTGTAGGACAGAAAATCATACAGTTTTACAATATGAAATGTACACACAGCATAAATTTAGCCCAAGTCACTGGGAGATTTTTTTCTTGAAATTAGGATTCTCTTGAGAATGGGTTATCCTGTGTGAAAGTAATCAGGGGAGTAAAATGGGGCTAGGGTCAATGATGCTATGACAATGCAGGAGATCCATGGTTTTCTAATTAATGTTGAAGTACTGTATGTTAAGGGGCTGATGTAAAATTCTGATTGCTCTTATAGCACTCAGAGCCAAAATGTTTTGTTCTAATTGCTAATTAAGTATCTCCTTATCCTGGAGCTGTGTGTGAGACTGATTGACCATCGTGATGTCTATTCTGAACTCTGGGAACACACTGAAAAAATTGGGGTACTGCTGGGGGATGCCCTGTGATTTTCTCTGTATACTCTGCCATCCAGAATGCAGTCATGGAGCTAACAGGGGTATAGGGGGAGTGCCCCCACTAGGTGGCCCTGAGTTGTCTGTGCGGTGCCTTTTCAAGTATATTATGCAATTGACAAAAGGAGGTGTATGACGTGGATTTTCACACAGGGCTGGAGAGTGAGCCCACCCTGCACTCACTTGGCAGCGATGGCTCCTGTCCTGTGGGGTTGGGCTGGCACCCTGTTCCGGCATTGTAACATGGTGCTCGCAGTTGCTTGGTGCTGTGACCCTGTGCACCATGTTGCAACGCCACTCTCAAATTTGGCTTTGGCACCCATCTGTCATGATGGAGGGGTGGCCAGGCCAAACCTGAATGGCCTGGAGTAGGGAACCAAGCCCAGGAGCCGCCACTGCAGGGTGAACATGGGGTGGTCTTGTCAAGCTGTCTGGAGTGGCTCAAGAGCATGAGTACCAATCTCGGGGCAGACTGTTACAAACCAGAGCACAAACCCCAAACTGGTTGTGAGCTCTATACTGAGATTTCACCAACCAAGCATCAAGTGTGAACTGCTCAAACACTACAATAGCCTTAACATGGAGTCACAGACAGTCCCCTTGGGTACACCAATCTATCTTGCCACCTAGGTAAGCTTGCCTTTGCGATAGATGGTCTCTTATGCCAAAAATTACAACAATGTTCAGGTTACTTCCAGTCCCAAAGCACCAGCCATTTACCCCAGGTCAATTGTACCTTAGATCTCTCACCAAAGACAATGCTTGTAGCCCACCCTATAACAAACTATCTAAAGATTTATTAACCAAGAAAAAGAAATAGGGAGCGATATTTACAAAGTTAAAGCAGGTACAAATACATTGAGTTATAGTCTTAGATTCCAAAGGGTGGTAGAAGCTTCTATAATAAGCAAGGTCTATATGTCCTGTAGGGCTAACCCAGACAAGCATGGGGATCTTTTGCATATGTTTAGTAATCTTTGCCCCTCAAAGTCATACATAGCAGCATAAAGATACAGTTTCTTCTTGTCAGGAATTTTGATTCCCTTCCCCCAGAATTCAAGCTGATGGGACAAGTCCTCGTGCATGTCTCCTCTTCATGGGTGTTTGTGTGGAGGGGCAATCAACAAAGTCTTTTGTCCTCTGATGTTTGTCTGGTGTCTATGGGCCTTCTTTTGTTGGGCAGGAGATAACACCTTATGGCAGGGTGGACTAAGTCCAGAGGCCCCCTGCTGGAGGCCTCGTGGCCCTGCATCACCCTGTCCCAGAATAGAGCAGCGAGAAGTCCTCCAGGCAGCCTAGAGTGGCTGTAGAAGAGTGGCCAATCAGAAGGGCTGCTGGAGTGACCAATAAGGGGCCACAAGGGCCAGATAAAAGGAAAGTAGCAGACCAGAGCCTTCAGTTGCTGTAAGAAAAGGAGGACTTGTGGCACCTTAGAGACTAACCAATTTATTTGAGCATAAGCTTTTGTGAGCTACAGCTCACGAGCTTGATGAGGGAGGACTGGATGCTTGGCTGGCTAGACAAACAGCAGGACTGCGGATAGCTCACCGCAGAGCGCTCACCATGCAGAACTGAGCCCAGCGAACGCTGCCAAAGACCTTGTGGTTGGCTGGCTGGATAGAATAGCAGCAGAGCCGTCAAAAGGTCAGTGTGGGTAGGCTGAGCCTGAGGGACTGAGCACAAAACCTGGCCTGACCAGACTGGGGTACTGAGATGGGCCTCGGCTGGGTGTCTGAAGAAGGTAGTGCTTCTGCGAAGAAGCCTAAAAGCTATGGCCCCATACCAGGGCTGTGATAAGAACTTGGGAACATATACCCCGGAAGCGGGGACAGCGTGTGCAGCTTGGCCGGACGGCTGTGCTGCTGAAGACCAGCCAAGAGGACCAGTGGCTGGGGAGTGCTTGCAAAAGGTAGGTGCCACCCTGATGTAAGAACAAAAAAGAAAAGGGAGCCATCAACAAGAGGGGGTTGTCCCCCCATGAAAAGAACTGTTTACAGGCTCTCTTCCCCAGAGAGAAGGGGACATGCACGAGAGGTGGGTGCTGATGCTGTTACATACCTCCTGTGGCAAATTGTATTTCACACTTGGCAATACTTCTCTCCTGACTGGTAATTTACAGTTATAAAGAAAACACTTACCTATTACCTTATAACATGGAATACAGATATTTATAAGTGAGATTAATACATTCAGTAATTTACAAGCATTTCATAAAGTCTAAACACAAAACGCATTTTTATAATGCTAATACCTATTTTAACACACAGGTAAGTCAGACTGATTACAGTTATACAGTGTACAATTGAAGCCTAGGGGCCTTGGCATGAGCTGGCACCTGGTCTGCCAGCATCATAGGGTTCACTCACCAGCCCTCTCGCTTCCAGGGCCTCCCATGTGCACCAGGCCAGGATTAGGGTTGTGGTGCTGGGACAGAAGGTGCTGCTGCAGGTGTTTGGTACCCCATCAATGAGGTGAGGAGAACATGGTGGAGAAGTGCACCCATTGAATAGGGAGAATACATCAACACTGAGTTCAGTGGATTATGGTGCATTTAAAACTTTACCTGTGTGCATACAAATCTCTTCAGTTTACTTGTAAATAGCTAGCTACACATTTGTTAGTTCTGTGAGATTTGTAGGCTTAGGCTATCTCAATGGTGAAAGCTAAACTAGATATTAGCTGTGCAGCTTTAGCTGATGTGGGGGATGAAACCAAATGGTCAATTAATTTGAGTACTGGAGAACCACCAGGAGAGTCTTCTGAGTGGGGATGGTTTTAAAAAACTAAATGTAAAGCCAGTAGGTATAATTGAAAATAGTACCACGAACAACTCATTGGCCCCTTGGTTGCAAAACGTGGCTCTGCCACTGCCAGAATAGAGGTAGGGTTCCCTTGAGTTTGGATTCTCTTTGGGGAGCAGTTATAGCACATGCATTTCTTCTGATGGATTCCTGAATTTCTTTTGAGACTTTCTTAAATTATTTCATTGTGTGAAATGGAAATAATGGCTTTTCTGTGACTTTTCAGCAAACTATTGTCCAGGTATCTGACCTGCCAACACAAACCCGCTCTAAATATCCTGGAAGGATCCTGTTCTCTGGCAGGGTAATAAAAACATTAACTACCTAAGATAGCCAGAAGGTATGGCTCTGTGGGGGAAAAAATATCTTTATGGTTTGCTTACATAGAGGCAGGTGAGAATACTTCAATATGTTTGGCTGGTGCATCAACTTTTTCAGTCAGCTGTATGTCACGACCCTTTCAAACTAAACCATGAGGAACTGATACAATATTCAGTGGGAATAATTGAAAATGTGTCAAACAATCCTTTGAAAAGCAACCTGAAATGTTTCTTTGCAGTCTGAAGTTGTGTAAATAACAAACTTTTGTCTTATATTTGTAAAACCTGTATATTCTGAGCCTGACCCAAAGCCCACTGAAGTCATTGGAAACACTCCTATGGGCTTTAAATCATACCCTCTTTGTGCAGCTGCTGTAGCACATAACTCCATGAATTAAAGGTTTTGTGTGGTCTTTCATGGAATGGGTCTTTGGGGACCTGGAAGGGTCATATCTATAGTGACAAGTCTGTGGCCACTTGCAGACACAGCATTAGTTCCAAAGGATCCCGCAAAGGAAGAGAGGCTTATGCCTCCTGTTCTTTAGCATATTTCTTGTCCTCCTTGCCATGATCTTCCCCTGAGGTGTTTCTCTTGTGATCATCAGGCTGTATGTCTTGGCCAATCCACTTCCCTGTTTGATTCTTATCTCTCTTTTGGCCTGTGGTGTAGCCAGACAGCCAGCCCCCCCCTCAGACCAGCATTGCTGGAAACACACGGGAGCCAAAACACCAGGGCACTCCAGCACAGCCTTTGAAGCTGAGAGAAGCACAGGTGTGCTGCGACAATGTGCCTCTGGGAACGTATACAACAATTGGGCTCACAGCAGGCAGAGGCGCTGTGACAGACATGGCTCTTAGCCCCTACTAAAACAGCATGATGCACACACACCAACATCCTAGGTGGGAAAATATTTACCCTGATAAAAGAAGTGTCCAGTAGTCGAAACTTATTGTTTCTCCCTTGCAAGTGTGAACTACTCTTGCGAGAGCTGGCGTCACCCCGACAGACCAGCCCCAATTTAGCATAGAAAGGAGAAAGAGAATAAAGGAGTACAGAGGTATAAGTAGGGGACCTACAGCACCATGATTTTTGAGTGCTTTTCACTATCTATCTGCTGGTCAGATAAGTGACAGCCTCCCAAGACTTCTGCAGCTAAGAGGGTCCCTAAGCCTTGTCCCTTATTCGTCTTTCTGCGGAATTGAGTGACCGATCCTGGCTTGGCACCGCTGGAATCGAGAGATGCAAGGAGGGTAAGAAGCACCCACACCTGATCTCCTATCTTTAGTGTACACATATTTTGAAATAGAGCTCTATACTTTGTTTTCTTTCTTTGGGATTGTAGCTTCAGTTTTATAACTCGTTTGTGTGTGTAACATCTCTACACTTAAATAAGTAGGCACTAGCAATTTTGTAACCACATGATTAGAATCTAGTTTAATAAATTTTGGTAACCATTTATGCATAAGCCTGACTTGTTTCTCTGGTTTACTGTAAAGCAGCCAACACAATTAAAGAACCTCAGCCGTTTTGGCTATAAAGCCTGGCCATTAGGTGAGAGTACTAAGAGCCTAGCGTTGAGTTGTGCCGCCTCCACGGGGCAAACTCTTGGGGCACCTGTCAGTCAATCCTGACTGCCCGCTGCGAAGGAGCTCTGAGCTCTAGCAGTTAAAGTCACGGGTGGTTAGGACCTTGGGGCATCCGTCAGCCTAGCCCGGGCTGCCCGCCGCGAAGGGACAGTGCGTCCTAGCGGTTAAAGTCACGGATGGTATAAACGGGCATAGCTGGCACCTCACCAAACATCCCTGGCCATCGGCTAACATGTGGATTTCAAGTGAACGAGGCTGCACTCTAGCTATAGAACCAAATAATAAAAACACCAGGCATAAACCACAAATATGTATTTCTTGAGATGTTTAGCAGTTAAAATTCAAACTGCAGTTGGTAACAATAACCCAGCTTGAATGTGCTCTGCATTGCTGAACTATTCATGAACAGGTTTCAGAGTAGCAGCCGTGTTAGTCTGTAAGCTGTAGCTCACGAAAGCTTATGCTCAAATTTGTTAGTCTCTAAGGTGCCACAAGTCCTCCTTTTCTTTATTCATGAACAGTTGCACTGTGCTTCAAGGCAGTAGCCGCTAGAAACAGACATTACAATCACAAATGAAAACAAGGAGTGGGAATCCATTTAGCAAAGAAGGAATCCCCAGTGATCTAGCAGGTTCTCTCCAACAAGGTGGATAATTTAGCCCCAAATCTGTAACTTGTTCGTTTTTTCACTGTCATTGTAATAAGTAAAATCCTTTAAAATAAGGGCAGAACAGAAGTTAAGCTACCTTGTTTTGTAGTCAGCTATGGGAAGTTTATTAGAGGAAATATTTGTTCTTATAACCAAACTCAGCAAGTTCAGGTCATTCTTTGTTTTAGAGATGACAATAGTGCAAAGTGAGTCAGGGTTTGTTTACTCGCAACAGTTGTACCACTCTTACTATATGGGAAGAGTTAAAGCACTACAATCCCCCTAGCATGGAGACAATTATATTGGCATAAGTGTGCTTTACAGCAGCGTAGCTATTCCCATACGAGAAGGGGAATAAGCTATACTAGTGTAAGCCACCATTACAGCAGTATAACTGCAGCCACACAAGGGGTTGTACCAGGATAACTACTTCAGAAAAAATTACCCCCCAAGCCAACTTAGTTATACGGATACTCGGAGAAGGGCCATGCTGAGGCTTGGGGTAGCTGACTCCGTATAAACTCACAGTTGCCTCAGTTTGCCTAATTCCCATTTGACCAGCTTTGAGAATCTCGGCCTTAGGCCAGGTCCACTGGGAATGCTTTGCCTGTATAGGAATACTGGTGTACTTCTCGGGTGTGTCTACACTACGGAGGCTACAGCAGCACAGTTGCAGCAATGCCACAGTACGAGAGTGTAGATGGGTCCTATGTTGACGGAGGGGGTTTTCTGTTGCTGTAGGTAATCCACCTCTCCAAGAGGCAGTAGCTGGGTTGATGGAAGAATTCTTCTCAGTGTAGCTGGGTCTACATCGGGGGTCAGGTCGGCTTAACTACAGTGCTTAGGGGTGTGAATTTTTCACATGCCCTGAGCAATGTAGCTAGAGCGATCTAAATGTTAAGTGTAGACCAGGGCCTTGGTAGACTTATTCCAGCCCCTGCAAGTGGGAAAACAGGTCTGTCAAGCGATTAATAGTGCAAATAATGGCAATTTTTTAAACAATAATAGAATACCATTTATTTAAATATTTTTGGGTGTTCTACATTTTCAAATATATTGATTTAAATTACAACATGGAATACAAAGTGTACAGTACTCACTTTATATTTTTTGTTTACAAGTACTTGCACTGTAAAAAAACAAAAGAATTAGTACTTTTAATTCACCTAATACAAGTATTGTAGTGCAATCTCTTTATCATGAAAGTTGAATTTTGTTTTATTTTTGAACGCAGTTTTTTTAACATAATCTAAAATTTTAGAGCCTGCAAGTCCATTCAGTCCTACTTCTTCAGCCAATCGCTCAGACAAACAAGTTAGTTTACATTTGCAGGAGATAATGCTGCCCTCTTCTTAAGTACAATGTCACCAGAAAGTTAGAACAGGCATTCTCATGGCACTGTTGTAGCCAGTGTTGCAAGATATATACGTGCCAGATGCACTAAAGATTCATTTGTCTCCATCTTCAACCACCATTCCAGAGCACTTGCGTCCATGCTGATGATAGGTTCTGCTCAATAACAATCCAAACCAGTGCAGACGACACATTTTCACTTTGAGTCAGATGCCACCAGCAGAAGGTTGATTTTCTTTTTTGGTGATTTGGGTTCTGTAGTTTCTGCATCGGAGTGTTGCTCTTTTAAGACCTCTGCAAGCATGCTCCAAACCTCATCCCTCTCAGATTTTGGAAGGCACTTCAGATTCTGAAACCTTGGGTGAGTGCTATAGATATCTTTAGAAATATCACATTGATACTGTCATAAATATAAAGGGAAGGGTAAACACCTTTAAATCCCTCCTGGCCAGAGGGAAAAACCCTTTTACCTGTAAAGGGTTAAGAAGCTAAGATAACCTTGCTGGTACCTGACCAAAATGACCAATGAGGAGACAAGATACTTTCAAAGCTGGAGCGGGGGGATGGGACACAAAGGGTTCTCTCTGTCTGTGTGATGCTTTTGCCGGGATCAGAGCAGGAATGCAGGTCAGAACTCCTGTAAAAAGTCAATAAGCAATCTAGTTATGTGTTAGATTCTGTTTTGTTTAAATGGCTGATAAAATAAGTTGTGCTGAATGGAATGTATATTCCTGTTTTTGTATCTTTTTGTAACTTAAGATTTTGCCTAGAGGGATTCCCTATGTTTTGAATCTGATTACCCTGTAAGGTATTTACCATCCAGATTTTAGAGGTGATTCTTTTACTTTTTCTTTAATTAAAATTCTCTTTTAAGAACCTGGTTGCTTTTTCATTGTTCTTAAGATCCAAGGATTTGGGTCTGTGGTCACCTATGCAAACTGGTGAGGATTTTTATCAAGCCTTCCCCAGGAAAGGGGGTGTAGTGCTTGGGGGGGGGGGGGGGAATTTTGCAGGGGAAACGTTTCCAAGTGGGCACTTCCCCTGTTCTTTGTGTAACATTTTGGTGGTGGCAGCTTTTAACCTAAGCTGGTAAGAATAAGCTTAGGGGGTCTTTCATGCAGGTCCCCAAATCTGTTCCATAGAGTTCACAGTGGGGAAGGAACCTTGACAGATATCATCTTTGCGTTTTGTCAAATCTGCAGTGAAAGTGTTCTTAAAATGAACATGTGCTGGGTCATCATCAAAGACTGCTATAAAATGAAATATATGGCAGAATGCAGGTAAAACAGAACAGGAGACATACAATTCTCCCCCAAGGAGTTCAGGCACAAATGTAATTAATGCTTTTTTTTAATTAGCATGTCCCCTGGAATGGTGGCTGAAGCATGAAGGGGCATATGAATGTTTAACATATCTGGCACACAAATACCTTTCAATGCCAGCTACAAAAGTGCCATGCAAATGCCTGTTCTCACTTTTTGGTGATCTTCTAAATAAGAAGAGGGCAGCATTATTTCCTGTAAATGTAAACCAACTTGTTTGTCTTAGCTATTGGCTGAACAAGAAGTAGGACTGAATGGACTTGCAGGCTCTGAAGTTTTACATTGTTTTGTTTTTGAGTGCACTTTGACAAAGATTGTACTACAGTACTTGTATGAGGTGAATAATATTTTCCAATTTCTTTGGTTTATCCTTTTTACAGTAAAAATATTTGTGTAATTGAAATCAAAATGTATTTATTACAGAATACAATATATATGGAAATGTAGAAAAATATCAAATTTCAATTGGTATTGTTTAACAGTGCGATTAAATCTGCAATTAATTGTAATTCATTTTTTAATCACTATTAATTTTGAGTTAACTGCAATTAATCGACAGCCCTACAAATAAAATCAGCAAAAGCACAGTTTTGCCAGTATAACTATGTCTACAGTAGAGGCTTTTGCTGGCACAGATGTGTCAGTCATAAATCACACCTCATTATACCCCTGACCAACATAATTGTGCTAGCAGAGGTCTGTAGTGTAGACCTCACCCCATTCTTCTAAATAAATCCTGGAAAAAGTTGTCTGTATGAACTCCATCCTGCTAGATGCCGAGTGCTCTCAAAGTCAGTGGGAATTAAGGGGTCTCAGCCCCTTACAGGATCAGGCTCTATTTCTATTAGCTTGGCCTCCAGTAATTCTTAATTCAATTCGATCATTTATAAAAGGAGGGTTGCACATAACTATGTCAAGGGGAACAAAGTTACACAAGTAAGACATTACAAAGTCCATGCCTCAGTGCAATTCTCCAGAGTGATACAAAATGTGTTTTGTTCCAATAAAATATTGGGTGATACTATAAACGGCTCCAGATTATTTCCAAAGGCTGCACAACCGTTTATTTTCTTAATGAGAAGAGTAAAATAAAATGGAGGAAATGTTTCCTCTTCAACATCCTCTGGAGTTTCCAAAATGTTCATAAGCATGAGATAAATGTCTTAGTTTACCATAACGATTTAATGAAAGGGTTACATGCTGTTTGTATGTGGGTATGGCCTGGCCTAGGCTATAGAATTAGGACAGAATAACTACGTTGCTCTGGGATGTAAAAAAATAACCAAGTCCTTGTGTGGACTGTGCTGGGTGGATGAAGAATTCTTCCATTGAACTAGCTAGCGCCTCTTGTGGAGGTGGGTACTTACATCAACAGGTGAATCCCTCCTTTCAGTGTAAACACTATCTATGTTGAGGTGCTATAGCAGCAGAGCTATATATAGTGTACTAACTGTAAACTAGCCCTGTGTGCATATGTGCATGCAGGTCTATGTGTTAGAGTGCACACTATAGGCATAGAGCTTGCTGGACATGAATAAATGTGCATATAGCTTGATTTGAGTGCAAGGTTAAACTGTGTGTGTGGTTTAAAAAAGTGTGAGACTGTTTTGGGGCTAGTTGAGATAACTGAACACCCTGAGCTGATCAGCTTGAAATGTACATAAGGTGAGGATACAAGCAATTGGTCCTTACACGATCTGCAAAGCAATTGGTCCTTATATGATCTGTACTTTGTCCAAACCAATTAGATTCAAGAATAGATGTTTTAGTAGCCTGGAAAAAGTATATAAACTGTATAGTTTGATACAAATGATTTAAAATTATGGTATCACCCTGTACCTAAACCCCTTGAGTCTGAGCCCCTGGTTTGCACGGGCACAGCACTATTATATGCCTAACAAAGTAACCTGAGTGATGAGCTGGAGCTGAACTGAGCTTTTGGATCCCAAGGAACTGGATGAAGTGTTCTCCCAGAACTGGATGAGGTGGTCTGGATTAGTCAATTGGAAGAGATCTCGGAGGGAATCCCAACACATGCATGGGCTTATGTGTGTGTAAACTCTGCCCAGAGCACTATGAAATATCAGAGCTTTTTAAAATAGTATTTGCAAATTGGGACCATGCAAAACAGGAATACAGATATTTCCTGGCTAAATGCTAGAGCATCCTGTGTAAACGGCCTAAGACAAATGGACTTGGGACATAATAAGAGAGGGAAGAACCATGGGGTAGATCTCTTTTATCATCCAAAGCTGTTACTGAAAGCTTGTAAATATTTGTAAATGTAAATATTTCCCCAGCATGACCCCACCACATGATGCTGAAGTAAGCTATGTGGAATGTGTTAATAAAATAAACATCTGAAACAAATGATGTGGTAGGGAAAACAAGGACAAAATGGACTTGAAACATTTCCAAATGTAACAATCTAATTATTTATATGGACTGGACAAAATCTCTTGTACAGCCTGTGTTTCCTGAAGAACATAAAGAATACCCCAATATGGGCGAATAGCCCAAGGGAGTAGTGGGTTGCATTGTGTGCCATTAAAATTCAGTTGTGGTGTTGAGAGCACGAGCTGTTACAAACTAAGTAGTTGGCTAGATACCTCCAATGTATTTAAAACATCTGTGAAAGATTAATGAGTCTTGTTCATGCCTCTGTGACCCAACACCTCATATTCTTCATAAATATTGCTATGATATGAATATGGCATAAATAATGTGTTCTATGCAAGATGGGTCATGTGAGGTATCATTGGAAAGGTTATGATTTGCTGAATATGATTATCCTATTTGTATGCATGTATCATTTCTGTATCTGATGTTAGGAATATTGACTATGTAACAATTACTGTGTTTACACCTGGGGAACACCCACCAGACAGTAGGCAATCAGCCTGGATAGGCCATTATGAAGAACAATAGCATCTTCAGTCCTAATCTCCCACTTTCCTGAGAAGCTTCCTGGGATGCTGCTTTGACACTGCAGAGTCATGTGATCATGTCACCGGGTACTGGACCCCATCTTGGCCCAGGATGACTGCTGAGAACATCTAAGAAACAAGGGTGGGGAGGGGGAGAAGAAGAGCTGAGCCTAGGCCAGAAAAGGTGTCTGGCCTGTGAAAGAAATGCCTAAACAACATTTAGGGTGAGGAAATTACTACTTGTAACCAGTTTCTTTAATGTGTTAAACTTACTTTGCATGTTTTTATTTGCTCAGTAATCTGCTTTGGTCTGTCTGCATCTCTTATGAACACTTAAAACCTACCTTTTGTAGTCAAACTTGTTTTTGTTTTTTCTAAAACATAGCTTGTGGAATTCATAACTGGGGGGGGGGGAGGGAGGCAGGCAAAAAGCTGTGCATATCTTCTGCCACATTTGTTGGAGACCCCAGGGCATGGCCACTAGTTAAGTCAAGGGGATGGAAGGCCATAAGGATTGAGGAAGTCACCCTGCTGAAGGCCTAAGGGCTTCTTCTTAACCCCCCTTAATAGAATTCAGGCCTGGCTGGTTTGAGTAAGCTCTTTTGCTCTTAAAACAACGTTGCAGCCGCAGATAATGCCTTAGTGTAAGGTTTGCTGACGCCAAGTTAAAAATAATAGATAGTTACAAGGCCAGGCAGGATGTGCTGGTTGTTTAAGTTGCTAGGAATGTTTGTTAGAGGTTGCAGGAAATAAACATTGTTGTAACCCATATAAGGAAGGCAGAGTATTTGTGCAAAGTTTTAATTGGCTGATGTGTAGTGCAGTAGCATTAAGGAATATAAAAGTGTGTGTAATGACCTGCTCTGGGTGCAGGATTTGAGATTCTATTCTCCCTGTACCTTGTTTGCAGCTGCAAATAAACTCTTCTGCTTCTCCACCCCGTTGTGATTATTGAGTGAAACACACTGGGTAACGAACCCCTGCTGTTGTTTTGCCTCTCGGCACTGGGTGCCGGCAACACATTGAAGGAGGGAGCGAATTTCATGAGCTTATGCTATACTCTTTTCTGTGCAGCACAAGACAATACAACTTCGGATTTGCACCCCGGGGCCTGGGACTGAAGCCAAAACCCAAGCCCCACTGCTCAGGGCCGCAGCTGAAGCCTGAGCCCCAGCAACTGGGGTTGAAGCCCGAGCCCACAACCTACTTGGGGTAGTGGGGCTCAGGCTTTGACATTAGGCGCCTCCCCGCCCCGCCTGGGGCGGCAGGCACTGGCCATCTCAGATCTCTCTCCCTCCTTCTGAGGTCATGTAGTAATGTTTGTTGGAAGGGGGTCATGGCACAATGAAGTCTGAGAACCCCTGTTCTATACTCTCTCTCTTTCTTCTACTAACACACAAGGCCCTCCTCAGCCAGGAGCTATGTGGGGGTGGCCAACTGAAGATGTCATGTGAGCACTATTGAGCTGAATCAGCTTACAACGCTGGCAGGATTCCAGAGAATTGATGGCACTTCACTATTGATTAACTTTTCTGTAAAGTAACCATTAACTGTCAGCACGATGAATGATTTGACTCTTACTTATTGGGGAGGGGGAGCTGGAACTAAGCTGATAGGGTGGAAAACAAGCACCTTACTTAACCTTAGCTGACATCTCTCCCCATCCACTTCCTCTGTGTCATACCTCCCAGCACCAAGTGTGGTCTTAGCTAACTGAGGCCCTGATTCTGTGAAGGATAAAGCACAGGCACACTGATGGGCCTGCTGAGATCTCCATTGACTTCAGTGAAGCTCTGTGTGCGCACAGCAGAATGCCTCTGCAATATGGATTGCAGGATCAGGGTCCCAGATTGTAAGCTCCTTGTGACAGACACTGTGCCTTCATTCTCCAGGGATGCCTATGGTACTATATGCAAATGTCACATTCAAGGGCAGTGAATTATACATTATATGGGCCTGTGGTACCTGGGCTCCAGCAAATTCAGGGCCCAGGGGGCCAGGCTCCACCGATGTTCAGGGCTGGGTCTCTCCCCCAGCTCTGCCACCCCCACATGCATCCCCTGGCCCCACCTGCTGCCTCCGCACACCACACCCAAGTGTCCCTGCCTGCCCTGGGCAGCGGGTGGCTGGCCCCTGCAGCTCCACACTGCCTCCCTCACTGGCCACTGTTAAGTTTGGCTCCACGGTAGCAGCACTGGGAGCAAGCTGAGGCAGCTGCTGCACTGGAGGAGGGAAGGAGCGCATGGCAGCCCCCACACCCTGGCAGCTGACTCCAAGTCAACTCTGTGGGAGCAGGGGTTTATCCTGGCTGGACCTCCTGAGCAGCAGCCGGGGTGGCTTGGGTGAGTGTCAGGCCAGGGAGGGAGGGGCCCCCCTCCCCTGGAGCTCACTGCTGCTGGCGGGGAGGAGGCTGGGGGGAGTTGTCCTCTCTGGCCCCCAGGCCCAGGGCAGCCTGCCTGCTGCACCCCAAACTCCTCATCCCTGGCCCAGCCCCACACCCTGCACCCTCTGTCCCAGCTGGGTGTGGGCTCTGAGCACCCAAACCACCTCCTGCACCCCAACACCCTGTCTCAGCTCAGAGCCTGCACCCAAACTCTCTCCTAGAGCCTGCACCCCAAACCCCCTCCTGAACCCAAACACCCTCCCAGAATCTGCACCCGCTCCTGTACCCCTACCCCAGCTCAGAGTCTGCACCCAGCATACAAACTCCTTCACAGAGCCTGCACCCAACCCCCCTCCCAGAGCCTTAGGCAGGTGTGTGTGTGTGTGCGTGGGGGGTGGGGGAGACTATTTGGAACCATTCTGGGCACCACCAAAAATTCTCCAAACCTGCTGCCCCGGTCACATTCTATTAATGTAAGGCTGGATAGAGCCTGGCCTTCATGCTGGTGAGCAGTTGGAAGGCTCAGGGTGAGCAGGAGCCTTCCTTCCTCTTTGCATAGCCCATAGGAGAGCCTGGCAGAGCTGTTTTCCCTGTGCTCTGGGGAGTGCAGGGACCACCGTGCTCTCCTGTGGGCACAGAAGAGCTCCAAGTGTGTGGGAAGGAGCCAGGGCAATAACTCGGCACACACTGGAATTCATGCACCTCAGAAAACAGTATAGCAGCAGGGCTACTTCCCCTACTACAGGTTGGAGACCTCTGGGTGGCATTCTGCCTTCCGGAGTTCCCTGCTGGGGTAGTGCAGCAGGACTGCGCCTTGAAGAACTGTAAGCTCTAGGGGTAGGAACCGGCTTCTTGTCTGTGCCTTGCGAAGCATGGAGCATGCTGCCAGCACTTGGAATGACTAATCCTAGCGCTCATTTACTCTCTATTGCGGGTCCCAATCAGCAGCTGGTAGCAAGGCTCTCCGTTCTGTACAGAATAATTCATTCCTTTGTGCACACACTTCCTGGCATGCTCTTCTGCATATCGCATCCAAGAGCTCTCCTGCTCATGGTGACTTCAGTGAGGCGCTGGGGGTCAGGGTCCTGGCAGGGAGCATGGGGGAAGGTGCAGGCACCACGCTTTTATTCCTGATGGGATGGGACAGCAGAGATGCAGGCAGTGCCCCAGCTTTGCTGGCAGCTCAGCAGCTGCAGAGTGCTCTGAGTTCCTGAGTCCCATTCCTGCAGTGGCAGCAGCAGAAGTTAAAGGAAGTTTCATTCTCAGGGGGATAAGGCCAAAGGGCAGCTTCTTACAAGGGGAGGCAACCGGAGTGATGATCCATCACATATTAGTTATATACTATTTACTGAGTGGAGCATAGAGAAGGGGGAAGCAGGGTGTAGTGGGGAACGAGGAGGTATATAGTGAAAGGAGGAAATATAGAGAGGGCACACAGAGAGAAGGCAGTACAGGGTGCGAGAAGGTGGTATAGACAGGATAGGGTAATACATGATAGGAGGGTAGTATAGAGGGGCTGGGTGATACATAGCCAGAGGGCATTATACAGGGGATGGTGTGATCTGTGGCAAGAGGGTTGTATTGAGGGGTGGAGTGATAGACCTGAGTAGGGTTGCCAACTTTCTAATCACACAAAACCAAACACCCCTGCCCTGCCCCTTCTCTGAGGCCCCACCCTGCTCGCTCCATCCCTGCTCCCTCTGTTGCTTGCTCTCCCCTATCCTCAGGAGACAGGAGGTTGGGGGCCAGGAGGAATTTGGGTTGCGGGGTCCCAATGGTGCTTACCATGGCTCTCAGAAGTGACCGCCAGGTCTGTGCAGCCCCTAGACACATGGGCGGCTAGGGAGGCTCGGCGTGCTGCCCTCATGCCCGCAGCTTCCATTGGTCGCGGTTTCCGGCCAATGGGATCTGCGGAGCTGGCAGTGAGGTGGGGGCAGCGTGCGGAGCCTCTGTGGCCACCCCCATGTGAGGGGCCGCAAGGACCTGGCAGCCGCTTCCAGGAGCTGCACGGTACTAGGGCAAGCAGGGAGCCTGCGGTAGCCCTGGGCCCCTGCTGAGCTGCTGACCGGAGCCGCCAGGGTCCGTTTTCAACTGGGTGTTCCAGTCGAAAACTATACGCCTGGCATGCCTAGATCTGAGAGGGCAAGAGGGACCTATAGACGGGAGAAGCAGTAATATAGAGGGGCGGGGTGATTCATAGAGGGAGGGCAGTATAGAGGGGGTGGAGTGACAGGATTGGATAGTGCTGCCTGGAGGGCCTGTAGAGGGGAGAGGGTGGTATAGAGGGACTGGGTGATACACGGGAAGAGCGGCATGGGGCGGGGTGATACACAGTGAGGGCGTTATAGAGGGGTGGAGTGAACATGAGGAGGGAGGTAGGGGTTGGGTCAATACATGGCAAGGGCGATCCACGAGGAGGGAGGTATGTGGGTGGCGAGATACACGGGGAGGGCGGTGTAGAGGGGCGGGGCAATACACGGGAAGAGCGGTATGGGGACGGGTGATACACAGTGAGGGCGTTATAGAGGGGCGGGGCGATACATGGCGAGGGCGGTATAGAGGAGCGGGGCGATACATGGCGAGGGCGGTATAGAGGGGCAGGAAGATATGCGACGAAGGCGCTACAGGGAGCAGGGCGATACACGGGGAGGGGAGGAGCGGGGCGGTGCCGGTCTGGGTTTGCGGGCTGCCTCGTAGGCCGGTGTAACGCGCAGGAGCCGCGGGCTGACTGGCGGAGCTACAGTCTCCGCCCTTTAACGCTCTCCTGGGCGGTTCGGCTGTTTCCGGGAGCCGAGCCCGAAGCTTCCCGAGGGCCGCGGTAAGTCACGTGGTACGGAGGGGGCGGTGTCGTGCTCCTTCCCCCTCACGCAGGTTACGCCGGCCGCGGAGCTGACGTACGCCGGTAGCGTACGGGCCCCATCCATCATGGCCGACGGGGGAGGGGAGGCGGGAGCGAGCGCGGTGTCCCTCCCGCCGCTGCAGGGGTTGCAGCTGGTGCAGCAGGGGGCCGAGGCGCGGCTCTACCGGGGACAGTTCCTGGGCCGGCTGGCTGTGGTCAAGCTCCGCTTCCCCAAGCGCTACCGGCACCCGGCGCTGGAGGAGCGGCTGAGCCGGCGGCGGACGGCGCAGGAGGCCCGCTCCTTGCTGCGCTGCCGCCGGGCAGGTGGGGCTGAGAGATGGGGGGCTAGAAGGGGGCTCTGCAGGGTGGGTCTGGGGGACTCTCTGAAAATGGGAGGGCGGGCTCAGCCTAGGGGCAGAGGGGGGCTCTAGGGGTGGGTCGGGGGGGTCTTAGCTCAGGGGTGGAGGGGGGCTCTGGGGTGGGTGTGCTGGGGGGGTGAGTCTATGGTGAGATGGGGGTTGCTTGTAGGGCGGGGAGAAGAAGACTTCTGCAGTTTCCACAATATGCTATGCATCCGATGAAGTGAGCTGTAGCTCACGAAAGCTCATGCTCAAATAAACTGGTTAGTCTCTAAGGTGCCACAAGTCCTCCTTTTCTTTTTTCTTTTTTCTTTTTACGAATACAGACTAACACGGCTGTTACTCTGAAACCTGTTAAAATGTAGAGTGACATATCTTTGTTGCCCGGAAGTAGGAAGAAGTTCACACCTCTGAGTGTAGTAGCTATTCCAACCTGACCTCCAGTGTAAATGTGGCTAGGTTGACAGAAGAATGCTTCCCTTGACCTAGCTACCCGGGCTGGGAGGTGACTTACCTACAGGGATAGAAAAATCCCTTCTGTTACCGTTGGAAGCCTCTAGTGTATAGCGCTACAGCACTGTAGTTGTGTTGCTGTAGTGTAGACATGCCCATATTCTGAAGTAGTGTCAACACAAGAAGCTATTCTGGAAGCTGTTGTGCCCTAAATTCACACTTTATCTTACTCTGAAATAACTTTCAAGTGTAGACAAGCTCTTGGATAGATAATAGGGACAGCCTAAATTACAGTGGGGCAAAAGTGAAGCAGGGAGATAAACCCTTGACCTTCAGAGCACCATCCACTAATGCAGGGGTTCTCAAACTTCATTGCACTACCACCCCCTGTTATACCAATAAAATAAAAACCAGCAGGATCTTATTAAAGGGAAAAAGTCAAAATACCACATTTATTGTGAATACAGAAAGAATCATAGTAAGCAGTTAGTTATAGCTATAACATTCCATTCAATCTCATATTTATTCACACATTCATTCATACAAACACACACACACAGGTTCTGCAAGGTTGTTATCATAGTTACCAGCCTTAGAGTTGCTCATGCCAAGCCACTGGCCAGGTGGGCTGGACATGAGGAGGGAGCAGGGCCTTGTCAGATGCTCATCTGATGCTCCTGGAAGTTGGTTTGCAGAATCAGACCCCAAAGTTCTCACTTTTTAGAGTCTATTTTTATAGGAATTTCTTCCTATGCCAGTCTATGGGAATTGCTTCATCATGCTGTTGCTGAATCAATCAGCAGATAGCACATTCCTGATGGCGGGGCTGCTAGATGTTATCTTGTTCTTTGGTTCTCCCATTCTTGAGGCTGTTGGGTGGATTCCAGTCTGCCCTCCGGGGGTCCTCTGGTTATTTCTACTTGACGCCTTCTTCAGCCGATGGACACTGGATTCTTAGGCTGGCACCTCCCTGATCATTCAGTTATTATCCACACCAAGCATCCATCCACATACATCCTCTATCTCTATTTTAATCACAATTGTTAATACAACAAAAGGCCGGGGAGTCTCTGGGTGCTGTTTCTGTTGTTAGAGTATTGCTTTGAGTCTCTCTCTCTGTGAATTGCTTTGAGAACGGACTCTGTCTTAGAATGTACTAAGACAATTAGTAGCTTGCAAGTTTCACACATAGAGGGAGAGAAACAGTACCAAAAACCAAGAGACCTCTTAATTAGTAATACCCCGGAATTTAAACTATGGGGAATCAAACTCATTTGTGATTTTAATACAGAACTACTTTAATATGATCCAACACCGCTTCTGACAACAAAAATTACTACACAACCCCAGGACGTGGGGCTGAAGCCTGAGCCTGCTCGAGCCCACTGCCCGGGCTGGAGGGGCCAGAGCCCGAGCCCCACCACCCCAGACAGGGGACATAAAGCCGAAGCCTGAGGGCTTCAGCCCCAGGCAGAGTGCCTGTAACCTGAGCCCTGCTGCACAGGGGTGAAGCTAAAGCCTGACCCTCACTGCCCAGGGCTGAAGCCCTCAGGCTTGAGCTTTCGGCTTTGGCCCCGAGCCCCAGCAAGTCTAAGATAGCTCTGTTGACCCCATTAAAACAGTGTGATATTTATCTTCATCTGCAATTTCAAGATGCTTGTGTGGTAATTTTTTCTTCTCACAAAGAGCAAATAACTGGTGTGTGTGTCTTTGTCATCTTTCTGATTTATTGTACTTGCTCAGGATCTGCTCAAAATGCTGCCATGCCTAGGACAAAATCCTAGCATATATTTTGCATCTGCCAGACAAATGTGTTTTGGTAGGAGAGGAAGAGTGCTTAATTCTGTATTCCACTGAAAGTGCAGGGGGGATTTAAGGATAGATAATGAAATTTCAGGAGTTGAAATTTAGAGTTTGTCTACGTTATGGGGGATCCAGTGGCATAGCTACAGTGCCGTAGCCATGTTGCCATAATCCTGTGGTGCAATCCCATTCTAAAGTGATGGAAGGGTTGTGTGGGTTTTTTTGTGTGTGTGGCTATTGGAAAACCACCTCCCTGAGTGACAGTAGGTAGGTGGATGGAAGCATTTTTCTGTCGACCTAGCTGTGTTTTATGCAGTGGGTTAGGCTGGCATAGCTATGGTTGTTGGGTGTGGATTTTTCACACATCTGAGCATCATAGGTCGACAGAACTATATTCTAAAGCCTGGTCTACACTGGGGGGAGGGATTTATCTAAGGTACACAACTTCAGCTATGAATAATGTAGCTGAAGTTGACGTACTTAGATCTACTTACTGTGGTGTCTTCACTGCGGTAAATCGACGGCTGACGCTCTCCCATCGGCTCTGCCTGCACCTCTCGCCCTGGTGGAGTACCAGAGTTGACGGGAGAGCGCTCGGCAGTTGATTTATTGTGTCTAGACTAGACGCAATAAATTGACCCCTGCTAGATCGATTGCTGCCCGTCGATCCAGCGGGTAATGTAGACAAGCCCTAAATGTAAACCAGGCGCTAGGCAGGGCAGTAAAGCTCAACGCTGCTAAACTTGGGCTTGTCAGTGCCCACTAGGGGTCAGGATTTTGAGCTTCTGTCCCAATTCCAGGATAGTGTTGTAAACTTCTAAGGGTGCATTTGATTTATGTAATTGTAAATTTTGAATATCATAAAGCAAGCTGAACATTCTTAAAGCTAAAGGCTAGCATTTCATCAACTCTTTTTTTAATAGGGATTTCTGCACCAGTGGTTTACTTTGTGGATTATGTCTCCAACTGTATATATCTTGAAGATATCGCAGGATCAACTACAGTTCGGGATTATATAACTTCTGTACAGCAAAGTGGAAATGATACCAGCAACCTCTTTCTCTTAGCAGAAAAGATAGGTGAGGTTTTGGCACGAATGCATGATGATGATCTTATCCATGGAGATCTTACAACTTCCAACATGCTTTTGCGACCACCAGTAGAAGAGCTGGACCTGGTGCTGATAGATTTTGGACTGAGTTTTATTTCTGGTCTTCCTGAGGATAAAGGAGTAGATTTGTATGTTTTGGAGAAAGCTTTTCTGAGTACTCATCCAAACACAGACACTCTGTTTGAAGCCCTGCTGAAGAAGTACTCGACTACATCTAAAAAATCAAGCCCTGTGATCAAAAAGCTGGATGAAGTACGACTAAGAGGAAGAAAGAGATCCATGGTTGGATAGAAGAAAGCAGAGTTTGTTGGAGGGTAGGGGAAATGTAACTTCCTATGGTGTGCAAATGTGCTTATGTTTATTAATTGTTTGGTCTTATTTAATAATTCACCATTTTGGTAGCCTTCATTGTCTTAAAGTGTACAATAAACCAGTTTAATCCAACATGGTGGTCATCCTTGTACAGCCATCTGACAAGTGGCTCAGAGTAACCAAGTTAAAGATAGGTGATGAGAGTGCAGGAGGGAAAGTAACAGCTGAGGTGGGAACAGTTGCTTTTCTTGTCTCCTAACTATTAGATATCCCTTTTTAAAAAGAAAAATCCAATATTTGTAGTGTTTTTTTGCTATGCAAACATAGAGCTTGTATTGTTCGAGCATTAAAAATGTTACATGCTTATTGCAGTAAATTTGGGAAAGTGTAAATTTCGGCTCGCTCTGTTTTCAAATCAACTTTGTTTCCTTAAGCCAATAGTCAGTTACATCCGTAATAAAAATGACCAGTTCCTCTGCTGACGATCTTTCGGTTAAACAAAAACGTTGCAACTTTCCATGTAGAGTTTCTGTAAGAAGGAGTGCTTCCATTCTGACTGTTTAAGCCCTCTAAAATTAATCAGTTTTTTATCAGAGTATAGCAACAGCAGAATGCCATAGTGGATCAGAGGTGAGGTCCATGTACTCTGGTATCCTGTTTCCAACTCTGGTCAATATCAGACACTTCAGAGGAAAATGTATTCCTGGGGGAATTTTGCACCAAAAAATTAAAATTCTGCATATTTTATTTGTCAAAACACAATATAATCATGCCATTTTCAATTATTTTGGTAATTGATTTCAAAATACCTGTCATCAAGTATGTCTGTAATGATACAGATGACAAAAAGGATTCCCCTCAGTAGTAGGGAGTTAAAGAAACCCTAGGACAACTCAGTTCCAGTTTCTCTGTGATGCTTTTGTTGGGTGCCTCACACATGCCAGGGGAAAACTCAGCCCCTCCAATCTTTTAGTTGGTTCTTGTTTTTTTGCCCTCCCCCCATATAGTTAGCATATTTCAAATTCCTAAGTAGAGGATGCTGGCAGGAAGAGGGAGCCGTGGAGCCAGACACCCACATCCCCTCCCCTCCTGAGTCCAATGGTGGGGCACCTCCCGGCCCAAATGTCCACATCCCCAGAGTCCAGCTGCAGGCTCTACTCCGCAGTTTCATTACCATCCTGCCAGGCAGAGATGACTTATACCTGCTGATAGTGTGTGTGGGGGGGGGAGGGGGGCACAATTTAAAGGTTTGGCTGTCCCAGAACAACTCGAGTCATGCTCCCCCGTAGCAGGCCTCACCCCCTCCTTACTTAAGTCTCCCTTCCTGCAAAGCAGCAGCTCCTCCCTGCAGCTCCCAGCTTTTGCTTCTGCCTCTTCTGGCAGCTGCTGTGCAGGGAGGAGGTTTGGCTGCACCATGTGACTAAGCGGGGCCAGCAAACCTGGGAACTGCAGCCTGCCCAAGCCTCCTGGGCAGGACACTTAGATCAAGAGAGAGACTTTTCTATTAGCTTTTTTCCCTTCAAGTATCCTATGGTTACCCTATCATCAGTGCTAGCAACAGTGGGGCGTGTAGGTAGCATAGACTGTGGCTCTCAACCTTTTCAGACTACTGTACTCCTTTTAGGGGTCTGTCTTGCATACCCCTAGTTTCACCTCACTCAAAAACTACATGCTTACAAAATCAGGCTTAAAAATGCACAAGTGTCACAGCAGAGTATTACTGAAAAATTGCTGACTTTCTCATTTTTACCATATAATTATAAAATAACTCAATTGGAATATAAATATTGTCTTTACATTTCAGTGTATAGTTTATAGAGCAGTATAAATAAGTCATTGTATAAAATATTAGTTTGTGCTGACTTCGCTAGTGCTTTTTATGTAGCCTGTTGTAAAACTAGGTAAATATCTAGATGAGTTGCTGTACCCCTTGGAAGACCTCTGTGTACCACCAGGGGTACACGTAACCCTGGTTGAGAACCACTGGCATAGACAAACCAATGTTCTTTTAACCATTCTGTCACCTAGAAATGCCAGCAGCCACTGTATCCTATAGTACTCCCATCATTCCTGAGGATGAAGACAGAAGTTACATGTGCAGTGGTAGGAAACGTGAAGAAAAATATGAGCATAGGTGCAGCCACCTCTCCAATAGTTAAGTGGTCCTTTGCATATAATAGCAAGAGAATGTACTTTGGTGTTCTCATTCTGTTGACTTTTAAATACCTGACAGAGTACTAGTGCACACTCTTGATCATAAGGGACAGCAGGAAGAATTTTGGAGAGATGGCTGAATGATCCAATTCCATATTATGTTGAAACCTCTGGATCAGCTCAAGATCGGTCTAAAGCAGGGGTGGGCACACTTTTTGACCCGAGGGCCATATTGGGGTTGCAAAACTCTATGGAAGGCTGGGTAGGGAAGGCTGCTGCCCCCTATCTGCCCACTCCTACTTCCTGTCCCCTGACTGCCCCCCGCAGAACCATCGAACCATCCAACCCCCCCCCTTTGTCCCCTGCCTGCCCCCTCCTGGGACCCCCTGCCCCTAACCTCCCTCCCATGACCCCACCTGCTCCCTGTTCCCTGACTGCCCCGGCCCCTATCCACACCCTTGCCCCCTGACAGGCCCCCTGGGACTCCCATGCCTATCCAACCCCCCTGACTGCCCCCCCCTGGGACCCCCTGCCCCTTCTCCAACCCCCCCCCCCCACCATGCCGGTCAGAGCGGCAGGAGCTCGCAGCTGCCTGGCTGGAGCCTGCCCTGCCGCCCAGAGCAGGGGAGGGGCCGGGGGCTAGTCTTCCCAGCCGGGAGCTCAAGGGCTGGGTAGGACGGTCCCGTGGGCTGGATGTGGCCTGCGGGCTGTAGTTTGCCCATCTCTGGTCTGAAGCCTGGAAATGTATACTTGACTGTCTTTCAAACAAACTTGAGTTGCTTTGTGGTGTGGGTTTTAAGTCTTCTCTGATCTGTGGACCAGTAAAGGTCCCCTGCCACTGTCAGGATGGGGGTTTGGCTAGTGGTGTTCAAAATTCTCTCTTCCCACGCTGTTGCTATTTACTACTTGCTTATCACTCTACCCCAGAGGTGGCTGCATTGCAGTGATAAAGTGTAAAATATCTTAGAAAATTAAAAGATGGGTACATTCCTTTTTGAAGAAAGGAAGGAGAGAGCAGATGTTGCAGAAACATTATTATTTATATAACTGGATCCGGATGCTGTTACCTCCAGGTAGCTGCTCTTGTGTAATAAGTTCCTTGCCTGGAAGTGGTTGGGATCACCCTTGGCATTAAAATGAAAAAACAAACAAAAGCATTTATAGGAGTGACCCGACCTCTGCATTGATTCTGTGCTCAGCAGAGGTGCTGCTTCCTTCCAGTCTTACCTACAAGTATCCATGACTAAATAAAACCTGAGAGGGAACCAAACAAACCACCCCTGAAATCAGACCTATGATCTTCCTATGATGTGCAAATGTGCTTATGTTTATTAATTGTTTGGTCTTATTTAATAATTCACCATATTGGTAGCTTTCATTGTCTTACAAGTGTACAATAAATCAGTTTAATCCAGCATGGTGGTCATCGTTGTACAGCCATCTGACAAGTGGTTCAGAGTAACCAAGTTAAAGACAGGTGATGGGAGTGCAGGTGGGAAAGTAACAGCTGAGGTGGGAACAGTTGCTTTTCTTGTCTCCTAACTATCAGATATCCCTTTTTTAAAACAAAATCCAATATTTGTACTGTTTTTTGCTATGCAAACATAGAGCTTGTATTGTTAGAGCATTAAAAATGTTATGTGCTTATTGCAGTAAATTTGGGAAAGTGTAAATTTCGGCTTGCTCTCAGTTTTCAAATCAACTTTGTTTCCTTAAGCCAATAGTCAGTTACACCTGTAATGAAAATGACCAGTTCCTTTGCTGACGATCTTTGGGTTAAACAAAAATGTTGCAACTTTCCATGCAGAGTTTCTGTAAGAAGGAGTGCTTCCACTCTGTTTAGGCCCTCTAAAATTAATCAATTTGTTATCAGAGTATAGCAACAGCAGAATGCTATAGTGGATCAGAGGTGAGGTCCATGTACTCTGGTATCCTGTTTCCAACTCTGGTCAATATCAGATACTTCAGAGGAAAATGTATTCCTGGGGGAATTCTGCACCAAAAAATTAAAATTTTGCATATTTTATTTGTCAAAACACAATATAATCATGTCATTTTCAATTATTTTGACAATTGATTTCAAAATACCTGTCATCAAGTATGTCTGTAATGATACAGATGACAAAAAGGATTCCCCTCAGTAGTAGGGAGTTAAAGAAACCCCTAGGACAACCCAGTTCCTGTTTCTCTGTTATGCTTTTGTTGGGTGCCTCGCTCTTGGTGTGTCACATATGTCCACATCCCCAGAGTCCAGCCGCAGGCTCTGCTCCGAAGTTTCATTACTGTCCTGCCAGGCAGAGATGACTCATACGTGCTGATAGTGGGGTGGGGAAGAGGTGCGGGGGGACACAATTTAAAGGTTTGGCTGCCCCCGGTACAGCTTGAGTCATGTTCTCCACGGCAGGTCTCACCCCCTCCTTACCTAAGTCTCCCCTCCCAGAAAGCAGCAGCCCCTTCCTGCAGCTCCCAGCTATTGCTTCTGCCTCTTCTGGCAGCTGCTGTACTGGGCTGGGGCCTGGCAGCAGCATGTGACTGAGCGGGGCCAGCAAACCTTGGAACTGTGGCCTGCTCAAGCCTCCTGGGGAGCTGGGCTCTGCCAGACCTTAGCAGTGGGCAGCAGTTTGGCAGTGCCAATTCTGCAGGGGGCAAATTAAATTCTGTGCAGAACATTAATTCTGTGCAAACTCTGTGTTGTGCAATGGTGCAGAATTTCCCCAACAGCCAAAATGTAAGAATTCTGCAGTAGGCAGATGTGGGCTAATCAGCCCCCCACATCATGATCACTCACTTCTAAGCCCTGAAGCACACATTTGAACATTAATTGGGAATATGTTCTTAGCACTAACTACTATAACTCTGGTTTCAGAGTAACAGCCGTGTTAGTCTGTATTCGCAAAAAGAAAAGGAGTACTTGTGGCACCTTAGAGACTAACCAATTTATTTGAGCATGAGCTTTCGTGAGCTACAGCTCACTTCATCGGATGCATACTGTGGAAACTGCAGAAGACATTATATACACAGAGACCATGAAACAATACCTCCTCCCACCCCACTCTCCTGCTGGTAATAGCTTATCTAAAGTGATCATCAAGTTGGGCCATTTCCAGCACAAATGCAGGTTTTCTCACCCTCCGCCCCCCCCCCCCCAAACTCACTCTCTTGCTGGTGCTCAAATAAATTTGTTAGTCTCTAAGGTGCCACCAGTACTCCTTTTCTTTTTGCAGATACAGACTAACACAGCTGCTACTCTGAAATCTGGATATTCTTGTTGTCTGTATAAATGTCCAATTCCCTCTTGAATGTTGTTAAGTTCTTAGCCTCTGACTTTTGGTGGCAATCAGTTCTACAGTCTAATTATGTATTTATGTCCTGTCATCAGTTTGGAACCTGCTACCTTTGTTCCCTTGTCCTGTGGTATGAAATGGGGAGAAAAGAAACTCCTGATCTACCATCTCTATACCAGACATTATTTTATACTTTTATTCCCTGTTGTAGAATCTGCATCTTTTCAATGTCTCTTCCTGTGAGTTTTTTCCATGGACAAGTAGTGTAGACAAGCCCTAATCATTCTTGTCACCCTTCTCTGAATCTCTCCTTATTTTGTAATAACCACTGCTGTAAACTAATAACTACTGTAGTTTGATTTTTCCTGTGACCTTTTTGTAACCATGTCTCACCTGCACACTTTGGGGAAGATGGGTGGTTGTATTATATCTTAAGGAGCCAGCCCTGAGATTGGAGGCAGGCCCCTTGGTCTCTGGCAGCCCCCAGGGCTAGTGGGAGGGAGCATGGTGAGTTTCTTTGCGCTGGGGGAGAGAAAGGGCGCACAAGAGCCCGCATCGCTCGGTGGTGAAGGAGACGGAACTCCCGTCTGGCACTGTAGAAGCCACTGCCATGCCGGCAATCGGAAGAAAGCGCGTACTAAGCAGCTCGGTGGCTCAGCTTTAGCGCCGCAGCTTGAGAACGGGGAGGAGCCGAGTTCGGGGCTGCTACTCCCCTCCCCGTGCAAGCGTCCTAGCGCTTCGGGCTGCCCGTGCCCGGCGCGTATTCACTTCCTTGCCAGAAAAGTTTGCCCGGGTCAAGTGCCCGGTTCCCGCCGCCGTGGGAGCCGGGTTCCACCGGCCAGGGGACAATTTTACCGGGCGGCCTCCTCTGCTCTGTGGAGCCCCGGCGCTGCAGGCGAGGAGAGCGACTCCAGCCGCCCCATGTCCCTAACCCCAGCCGCCCCTTTGCCCCGCAGCGCCAGGCGCCCTACAGGGGAAGGAGGTGCCGGGTGCCTGGGCCCAGCCCTTGGCTGCACGGGGGCATCGGTCTCAGCTTTCCTGGCGCGCCTGGGGGGCGGGGCCGAGGCTCCTCCTGACGCCAGTTCAAAGTGCACCTGCTGCTGCGGCTGCTTCCCGGCGCCCTGCCCTGGCCGCGCCGGACGATGGAAGCGCTGCTCCCGGCGCTGGCGCTCCTCGTGGCTGCAGGTATGGACGCTCCCCGCGGGCACAGGCGGCTCCCCGCCGCCTTCGCCGCCCGGTGTGTTGCCGATCCGCGGCCCGTCGCTGCCAGCCTCTGCACAGGACCTTGCTCCTGGAGTGGGGCTGTCCGGCTGGGATTATTCCCGAAGGAAGATCCTGGTCAACAGCAGCGAAGGCGGCAGTGTTGGGCCTTTGGGGATGGGGGTTGGGGGGGAGGTTCTTGTAAATTAAAGCATTTGGAGTTGAGGTTGGACACAAACCCCGCGTGTCACCACAAGGAGAGGGGTGAGGAGGGCAAGTACCGAAGTTGGTGGTGGTCTTGTGGTTTATTGAAGCAGCAGGCGAAGTAGGCTTGGAAGGATTAGATTTTTTTTCCCCAGTAAATGTCTGTTTCACGGTACACACAGGATCTGGCAAAACATTTCCATCAATAGTCACCGAAAGTTACAGCTCGGCAAAGTGAGAAAAAGGCTGCCTGATAACTTCTTAGAGTCTAAATCCAGTGATTTAGACTTTGAATCAGGGTTGTCACAAGTGGACTTAAGTGACTGAGTGGTAAGAACAGGTCGGATTGGTTGATATGAGGATATTTACTTTGGATATTTTGACATGTGATATTAACAGTTTGTGTTTGAATGGTTATAAAGCTTTAACTGTTTGAATTTCAATATCTATTGCCATTCAATAATTGTCTGCCCCCCCAATTTCCTACAACTGTAAAAATTTAAATAGATAAAAATAGAAAAAAGCTTTAAGCCTCATTTTCTCCTGCAGCTGTTCAAATTTAAATATTGGTTTTATTTTTAAGAATTTTAAAATGTTTTTATCAATTTATTCCATGGTGTGTGTGTGTGTGTGTGTGTGTGTGTGTGTACAGTTACCAGAAACTTTAAGTGGGCATGCTAGAGGAACCATGGAGGGGGAATACAGGTGCAGTTACCAGAAACTATGAGTTAGGCTTGACAGAAATTGGTTTATATATATATAAATATAATAGTTTCTGGTAACTGCACCTGTATTCCGCCTCCATGGTTCCTCTAGCACACCCACTTGAGCAGAGACCTGCATCTCTCTCACCCTCCTCACAGGGGATTTTAAGACTGCACAGCTACTTGGATAACACTGTGATATCCTCAGCAAGCCAGACTGCCTAAACAGGCAAGTGTCTGCACGCTGTTTTCTCCCTGAAGGCTATAGCCCATGTATTGCCCACAATTAGAAGTTACCACATAGCTCCTTCTAAGCAAATACATTTATTCTTAAGGAAAAAGCAGGACAGAGAAAACAATAAAAGAATCTACACACATGCTAGAAGGGTTACTACAGGTCACCCCAAACACCAACCTAGTGCACTGGTAGCTTTCAGTCTTTCAAAACCCACCATTGGATTTTCCCTGTGGTTGAAAGTTCATATCCATCTTAGCTCCAGAACCAGAACAAAGGCTGGGAAGAGCATTAGTTTCTTTATACATCTTAGGCCTTTGATCTTCTACAATGGGTAATCAGCAAAGACCCTCTCCTCTGAATGTAGCTTCAAAAGGCTGGGTTTTTGCATAACCACAGTTGGATAATGTGCATTAACCCTAGGTATCCCCAGGAACTGCAGTTAATGCTTATTGTCCCAAAAGTCTATACTTGTCTGGCATTTTCAATACAGTCTTTTGACCTCCCAGTTCCTATAGTGGTCATATCTTGCCCCTAGAGAGATTACATGAACTTAATACAATAAGGTCTTTCAGGGATATTGCGACATTGCCATATCTGTAACACATGGTGTTATATGCTAGATAAATGTATGCCAGCTAAATAATAGGTCCCTCCTCAAAAGAGTTTACCTTGCAGAGATATGAGTGGCTATGTTGCAATACAATACAGAGCAAACATAGAGTATCAGGGTAACTAATATTTGGAATGCTTCACAGAACAGGGCTAGAAAAGTATAGTATTTTACACTAATTGTTTGGAATGTGTAACAACTTACATCTAAAATGAAGGCAAATTTGGCCCAAAGTGTCTTCAGTGTCCAAGTTTGAGGGTTTCAGTTTTAAGGGCCAAATTCTGCTCTTGGATGCACCTACACGGCTCCTGTTAATTTCACTGGAGATTCCCATTTTCAAGTGCATCAAGAGCAGAATGTGGCCCGAAGAGCTGTGTTGTAACAATAAATAAATAAATTAAATTAAATAAATCTGAATTCAAAGGAGATAACATGAAAACTATTCTGAACATTTGCCATTTGGGAGGGTTGAAGTGGAGTGGGGGGGAAGAAAAGGAAACATTATGTCCATTAAGCGACTGTCCAAATTCCACAAGTCATCTCCTGACTTGTTCAGTAATAAATAAGGATAGTTTTATTAAAGATATGTTTGAATACAGTGGTATAGTTACAAAAAAAGAAGTCTGATTAATTTCTGAAATCTCTGACACCAAAGAGTGCCATTGTCTCCCTAACGTGGCTAGGTTTATTTCAGACAGGAATCTGGAACGAACACGTGGAACAATTTCCATAGCAGACCTTTTACAAATTGGGAAGAGATGTTCCACAGACAGAAATGTATGACAATGACTTAGAAAAGCAAACAGGACCATCAGCTTGAAATCTAGTCAATTAAAAAAAATGAATGAAAAGTTGTTTCAGGTCTTATCTTGATCTCTTGAGTCTTGATTGTGGTTTTTACAATTACGTTTTCTGGACTCACACAATCAAAAGAGGAAAGTGACTAAGATCACGATCCACCATTTGTTTCAGTTGGTGTGAATCCTACACCTGTGCAGGACCCCACTGGCTTCAATGGGGCTGTGCACGGGTCCAGACATCCTTGCTAGCAGATCTGATTGCAGGTTTGGGACCTGTGTTTGGCATAGTGTGCTGTCAAAGGCATGCAATAAACAAACAAAAAATGAATCCAATTCCCCCCTCTAAGCCTTTTCAGGTGTTACTTGTAACAAGGGTAAGGAAATAAATTTGAGACAAATGTGTGATTTTTATGTTGACTGTGTCCCATTGAGTAAACGATTAAATGTTTGGTGCTCAAAAGCATCAATATATTGGTTGCTCCATCTCAAAAAAGATATATTAGAATTGGAAAAGGTCCAGAGAAGGGCAACAAGAATTATTGGGGGTCTCGAACAGCTTCCGTACTGGGAGAGATTAAAAAGACTGGGACAGTTCAGCATGGGGTATGTGTGTGTGTGTGTGTGTGTGTGTGTGAGATATAAAGCAGTCTGTAAAATCGTGACTGGTGCAGAGAAAGTGAACGAGAAGTGTTATTTACCCCTTCGCATAGCACAAGAACCAAGGGTCACCCGGTGAAATTAATAGGCAGCAGGTTTGAAACAAAAAAAGGAAGTACTTCACACTATGCACAGAAAACGTATGGAACTCGTCGCAGGGGATGTTGTGAAGGCCAAAAAAATAACTGGGTTGGAAAAAGAATTACATAAGTTCATGTTTATGAACTGTAGTGATTAGCCAAGATGGCTATTAGCTGAGATGCTCAGGGATGCAACCCCATGCTCCAGGTGTACCTAAACCTCCAACCGCTAGAAGCTGGAACTGGATGACAAGGGATGGATCACTTGAAATTGCCCTGTTCTGTTCATTCCTTCTGAAACATCTGGCTCTGGCCTCTGTCAAAAAAGAGGCTACTGGGCTAGATGAACCACTGGTCTGACTCAGCATGGCTGTTCTTAAGTTCTATGTTCTTGTAGGGCTCAGTTCCTAAAAATATTAATCCCCTCGGATATGTGTCTGATGGCTTTGATTTATCCACAGGACAGGTACAACCACAGAAGCACAAATATCCCCACCCCAGCACAATAATGTGACTCCATCCTGATCCTAGACAGACCCCTAATTAGGGCTGAGAGGGAGAATTCAGTCTCTATAGCCCTTTCACTCCTTTTCCTGTTGCTGAGACTGATAGTGATAGTGCCAATTGCATGTTCATTTGTTTTATTTTTAGCTACGTTGGAAATCAAGACAAGCCCTTCCCCAGTATTCTGTCTGGTGGACACACATATTGAGTTGCATTGTAATTTTACAATCTGGAAGAGTGTTAAATTGGAGGATGTGGCAGTGAAATGGACCATAAACAATGAATTTGGAGAGAAGACAGTATACCAGTTTGATGGAAAGCATACATTATATCACCGGAATGGGGCCTTGGTGAATCCTGAATTACTAACCCAGGGCAGCGCATCACTGAACCTGCATAATGTGACATTAGACGACGAAGGGATCTACACATGCACTGTTTTAATAACCCCGCAATATGGAAGTGGGACAATCCGGGTCCAAGTCAGAGGTACTCAGTACTATTAGCTATAAAACAGAAACAACTTGCGACCAACGTGTAACTTTGAGGCCACTCCAAGGGTTGAGTTAAGACATGATGCTGTGATGTGATGTAACGGTAGCCTTATTTTAGCCTTAGAGATTTTCATTTTCAGGAATGCCTAACTGCTTCATAAACTACAGAATGGGGAATTGGGCCAATAGGGTGTCAGACAAATGGGAGTATCCTGTATTAATAAACTCATTTTACAGATGGGGGAAATTGAGGTATAGAGAATAACTGACCTGCCCAGAATCACACAGTGAGTTCATGATAGAACTGGGCCTAGAACCAAGAGGTCTGATTCCCTATCCCTGGACTGCAGTAATCACTAAACCACATATGGATAGGAAGTGACTTTTTTGGAATAGGAGCACTGAATATTAAGCAAACCCCTATAATTTCTCTTGCCACTGCCTACAGCCAGCTGATCATTCTCCAGTGACTATTTTGAATTATTTTTAGGCACTTCTTTGAGGGTAACTGTAGCAAATGTTTCTTAGGGGATCATCAGGTGCTTGCCAGGTCCTTGTGGTCAGTTTAAAGTTAGCTCCTTTACTTTATCTTTGATGCAATGATTTAGCCACGGTCTGGCTTGTGTACATGTTAACGTTATAAGAGTAAAACTTTTGTAGAAAAGAAACTCTCCCGAGCAATTCTTACTGTGCTTCACTGGTGTGTATCTATCACTCATTTGTGTATTTACAGTCTCCTTTTTATTTTGAACTAAATTTTTGCTGGTGTGCATTAGCACTCAGTCAGTATTTTGGATCTAGTCTTATTCACTTACTGCCATGTAACTCTCTATTCCCAATTTTAACTATCTACCCAGAAGCAAAATTAGTGTCTCGTGCTAATTAGGAATCTTTTATGGGGAATCATGAGCAATAGTATCTTGTTTGTGCATGACTGTGATTTGTCTTCCCAGCTCAGCCTACAGTGTTGCTGTCACCCCAAAACCCCGAAATTACAGCAGGGGGAGAGAAAACCTTTTCCTGTGATGTTCATCAATTTTACCCTCAAGAAATTGACATCTCGTGGCTGGTTAGGAAGTATGGCAGTAAACATGAGAGGCCTTTAACGCAGGATATCTGCACGGGAGTCCCATTGGCTCACGATAAAAAGGGCATGTTCACTGTGCTGAGCCGGGTGACCCGAGAGGTGTCTGAAGAGGATGATGGATCCTTGTACATCTGTGAAGTCCGACATGAATCCTTGGAAAAGCCGCTGAGAGGAAATACAACCATATTTGTCACGAGTAAGTGGCCCAAGAACAGACTCTGAATAGATCTGGTTGAAAATTTTGTAATGGCTCAATTTTCTTTCTGAAAATGGAATTTTGCTGAAATCAAACTGTTTCATGGAAACATGTTGGTTTGATGACGTTTTCAACAGGAAAAAGTTTAAATGAATCATTTTTTACTTTCTTTTTAATTTTGATAAGGTAAAAATGATTGATTTTGACTTTATCATGTTGATTAATTTTTGTTTAAACTTTTATATTATACTAAAATATTAGTTTTAATATATTGTATGTATAGATTTAACGTGATAGAATATATGCCACAGTTAATATTTTATAGAACAATGTTTTGACATTACTGAAATTAAATGTTTCAATTGTTCCATATCAAACTTCTTCCAAATTTTCATTTTGCAGAAAATTTCAGACTTTCAGCTTTTCAGGTTGATCTGGAACAAAAACAAATTTTAAAATGTTGGGATTTCCCAGCAAATGGAAATTTTACTTTATGCATTCGGGAAATCCTAAGAAATGATTGATGGGAGGAATGATTTTAATAGGGGCAAAATCCTGCCTTAACTCCAGAAAGTCCTGAGTGCAGTAAAACCAGTGCCCAGGGGCTCAGGACTCCAGGAGGCTGCACAGAGGTTCTGCATTCTCTTCAGGCTGTGCTCTGTGTTGGCTCAGTGCAACAGCATGCGGAAGAGATTGAGAGTAGGGTGGGGCTGTTGCAGATCCACCATCCACAGAAGAGGAATGCAGCATTCCCAGGGACTTTTTCAGCCTAGAGGCTTTAATAGCTGCTCCTGAGCTCTGCAGCCTATATGGGAGATCTGTTTTTTCACCCTTGCAGTTCCCACAAATCTCCCCAGCTCACAACCCCAGTTTCTCAGGTTGTAGTTGAAGGCAGGAAATAAAAAAATACTCAAATATACTGTGTATCAGCCTTCTCTAGCAAACTCCTATTAGCCCTATCCCTGCTTCAATACCCTCATGGACATAACCCTGTACCCAAAATAACAAAGTTACTCCATGGCTCAATCCGCTCCTCTTTCAAGTGTGTTCTTCATGCACATGCTGTCCAAAAGGCCTATAATCCCTTGTCTTGCCTACAGAGAACTGATCATAGCTTGACCTCTTCATGACTCAGTTTACCATCATGTAAAAGGGGGATAATAACAATAATACAGAAGTGCTTCACTTTCCAGGGCTGATGGGAAGCTTCATTAGTTGTTTGTAAAATGCTTTGAGATCCTTGGGTGGAATCGGATTATTTTAAATTGTTTCTAATGAATACATTTGTTTTCAGCCCCAAGGCAGTATCAGCGGGACATGGGGTTCATTGTTGGAGTGGCTGCTGCTTGTATTGTGATAACTGGAGTGTGTAGTATATTTTTGACCATATTCTATCGGGAACAATTTATGAAAGGTAATTATTTTTTTTTTAAACATTCCTACCCTTCAGCATCCTTCTAGCTGTGGTAGGCCTCCCATTTATGTATTAATGATGATGATAATAATTAATAACTAATAATAACTTAACTAAGGGTACGCTCTGCAAAACAATGTGCTTCTTAGTTCATGTTAAAGGAAAGTTGGCCTAAAAATCAGAGCTACAGCTTTCTCTAGCCCAGAGTGTTAACAAATATCGTATTTGATTCTGAGCCCCAAAGAAGGGAGTTGCTAGCTTCTGTACTTCTATCTGATTTCCTTAAGGATATTTTGTATGTTAGGGCACCTCAATCAGCTGTATGGCCCATGGACAGACTCCTTGGGAGGCACCAACAGTAGGTAATCTAGTTTATTTGCCTGCATCGTGGCAGGATTGATTTCATGTCCCTAAATCATCTGTCATGGACTAATTTAGTCTAATCTAATCCAGTCATTAGAGGGATGCAAGAGGGTTTTAGCAACTATGGGAGATCAACAGTAGAGATAGGGGCACTAGATTTTAGCAGTCATAGCACTTGTCAGTACTGGAGGGATCAGAAGGGTTTAATCAGCTAGAAAGGGTGGGTTTCAGCAACTGAAAGAGGGGTGGGCCCCCTCAACTCATTGTATTGCAAAGGGCCATGGTGTGGAGGAGGTCCTGGTTGTGTCTGAGCAAGAGTGATGACAAAGCAGGGCTCCCATCAAAGGTCCAGGGCTCTCTGCAGCTACACTTTGGGTACATGCCTAGAAAAGACCCAGTGTGTTGATTTCACTGGGGCCAGTATTTCACTCCTACTGTGAATGTCACTACTTTATATACTCAGGAACCCCCAGTTCTGCTATGCCAGCATCTCACAGAGACTTCTACATCCCAAATTTATCTTCTTTTCAGTGCCACCTCAGGTTTCCTTGATTAACAAACCAGATGTGATCCCGATTAATGAGAAGCTGAAGCTGATGTGCAACATAAATGGGTTTAGACCAAAAGCGATTAGTGTGAAATGGTACCGGAGAACCCCCCAAATGGCATCAAGTGAAGCTCCTGGAGAAGCCTCTTTTCTTCTGGGTCCAAGAGAAGATATTACAGACAAGGCAAGGCAGCCTTTGGAAACCAATGGCAAGTTCTTCAGTGTTCCATCCTGTCTGACCTACACACCCACCATCCGGGATGATGGGGCAGTGTTTGAATGCAGCATTGAGCACAGCGCACTGAAAAGCGCCATATGGATGAGCACCACGCTGAGTGTCACCGGTAAAAGCCCCTTTCTCCCCCTCCCCCCTACCCCAGCAGATCTTCTTTTCTTACTGACTCGTTGCCAAAATCTGAACAGTAACTTTTTACAAGATTTCCCTAAACACACACTCTCTCTCTCTCTTTCTGTGTCTCCCTTTCAGCTCGGCCGGCAAGTCTCTACATCACTAGCTGGCCTCAGGCTCCCACGGTAGGAGAGAAGCTCATTCTGAGCTGCGTAGTAGAGAAATTTTACCCGAAGAATATCACTTTGACTTGGTTTCGAAATGGACAACTTGTTAGCGATGTGACACAGTTTGGACCTTTCCCTTGTGAAATTGACTATTTCAGTGTCTGGAGCCAGACAGAGTTTATGCTGACCCATGAGGAGGAAGGGGCAGTTTATATCTGTCAGATAAAACACAGCAGCTTTGGAAATATAGAAGAACTCTTCTATGAAGTTAACTTGCAAGGTAAGATGCATGCCGTGAGTCAACTGCTGCAAATGATGCTAGCAGTGAAGCTGCCTTTGAGAGGTTCAGCGGATTTCCACCACGAGGTGCAAAAGATTTGTGGGGTTGAGTTTCAGAGCTTGAGAGGCAGGGTGGTCTATTGGCCTGTGCACAGGGCATAGTGCTAGAAAGTCCTGAGATCTAATCCTGGCTCTACTGGTGACTTGGTATGTGGCTTGGGGCGAGTCAGCCCCTGTTTTTCATCTATAAAATGTAGAGTATAGGGGTATAGTGAACATCAACTCGTTAATATAAAGTGCTATGGAAGTATTAAGTATTTCTAGGTGAGACCGGTTTGATCACCTGGAATCTGAATGAGGCCTTTGGGTTAAAGAGTGTGGAGGAAGCTAAGGAGCAGCTGAGTTCCTCCTAACCCAGCCTAGTAGAGTGATTGCTGAATGGGCCTTCTGTTTTCTTGTCTTAGCCCCATTTCACTCACCGATCTTCAGCGGTGGCGCAAAGTGGAACCGGCCCAGGTAATGCCCAAGGTCTGGGATGAGGAAGAAGAGCGGTGGTAGCTGTGGCTGAGTAGAGAGAGACCTTATTCAGCACAGTGCACTGGGAGAGCCTGGGGATGCGATGGGGGCCAGGAGTACTGAGAGAGCCCCATGAGCTATCAGTACAGGGGAAAGAATGTGGCACACATAATGTTGGGCCAAGGTCAAAGCTATAGTCACACCCAAAAATTCCCATTGCCAGACCCGTAACATGCCATATACAATCAAACCAGGAACAATTTGCAGCAGCTCTCACTGTGTGAGCCGTAAGCTCCCACATTCTCATTATGACTGTCATAAATAATTCACCACTCCCATTGGTACTGTTATGCGTCTTGGCCATTTGCTCTCTTCTTGACATTGGAGGCGACTCATCTGACCATCCGTCCTGCTGTGTGTTCTTTCCGTTTGAACAGGCACACCCCCTGAAGTTCTCTGGATCACCACAGACCCTTCTGTTCCTGTGCTGGGAGAGGAGCTGAGGCTGAACTGCAGGATCAATAACTTCTCCCCTAACGTGATCACTGTGAACTGGTTCCGAGATGGGCACCTCCTGCAAGCGGGAGTCTGCCATTCAGTCTCCATAATGGGAGCCAATGGTTTGCAATCCATCTGGAGTGTTTTGAGAGTCACGCCTGGAAGGGAAGAGAAAGGAGCAGTGTTTACGTGTCGGGTGACACATGCTGCTTTAAGGGACTTTGTAGAAAGATCATACACTCTGCAGCTGCCTGGTACGTCCTGTACTGTGTGTTTGATTGCATAGTTAATGCACTGCCTGAGCAATGGAGATTAGCTGAAAGCAAAGTGTGGTCAAGGGGCCAAATGAGGCCTGTAGAGTGCCAGAGGGAGGCCTAAAGTGATGGCGTGAGCCGATGGCTGTGAGCTAGGAACTTAATGAGACCTGGTCTCAGCTCTGACATGGACTGCCAGCATGCTTAATCTCTCTGCCTAAGAGCCCCCATCTGTACAAACACTCACTTACGTAAGGATGGAGCGAGGATGGCTGTGTTTGTAAAGCGCCTCATTTCTAATTATTGTTATGTTATTAGAATGCAGCCTGTGGCTGCTCTCTGCATGTCATCGTAGGACAGGAACAAAGCTGATCAACTGCGAGTTTTTAGGGCTGGTGAAATGTTAGGAAACACAGAGCCTCTGAGTAGGCTCTAAAGTCATCCTAGCCCCTCCTGCATCCCAACAGCTAGAGGTGAGCACTGCACCAGGGGTGCCCCCCCCCCCCCAATCCCGCTTCCTCTTTTGTATTGGTCTCTGGCTACAAGATTTAGTCCTTTGGCTAGTTGGTGTCTGTTACATTTTTCCAAGCCCTGCCCAAAGTACTGTACTCATATATGGGATCCTCGCTGTGGTCAGCGAATGCAACTTTCTGCATCACAAATGGCAACATTTTACCCAGAATAAATAAGGTGAATTTTGTTTATGAATTTGCTCCATATGGAAATATGTCATTTTTATTGAGACATTAAAAAAAAAAAAGCCCTGCAGACTACGGGTAGTGAGAACCCAAAATGTTTTACTCTGTTGCAAACTGATTAACTCCCCCCCCCACCATTTGGCATGTGATTTTTTTTGTTTTTTGTTTATGTCGGTGTAACAAAGCACACATCAGCAGTTACTGCTGGTCGACCTGACAATTCTGACTTTTTCTTTATAGATTGACTTGGTGAAGGCTTAACAGACTGTCCAGGGTGGGAAAGAAAGAGCAGAAGGTACACTTCCAGCACCGTGAAAGTTCTCTGGAAATGAAACTTACTAAACACTGAAGAGTTGATTCTACATCTCCCCCACTTCATCTCCTGGCTTTCACATTCTCCTTGTAAAGGGATCCTAACTGTTCCTTCCCATCCTACAGTGTAAGGACTGTGTCTGGTTATACGCCACACTTGTGGCAGCTGCTCGCTGCCTTTCTATATGAGAAGCACCAGTTCATCAGCTGGTTTGTAGAGCAGAGAGAATTTTTTGTTCTTTAGCTTCACCTTTGGTTAAAGGATGGTATAGCTTCCTGCATTTGTTGGGTTGTACAGAATTGCTAAATGTCACATGAGCAACACTATAGAGTCAGTGTTATTAATAAAATACTTTTTCTTAGTATTATTAACACCTAGGATTTATCTCCCAAGGGCATTAACTAAGTACTAGGGCTAGGGTAGCTAGGGCATAGTTATTAACTTGTTTAACAGAGGGAGAAACGGAGACACAAAGTAGTGAAAATGATTTACCCAAGGTTACGTAGGGAGCTGTGGAATTATTTTCACAGCTACTAAGGGATTCATTGGCTTTCATGTACATTGAAATGATCCTACCTGACTCCTACATAGAAATGGGCAAGGCCACGAAGAAAAGAGAGGACCTATCCTATATTTTACCACTGGGTGTCTCTCTTTACCTCATCACTGGAGGTAGAAATGAAAAATGTAAAGACAGCTCTACAGTCTGGCCTGTGGTGACCTGAGTGTGTTACCTAGCCCAGTGTGAATGGAGAGAAAGCTTTGCCTTTCTTTTCTGAATTCTTTTCACAATCAAGTATTTGCAAATTCATTTATTGAACAGAAAATTGACACTCCTCCTACACTTCTTACACAATGGATTGACTCCAGCTGCTTTGAGGAATAAATTCCCTTTCTCAGCGGGCCAACTTATATCTGCTGTAAATGGATGCCATTTCAGTGGCGATGCACCTGCTTACAACAGGTTTGAATTAAGTTCAGTGTGCAATGACATCAAACCATGGAGAGAGGGGATATAAGGAATTAGGGAATGATAAAACAAGGGGAGAGAGAGAAGTTATTTTAGGATAGCTTTGGGATAGCTTCTTTTGGAGAGGGATGTTGGTTATCAACTGAATTGTCTTAATTTGTTACATTCTTTTTTTTATTGTTGTAACTCAGTGGCTCTCAAGCTTTCCAGACTTCCCTTTCAGGAATCTGATTTGTCTTGCATACCTCCAAGTTTCACCTCACTTAAAAACTACTTGCTTACAAATCAGACATAAAAATACAAAAGGGTCATAGCACACTATTACTGAAAAATTGCTGACTTTCTCCTTTTTACCATATAATTAAATAAATCAATTGGAATATTAATATTGAAATAATATTAATATGGAATTATTAATATTAATATGTTAACATTTCAGTATATAGAGCAGTATAAATAAGTCATTGTCCGTATGATATTTGGAGGAGGGTGAGGGGGTGAGAGAACCTGGATTTCTGCAGGAAATGGCCCACCTTGATTATCATACACATTGTGAAGACAGTGGTCACTTTTGATGGGCTATTACCAGCAAGAGAGTGAGTTTGTCTGTGAGGGGGCGGAGGGTGAGAAAACCTGGATTTGTGCTGGAAATGGCCCAACTTGATGATCACTTTAGATAAGCTATTACCAGCAGGAGAGTGGGGTGGGAGGAGGTATTGTTTCATGGTGTCTGTGTATATAATGTCTTCTGCAATTTCCACAGTATGCATCCGATGAAGTGAGCTGTAGCTCACGAAAGCTCATGCTCAAATAAATTGGTTAGTCTCTAAGGTGCCACAAGTCCTCCTTTTCTTTTTATGATATTTTAGTTTGCACTGACTTTGCTAGTGGTTTTTATGTAGCCTGTTATAAAACTAGGCAAATATCTAGATGAGTTGATGTAACTCCTGGAAGACCTCTGCGTACCCCCTTGGGTACATGAACCACTGTTGTAAGGGACTTCTATCATAAGCCGGGGGCAAGGAGCAGCAAGTGCCTAGGTGTAGATTACTAGAAGTAATAATGTTAAGGACCACTTTGGCCATTGAGTTGATTGGGAGTAGAATCCAGCCCCTCTGTAAGGGGAAATGAAGGAGGAAAGTGTGGTTGCTTGGCTAACAAGGAACACAAAGATACAAATAAATGTGAAATATAATATATATGTTTAAAAACCAATAAACATGGCTGCTGGTACAAGTGTGTGAGCAAGATATACACATGTATAATCTGTAGCTTGTGCTCAGTTACCATGACTGCATGTGAAAAGGACCAGAGTCTCACTGTCCCTTTGCATGTTCAGTTACTGTGATTCTGCATGAAAACTGTGTGTACAAATTGTGCATGTGCACTTTTGAATGGGAATTTTTGAAACTCTAGGCCTCAGTAGCTGCAGGAATTTGGAATCTGCCTGCTTTGCAAAATGCAGAGCATTACTAACCTCCTGCAAACACCGTATGGGTGCTGATAGGAAAATAAGTCAAACAGTACAATAAAAGCTCATTGGTAAAACAAAGGTCAGTATGTGAGGGTCACTAATGATAAATACAGCCTCTCCCCAGTCAGGACACAAGCCCAGAGTCTCAGGCTGTCCCTTAGTGCCGTATCTACCAGCTCTCCCTTTTGCATGAATAGTGAGTGGATTTAAATGGAGTGGAACTGGTGATACAGAAAGTGTTGGGTTGGCATCAACCATCCTTCCTTCCATGCCCATTAACAGAGAGATAAAAATCTAGTTACAGCAGGAAATAATTAATATGGGAAAAAATGAAGGAAAGAAGCATATGGGCCTTTGCTAATGCTGGTGCAGGAAGTGTTGATTATAGGTGTTTACAGGGGTGCTGGACCAATTTGTATAGTGGGGGTGCTGAGAGCCATTGAACCAAACTGAACCCTATATATAATGGAAACCACTTCAAGCCAGCACCTCTAGTTCCAGTGCCTATGGGCATTTACATAATTAAGAAGATGCAAAGAGGTTAGGGTTTAAATCTTAATCACATTCAAAATACTGGATCTCTAAGCAAATCAGTATGTCACCACTAGCACAGTAAACCTCAGTAAGAGACAGGCCCCTGTCCTATGAATACTGAGCAGTATGTTTATGATACTGAACTGATAGGGGCTGCATTAAGGGAATTGAATAGAATTAAACAGGCACAAATGTGAATTGAGTAAGGAAATGCCTTCCCTTTTTTTCTCACTGTTAGAAACCTAAAAGAAAAGGAGGACTTGTGGCACCTTAGAGACTAACCAATTTATTTGAGCATAAGCTTTCGTGAGCTACAGCTCACTTCATCGGATGCATTCAGTCATGTTAGAAACCTGTATCACTATAAGAGAAATGGCAGATGTCTGCACTGGCCACCAGATAAACGCTCTTTCTCTTCTAAGATCGCGTGGTGTTCTTGTATAGTTGATTTTTAAGAGAGGGGTTTGTGGGGCTCCTGTGGCTACAGCATAGAAGCAGGGTATATTGTCTGGTGACTTGGGCTCCTTTTAAGTAGTTGTAGTGTTTTATGACTTGAGAAGTTTACTGTTGGGTCCTCAGCTTCTTTATCTGCTCATCCTTTGTCATGACACATGGAATGTTACCTAAGTGATCAGGTTGTGGGGGTTACAAACCCCCCACCATTTGAGTCATGTTCACGGGTGATGCGCAAGCTCCCTTTTCTTTCTCTTTCCTTCTTGCTGTTAATTATGGGCCTGATACTGCAGTCCTTACCCTTATGACTAACTCACGTAGGTGTGTAGCCATTGGCTTCAATGGGAGCAGGAGCAGACCCAGGACAGTTCTCCTGGGACTAGTCACAGGAGTAAGGGCAGCAGATTCAGGCCTTGTATTCGTGGTCTGAAAATGTGAAATCCACCCCATTGTTTCCTGATTTCTACCTGTGTCAAAATGATCCCTGGTAACCCTGGAACCTAGAAAATCAGTTCAAATCAAAGCTGCCCTATCAAAGGATGGGAAATTGAAACAGGATCAGGCTAACAAAAGGAGCCCAACTAAAATGCAATCTGCTTTAGCCATGAGCGTCTCTGCTGCTTTAGAGAACTCTGGTATTGGAAAATCCTGGAACAATGAATAGCACTGGGTTTGGTGGAGCTCACCCAACAATATTATGGTCTTGGTTGTGTTTCAGTCCTTTGCTTCCAGGATGTTTCATCTTTTCATTGGGGTTTGTTTGTTTGTTTTGTCTAGAGCTTCATTCCCTAATTGCCACAGATCATTTAGTTTGTCTTATTTGGTCATTTTTGGTGTAGGCATGAAGCGCTCATTTTCCTTTAGCTCCGCAGTTGCTCTGTAATTAACATCTTAAATGCTGTTTACTCTCTCTGAAAACAGATTCTTTTCAGCGTATCAGGCTGGCATAAGAAGGCATTGGAAGGCTGCACTGTTGCCTGTCGTTGGTTTTGAAGTTTGACTTTGCCCCTTCTGGGTTTGGATCTGCAGGTTGTGTGTGGAGAGAGAAATGCAATTAGTCTGATTGAATAAGGTCTCGGTGGCTGCTTTGTTTGTAAAGGATTAAAGCTTATGCAGTGCTGGAGAGTTATTCCGCATCTTTTTTCATGCGATAACTTTTTATTCATGTCTCTCAATGGCAAAATATGAAACTTGCAGAAAGGGCTGAAACATACACATGCCTTTCTCTCTTCCAACCAATTCTTTAATTAAATGGAGAACCACACAGTATCACTAAGAGGAAATAAGCAGGAAAGGAGGTATGTATGCCAGCATGGACTGAGCAGGGGGCTGGGAGCTAGGAGCTAGGAACATCCTGAATTCTAGCTCTGCCACTGGCTCTCTGGGTGGCCTTGAGCAAGTCATTTAACTTCTCATATCAGTTTCCCCATTTGAAAACTGGGGAGGATGATGATGATAATAATAATAATAATATCCATTTACCCACCTCAAAGGGTTGATAGGGTGATTCATTGATTTGTTATTATTTGCATAGTATTCTGAAGCTATAAAGTGCTATTGGAGAGGAGGGAGAAACTATATCACATGGACCAGGATCTGCTCAGACAAGATGCAAACCAGTCTCTAAAATGTACTGTACCAACAAGCTCTGTGGCTATATACTCTACCTCTTTTCCACCAGGCCAGTGATTTATGGTTCTTATTAGCCAGGGGATGGTTTTCTTCTTTGGAATCTGTTTTGTACTTTCTTGCTACTCATTTGACTCTGTTAGAAACTATGACTTTCCTGACACTTTGGGAATGACCTATCTAGTATCGCTAATTCCCCTGATGGCTAATTGGCTGTGAAGGGGAAAGGGCTTGTTTGCCTAATAATAATTCTGTATCTCCTAGTACGTTGTGGGGCTGAATTCATCAACATCCGTAATGCACTTTGAGCTAGTCAGTCAGAGGATGCTGTAGAAGTGCAAAGTGAGATCAGGTTATTATGTTGCTTGTCTTTTCTGCTCACTCTCTCTGGTTTTATTCAGACTGGTTCAGCCTCCATTCGCTGTACTCCAGACACAGCAACAAAACAGAGAGAAAGTCCAGCCCGCACTTGACTTTATCCTCCCATCTTTTCCCCCTTTGATCTGTTCCTCAATTTGATTATAAAGTTTGAACTGTCGTCTGTATCTTCTGCCCCTGGGATTCTCTGAGGCTGTGGTCGATTTTACTTTTTTCTTCTTATGTGGCATTTCCATTCCTGGAGGTTTGCACTTATGGTAGCCCATTCTGTACGATCCTCTGCTTATCTCTTTGTGGATGAACAGTCCTTTTGGTCCACCCAGGATACTACACTGCATTGACTGAGTTCAAGGGCATCGGAACCTTTGTAGAAGGTTGCGGGGAGGACAAGGCCAGAGTGGCGGGGGAATTAAAGTGCTACTTAAATACCCCACAGAGTGCAACGGCAATAGAAATACCCAGAATACAAAATGTAGCCAGATTATAATGTTTAAGGCATAATTATAGTATGAACAAACAAACAAAAATAAGACAACTTTAATTCTAAACATCGGGATTGCATTTTATTTTTGCACTTCGTGTATTGTACTTCACTTGCATTTATCATTTTATTGCATATACCCTACTATTAATACTGCATTATTATTGTTTTTTTACTATTGAACTGTAACTTGCAATTCTGTAACATTACAATCGAATTGTCCTTGTTTATATATAATGTATATTTTAACAATTGTAACACTCCATTGTAAATCTCCTTAGAATAAGGCATCAGCAAAATTAATAATAATAACAACAAACAACTTTGAAGGAAGGTGAACATGTCCCCATAGAAGAGGTACCGTATAAAATGATTTTTTTCTATGTTTTATAAAAAATAAAATAAAAAATATCTTTTATATTTTTAGAAAACCTAACAAGCACCATGAACAGGTTGTAGCAGATAGAAGCAATACAGGATCTATTAAGCAAAAACTGTATACTTAATGCAGTGTTGGTCACACGATTATCTAGGATTGCAGTGGATATCTAGGAATGCATCTGATCTCCTAGTGCTTCTTGGTCTCTAGGAGTACAGTCATTTTTTTTTTTTGCACAGTGTATACATTTCTTTTGTTAAAAAGTGGGGAGGCATGGTTCCTTGGCCCTCCCCCCAGTTCCAGTGGCTGAGTTCCAATCATCTCTAATACTTTTTTGGTTGGTTATGCGGTCTATCCAGGATATTTTCAGAATTCTTCTGTAACATTATAATAGGGTGACCAGATGTCCCGATTTTATAGGGACAGTCCCGATTTTTGGGTCTTTTTCTTATATAGGCTCCTATTACCGTCTCCCCCACCCCCGTCCTGATTTTTCACATTTGCTGTCTGGTCACCCTACATTAAAATTTGAAGGACTGTAGTTTATCATCAATTGTTTGAATGTCCATGTTGGATTTTACTTTGTTCATTCAATAAAATAATCCTCTCCTTGCCCTTTATCCTGTCTTTTTTTGCTGTTTTGATAAAGAGGAAAAGAGCTATCCTGCCTGCCTGTGCTGATCGGGAATTTATTTTGCAGGGGTTTTTGAGGTCAGGTGTGAAAAGCCAGTCATTTGGAGTTATAATTCTGGTGAGGACATTTTCTGTACTTCCTCTATGACCTGTTTATAAAGCATCTTTTCCTAACAGGCTTAGCCTTTGCTTGGATTAATGTATCTGGGCCACATTCACGTGTTAGTTTTTGCTTGCTCAGCATCTGTGTGCAAAGTGGGGAAATGGCTTTAGTCTTGCTAAGATTAGAATGATACAAGTCAGAATATTGCAGAGGGCCTGGACCAAAACTCTTGAGCTGAGCACCTGCAGATTTTGAGAGAGTCTGGAACTGACGGTTGTCCTTTGTCTTGGGTCTGCTGTGATTAGCTCTTACCTTTACATTGGTTTCCTCCTAGCAGTGTAGAGAACTTGTCAAAATTCTTTTAAAAAACCCTGTGTTGTTGTTGAGTGGAGTTGGAAAAGCAACTGCACCTCCCTGCGTTGTCATTTTTGGCTTCTCCATAATGTGTGTTTGTGTTTGATTTCTGTGTACGGGGAAGAAATATGATACTGGATTCCAGACTGAGCATTTGAAGAAATATTTAAGCATGTGGATTTTCAGTGTTTTTTAGCACGTCAGATGTAAGCACCTTTTCCCCCTTTGTATTTGAGATGTATTTAATGTAGTTGTTGGACTCAGTACAGGGGTAACAGGCTGAAATTCTCTGTGTTATGCAGGAGGCCAGACAAGATAATCTAGTTGTCCCTTCTGGCCTTAACATTTAAGATTTTATTTTGAAATGCATGACCTGCTAACTCCCTCTGATAACAAATGGCATGAAGCAAGTGACTCTGCAGTGTGGAAGATCTTGAGGAGAGAGAAGATGCCTGTGTCCCTTTTCTGAGAATAGAGATGGAAAAGAAGTAGGGTCACCCCGCCTTACCCCCATTTTACTGTCTTGGTGTAATGCCATTAGCAGCAGAGCTGCACTAGTGTAAAATTAGAATAACACAGGGGTCCCCTGGAAAACAAAACAGAAACCAACACAAATAAGCACATACCCACTTCAGGCAAATAGCAGCGTAGCCCTGTGATTTTAAAAAGACCACTAAAGCTGGTATGCTGTGAAAAAGGAAATGTTAGATTTGGCAGCATTTAAAAAGATATGGGCAACCACTGTTTTTTGTTGTTGCTAGATTTGCAATAGAGTTGTATACAACTAATACAAGTCTTTTTAGCTTGAGGGCCGTCAGTATCATATCTAACAAGAGTTGGGTTAGTACTGCTAGGAAATCCCAGGAAGTGATAATGGCGAACCAACTGATATCAGTGCTGGGTGAAAGAATGTTGGTGTCCTGTGCAAATTGGGGTGCCCCCACCTTCCCCGTTACCATGGCAGGGCAGCTGGGCCAAACCTGAGTGGCGCTACAACCCCACTCTAGCTGCACTCCAGCTGCTACCAGCCCTGCAGAGCATGAACAGGAGCTGCACAGCACCCCAGCCCACCCCCACTCCACACACACAGACCCCCGAATGCCCCTCCCACATATACCCCTACAGCCCTCTGCCTGCCCCCACTTATCCTGACATCCCCTACACATCCCAGAAGCCCTGACATACATCCTGCTCACCTCAGCCCCCAGCATCTCAGCCCCACTGGCAGAGCCCTCAACATAGCCCCCAGCCGCACCACCGTCCAAAATCCTCCATTCCCCCCACAACTCACCCCACCACCTCCTAACATCCCCCAGTGCCCCCAACCCCTCACCCTCCAACACTCCCCACCAACCCTTAGTCCACCAACAAGTGAGGTCCCAGCCCCTCATCCACCACCCCATGAACCTTCCTGCCCATTCACCGGCACCCCCCACTGCACCACCTGGCTCAGTGCTTGCTCCAATTCTGGGCGAGGGCAGCTCCTTACGATCCCGGCTGTGGCTCTTGTTGCTCCCCTCACCTGCCCTGCACTCTCACAGCAAGGACCAAATTTGGATGGGTGGTATTGCCAGGTCACAACGCCACTCATTCAAATTTGGCCCGTGGTGGGGACAGCCAGGCTAAATTAGAGTGAGTGGCGTTGTCATCTCATGTGTCTGGTCGCAGCACCACTCAGGTTTGGCCCGTCATCAAAATGCTACCCACCCACATCTGGTGGTCGGGCTTGCTCCTGAGATGGGCGCCCTGTGCAAACGCCCTGAGTGCATGTTAGTTAACTCAGGCCTGGTTGGCACCCTTATTACTTAATACTCTGCCGCCGCCTCAGCATGGTGCTAGGGGGTGCTGTACTGCAGAGAGTGCTGGTGATTCAGTAGTTACTCTTTCCTCTGTCGTTACTGAACCAATGCCTCAGCAAGGTGCTTGCTCTTTTGCTGGATACACCGTCTTTTGGATAAGATGTGCCAACTGTAGTCATGAAAGGTTCTCACAAGAGTAGGGGTATTAACTGGGGTATCCTGGACAAATTCCAGCTTTATCTTCTTTACTACACTTGCCCCTGGACTTTCAATTGCATTAGTTACTCTTCAACTTCTATAAATATGATGGCAGTGTGTTACTGGTGCAGCATGAGTGCTGCATTTCCATCCCAGAGGCAGCTGCTTTTCAGTGATGGGCTAAATGATCCCCATACACGCAGGGTCCAGTTTTCATACTTGCCACCTAAGTGAGGGCACTAGCTGTGCATTCGGGTGATCAGACTGACAACTGGGTGCCCAAGTTTGAAAGGTGGGCTCCCCATCTGCAAATTGCTTTGGAGTCTGTTGCAGCTGAAGATGCTGTAGGGTATTGGTATGATTTTGGTCTTTTCCTTACCTTGGAGACAGAGCTCTTCACTTGATACCAAGTAGGATTCAGAAGCCTATCGTCACCAGATATGTTTGTATGGGGTTTGGGATAGGGTTTTTTCAGCAGAGGCCATTCAGCTCTGGAGTAAATTGGCCCCTGTGGTCTGAAGAAACCCAGATGTGCTGGTCTTCAAAGCATGTTGCAAGAAATCTCTATTCTCCTAGGCTTTTTCTGAGGGGGGAGTGACTAGGGCTGAGTGGCGATGGCAGGAAGATGGGCTTGTGTTGCTGGGGAAGGGAGTTCAGTGATTGTTATATGTTGACAGCGAGTCAGTTTTTACTTTGACAGGTTTCATAGTAACAGCCGTGTTAGTCTGTATTCGCAAAAAGAAAAGGAGTACTTGTGGCACCTTAGAGACTAACCAATTTATTTGAGCATAAGCTTTTGTGAGCTACAGCTCACTTCATCGGATGCATTCAGTGGAAAATAAGTTTTTACTTTGTGTGTGTGTGTGTGTGTGTGTGTGTGTGTTTTTAAACTGCCTTGTAATAGCATCTGGAGCGTTAAGCACATTTTACACATTAAATAAATAGACAAAAGTAAATAAATGTTAATTAACCAAGTAATCTTAATGAGACAGTGACACTGCTCATATGAACAATGTCTGTTCAACCCCATAGATTGGGTTGATTTGTTTGCAGGTCACTCTGTATCCCTTAATCAGCTGATTAAGGGTAACTCGCTAACGAAGTCGTCAATTGGTTTCTTTAATTCTTAGTTACTGTGAAAGGAGATCAATCAACATGATGTGTGTGGCTCTCTTCCATCTTCTTTCCTTTGTCTGGGCTCTTCCTAATCTCAGTGCCCTTCTAGTGGAGACGGGAACATGTAGAGGGAAAAGCCTTACCTCTCTCAACCCCCCCAGTCTGCCCATTCCATTTGTTTTATCTGAGTCAGGTTTGACCTGCATTCCACTGTGAGAAGGAATAACTTCTAGGTATTGATAAGAGCCTTTTAGTTACCTGGAGAAGTCATCTTTGGAAACATGCTCTTTCCACTGACAGCTATTTCACAGCTGTGCTGGCTGGTGTCTGAGTTCTGGGGACAATAGATTTGGAGCTGTTGGCTGTCGTTACGCTGAGTTGGATTCTGTGCATTCTGCAACCCAGAACATAGAACTTTTCACCTTTTGGCCCATGTATGTGTCTGAAAAATATCTAAATAAAATATGCTCTAAATTATGGAGGAAGATGTAACGGAGAGTGGGGAGCACAAAGAAAGCAAGAATCTAAGCTAAGCAGATCTGCAGCATTACCTTCTGCAATTGGACCATATCCTGACATCCTTTCTCAGGCAAAACTCCACTGATCTCAGTGAGAACTTTGCCTATATATTCACTTCTGGATTGTAATCCTATAGACCAGTGGGTCTCAACCCTTTTCACACTGGGTCTCCTATTCCATCTAGCTGGGGATCTCCTCCTGTTTAGCAGTATGGGAAAGATGAGGTGGTTATGACCCTAAGTCTGGAATTTTATTCCATAGATATCTGGGTTGAGCATGTTGAAAAACTCATGAAGCTGCAGAACCAGAGGGGCGGTTGCATCTTTTTGCAGGACATCAAGAAACCAGATCGTGATGATTGGGAGAATGGGTTGACAGCAATGGAGTGTGCCTTGCACCTGGAAAAGAATGTGAACCAGTCACTCCTTGATCTGCACAAGCTGGCAACTGACAAGAATGACCCTTATTTGTTTGACTTCATTGAAACCAATATAAATTTCATTCATGGGGCCAGATTTTCAAAGCATAGTGCAATGGCTATACCTATAACAATACAACCCATACCTACCACACCTGCGGCCAACAAGAGCTTTTGCAGATGCCCTTTGAAATGCAGGCCTCCCACATCTTGTAAACATCGCAAACTGAGGAGCTCTGGATTTTTTTTATTTCCCTCTACCCTCCCCCTTCCTCTCCCACTTTTTTTTAAAAAGCTCTAGACATTAACTGCAAAAACCTAATTCTAAGACTTCACGGCAGAGAATGCATTTGCTTGTGCAATTAGGCCTTGATCCCGGCTGAAGCCTCTCTGGGTGTGACTGTAATATAAACGTTAAATAATAATGAAGGTTACACAGTTAATGTTTCTGATGGAATCTTAACTTTACATTTCCTGCCTTTTGTAGCTTAACTGTGCAAAATTTAAAGTTACATGACATTTTTTGAATTGATTTCTATACTGAACCTTTGCTTTAGATTTCTTAGTCTGGCAAAACCTCTATCTTTTAAAAATAAGGGCCTTTTTCCCAATGCCTTCTCCCTTGCACCTACGTAAGCAGGTGAGATCTCCCAAATCAGAATACTCCACTCACACCTATGGGAATGCTTATCATTTTTGCACAAGCGTCAATGATGATATAAAGTGCAAGGCAATTGAGAATCGAGACTAGACTAAACTATCACAAAATGAAAATGAGTGCCTTGGAGTCTTGGGTGCACTGTGTATCCCACTACTTCATCTGTGCCAGGTTTACAGTGGTGCCGTGGAGCCGGGCCCATGCTCAGAAGGGGCCCCGGCCTGCTCTGCTTGCACTGTGCCCTGAGACCCTGCCAGCCCGCTGGCTTCCCCCAACCCTACCCACCACTTGCTCTCTCAGCCAGTCTGCTGGTCAGCCGATGGCTCCTCTCCAACCCGTGGCCTCAACCCGCCAGCTTCTCTCTGCCCCCTGGCCAGACCCCAGTGCACCTCCGGCTCCAGGCAGTCTCTCCTTCCCACCACCTGTGGGGCCCTGCCTGTCTCCCCAGAGCTGATCCACCTGGGCCTGATGCAGAAGCTTGGCCAGTTGTGGTGGGAGACAGTGTGGGGGGCTTGGCTGGGTCCCTCCAGGCAAGTGGGTCCTGAGGGAGTCCAGGCGGAGCAGGCCCTGACCTGGCTGATCTCACCACTCCCAAGGGGCTGGAGCGATTCCCCACCCTCGTACCAGCCCTGGCTGCCCTGGTAGCTCATCCTGGCAGACACAGTCACATCCCAGCAGGGCCGGTGAGTGGGCTGGGAGGCAGGGTGTGGGGCAGTGGGTCTCTGGAGGGCCTGTGGGGGGTGCTGGGCTGTGAGGGGGCGGGGTAGATCTCTGTGTGTTGGGGCACTAGGGAACGGGGTTGTGTGTGGGGTGCTGGGCAGGGGTGGTGTTGAACAGGGTGTTGTGCATTTGTGGCAGGGTCTGGGGAGGTGCTGGGCATAGCGGGTCAGGGGAGGGGAGGGAGCGGGCTCTGGCCGTAGGGAATCGTGGGGGTGTTCTGGTGTTGGGCAGGGGGGCTGTGTGACATGGCATGGGTCCACCCCCGAGGGAAGGGGCTTGCTGGCAGCACAGAGCTGGGCGGGCCATTATGCGTGGGGCAACTGCCGGTTTGTAAATAGTGCCCTCGCCGTGGGCTGGGTGAAGCGGGGCCGCCCCTGCCATGCCATGCCCCATTGTCCCCTTGGGGGCCCACAAATATGTTTGGGGCTAGGCCCACAAAAGGTTAATTTGGCCCTGTACTTCATGGACATTTGTTAAAACTCATTCTCATACTGGGCCTTGGTATTCCCTGTAAAAGGCACATTTGGGGGAAAAGCTGCCATTACCGTCCTTCTAAAGGCGACCAACTGCAGTATCACAAACACAGTGTTTCTTCATATTAGATACCCAAGGATAACAAAACATACACTGCTTGTGCTCACTAAACACTAGGGCCAGCCCAGAATCATCCCTGGTGTAACTACTGGTTTCAATCGTGTTGAACCAGGAGTAAATTTGCTCCAAGGACAACACACTTCTAAAATGACTGAAAGGAAACACTATGGCAGGGGCTGCCAGCTTCTCTGTAATGTTTAAATGACTTGGCCTTGAGCTCATATTACTATATTATTTATTATTATTAAACTCTGAACTGTTTAACTTGGATGTTGCATATAAGCCCCCCAATACAGCAACTGTCCCTATTTCTCCTCACTTACTGCAATGCCAACTGGCAGAATAACTTGGGACTGCCAGCTCCACGTTGTAAAACGAGCTAAGGGGCTGCAGAAAGGCAGGGCCAGGCCCTACGTCATCATGGCTAGTGTACGACTTGTGAAGCAAGTGTGGTTAGTTTACAGCTGGATTCACTCTGAGTAGCCCTGTCATAGATGCAATCAGGCGCTTTGCAGTGATGAGGCTTTGAAGAGAGGGATCTGGTGTTTGATAACTGAGAAAACACTTCAGGATAGCTCCCTGTTGGCTGTAGAAAGGAGTTGGTGGCACCAGTGATTAATATTGAGCTGTCTCCACCCCATGGCACTCAGGGAGCCTAATTCATACCCAGAACACATGCAGCCAATGGCCCCTCGTGTTTCTGACTCCAGGCAGCACATTCTCACCTGACCTACCATCTGCTGGGCGGAGACCCATGAAGGCGGGAAAGCCGCAATGATGGCAGCAAGCAGCATCATCCGAGCAGGCTCAAGAGAGGGGGTTGCACTTCCCTGACATTCAAGCCAAAGGGGGGAGGGGGAGTGATGAGCAGCAGCGCGTCCCATGAGGCATGGGCAGCAGCAAGGGCCGGGCTGCCTGCAGAAGGCTGGAGGCTAGGGAGAGCTGGTAGGGGCCCTATTGCTGCAGGGTGCCCAGAACCTCCGCGAGCAGGCCAGCTCTTCTTCCGCCAACTCTGGCTGGCCAGCGTAGGGAGCGCTCCAAGACTGGCGTGCCAGCAACCCGTGGGAGCTGGCTGTGGGACCCACAAGGGATGGGTCGTGCCCCAAGGGTGCTGAGCGATGGCTTCTGAGAGAACTGGGTGCAAAACCCCTCTTCCTTGCCCCCGCCCTGTCGCCAGCCTTGGGGCGGTTAGGGATTTCTAAGGCGCCCATCACGGTGGTATCTAGCCAGACTGGACAAGATCGCGCCGGAGTTCACCGCTCACCAGCTCCGTGGGTTGCTTTGCACATCATGCGCCCTTCAGCTCGGGGAGGGGAAGCTGTTCTCTGTATCAAACAGCTCCCTCTCCTCCAGGCAACAGGCAGGTGTCCTCTGCCGGGGACCCGCGCCGGCCTCTGGACTCCAGCTCCCGGGGCAGCGTGCGGGGGGCCTGCGGGTGGGGTGGCCGGAGCCTGGACAAGGCGCGATGGGGCTGGATGCGGGACCTGGGGTGGAAGGAATGAGGAGCGGCGTTGTCATGCGGGTGCGTGTGTGTGTGTGTGTGTGTCCGGACGTGGGGGGCAGGGGAGGGGTGTCCGGAGCCGGGGTGTGTGTGTGTGTGCCCCGGGTAGAGGGGCGGGGTGTCCGGGGCAGGGGGCTGAAGGCCAGCAGCAGTGGCCCCGTGCTCTGTGCCGCCCCCAGGTAAGAGCCCTCCCTTCCTCCCCCCGGAGTAACTCTCCTCCCCCCGGGATAAAGCGGCGGCCCCTGCGCCCGGGCGCAGTCGGGTCCAGCTGGGTGTCTGTCGGACTATGGCAGCGATCGGAGCCCTAGTGAAGAAAGTGTGGAGTATCCGCCGGTTCCTGGTGTTACTCTGCACCCCGCTGGTGCTGCTGCCCATCATCATCAGCCTGCCCCCCAAGGTAACCCCTTCTCTTGCCCCCCGCCCTTGGAGCCCCACAGGGGATCCCTGCCCCCAGGGAATCCCGATTCCCCTGCTTGTCTCCAAGAGACACCTCCAGACCTGGCCCCCTAGCGACCCCCCTCCCTCCATCCCAGGGAGCCCCCCCCGCCGTGCTCGCTGCCCCGAGGGGAGCCCCTGCCCTGCCTGCCACGCTCCCTCCCCACATCTCTTCTGTCCCCTTTCCCAGGGCAAGTCACCTACCTGCCCCCTAGCCACTCCCCTCTGCCCTGCCTGCTCTGGGCCAGGTGCTCCCGCCCTGGAGCGCCCCAGCTGGAACCGATCCGCCACCGGCCCAGCGCCTCGTCTTGCCCCTGGGGCCTCCCCCGGGCCGGGGCTGTCTCTCGGTCCCGGCGGAGCCCGGCCTTGGCGCCTTTGGATGCAGCAGGGACCGCAGCCAGCGAGTTGGTGTCCAACTCTTAGAACTTTCCGCCGGGTCTCTCGGCGCCAAGCGCCGGCTTCTCAGGCACAGGGCGCCCGGCAGCGGGGACACACAGCCAGCCCCGGCTCCACGTGCGATGTGTGCCCCGCTCCTGCGCTCCCTTCCCTGCTCTGCGCCAGGCCAAGGCACTGCGGAAAGGCTGCGCCCGTGCCCGGCTCCAAGTGCCCCCCTCCAGCCCGTCAGCACTCGCCGCACACTGGCACCCCTGGTACATGAGCGTGTTTTCCAGACCCTTTCCAGTCAAGTCATTGGGGACATTGGGGCTGGCTTCCATGCGGGTCTGAATCCCCTCCCCGGACAGCCTGCCCTCCCTGCTGACTGCCTGGGGAGAGCTTTCCCTCACCCACCAGAAGAAGACAAGGGAACCAGCAGCACTATGCCTTGAAAGAGCATTTCAAGTCAGGAGACCTCATGAACCTTCCCACCCCGGCTTTCCCCACCCCATCCTCAGTGTTTGCTTGATAAATGATAAATACCTGATGCAAACGGTGCCTCCAGCTCCATAGAGGGTAGAATGGCATTGGATTCCTGAGCCTGGGAAAACTGCACTGCACAGGGCCCCCTGCACAGATGGGGCCACACATCTCACAAGGGGAAAGAGAGAAGGCAGAAGGAATTAGATCTATGGTCCATACCCCCCAGAGTACACTATGGGTCAGATTCTACAGCATGGCATTAAGCCCCTAGTACTGTGAGCAGAGTCTGGCCTGAGGGTGAAAATAAGGTGTTCTACCTGCACTCACAGCATGGATAAGGCTTAGCCTATGACTGTGAGCTGCACTGGCTGCTTAGCCATTATTACCCTGAGTGGTTTTATCCCTAACTGGTTTGGGCCATGGCTACTCTGGCTCCCTTCCCCTGTTGTGCTACCACGGCTGTGGATAGCGTAGTTTCTTGAGCTAGATTCCCCCTTGGTTTAACTGCCAGGAAGGCATTTTCTGAGGAGCGGTCCCTGTAGGTACACTGGAAGTCCATCATTTTTTACTCTTGGGGACTTGGGGTGGAAGTGAGTTCAGGGGAAGGGCCTGTGCTTAGTTTAACTCTTTTGATGTCTTGGTGAAAAGCTGCTTTGTTGTAGGATGCAGATACAGTGATGTTAACTGTGATGTGTATTTATATATTTGTGAAAGTGCCTAGAGATTTGGTGGGGGGGGGGGGAGGGGGCAGCGATAGCTCCAAACAAACCAATCCATCCCAGGGTGGTGGGAATATTGACTAATGCAGAACTAAGCAAGAAGGGTCTCAGAACTGGCTACAATTAAGTGGAATATGCTAAGATCTGGCACTAACTAGTATGGGATTCTACTCTTTCAACCTTCCTAGGATACCTAGTACTTAGAGTGTTTTTCATCAGTAGATCTCAAAGGGAAACTTAGGTACAGAGAGATGAAGTGACATGCCCAAGGTTACCCAGCAGGCCAGTGGCAGAGCTATTAACCCAGGGTTCCAGAGTCCCAGCATAGTGTTCTATCTACTAGGTACACTGCCTCCCCAACTGTAAGGAAATCCCACTATAAGGCAATCCCAAGATCTACACCCAAGAACAGCTTTCTCAGGAGAGCCAAAAGTTGCAGGTTTGGTGTTAGCATTGTGGCTGGATTCTCAATAAAGTGACGCATGGCCCACAATATGCCCAGTGAGTATTACATGGTTTCAATGGCTTGTTATTATTCCCTCTTACAAGCAATGTTGCGAAATATGGCATTTTGCAGGTGTGGGATGTGCTTGTAAACAGGCAACCTTTGTTATCATGACTGAAGAAGCTTCTTGAGTGAATATTTGGATTATTTTGTACAAGCTGTTTTTAGTTTAGGATTTGGGCTTGGGGACTGTGTGTTAGACAGCAGAGCAAGTGACATGTCTTTACAGTGAATGCTGAAAACCTTCTTGGAGAAATGCAGGATTTTTACAAATCACACAAAGTTTGGCTAGATGTCTAGAATGACTTGTATTTCCTCTCAGGAGACTTGGGGTATTTCACCCCAATGATTGGGAAGTTTTTTGCCACTGACTTAAACGGGGCCAGGATTTCACCCTTGAATTCACATCATGACTCAGATCCACTTGAAAATGAATTTGTTCTTGTCAGCAAAAATTGGGCACAGTTCAGTATGTTTGGCAGTCTCTTCTCAAGAGAAGCTCTGGACTGGAACAACCATGGCTATAGCAGGTCATGATTCACGTGCATTCGCAGAGCTGTGTTGGGGACACCTGTGTAGTCTACTGACTTTGTGCATGGCTCTAGTCAGCTAAAACCTACACATCCAAAGTCACAACATGAATCCCTGAAATAAAAAAGAAAGAAGAAGAAGAGGCAGGAACATTGTTTTAGTTGATGTCACCACACAGTAGCAGTGAGAATTCCTTTATGGAATTAAAATCCATAGTTTCCATTTTGCATAACTGTTGTTTTTGGATGATGTCTTACTAAGTGCACATGAAATCTTTTGATTGTTTCAAAGGGCAGAAATAAGATTACATAACAGGTATCTAATTCCTTCTGCAGACTTGTAAATAGCTCATTATATTAGCTTGTGCATTCATTTTCTGTGGCTGAACAAGTGACTAAAACTTTTAATGGTTTCCCTTTTGAAGCTGACACTGATGTAGGTCCAGGCATACAATCTGTGGTAGAAGAAGCATGCTGTGTGTTAAATGCAGACTCTTGTCTTGGGGTATGTCTACACTACAAACCTAGGTCACTTTACAGCCACCACAGTAATTACTGCAGTAGTGCCTGTCTACACTACTCTCCTTGGGTCGGTAGTGCGTGTCCTCACCAGGAGCACTTCCATTGACCTAAGAGGGACAGTGTGGGGAGCTGAGAGCCTGGTCTCTCAGCTCTACTGGCAGCTCCCTGCCAGGACCCTGGCTGCCCCACAGGCTCCTGGGGTCCTGGCGGGCTGCCTCCCATTCTGCTCCCTGTTCCCCACCGGGAGAGGAGAAGTTGCCCAGGGCTTCTTGCCTGCCCCTTCCCTGCCAGGAGTGTGGAGGAAGTCACCCCAGCTTCTCGCCCTGGCTCCCAGCTGGGATCGGAGTCCAAAGTCCCCTGGGCTTCTCACCTTGGTTCCCAGCTGGGAGCAGGGTCCACCTGCCCAGCTCTCTGAGGGAGCAGGGCTTTCTTGTCATAAGCTGCCTTATGTCGACCTAACTTTATAGTGTAGACCAGCCCTTGGAAGCCCAGACTCAGCGGTTCTAATATACTGGTAGCTCACTCCTCATGTGCACGTCCACACAGTTCAGCATGATTCGCACTTTTTTGCTCTAGAAAGACCCAATATTTGGAAGAGTGGAGGGGATTGCAGCTCAGAACTGGGCATTGTGTGCGGGGGGTGCTGCAGCTCAGTGTTTCGGTACATTGTGGGGTACAGTGTGGAGAGCCAAGGACTGGAATAGCAGTAGCGGCTGCAGGTCAGGTTACAGAGGCGTTGGCAGAGTTGCATGTGGCAAACTTTCACCGTGTCTGACTGAGCTATGTTAGGAATTAGTCTTTAATTTTCATGAGCTCTAAATTCAGTCTCAATTTTAAAAATTGCTGCTTCACTGCCATTACTATCTGTATTACTTTAAAGCCAAATTCCTGGTGTAGTGACTATAAATCAGGGCAGAATTTGGCCCTGCATGTTTAAAACAAATCTGAGCGGCAATTTCACTATCTGAACCATGCCGTCCTCCTTAAGTTTAGAGTATGGATGAGCCTACAGCTGGAAGTGACTCTTGCAGAGTGTCATTTGTTCACATTCGAGGTAAAACCTCGGGTGTCAAAAAATAAATTGACTCATTTTTCTTCAGCAAGCAAAGAACCTTACTTAGGTATCCACGTGGGATTAAATTCTGAGGTCTGGAACTGTGTTTAACCTGTCCTGCACAGCCTCAGCAGCAGGCTGGGAAATGAAGGACACCGGTTACATGTATAACAGTGTTCACCAAGAGGCTTGAACAGGCAGTCTCAGCAGGTGAGGGGAGCCCAGGTGGTGGCATAGCAGATGGCATAGTGGCTTGTGAAAGGAACGTGTGCTGGCTGTGGCACATATGCCTTTAACTGCCTGGCTGAAGTTAAGTGACTGACTTAGAACGGACAGCTGCTAGAAACCTCATTGATTTGGGGGTTTCTCAAACCAGCTTCTTATGATCCAGGCCCTCAGTGAAGGTAATAAAGCTAGATCAGGTGCAAGTCCATGCATTGATTTAATATATAATCTATCTGTTGGCATAGTAGCTAAACCCTGATAAATATATATGATGAACACCCTGGGCCAGTACCTCAGCCCCCCGGTCCTGGAAGCTTTGAGCAGCATAAAGCAGTTGGAAAGTTGCCCTAAGGCAAGCCCTGATTGTAGAGGAATCCCTTGGTAATAAGAAGCCACAGTAGCTAGCTCTATGCCGCCCATTCCCCACACCCTTGGGCAGGAGGGAGCACGACAGAGTTGGGTGGAGGGCAGAGTGCACTGTGCTCTGGTGAGCAATGCCAGTGTAATTGCCTCGAGGGGGGTATTAAAAGCTAGTGGAAGTTAGAGCTGGTGGGTATTGGTCCAGCTGTGCATTGTAGTGTTCAGTGATCACTCGGTGCTTAATGTGCTTTATTCTGTGTCCTGTTCCAACTAGCTAAGCAGCTTCACAGCACCCCTCACAGACTCTCTGCCTTGGAAGGTCAGCCCTTAAAGGCCCAGATCCTAATGTCACAGGTGGCCCCCACATCCAGCCCTACCTTATGTATTGGAACCACACCAGTTCTGCTGCCAAAGGGCCCTCCACAGCCATGAAGGAGAGGCTGGATTTTGGCCATAACACAATACACTTCTTAATATCTTTTAAAGGGGACTGGAAATGTGGGGCCTAATGTACAGCATTTAAACAGAACTGTTATCTTAGGTCTCAGTTTGGCCTAAGCACTGAGCACTATGAGTGCCCAGTGGGGGCTGGGTGTGGGAGGTGGGGTTGAGTTATTCAAGGTCTTCAGGGTTTTTTAATTCGACTCCGTAAAAGCTCCACTGGAATTGTGAAGGCCAATTAATGTAAATGACAGATCCCCTGGAAAGCCAAACCAGCTGACTCAATTTCCATTCACAAGGGATGGATGACCCCCTCTGCATTGTGGGTCAAAGGGCAAAGATTCACCTGGACCTGCACTGGAACTGCAAGAAACCACAAACTTAACACGAGGAAAATCCTAAGTGGGCGAAGGCTCCCTGAAAAGATTTGAACTCCTCAGTGAACCTTTCAATGGACATGATCCGAGTGTGCACCCAGGTGACATTCACCTGGCTAGGAGTTTCCTTATGAACACTGGCACAGGGTGTTTCCCCGATTTTTGATAGTTTTGGGTGTCAGAGGATTGAAAGTCCACCAGTCAAGTTGGGGCCCTTCCATTGCTGCTCATCCCCCACCCCTCCATCCATACTGAGGGGACGCTGTTAAAAAAAGTCACCATTAGCCCCCTGCAGTGCAGCAACAGCTCCGGTTGTAAGCAGAGATACCACATAAAGAGGGCTGTGCGAGTACATACATTGACAGACAGACTGCAGGATCCTGGCGTGCTGACATTTGAATGGCACCTCCTGCATTTGTGAATGCTCTCTGAGGGAGTCACATCGTTGAAGGAGGAGACCCTGGGGAAACTGGCATCATCTGTACTTCCACCTGCCTCTCTCACAGGTGGGACAGAGAAAGTCCTACCTCAGTGGCAGGTTTGGCTGGATTCCAGCACGTGCTCCCTCAGTGGGAACTGAAACAATGAAAGGGCAATGTGTCAGACTATGCATTAAGTGCCACTGTCATAAATATAAAGGGAAGGGCAACCACCTTTCGGTATTCAGTGCTATAAAATCCCTCCTGGCCAGAGGCAACATCCTGTTACCTATAAAGGGCTAAGAAGCTAAGCTAACCTGGCTGGCACCTGACCCAAAGGACCAATAAGGGGACAAGATACTTTCAAATCTTGGGGGAGGCTTTTGTTGTGCTCTTTGTTTATGTGGAGGTTCTCTCTTGGGACTGAGAGAGGCCAGACAGAAATCCATCTCCTCCAACCCATCCTAATCCAAGTCAATATTGCAACCAGTATAGGTAAGCCAGGCAAGGCAGATTAGTTTATCTTCTGTTTTATGTGAATTTTCCCTGTGTTAAGAGGGAGGTTTATTCCTGTTTTCTGTAACTTTAAGGTTTTGCCCAGAGGGGGATCCTCTGTGTTTTGAATCTGAATACCCTATAAAGTATTTTCCGTCCTGATTTTACAGAGATGATTTTTACCTTTCTTTTTTTAAATAAAATCCTTCTTTTAAGAACCTGACTGATTTTTTCCATTGTTCCAAGATCCAGGGGTTTGGGTCTTTGATGATTTTGTAACAAATTGGTTAGGATATTATTCTCAAGCTTCCTCGAGAAAGGGGTTGTGTAGGGGTTAGGGAGATATTTTGGGGGAAGACGTCTCCAAGTGGTCTCTTTCCCTGTTCTTTGTTTAAAACTCTTCGTGGTGGCAGCATATTGTTCAAGGACAAGGCAAAGTTTGTACCTTGGGGAAGTTTTTAACCTAAGCTGGTAAGAATAAGCTTAGGAGGTCTTTCATGTGGGTCCCCACATCTGTACCCTAGAGTTCAGAGTGGGGAAGGAACCTTGTCAGCCACAATGCAAGGTTTCCTGAGGAAGTGCATCTCCCTTACAACACTTTGCACCAGGGCCCCTCGGGTCACTCCCACCTCTCTGACTGCTGCTGAAATTCTTGAATATCTAACCCAAGAACTGGAGGGGGAGTTGTGAAGTTTGGGCACAGGGGGCACTTTTAATGAGCTGTGCAAAGTGCTTGTTACAACTGCTTCTAATGAACTCAGGGTCTACAGTCCCCTGGCTTGGCAGCATCTGCTGTAGCCAGGCCTGCTACCAGGGGCTCCAATCAAGTGTTTAATGCCCAATGCTGTCTAAAAACACAGGTTCAATCCCTTAATGAACACAGGTCAACTTAGAACTAACTCAGAAGCAAGATATAGGAGCTGGCAGGGTTGGAAGCAATGGATATCTCCTGCCTGGAGTAAGGAAACTTAACGGCTCCCAGGAAAAGGTTACAGCTCTCACATTTAAAAGCAATGAGCAGGAACCATTTTCAAACTATGTAGTAATAGTGGGTGTCTGAGGCTAACTGGAGATGATGGGTGGTGTCCATAGAGGCCTGTGGGCTAGCAGCATCAAGGTTGCGAGAGGAAGTGATTGCAAGAATGGGGTATGGTGCACTGGTGAGAAGGCATGTGCGGAATGAAAAGCAGTGATATCTATTGCTTAGAGTGGGGGCCTGGGACCTAGGGCTTCTGGGTTCTATCTCTGCTTCTGGGAAGGGAGTGTAGTCTAGCCGGTGAGAACACAGAACTGGGATCCAAGCTCTGCCATTGATTTGCAGTGTGACCTTGGGTAAGTCATTTAACCTCTGTTTGCTAGCCAGAATGTTTGCAGACAAGGCATGTTTTACATGATGATTTACAGAATAATTGCAAGAAGCGAGTATTCTGAGTGGAAACCTGATTCCAATGCTTGTGGTCACCCACTCCGTGAATAGGCCATGTGATCTTCGTGTCCAATCAAAACAATGTGAATGTCAAATTGTGAACAGTTTGCAAGCAACCTGGAGGTTGATAGGTATTTGTATGCCAGATAATGGTGATCAAAGGTGAAATCCTCACCTCTGCTATGACCCCTTTACACTGGGCAAAAGGGCCAGAGTGTTGAATGGCGATCTAAAGGTTCTGGCCCGGGGAGGAATCCCCTGTCACAAGAACTGAGGAAGGTCCTCTCCCACCTTGGCTTTCCTGGCATAGGTGTGTGTGGCTGAGGGCCTCAGGGGTGTATTGGTTGTGGGGCTGTAGTACACAGCATGGCAGCCCAAGGAGGCTGTTGTAATTTGGAGAGGCCCTTTGATGCTATCCAAATTCTGCCAGGGGACTGTGACTATCACCAAGCCGCAGCATGGTTCCTCATTGTGGAGGCAGAGAAAGGGAGTTCTGAGTACCAGTAGCAGGTACAAGAGCTTAAGGTATCAATATGTGTGTATAGAAGTGGTTGCAAACCGTTAGCCTTACTGATTCTTCTCCCTAGCCTGTGACAAATGGCAGGGAGGGCTTAAGCAGCCAATGGGCTGATGAATGTGCATTGCCCAGCAAATTTTGTCTGACCAAGAAAGTCTTCCAATAGCTCCCATAACACTGTCCCCACTGAAGTCCCTCCAAGATGTCAGCTCACGTCTTCTGATGGGTTGTTCCTGTCCCCTCCTTCAAGCTGCCAGGCAGTGGAAGTCTGTCTTCTGTAGTAACACTTGCTAGGTGAGGCTTGGCTTCCTCTGCCATTGCAGAGTTTGCAGTAGGTACCATAGCATGAAAAATCCCGGATTTGTCAGTGGAACAAAGGTATCTCTTGGGCACAGTGGAGCAGAGGCCATTCTCTAACGAGCCAGTTTTGTCTCTGGTAAAACCGGAAGCAGCTCCGGGGCAGTGCAGGGTTGCCCAAGACTTCCCTAGCAATCATTAAATGGTTAAAAATTAACCCAATCACAAGACCCACTTGAAAGTTTGCATTTGCTACCAAAAATTATCTGAACTTTAATTGAGCTAGAGACTTATTTATTCCCCAAATCCCTACGCTGCATGGGAGGGCGGGGGGAAGCAGAGTGGTGCCGGTATGCAATGGCTCTGCAGAGTGGGATATAGTATGATGGGCAGGAGGAACACATTGCTACATATTCCCTGGGTGGTGCATGCTGCACAGACAGTATATGCATTGGATGTGGGGGACCTGACCACCCCACCAACTAGCAAAACAGTTGCCCTGGCCAAAGAACACTGGCTAGGATGGCAGGCAAAATCAATTGAATGTAGGCACCTAACTCCCTTAATGCTTACTAACTAACCTCCCAGGGGCTGGGCGCACTAGTTCATTAACATTTGCAGAGTGCTTTGATAATTCAAAATGTTCAGTTTCATTAAGGACTTTTAGAGGCTGTGAGTGTTGTTCTTGGGGATCCTTATTCCTAATCAAAATTTGGGTGGGTGGATGGGTGCTGTTAAAGATACACTCCTTGTTTTAAATGAAAACTTTTCTTTGGGTGGGGTCCATCCACTTTTTGTTCTGAACTAAGTTACATCAAGAAAATGACAGTTCTGTCAAAAATACAACATTGGCTATTTTTGTTATTGATTAATAGATGACACCACAAAATTGCAACAAGACACTTCAGAATCATGGTACAATTCTTCACGCCTGGTTGTGTCTGTAAACCTTGGCTTTTGATCCTGCACTGCAAGTAAATTATTAGACTACAAGTTGTATCCCATTGAGTTGAATTGCTTAATTAATATGTAGAAATTGTCAGTGTTCTTTTTGGAAAATAAAAACTCTTGTCTTTACAACTAGCCCTCTGAATTGTACTTTTATCTAACCTGATCAGTTGAGAGCTTCATTGATGGAGCTCTTGCACTGGGATGCTGACAAACAGTTTAAATCACTGGTACAAGAGACAGAACATGACACCTGAGCTGAAATTCATTTTGGTGAAACTTTCCTTTCTGGAAGCTGAAGAGGATTGGGCAATAGGGAAAAAAGGTCATTTGATCTTGCAAAGTTTCTGGAACTTGGACTGAGGGCAAAAAAATATTTGCATTACAGTCTGTAAACTCTGTTGGAAAACCCAGGGTATTTGTTAGCAACCTTTATCTCATCTGAGCAGCATTGTAGGCAGAAGATTAACAACATAATTAGTCAAGTGGATCATTTCTCTGTTTCCTTCATTGCCGGCTATCCCCACAATCACCCTCAAGGGCATAGAGGGGTCTCAGTGCAAAAGTTAATGCAGTTCCTGGAGGATTTATTGTTGCTGGTGTCTGGAAGGATCAATGCACATTTCCCTTCCCATTCCAGCCAGGTTTTGCTCCTCCTGCTCCCTTCCCTGTGCAGATCAGTAGGCGTAGGGGATGGGAGAGAAAAAATAGTGCATGAAGACAACTGACTGTCCTCTCGGTAACAAGGGAGATGTACCCACCCCTAATGAGGAGGCACAGAGCCTCCATACACATATCCCAATGCCTATGGCAAAGCCCCTGAGATGTGCATGGATATTAAGGAGTCCTTAGGTTCTAGGTCCTGAACCCTCCCTTCATTCCACAGAAGGAAAACAAGGGAAATGTGATCTAGATGAAATTACTGTAAGATGTGTGCACAACTTGTTGAAAGACCATACTCAAAAAGCAGGTATCAAGGATTCACTGTCAAACTTGGAGGATTTATCTAGTGGGGTTACACAAGGGTCAGTCCTGGATCAAGTGTTGTTCAATATTTTCATTAATGACTTGGATAATGAAGTGGAGAGCATGCTTATAAAATTTGCAGATGACACCAAACTGGGAGGGGTTGCTCACTTTTGGAGGACAGAATTAGAATTCAAAATTACCTTGATAAATTGGAGAATTGGTCTGAAATCTACAAAATGAAATTCAGTAAAGATGTGCAAAGTACACTTGGGAAGGAAAAATCAAAGCACGACTAAAAAATGGGAAATAACTGGCTACGTCGTAGTACTTTAGAAAAGGATTTGGGGGATACAGTGGATCACAAATTGAACATGAGCCAACAATGTGATGTAGTTGTGAAAATGCAAATATTCCTGCATGTATGTGTAGAAATGTTGTATGTCAGGCAAAGGAGGTAATTGTTTTGCTCGCTTGGCACTGGTGAGGCCTCAGCTGGAGTACTGTGTCCGTTTTTGGGTGCTGCATGTTAAGAAAGATCTAGACAATTTGGACAGAGTCCAGAGAAGAGCAACAAAAATGCTAAAAGGTTTAGAAAACTTGACCTATGAGGAAAGGTTAAAAAAAAACTGGGCTTGCTTAGTCTTGAGAACAGAAGATTGAGGTGGACCTGATAACAGTC